>NC_051161.1:4833362-5433362 GCF_013339745.2 Dermacentor silvarum
CAGTGAAAAACTCCATAAGTTGTAACCGACTTTTTTTTTTATAGTGCGGCGCGCGAAAGTACGCTGCGCGGGAAAATTCGCAGTGGAGCGCGATCGGAATCAGCGATGAATGCGATTGCTTCTCGGTTGGATTAAAAAAAAATATATATGTGCTCTCAAGTTGGGGGGTGCGACTCGTAGACGGATTTAGACGGGAAGAATCTTCCTTCGTGTAATAATTGTCTTATGCTTCGCTATCACTAATACTGCTTTGCCTTTGCGGCGAAATTGCAGCCTCTTTTTCTTTTTTTTAAATTCCGAGTCCTAGTAAAAGCTGCCGCACATGACTGCTATTGATTCTGATTTCGAGCGAATATTCGATTTGGCCTCACTTCGGTTACTAAGTTAGATATATATATTGATGACCTCTGCATGCACGTTGCGATGTTTCCATCCCCAATAAATGTTGTAAATTATTCAAAGTTTATTTTTTTCGTGAGTCGCTAGCTAGCATTACCTACTGGAAAGAGAAGCAACGCTGAGATGCGCATATATCATTCACGTGTATTTCACACACCTTTGATAAAAGACTCTACTGAAGGGGTCACTGACGTCTGCGGGTCTTTTTCAGTGTCAAAAAAGGGCGCAAAGCAATTTGTAGCGAGTTGAATATACAGCAACATATTTATTCTCTAGACATATGCCATACATCCATATATCATTAGAAATAATTGTTAGTTGGCTACATCTTTCTCTTTAAAAATATAATAAACTTTGTCCTGTGTACACATTGAAATATAATGTGTCTGTGCATGGTGCTCACACTGGAAATTAAAATATTATGTTGAAGTGAAAAAATATGGATGAGGTAGCCGCCGTTGGTGCTTCTAATGATCTTGTTTTCCTATTATCAGGATTTTCAGAAATAAAGCGATAGTATGAATAAACGCCGTGCACTAGCGCGTCAACAATGATGCAGTTAGCTTTTAGCCACAATAACATATAAAGGGAAAATGTAGAAGCAGTTCAAAAGAAACCATAAACGATTCAGGTAACAGGACTCCGGTAATTAAAAACAAAAGAAAGAAACAGAGCTTTGAGTACAGAAATGTGGTTGTAGTACATGCAACTAGAGATGCAAAATTTCCGAAAATTTTGAGCAATCGGAAAAAAACCTGTTTTTTTTTTTACTTTTTTTTCCGCAATTTTGGAAAAAAATGGAAAAGAACAAATTTTCTTGAGCATACGGTCAATAGTTTATTGCCAAATGTCAAAAGCCATAAGTCTCATTATGTAAATAACAGAAGTGAAATGCTTTCTGCCTTTTCACAAACGAATGTGGGGTTTAACAAATCGAAGACAAGCCGGAAGCATCACCGCGAACGCGTTCAGGGGCGCGATCTTGTACGCGTTCCAAAATGGAACGGAGGCGTTCCGTTCCATCTAGCTGCGCACGATTGGTCAATTTGAACGACGCGGTTCAAATTGACGAATCGTGTGCGGCTTGATGGAACGGAACGCCTCCGTTCCATTTTGGAACGCGTACAAGATCGCGCCCCAGTTCTCTGTGGACGGGTGCGGCTTCTTAGAATTGTTACGGCAGTTAGACCAAAGAACACTGAAATGTCTCTTCTGTGGCTATTTCGTCGTGGCTTCGACTATGGAAACATGGATCAAGATGTCTCCCCGACCGTGAAGTACATCCACATGTCGGAAATTGGCCGTACCATTGCAGAATCTGCTTCCACACGGCTTCATATGTGGACTTCCGCCAGCACAAGCACACGAGGGAAAGTCAAAATTGAACAATAACGGGCACCAAAACATGAGAAACCACACCCGAATGACGAAGCCACGCCGACGCTACAGTGGCTAGAATAGGCACTGTACTGACCATTCCTCCATGGTACTAGGGTTGCCAGATGGCCCCAACAAAAAATAGCCAAATGATCTCAAAATGTAACCCAAAGATAGCCAGACCCAAATTTTTTGTGACCCAAAAGTAGCCAGAAATATAGCCAAAAGTTTGATGATGTTCTGCAGGTGTCTTATAGATGGTGCAGATGGTTCACCGCGTATTTCCGACTCCAAAATTACTTTCGCCGTATGCAACCAGCACAACAGTGACCTCAAGATCCACGCAAAGAATTCTAGTGAGAGCTGCCACTCAGACGTGGATTTGGACACCACTTATTGTTACAACGAGCCGAAGGATTTCGTTTCCGTTTGATTCATGACGCTATCAGTATTTACTGAGCCACGTTGTGAGCTAACTTTAGTTCACGCCTCGCTTTACTCTAGGCATTTTTCTATAAGTGTCGGGCAAAATACTGTCAGCTCCAGCCTCTAGGATCAGCTTCGGCTGGTCACGATCGAGTGCCCAAGAGGCGGCCCGAGCTCAATGCATTTTAGAATAGTGATGCCTTTCCTAAGCTTGAGTCATAAGATAAGCATGTTATTTATATCCCGCTCTCTCTCTCTCTCTCTCAATTTTGTATATTTTACTCGAAAGCAGCTTGACGCTGAGTTAGCAAATGCTGCCGCTTAAAGGCACACTGGAGTCTGGAGAAAACTTGAAACCTTCTCGCAATTTCCTCGTGCGAAGAAGGGTCAGTTGTGACTGCAATTCGCCTTTGAGTGCAAACACAAAACGACCTGCTGGCCCGTAGCAGAAGAGGTGAATTAAAGTTAACAGTTTCAATTGCCACCTGGATTACGGCGCTGCAAATAACCCATGTGGTATCAGTATCGATCGAAGCGTTGAAACTGTGCAATTTTTAAGCAGGGATTCCCTGGCAAGATTCGTGCAATCTGAAAACGTGTGCGTAAGTTTCTGTGAATGCAGGCACGAATGCGTGTGTTGCCAAACTTCCGAGGGGGGCTGTGTACCTTACCTTCAGTGTGACTTGAAAAAAATAAAGAAATGTAATTCCACTAGGGAACACATACGCGCGCGGCGACGATGTTACCGCTTTGGACTTTAGACGCAACCTCACAGCGACGACCACTACCACAGTAGAAATGCGCTTGGTGTGCCCATATAATTGCTATCGCAATAAAAGGAAATACCTCTTGCTCATTTACCTGTTCTTTTATCATAGACAACCACTATTGTTATACCTATATAGTGAAAGCATTCTCACGTTCCAAAAATACTCATTTTACGGGTGGTCAGCCCGCCGGGGCAGACAACAGCAAAGGAAACGAGCCCGCGCACTCTGATAACTCGTTCTTCGCGAACACGCTCGGCTCGAGCAGGCTGGCGAACCCTCCGTTACTGTCACTACGTCACACTAACTAAAAATGGCGCACGTGCGTTCTTGCTTCTGCAAAAAGGAAACGCAATAAATATCCTATAGCGCATTCGATTGTGTTTTCTTTAATAAAGCCGGTGGGCCGACAATATATCTGCGTGTTTCCAAAGACTAGAAGGGCAAGAGGGGACGGAACGGCAGTGGTCCTCCACGCGCACCGTGCCGTGGCTACCGATCGATAACGGCAGACGACGAGCGAGTACAAAGTGCGTCAGCGCGCTCGTGCCTGTGCCGAAGTTCGTGATCATGTGGGAGCCTCATGCAAGACCTTGACCCTACCTTAAAACATCCTCATTCTCGACTGCAATATTTTAAATGTTGAATGGCTTTATGCCTTGAAAATGCAATAGTTGCCTTCGAATGCGGAATGAATTTCGGAAATATTGTAATAGAGTAATAAATTGGTCGAGTTTCTTACTCCATTCCGAAACAACGCACCACCAGACGCTTTTAAAACCAAATATGCGCATAAAGTAAAATTTACCTTTGAAAGAGGGGTCCTTCTCCCATTACTTCTTATATGCACGGCTGTACTTCGCCCACTTGCCCATGCTTAGTTTTGAGAACGGTTTTCTTCCTCAACCACGCGTGAATCGGCAGCAGATGGCGCCGAAACCAAAAAAAAAAAAAAAAAAAGAGAGAGCTTAACCTGGAAAGACGTGTAAACACGGCAGCGATGACTTAACGCCATCCACTCAGCGCCGACATTGCCTAAAAACACAGCCCTCGAGATTGCCTACATAACTTTTTAGCAGCAATGAGCTTTGGGTTTTCATAAACCGGCGTTCCCAAATTTTTGCAGTGCTGACGTGGTCCCAGGACCCGTCCTTCAGTCCTTAATACAAAAATAGCCAAAATATAGCCATGTAGCCAACTTGAAATTTTCGACGCCAAGCCGCGTAAAAAGTAGCCCAATTTGGCTATTAATAGCCCAATCTGGCAACCCTACATGGTACTACAGTGTCAATGCCTCCTTTACTAGATGCCTGCCGCGTTGACCGATAAACCCGGTTCCGTGCCCTCTCCCTTTTTTCGTCTCCGCGGAAAGGCAACGAGCGCCCCTGATGGCGCACGCCTGCAACCTAGATCACGTGCTGCGGCCTCTGAGATTACTATAGCATTTTTTACCGTCTCGGAGGCGGCAGACGCTATCAACGAGCCGGCGGAAGTATTCGGCCGCCGCTGCCGCCGTCGCCGGAAGTTGAAAAGGCAACGAGCGCCGCCTCGCGAAATTCATGCAGAACTAAGGGAACCGCCGCCCCAATGGGAAAGCGAGCGACGCGGCGGGCATTTAGTAAAGGAGGCATTGACAGTGTACTAGAATAGGCTTCTAGTACACTGTAATGGTACTGACGGTGCAGCTGACGCGTGCGTCTAAATGTCGTACAAAAATCTCGATCCTAGGCACCTAAGGACACGATCATTTAGGGACTTTTGAGAAGGCGCGATGGTGGCGCCAAGTGACGACGGTGTGAGATGGCGTGTTCGTTCTCAGCGTGATCGTTCTCTGGCCCGCGCCGACCGCGCGTTGTTCAACATTGCGTGTGTGATTGTGCTTGCGTTGCTTGTGTATTGGTTGTAGGTTCTGTGTTAGTTGGCGGAAAGCCGTGAGTAGTGCTTGTGTGGCAGTGCGGCTGTGGCCTCGGTGAGCTCTGGCAATACAGGACCTGCGTTGTGTGATCCGTGTTCCTTGACAACGCGGAGGTGGTGACGATTTAAATGTCGAAGTGGCGTAGCGCCTCGGCAGTGCAGTTCAGCGAACCGCGTCCGCCTTTGCATAACGGACGTCGAGGGATGGGCTGCTCTCTACAAGTAATAAAAATGTGACTGCGTTGACCGCCCACGGTTCAGCGCTGAATGTGTGGTTCAAGTACTGTACTTGAAACGAATGGCGCGCGCCAGCTGTGGTGGCAGAACGCCATGAGGCCTCAGTTTGTGCTCTTTGCTTGAAACGAGTGGTGCAGCTGTGGTGGCAGACCGCTGTGAAATCCGTGCTGTGCAGACGCTCGAAATATCCAATTCACGTCGGCGTCTTGGCAACGGCCAGTTCGCGAACCGGCGCCCTGGAGCGGCGCCTCTGTGCCCGCCCTATTCGGTAGCGTCGACGCAATAATATTTAATTAACCAGTCCTTGCTTGACAGACGCCGATGGCGAAGGTGCTGCGATATGCTGCCGCCAGCTTTGCAGTTTTTCTCACATTAAAAGCATGTAGCATATATACATGCCTAGCATGTGTTATAAGACAATGTCTACCATGAGAAGATTGTCAGGAGTGCCCCAGTACTGCTCCCAATCTGGCATTCCACGCTTTGCATGCCCTCAGTAAGCATGATGACAATATGGGCCCATTTTCTTCAAAGTGAGCTGCTATTCTGTTTGCAAAATGGGGAGGCTAGCTAAGCTGGTTTGTTCTTTGTGTTTTGTCAATTTGATGAGAAATTCTTGGCAATGTTCTTCTTAAGGTGCTTTTAAAAAAAAAATAAGCCTACTAAAAAACTGCACCATTGGCAGTGTTCTTTGGTGGTGACAGAAAGGTGAAACTGCAGACGAACAAATTGGTCATGCCCACATTTTTGGAAAACTTAAGAGCGATATCGGCACCCACAACCATACAACTGTGATTGAGCCATGGATGGCCACATGCTTTCTGCACAAATTATAGGCCCTTACGCAACATCAGTGAAGAGCCAACAGGCGAACGTACTGTGTTCCCTTCGACCTAGGCAGTCTACAGTTCATTGTTGTCGCAACAGCTGATCGCCCCGCAAGTTCACAGCCTGTGCCTTCTGCTGCTACTATGATCAACTCGTCACCCATGCACAACACTTCTAGTTGCCCTAGTGGTAGTGCCGTTGCTTCTAAATATTGAGTAACCACACATTGTAGGCTACAAGGGCATTGTTGCACTGCATCTCATCTCCATGTGTGTTGTGTTGCTGTTTGCATACATGTCCTTGTTTGATAAGTGCTCTGAATTTTTTTCACTACTGCAATGTCTTGACTGCACTGTGGCAGTGTTGTATGCACTATCGATTAACCTCCATATACACAAGTGCTTTGATCATCAATCTTCAAAAAAATACGACCTTCATGCTGCTCCTTCCTTCACAAGAAAGCTTGCATATCAAACATTATTCTTGCCCCAACTAGAATTGGCAGGTTCAATTTGGTCACGTCATCAGACATATCTAATCCGCATTCTTGAGTATAGCCAAAACTGTGCTGCACGTTTAATCGCCAGGGATTGCAACCAATATTTGAGCGTATCTAACATTACGTTGTCATTGTCACTACCATCCTTGGAATCATGCCGGAATGTAGTGTTGCTTTGTCTGCTACATAAAATCATTCATAGTGAGCTCTCATCCACCTTGCCTCTTGTTTGTCCATCCCACACATCTAGGTGCTTGCACAATTGCCTTAGCGTCCAGAACATTTTTGGTCGAACTAATGCCTTTGACTTATCTGCTTTGCCACGTGCCATTAGGCATTGGAATGGTCTTCTCGATAACATTGCTGACATTAACAATACTATAACCTTCAGACAAAAATTTGTATGTTTGGGTAGTTTCAAGTGTTTCTATTTCTGGTGTATGTAACTTCCCCCTCCACGCAATACTCCTTCTGGAGCCTGTGACGTAGATGAATACATAAACCAGATGGCAGTACTGTTTCTTGTGAAATCAAAATTGTGTATATTGTTGTGGTTTTACCAATAGCTCTAAATTGTAAATTGTTTCCTGCATTGCCGGCAACGTATCCGTAACAGGCCAGTTGTGTATATTGCCTAGAATTACCATTCTTAGACCCTGAAAAGTGTGGAATATCCTATCTTCCTGTCTGTCCGGGTCTTTATCTATTTTTCTGTAAACTTGGGTCACTGGGTGATCCATGGTATAAGGGGTAGAGCACTGGGGCTGTTGTGCTGAGGACACCCAGTTTGAAACAAAAATAGGTCACGAGGTATGGGCCGGGCCGCTCATCAATGACAAAAAAAAATTTCTTAGGTGCTGGGCAGATTCGAATCGAATGTCAAGCACCGACTTAGCGGCAACCCTGCTAACAGGCGTAGCATGTCCAGAGGGACTCGTGAGAGAGGAGCCCGGCTCACACATGACTGATCTCTGTGGTGGCAATACAATGTCTCTACATTGTTTCAATGCTATCGTATTAGCATCGGCATCATCGTGAAATGGGTTGTGCCAGAATTTTTCTTTCTAAATTTATTCGCCTGTACCTATGTGCCACAGCTGAGCTTCTATCTCAACATTAGTCGATCTCAACTGAAGTAATGTATATATAGCCTTAGCTATAATTTCTAATGAGCATGACTGATTCTCACCAAGAGTAACACCGGCTTCAATTCCTTCACAATCTGCACATGCATTATCAAATATGTTTATAGTGAAGTGAGTGCCACAACTGAGGATCGAACATGTTTTCAGTTTCAAGCAAACCATGCCAGTCAATTTCATGACAGTGGCATTACAGAATTCACAGGCATTCAATTGCACAATGCATGCTTATAGGCAATTTTATATTCAGTTCATGGCAGTTGCCATCTTGGGCTGTCGTAATCTAAATTTTGTGCATAGTGACGTCAAGTTTACTTAATCCTGGGACGCTAAAAACACCTGTGCACTGACTCTAGGTTGTTACAGCCAGAAAAATGGGCATGTGAGCAGCCATGGTGAGGGCACCCCAAAGCTCCAGTAAAGAGGGTGCCTGCATGTCGCTCACCCCCCCCCCCCCCCCCTTTCACCATTCAGTGCAGAGTAGGGACAACTGCGTCATTTGCAACTGAACAGAAGTTACAAATAAAGAGTTCCATAGAAAAATTTACTTTATTTTTCGTTAATTGTACATAATGACGGGAGTCTGCAGTCAGGCATTCCACTCACTAAGGCACATGGAAACAAAACAGGAAAACAAAAATGAGTAGCTCATGAAAAATTAAGCCCTCGAACATGCAATATACATCCATCACCTGTGCACCATCAGCCCAATTACAACTTTTCTATTACTGTGCAAATATAGCTGTAGCCATTTGCCTTTGCACACTCTTCTTTCAGTGGTTTATGGGTTCAATTCATTAGATATCTTTAGTGGCACACCTAATTTCTTTCTTGAGAAGCTCAATCACCACATACCTGTGATGCTTTGTTTCCCAAGCACCAAATAATGCCAGCAACCTCATCACGTTATCATGGCAATCTCTTAAAGTCACAATTTTATTTGGTCGTTTTGACAAGATTGCCAAGCTGATTAAACATGAATTGCACTGAATCCTTCTATATAATCTCAACTCTTTCCTTGATTGGCACCAGTATATCAAGCTTTAAGTTGATAACTTGAAGCATCACTTTAATATTCTTCACAATAGGTAGGTTAACTTTATGTTTGCTTGGATTGTTACACATTTTTGATGGCAAGTGCCATAAAACTTCCAGATTTTGCGAGAACTTTCATTTTCCAACTTCTATTTCATCAGTGACTCCACCACACCTACCGGTGTGATAGTTTTCTTTGCATACAAGGAGTATGTTATACTTTCACAAGCATCATCCAAATGTGGTTCACGTTCAAGGCATTCACCAGACATGGTAAAGCAACATTTAGCGGCAATTGCAGCAATAGAGCAATGTAACAGTCAGAAAAGCAACCAACCTGCGATTGTACAGCAAAATCCCATTTTTGCAGCTACTCTGACGCCATTGCTGTAATATAATATGTAGAAAACATACAGCCTAAGCTAATGATCAAAGAACTGCTCAGTGACAACAGAAATTCAGACATGTGATCAAACAACCGCTCAGTGATCCACAGATCCAGACGTGATGCTGCAGCA
Source organism: Dermacentor silvarum (assembly GCF_013339745.2). NCBI lineage: Eukaryota > Metazoa > Arthropoda > Arachnida > Ixodida > Ixodidae > Dermacentor > Dermacentor silvarum. The sequence continues at coordinate 4,842,505 of NC_051161.1, forward strand.
ACTGTGGAATTCCTTTAACGTGTTTCACAGTACACCCATGTGCACAAGAAATCTAACACTATAGGGTATACCATTTGGGCAGCTGCTTCGTGCTGCTACCACTGCCAAAGTCCTGCAACCCTCAGTCAGTCAATGGGCACTAAAAGTACTGGATTTGCATGTAAGTAACACGACCACAAATATGATGCAACGAGCGGCTTTTGGTCTCTCCTAAAGAAAAATTTATTGTGATTATATGTGTCACGAACCCGAATATAATGCGAGGCGCGTCCTGAGGCTGGAAATTTCAAGGAAGAAAAGGCAATATCCGCGAAAGTGAGCCATCAGGTATAGGGTGTGTCCTACATTGAGCTTATTCCAATGACAAAATTCAGTGAGGCACCTGACACAGCCACCAACTCCACACATTCGTGCTGAGCCCCAACCCACACGATGGACTCCCATGTCTCATGTGAGCAGTGAGTGATAATCCTAACAACATACAGCTTGTTTGAAAGCAGAAACATAAGGGTTCTGCAAACGCCACATTCGAGTTGAGGCTATATTCACAGCATAGCTGCAGTGCACGCTTGCTTGCTGTAGAGACTACCATCATAATAAACATGCACGGCATTCTTGACATTGTAGCATCGCCTCAGTGGGTTAAGATAGGTTTTGTTGCCCTTTTTGCACAAAAGCACGCGTCTCAATTGTGCGAAATTAGGGCACCACAGCTGCACCACTCGTTTCAAGCACAGTACTCAAACCACACATTCAGCGCTGAACCGTGGGCGGTCGACGCAGTCACATTTTTCTGACTTGTAGAGAGCAGCACATCCCTCGACGTCCGTTATGCAAAGGCGGACACGGCGACGCCACATCGCGGTTCGCTGAACTGCGCTGCCGAGGCGCTACGCCACTTCGACATTTAAATCGTCACCACCTCCGCATTTTCAAGGAACACGGATCACACAACGCAGGTTCTGTATTGCCAGAGCTCACCGAGGCCAAAGCCGCACTGCCACACAAGCACTACTCACGGCTTTCCGCCAACTACACAGAACCTACAACAATTCACAGGCAACGCAAGCACAATGTTGAACAACGCGCGGTCGGCGCGGGCCAGAGAACGATCACGCGGAGAACGAACACGCCATCCCATGCCGTCGTCACTTGGCGCCACCATCGAGCCTTCTCAAAAGCTCCTAAATGAGCGTGTCACAGAACACGCTCATTTAGGGGCTTCATCACTCACGTGCCTAGGATCGAGTCACGTGAGGGATTTTTGTACGACATTGTGATATCGATGGCGAGTGGTCAGCCGTCGTTTGGTGTTTCAGTTTCGCGTTTCGTTTTCACGTTCAACGCTGGGTGTTGCCTAAGTTTTATTTCTGTACGTTTTTCTCCGCGGAAATTTTGGCCAATTTTTCCAACTGCGCTGAAAAAAACGAAAAAAACAAACAAACAGTTTTTTTTCCGGAATTTTCCCGTTTTTTTCCTCACTTCGCATCTCTACATGCAACCCAGAAAAGTCTTCATCGGGAAGAAAAAAAAAAAAGCATTTTAATACGAAACTAGGTGGTGGTAGCATGGGGAACAAGCAATGCTGTAAAGTATTGACAGGGACAGAAAAAAACAATTAAAAATATAAAAAGAAAATTAGGAACAGTACAATACAAATATATTTATTAATGTTTACATCGCACAATAAAACTACTAGGAGTTCCGTAATGAGTTAATATGCCTTAGCTTTGCGCTTGAAGGCTTCAAATGCACATGATTTGATATCGGACGGAATTGAATTCCATGATGATATGCCTGAAACATAACAGTAAATTTCCTATAGTTAGTTCGAATTTTAGGAAGGAGCAAATTGTGACGTGCGGAAACCTTGTGTTATTAATATTAGTGAGGTCAGTACAGGTAAAACTTTGAATACCTAACTCCGTATTTATGAGGCGGAACATTATTACCAACCGCTTATGATTGAATAGCATGCGCAAGGGGAGAAGGTTTAGGGAACAAAAATGGGAGCAGAGTGAGATGTAAAAGGTTGAAATGTCATCAATCGTACCACTTGCTTTTGTAAAGCTTCTAGTTGGTGGAGATGAGTGAAGTATGTATTACCCCATGATGACAGGCAATATGAAAGATGACTGAATATACGCATAATACAAAGACAAGAGAATATTTGGCTGAAAAAAAGAGTGCGATTTGATAATAACGTGAATGCCAAAAGAAATTTTTTGAACAAGAGATTGGGCATGGTGGTTGAATTTTAAGTGCTCATCTAAGATAATGCCTAGAAATTTGGTTGACCCAGATCTTGTAATTATGTGATTGTTAAGTGACACAACTAAGGAATCCATAAATAATGTTTGAGGGGAATGAAATACCATGAATGTTGTCTTCGATGGATTGATGTATAACATGTTTTTCAGGCACCATGCATGAACGTTAGCAAAATCATTGTTTAGTAGTGTGACGGAATTTTTGTCGGATACGAAAATTGTTGTGTCATCAGCAGAGAGAAGGCAGTGGGCATGCGTTAATATTTGTGGCAAATCATTAATGAACAATAAAAATAACAGTGGCCCAAGTATTGATCCCTGAGGGACGCCTCTATTAATTTTAGGTGAGGAGAAGGAACTATTCACTTGGAATACTTGTGGTCGGTCTGTTAGGTAGTCACGAATTAACTGCAAAGGCCGGCCAGAAATGCCACAAGATTCTAGTTTGTGTAGGAGCATGGAGTGGTTAATTGTATCGAACGCTTTAGTGAAATCAATAAAGAGAGCACAGACTAATAGGCCTTCGTCTATAGCTAATTTAACTTTGTCAGTAAACGTAACAAGTGCAAGTTCTGTTGACAAATGCTCTCTAAAACCAAATTCATTAGAAGATAATAGCTTAAATTTGGATAAGTAATTAGTTAAACGCTTGTGAATAAGTTTTTCAATTACCTTGCTAAAGAAAGACAAAATGCAAATAGGACGATAATTATTCAAACACTCACGATTACCTTTTTCAAAAATTGGGATTACCTTACCCATTTTGAGGCTTTTGGGAAAGACATCATCTTTAAATAAGTTATTTATTACGTCGGCAAGTACCGGTGAAATTTCTTTCTGCACAAGCTTAATGTTCGACGGTCGGATGAGATCAAGGCCAGGACCAGTTGTTTTGAGTGATGTTATGATACTACAAACTTGTTGTGAAGTTGTAGGGTGTAAGTAAAATGAATAAGGACTGCATGGTAAACTATGCAAGGGTGGTTCATGCTGTAGATCATCTATAGTGCTAAAATGGTTACTGAAAGCGTTAGCGACGTCCTTAGGGTCGGTTAAATTAACTGAACTGTAGCTGACACATGATATGCCATCATCAGTGGTATTAGTATTTAAAAATTCTTTAATAACTTGCCTGTTCCCTCTGCTGTCGTTTCCATTTTGTCTAATCTTGTTTTCGTAGTAATTACGCTTACCACATTTTAGGGTGGCTGCAAGAACATTTGAATATGCTTTGAATCGTGAACGCAATGTGTTATTAAATGGCTGAGCTTTGAGCTTCTTGCGAAGGTTCTCTTTTTTTACTATGGACCGCATTAAACTGTTACTAATCCAAGGCTTTCTTGGTGTACTGAACCAGTGCGTCATGGTGAAGTTACTCATGCATAAGTTAGTGCACTCCGATATCTTCGCTGAAAAAGATGCAAAAGATTTTTCTGCGCATTGCTCCTGAAACACGTCAGTCCAGTCAGTCGCACGAATGATGTGAATGAATTTATTTGAATCAAAGAATGACCTGATGTTTTTTCTAGATAGAGTAGATGTTACGGAGCCTGCGCTAAAAAATATGGGATAATGATCTGTTATATCATAGTTCACTACACCGGCCGTGGTATTATCAGTAGGTAAGCTGGAAAGGATATAATCTATTAAAGTGCTAGAACCACCTTGTTCACACCGAGTTGGAGTATGAATTAGCGAAAAAAATCCACAGCTAAGAAAAGTGCTAACGTACTCAGAGCATGACTGACTGTTAGGGTCAATTATATTGATGTTAATGTCACCGCAAATTATAATATCCTTGTTCTCGTCAATTAACTTCTTCAGTAACTGCTCGAATTCTCTGCAGAACTCAATATAAGAAGACGAAGGTGAGCGATAGATGGACGCAATTATAATATTACGATTGATCGGCAACAAGTTACTGCTTGACTGAAAGTTACTTTGATCTACTTCCAACACAGATTCACAGAGAGAGGTGCACAAAGTGAGGTCAAGACAGCGTTTATATGACACTCTTCAATTTACTAATATACTAATTTACGGTTATTATAATAATATACGGTTATTATTTACTAATAATAACCGCCACTGCGATGTCCTTCGCGATGGCAGTATTCAGAAGTATAACCGGGAAGACCGTACAGATTTGCGTCATGTGATGACAACCACCTCTCCGACAGGCAAATGAAAGAGAAAGCGTGGTCCAGAATGGAAAGAAACGTGACAAGGTCATTGTGGTGCTTACGAATACTGCGGGTGTTAAGATGTACTAAAGATAGCGTGGGCTGCTTTTGTTTCAGCAAAGAATTACAGTGGAATCTCGATGATACGAATCTCACGGGGTCACGAAAAAAAAATTGTATTAGCCTAAATTTGTAGCATCGAAACACAAATAAAACTAGCTAAATTAAAGAGTCGAGAGGGTGAACTCACTCAGGGCACACGTACGTAAAAGCATTTACAGTATAGACCACTTATAACGTAACCGTTTATAGTGCAGAACTGTCTACAACGCGGCCTTTTCCGACTCCCGTTTACCCTCCCATAGAACTCCATGTATACGCATACCGCTTACAGTGCAGCCGCGTGAGACAAAATTACGGCTTCCGCGGGAAAATCTCGCCAAGAAGGGTGGTAGCGAGCACGAGGTGCGCCCACCGATGGGAGAGGAGATCAACGAGGGCGATGCGGAGGAGGAGCATGAGACGTGGAGCACGAGTCCAAGGGCGATAAAGTCGTCACCGTCGTCACCGCGCGCCGGGCACGCGTGCCTTCACGGACAGCGAACGCACAGCGGAGAGCACAGCGGGAGGGAGGAAGGGGGTCGACGCTGTGCTGCGGCGCCAAATGCTTGCAACCGAGTGCAAGGGTAACTGGCGCAGCAATCTCCCCACGCGAAAGGAGCAGGGAAGGTAGCGCGGGAGGGAGGGAGCGGGGGGGGGGCTCTAATGCCTTCTTGTACTTTGCGCCTGTGCCGGCTGTCGGTGGTGTCACGCGCACCGTATCTTAAAAGCGATCTCCACACGGCTCTGACCTTTGTATGCGCTTACGCCCCTCAGTTTCTGTTGAAGTGATAGACCGCACGAACCTGCACTTGCTGCGGCGGCCTCGCGTGGAGAAGCGCAGCCGCCGCAGCGAGCGAAGAGACAAAAAGAAAAGCAACAAAAGCGCCACCGCTTCAAACTCTTCGCGCCCAGGCGCGGTGTGAAAACCCGCGTGACTGCGCGCTGTTCTCTTTCGCGGTCGTCGGTGGGGCGGCGTTTATTCGTATCAGCCGACGCGGGTCGAAAATCTATTCGTAACAAGCGTTCTTTAGCACGTTGCAAAGTAATGGGGCTCGGCCGGGACCTCAGAAAAATTCGTATCGTCCGGAAATTCGTATTAGCCGTGATCGTATCATCGAGATTCCACTGTAGTTTTATCAGGTGAAAAAACAGACTCAGCCATAATGAATTGTAAAGATCAGAGCATGCTAAGAAAACGACATGTGATTACGTGAAGATAGATCAGTCACACAGGAGATTCGGTGCACACGGCTGTCTTCTGACTTTCTGGCCTTGATAGCGCAGTTGTCGGTCCACAGAAATTTCCAACCTTTAGATTTCACAAGTTCTAGCGCCTGCGCAAAAAGTCGCTTATTTTCCGGTGTTAGATGGTCGCTGACAAAAATAGATGTCGGTGGCTTATGCGAGAGCCCAATAGCGGTCGTAGTGAGTCGGGCCTTTCGCGCTTTGGATACAAAGTCAGCCTTTTTTGTCCTAGAGCAGAATGGTGCAATGATGTTGGTTCCCTGTTTAGCGGGTACGCGGTGAACAATATCTATATCAGCAGCAGCAGCCACAGGACAGCCGATCTTTTCGCCGAAGACCTGTACAATTGACAGGCAGTTTTCTCGGTCTGTTTTTTGGGATGCCCTTAATTTCCACATTGTTTTGCCATGAGTACTGCTGCAGGTCACCAACTCTTTGCGTAAGGTTTTTGTTACTATCCACGAGGGACTTGTTCTCATCCCTCCGGGATTTGTTTTCTTGCACAAGACTGTCTCATTCCTTGATTTAACAGATTCGCACAAGTCGTTAAAAGCCATCATGCTTTGGCGCATCTCTGCGACTTCAGAACGGAGTATTTCAATTTACTTTGCCAGCTCAGCGTTAGTCGGCATCGCGGTTTAGCACACAGAGCAATAAACACAAGCAGTAAAACACAGAGCGAAAAGGCAGCAGTGGTGGTGGCACAGAGGGTATTTGTGAAGGACTATGAAAAAATTACTAAAGCACTAACCTGTGCAAGAATTCAGGCAATGGTTAGGACCGTACTTTAGGCCACAACCACTGCTGCTGAAATGAAGAACGCCGTCCAGAGCCAGCTGCTTAAGAAGGTTCGTCTTCGCCGGCAGCCACCGCACACAGCGCAGTTGTCTAGATGCACGCAATCGTCACGCAGTCGTGCCGATGCAATGGTAGCCGGGTGCACACGTGTCCGTCTTGACAGTAGGTGCTGTCGCAGTGCCGTTCAGCGTTGATTGCTGTTCAGCGCAGTGATGATTCAGCGTTCAATACTGATACCAGTCTTGTCCACGACAAAAGCATGATTGAAGAGACGGCTTTAACTGCATGGTCGCAGATTACACATATGTTTAAATTTTATGCGTGGCATACTATGCACATCTAAAGTACAAACTTTATGAACGTTCCATGGACATCTAAAACTTTGTGCAATGTACGTCTGAAGTACTGTTTTTAGAGACGTTGTAAGGACATCGAAAATTTTGTTAGCTGTACGTCGGATGAATGAACTAAATGGATGTTCAATGGACATCCAAAAACTTTGGTGCCATTGTACGTCCCTTAGATGTATGTGCATGTAAAGGATGTCATCCCATTTTTCGCTGGATGTTTGGATCAATCCGGTACATCTATTGGATGTTATTTGTGGCTATCTGGGATGCTGCCTGTAAAAGACCTCACATCTGCACTAAAAGCGTTGTAAGAGGAAAAACATATCAAAAATCCACACATTGGAGCACAAAATGTGCAAGCAAATGCTTCATACTAACATCGCAAGTACACATTACCTAGAAAATAACCTCAAGGCAGAATTGTCGAAGTGCCCCAGTTAAGCCAAGATTGGACACCCTTTAATATTATGCAGCTTTTATCAAATTTCATTTATTCGGCCACTCTCTCAAAAGCATAAACTATCTAGTCTAAAGAAATATACCAATTTACATTAAAAAAAGAAAACAAAAACAAAGTTACTTTTTGAACATCACCATGTTCATTTTCCATGATTGTTACAGCAGCATATTTGAAGGGTGTTTGCAATTTCCAGCACGTAAATTTGCTTGGGCCACTCAAGCATCTACTACTGAGCGCGTTGCAGCTTGAGAGAGACTGAAAGCAGACAGTGAAGCACCACACACCTAAGCAGGTTTTTCAAGTTTTGCACAGAGGGGCACTATGCAGTGAAATTCAAAAGCTTGATATTCATTCAGTCCACAACAATTTGTACCAAAGCCAAAATATAGTGCTGTTTTCAGGCACTGTTTTTCAACCTCGTGCACACAGGTGTACTAGCTATAAATATTGCCACTGGTTCCAGCTGTTGTTGATCGGCTACTTTCATCTCAATGAGTGGTTTTCTTGTCTGCCTTCTCCTCCCCTGCTCACTTCTTCTTATCCTCCATCCTTTCCTCGTCACTTGTCTTCTTCCCTTCTTCCTTGTTAGCACCAGCCTTAACCATTTTGTAATCCATACCATCTTTTCGCGGCGCATACTTGCCATCAGCTACATCATCGTCTCGCACCTTGTCGGAACTGCTTTGAGATAAGCCCTTTGTTTTTCTTGCTGGCTTAGAGTCATCCATGAACATGTCACCTTCGGATTCTTCAAGAGATGACACATTTTTCAACGCCAGCGATTTTTGCCTCTGTGTGGGTCCACTGTAGAGGAGCATCCGTGGCCTGTTGTAGCCCAGAGAAGGCCGTTGCAGACAGCCTGGGTAAAATGGTCCTGCGTGGTAGCTGGGGTAGCTCGGACCAATGCATAAGGACCCGCAGGTGGCTGGCCAGAGCCTGAAACATTATTGGCCAACCCACAGGTTGAGCTGTAAGGAGAGCTGTACAAACTGAACAAGGGTTGAACCACGGGTTGGATGATTGGGATGCTGCTCTTGCTACCCTGCGAGAAGAGACGACGAGCCTCCACGGTCATCGTCACACTTTCTTGCTGATCCACTGTCATCATCTTGTTTTGAGAACAAGCTAACATCATTCCATGAACTTGCTCCAGCGCCTCTCTCATTCTTTGAGCTTCGGTGGGAGCTGAGGTGGCTTTGGTAGGTCCCGTCATTCAAGTCTTGTGATCCTGTCTTGCTCTTGACGATAGTGTCACTGGCATATTTCGTGGGAGCCTGCGACGGTGGTTTGCTGACTTCAAAACAGCAGCCGTTGTTGCCGACTGTGACTCATCTTTAGAACTTAAGCGAAGTGACACTCCGCCGGCTGGCATGCCTGGCTCCTTGTTGCCACCAGGGGAAGGGGGCTGTTCAGCCATTGTGCCCTTGTGCTTATCTGGTGCCTTGCTGGCACCCTTACTGGTGACCTCAGACAATTTGCTCTTCTCGCCAACAGGCTCTGGCTTCTCTTTTTCTGCGGTGGCAACTGTTGCACTTTTCCCTGAAGAACCCTTTACAATGTTGGCAGTTGCTCCATCCATCTTGGCTGCTGTAGCTTCTTTCTTCAGCTTGACATCACCAGCTTTATCTGCTGAGGCCCCTGACCCACTCTCGGATGTTTTGACTTTGCCATCGCCTGCAGAAACAGGAGAAGCTGTCCATGCAGTCATGCATTAGCACAATCAGTTGAACAACAATAAAATTGTATTCGTGAAGCTGCTCACCAAAGTGTGGAAATCAATGTGACCTTTTCCATAACATTAATGACCGCATAATTAAAGATTTCAGTCTCATTGGAAAACAGTGACTTCATACACAAATATAATATAGCGCGCAAAAAAAAGAACTGCCCACTTTACAAAACATGAGTATACACCAGCTAATCCTAGTGTATGAACAGCTGTTCCTTTGCAATAAGCAGCACTCAACTAAAACTTACTTTGTGAAACGGCTAAAACAATCTGCATGTTACACAACTGTAACTGTAAGAAGCCAATTATCCACCAGTGTAAACATTAATTGTGGATGCACTTTACTGTACCCCCCCCCCCCCCCCCCCCCTTTGCTAAAGTTCAGAATGGTAACAGCTAAATAATGCTAGAGTATAACATTCAGTGACACCTGTGAAATATTCTGATAAGCTTTGAACTGAACTTTGATTAAAATATTTCCTGAAACCAGATTGTGCTTCACAAAATTAAAACTCACAAGGATACTTTGATTGTAGCAGATGAGGCAAGCAAGAAGGTGAAAAGTACACTGCCCTTTAGCTAACAAGGTTTACTGCTTACCAAACACCATCACTTCATCACTTCAATGTAAATGTGAAGTGCAGACTGTTGCATGAAGCAGGCCTAATTAATGGTATCGTCATCCCATTGTCTTCATGCCATCATCGTCACATTATCGATTGACCAGCAGTATTGCAGTCTGGTGACTAAACTGTTATGCCTTGTGGGAGTAGTTCACAAATCTCTACCATTCTGATTCTGCAGACTTAGGTCATTATTGTACCCACCAGCTGGTTCTTATCAGCAGGAGGCTTCTCAGTTGCAGATTCTGCAGCAGCTTTCTCGGAAGCTCGTGCTGGTTCCTCCTGAGCAGCTGGCCTACAGGCAAATGAACACCCGTTCAGACATTTTGGTCAATATCTTTTGCAATCATGGCCCCCTACCATTCGGAAGCACAGCAGTTCCAGTAAGCTTACAAATGATCAACACATTGATTTTTTTAATGTGGTTAGCATTCTTTGGGAACTTCACCCAGTTTGCATGGTACACGTGCGTGTGCGCAAGCGTGCGTGTATATGTGTACATCCATGCCTAACCTCTTTGCAACCAACTTGGGTCGCTGTGTACATACGTGGTGCGCTTCAATGAACCTCTTTGCCGCTAACTTGGGTCACTGTGCCACTGGGTTTGTTGCTCTTCAATAAACTTCGTTGATGCCAACTTGGATCACTGGATATATGTGCCACTGGTATATGCCGCTTTTCAGAATAATCATCATATAAAACATATCAACAAATACTCATAAGATAGATTGCTAATCGCATTAATGTCACAAATAATCTCTAAAGGATGGTAGAAATTTGGGCTTGTTGGTATATCATCTTTGGGTTGTATAGCCCAGAGGGAACAACCACAAAAAGAAGGTCAAGACGACACACAAAGCATCCTAAAGGATCCTAAAGGATGGATGCACCGCCAATTTTTTTTTTTTTTTTTTGTCTTCTTAGTGCGAAGAAAATTGGAGGGCTCAGAACATCACGAGTTTGCTCTTGCAATCAGCATTTCACAAATTTCTGCATGTTTGCATGCTCTGCACAGCTTGGTCTCAAGTGAACAGTCTCACACACACGAGACTTGTATTTCAGGACCCGGAATGCATTCTGGCCAATTAAGTTCCCACCCTTTCTAAACAACTCCGAAATGCTCTGTTGCCCCGCATCCCCTAAAGTGTGCTTTCTCATCTCATTTTAGCTTCCTTGCATAAAATAGGTGCACATCACACATGACGGGGGTTAAATACTGGTGTCACATGGTCACTTTTGATCGCGACTGGGAGCGATCCGGATTGAATTTCTTGGCCGTGATTTACAATGATCGCTGCCACACGTTCCAACAATCTGGATAGCGTTTAGGTAAGTAACAGTTTTTGCCTGCTGATTGTCTGTAACTCTCCATGGTGTCGTGGCTAAAAGTACAAATTTGAAAAATATTAGTAAATTTGGATATTTTAATTAGAATACTAAATAATTACCATACTATTGAGTAGCTTGTTTAGGTGCTTTTACTGAGCTGTCTATTTCAAAATTTAAAAACAGCAAGAAAGTCTGGACAAGAAAGTAAGACAGCCAAATACACATGGCACTGTTTCTAAATTTCGAAATCGTGTGCCAACTAGCCCAACAGCAAACTCTGCTGTCTTCTTTGTTTTTGGCGTTTTCTAGCACACTGCACTAGAGCCCACAGATGTCAGCCTACGATCGCAATCAAGGAGCCTGATTGCAATGCACAGATTGCGAAAGTCTGCATCCAAACTGTGCAACGTCGCAATTGAAATTGACCATGCTGCAGCACTCGATCTGGATTAAGCTCAATCCGGATCAGGTCCGATTGCGATCAAAAGTGATCGTGTGACACCGCTATTAGTTATATGCAGATACGACGAGAGATGTTAGCTGGGAAATTACTGCTCTTGCCAGAGTCCCTGATTAGTTATGAAATATAAGCAAACATAACCAATAGCCACAATGAGCCACACAAAATGTGACATGTCAAAAGTTGCAAGTAAGGTCAGACTCTCCTTAGAGTGAATTTGCAGGCTCTCTGCTATCTGTATGAAACTATTATTTAGCTGAACTGTTGATGACAGCACTGCTTAGTGAGCGGGAAGGTCCTGTTACTACACAGCTGTGGATGAGAGTTTTTTTGTTAAAGTGGAGGTTCCCTTTTCACTGAGATGCCAATACCTTCGTGGTGAAGCATAAAGAGTCCTGTGCAGTGCACAACCCAGTAAAAAGAAAAAAAGAAACAATTGACTCCAATTAGCTTTTCCAATAGGAATCAACTGGGACCAATAGGAACCAATTGGAAAATGCTTACTTCCAAAAGGTTGTGAGTGGATCAGAGGACAAACCAATTGGAGTTGCCAACTGAAATGAACTGGACCCAATTTGAGCCGATTGGAAAATCCCTAGTTCCAACTGGTTACGATTGAGTCAAAGTGAAACCGATTAAGTCCCATTGAACTTGTAATTGGAATCAACTGGGCCCATTGGGAAATCCTTACCTCCAATTGGTTACGATTGAGTCAGGGATGCAACCAATTGAGTCCAATTGGACTTGCCAGTTTGAACCAGCTAGGCCCACCTTACATTCCCAACTGAGTCTAATTGGACTACCAAAAGGAATAAACTAGCTAGAACGTAATCAACTGGGAAATGATACTTTCAGTTTTTGAACCCATTCAAGGAAACTGGAATGAGCTATAGCTATATATGCATGCAGTACGAAGGCTATAGCAAACATGTTTCTGTCCTATTGGTCACGCCAACAAAAACCAATTGGTCATGTTCCAGTTGGTTCAATTGGTCCTGTTATGTACTAATTTACGCTTGGAAATTTTCCAGTTGGTACCAATTTCCAATTGGAGTCAATTGCTTTTTTTGACTGGGAAAGCTTTCAGGACCAAGCTATAGCATTGCAGTGTTAGACCATCCTCCTTAATACCGTGGTGGTCCAACTGCGCCATTTTGCTACAATTCTACTTTTCTGCGCCTTGCTGCGCCCACCGAAGTGCAACTTGCGCCAAGTGCGCCAAAGCGCGCCTTTGCCTGGGGCGCTACGCGGACATCGCGCCAAGTGTGCCTTTGCCTTGGGCGCTACGCGGACATGCAGTAGCATGGCCGATCATTTCGTTTGTGGACAGACCCGCGGCTAAGCATTCAGAGCATCGGCGACGCGGACTTCGCGACCAAGCTTCGCCCACGGAATCCTCGATCGGACATGCAGTTAAGCCTTTCAGCACTCGATGTTTCGGAATTCGCGACTAAGCACATCGAGCGTTGGCTCCTCGGCTAGGCATTTCGCGCGTCGGCACTTGGGACTGCGCGACTAAGCACATCGAGCGTCGACTCCTCGGGCCCGCGGCTAGGCATTCCGCGCATCGGCACTTGGGACTGCGCGACTTAGCACATCGAGCGTCGGCCCCTCGGGCCCGAGGCTAGGCATTTCGCGCATTGGCACTTTGGACTGCGCGACTGAATGAGCGTCGGCTCCTCGAGCCCGCGGCTAGGCATTTCGCGCATCGGCACTTGGGACTGCGCGACTAGGCACATCGAGCGTCGACTCCTCGGGCCCGCGCTAGGCATTCCGCGCATTGGCACATGGAAACTGCGCGACTAAGCACATCGAGCGTCGGCTCCTCGAGCCCGCGGCTAGGCATTTCGCGCATCGGCACTTGGGACTGCGCGACTAGCACATCGAGCCTCGGCTCCTCGAGCCCGCGGCTAGGCATTTCGCGCATCGGCACTTGTGACTGCGCGATCGACTTAGCACATCGAGAGTCGGCTCCTCAGGCCCAGCGACTAGGCATTTCGCGCATCGGGCACTTGGGACTGCTCGACTAAGCACATCGAGAGTCGGCTCCTCGGGCCCGCGACTAGTCATTTCGCGCATCGGCACTTGGGACTGCGCGACTTAGCACATCGAGAGTCGGCTCCTCGGGCCCGCGACTAGGCATTCGCGCGTCGGCACTTGGGACTGCGCGATCGACTAAGCAAATCGAGCGTCGGCTCCTCGAGGCAGCGACTAGGCATTTCGCGCATCGGCACTTGGGACTGCGCGATCGACTAGCACATCGAGCGTCGGCTCCTCGGCCCGCGACTAGGCATTTCGCGCATCGGCACTTGGGACTGCGCGATCGACTAAGCACATCGAGCGTCGGCTCCTCGGGCCCGCGACTAGGCATTTCGCGCATCGGCACTTGGGACTGCGCGCGACTTAGCACATCGAGCGTCGGCTCCTCGGCCCGCGACTAGGCATTTCGCGCATCGGCACTTGGGACTGCGCGACTTAGCACATCGAGCGTCGGCTCCTCGGGCCCGCGGCTAGGCATTTCGCGCATCGGCACTTGGACTGCGCGACTAAGCACATCGAGCGTCGGCTCCTCGGCCCGCGGTAGGCATTCGCGCATCGGCACTTGGGACTGCGCGACTAAGCAACATCGAGCGTCGCTCCTCGGGCCCGACTAGGCATTTCGCGCATCGGCACTTGTGACTGCGCGACAAGGCACATCGAGCGTAGGCTCCTCGAGCCCGCGGCTAGCATTTCGCGCATCGGCACTTGGACTGCGCGACTAGCACATCGAGCGTCGGCTCCTCGAGCCCGCGGCTAGGCATCTCGCACATCGGCACTTGGGACTGCGCGACTAAGCACATCGAGCGTCGACTCATCGGGCCCGCGACTAGGCATTTCGTGCATCGGCACTTAATTGGGACTGCGCGGCTAAGCACATTGAGCGTCGACTCCTCGAGCCCGCGGCTAGGCATTTCGCGCATCGGCATTGAGACTGCGCGACTAAGCACATCGAGCGTCGGCTACTCGAGCCCGCGGCTAGGCACTTCGCACATCGGCACTTGGGACTGCGCGACTAAGCACATCGAGCGTCGACTCATCGGGCCCGCGACTAGGCATTTCGTGCATCGGCACTTAATTGGGACTGCGCGGCTAAGCACATTGAGCGTCGACTCCTCGAGCCCGCGGCTAGGCATTCCGCGCCTAAGCACATCGAGCGTCGGCCCCTCGGGCCCGCGGCGCTAGGCATTTCGCGCATTGGCACTTTGGACTGCGCGACTGAATGAGAGTCGGCTCCTCGGGCCCGCGGCTAGGCATTTCGCACATCGGCACTTGGGACTGCGCGACTAAGCACATCGAGCGTCGGCTCCTCGAGCCCGCGTCTAGGCACTTCGCGCATCGGCATTGGGACTGCGCGACTAAGCACCTCGAGCGTCGGCTCCTCGAGCCCGCGGCTAGGCACTTCGCGCATCGGCATTGGGACTGCGCGAGTAAGCACATCGAGCGTTGGCTCCTCGGGCCCGCGACTAGGCATTGTTGTTGTACAAAATTGTTTTTCTGCATTTCTAGTCACTTCTGTATTATGTCTGATTGCTTAAACTATTCTCAGTAGTCTACAAGTGCTATTTACATAGGCAAATAAAGTCTGTTTGCAACGTTTTCTGCTCTAGGCAGTCGAGCTAACATTTGCTCTAAAGAAGTACTTAACAATTGTGTAGTAGTAATAAGCTGCACCAAATGTCATGCACTTGCTTTTCTTCTGCTCCAACTGATCCAAAACACAAAGAACTGCTACAAAATGCTAATGTGGCTGCTCCTAAATTGCTACAAAACAGCTTTTTTCCTGCTCCAAAAATTGCTCCAATTCTTAAACTGGCTGGACCACCACTGTTAATAGCAAGGCCTGAACGATAATATATAAGCACTAATATAATATATAACCACTAAGAGTACATTTTTGTTTCTACTGAAGTGAAGAAGAGGAAGAAGCACCAGCATATTAGCCAGCAACGAACAGTGTCTTGGATGGAGTTGATTGAACAGGGAATAACAATTCCATTCCGGTGAAGTACATAGAAAAAATGAGTGCAGGCAAGCTTTCGTGTGACACATGCCAAGGAAAATGACTGCATTCAAAATTTATACATTAATTGAGGCACATCTGTTTCTTTTCTTGTCATAGCCTTGTTTCATTGTACTTTGCTTTCATTCACAGCCACTTCAACTATAGCATTGTGTCATGGGGACATACACATCAGTGTAATGTTTATCTCTAAAACATAAAAAGTCAATTGTTTCACATCATTTTCACTGTCCTTGCGATTATAAAACTAACGCTCTGGTTCAGTGCAACAGTGTCATGAATATAGTTTGCTTATTTCATTATAATCTTATTGTTTTATTGAATAAGCAAATGATAAAACAAATTTTGATTCCATTGACTAACCCTAATTTTTTGATAAACATGAATGGTACTAGAACTTTTTTTTACTGCCTATGGCTTCCAAAAATCTACCTGAGCATTTGCTACGATCCAAGTCTGGAATAACTTACCACGTACTTTAAAAACTATTTTTTCATTAACTTTATTCAAGAAATGTCTAAAAGAAAACTTATAAAATAATTCATAGCTTAATGCCTTGGTTTTATTGGTATACTGTAATTCTGAATAATTAGTTTTTTATGTATTGATGTAGTATTTTCATGATGTAGTATTTTGATGTAGTATTTTCATTTTTTTTCTCTGCAACTTGCTTGCTGTATTGCTGCTTCAATTATTTCTGTTCTTGTAACTTATTTGTATTATGTTTCAAGTACTATGTACTTGAAACATAATACGGATTTAATGATCGATTGATTATTACTGTGACTGATGCATGAAAAAATGTAAGAGTGCAGGGCCATTAAAGGCAGAGCTGTGGGATATGATAATAGATATTGTGGAATAAGGACAGACTAGGAAACAAGTGGCAGGGTGCAAGTGCAAACAATGCAAATGGTTACATTTGTGCAATAAGCTGCAGGTGAAAGGTAGACTGACCGGGCAGGCTCTCCAGAATCTTCCATTTTCCTGGCTAGTGGTTCCGGCTCCCTGTAACAAAAATTAGCCGTAGCAGTTTCTACGCTAATACAATGCTGCATTGATACGGAGGAAAATGACTTCATGCATAAAGCACAGAACCACTCAAAACCTATGCCACATTTTGTTAATTACATCCCAACATGCTGAATGCTGTTGTCTACAGGGTCCTGAACACGGAGTAAGATAAGACAGGAGCGCGGACTCCGCTCGTCTGGAAGGGACACATTCTGCAACGCTGGCTCCTGCTTCACAGCGTGTTCGCCTGACGGCGCTACGAATGAAGAAAAACTCTGCAGCGGAGAGGAGCAAAGGCGTGGGGAGTCACTCGCGGCACCTGCTTATCAGCTGCTCCGCGCACGCCCTGACGCCTGTGCCGCGCATAGCTCTTGCGGTTCACGTAGTGACGTTAGCAGGAGAAACAAGTCATGTATCATTTTATTTAATTTATTTTATACAGGCCAAATGCAGGGCATTTGTCAGGTGGCCTACATGGAACTTTACAAGGCACAGGAACAGAAAATAAACAAATTACGGAAACTAAGACGGAAAGAAAAGCTATAGTAAATGGTAAGGCAATATAACGGCAGTTCGGGTGGTCTCAAGCAATGACAGACAATGAAAAGAAGTTTTTATGGAAAAGCTGACGTTTATCACTCTTTTTTATCTGAGCACGCATCAAGTGCTAGGATGCTTCGCTTGCTTCTTTGTTTCTCGCGGTGCTTTTCGTGTCGCCCGGTTCTCCTGCGAGCAGAATCGCCACATTCTCATTAAACATAATAATTAGGAATTCCTGCCAGTGTTTCCTGCTCATTATTTCACAAGAGAAGCTCTGATTATGTGTCTGCATAACTGGGGGAATCATCTTGAAGGCAAGGCTGAGAATTTACAGGGTAGCCAGCCGGTATTTACACTGGCTAACCTCCTTGTCTTTCTTTCCCTTTCTCTCTCTCTCTCTCTAAATTACGGCATGTCTCTGGACAAGGAAAGGCACCTGCACTGTGTGTAGTTGTAGACAAATTCAAATTGGGCTCCTCTCGTCCTTCCGCATTGGCGTCTTCTGGTTGCTCCTGGCATTCAGCATCATTTAGCTACGCCAGGCTTCCCTAAACAAATTGAAGGAACGGCTCCGCTTCGAAGTCTAGGCACTTTCTTTACATCTAGTAGGACATCGCCTTTGTCTTTGCTGAAGTAACTATCAAAAATAAGCTGCTTCTCGAAGTGTCGCGCACATATTTTGTCCATTGCTTTAAGCGCTCGCTTACTTTCATGAATTTTTTGACGCCACTGGTGCAGTAGTTGAAGATCAGATGGCGAAGCGAAGAGCGAAAACTTTTCGCATCCTTTGCCGTAACCAGATTTACAGCCGGGAACAAAACACTGTCCTGTTGCTCAGTCTCTTTACGCACAAGTATCAAGGTACCTTGTTCCGTCAGGCATGAATAAACATACTGCAGACATGGTAAACAAAGCGAGGAAGACGGAAACTTCGCACCTTCGCTTTCGCGCAGACGTAGAGGAGTGAAAAACAAGTACTTCTGTTGTGTCTTTTTGTACAGCGTAATTTATCGTCAGTTTCCTCTAAAGACATCTAAAAATGTTTCGTATGTGTGCATAAAAGCGCTACCGCGTGTTTATTTGCGCTTTTATTATTTGTGCGCATATATTTTTTGTGTTTGATTGCTGTCAAATTGAGACGGCCGAGGGTCCACGTTTGTAGCAGACGACACGCTCTGTGGGTGCCGGGCTGCCCGTTCTGCGCCGCCGCCGCCGCCGGTCTCCGCCACTCGGCGCATGCGCACATGGAAGCAAGCTGTTGAGTGTTTTCCACGCGCCTCTACAGATGGCGCTACGCGATGTATAATTTGTATTGCACGGTTTGTCCCGAGCGAATGCGTTGCGCGGCGGCGGAGATGGCGCTCCTGTTTATCTTACTCCGTGGTCCTGAAGAAATCAAAGTGGGGAGCAGACACCAGTTGACCTACCAGGAAGTCATCCAACATAATGACCTCTACACTTGGTTTAGAGCATATGTTTGACATCTTGGGTGGTACAAGCACAACCTCTATGTTTTAGCCGATTTGTGCACATTTCTCATACATTCATCTCTCTCATGTTCCAAGCTTTCCAACTTGCTATCAAGTTTACTGGATGTAATTGCATTGTACTACAATGTTTACATGCATTTTAAATGAAGACTGACAAACCTGGTAAGACCAGCACAGTATAAGCACGCACTAAACGCTTTGATACACATTACATGGCAAAATACTTAAAAAAACTTCATTACATTTTTAGTTAGTACGGCACATCTCAACTTGCAAAATTAGAGTTAGTTATTGTTCGAGGCATGTACAGTCATCACGGGAAAAAAAAATGAAAAAAATTTGTCGATGTGAGTGGCAACCATAGTCGTAAATGACACATACCGGGCAGTGGCGTAGCCAGAAATTTTGTTCGGGGGGGGGGCTCAGGTTGCAGCGCGGCCTCCTCCTTATAAAATTTGTAGAGGGATCAAATGCATGAATAATAACTGCATTGCCAATTCCAATGTATATTAGATGCTACAAACGAATTATTGAACGCTATGCACTGTCCATTAAAATATGTATGTTGTCATAAAAGAATAAATTCATATGCCCCAAAAATTGTGGCAGAAATAGCTGATATCAATGCTTCCGCGTTTTTTGTCTAATTAATAAGTAAGGAAAACATCACATGAACTTTAGAACTATTGGCCTTTTTCGGGGAGAAGTTTGTTTTAGAGAAACGAGATGGCGCTCACAGCGGCGCGCCATACCTCTCCTCAGCGACCGCGCACGAATACGAAACCATTACCGCTTCTATCTTGCTTCTGTGCGATCAGTTGTCGGAAATGCAACTGAGTTTTCGCTAACACACTGTGCTCCAATCATGCTAGATTTAATAATGTGGATTGAAGACGTGTGCAGAAGTTGGCTGCAAAAATAGTGACTGGCATGTTAAGGAATAGAATGAATCTGTGTGGTGAAGTTCGCGGACTGCTGCTGCAACTGTCCGAACGTGTTACCGGCACTTCGTGATGTACGGCTTTCCTCGAGGATACAGAAATTTGCTCATCCGCCAGCCTTGTATCGCTAACCTTCAAAGAAAGGGCTTCATCCCCATAACGTCGGCAAGAATGAGTACCACTCGTTAAACAATGACAAAGGGAGTAGCACCGCTTCCTGTCATATTAAGTTTCGCGCACGTTATCTATACACATCTGTCCAAATGGCAGGAAAACTTACGCCCACTCTATCGCCGACGTATCAAGAATAAGTGAATGGACTTACCCTTGATTATATGCGCACTGTATACACACAATAAATGACGGACTACACCTATAGTGCACTAATGGTCAAAGGTGAATGTTTTGTGATAGACCACAAAAGTAAACAAGATACTAACTGTAATATATATTTGCTACAAGGTATTACAATGTACAAAACAGCTACGTTTGAAGCCTTGTGCGCAGCAAGAACAAATCTATCGGATCCGGAACTGAGCACATCCACGAGTGATTAGGCAGAAAATAATCAGATAGGAACTTCACTGAGTCAGAAACTGACAAGCCACTGCTTCAAAATATTTGCCCAATAAAGAACAAAGAGCAAAACGCAGTAATCCTGACTGAATATATAATCGGACAGCTTGGAATTCATATTTAGCCCCGCTTTTAGAACAGGCACCATATACGCCGTTTGGACATAGCTTAATCAGCTCCGAAAGCGCTTTTGCATGTTCTCTGAAGCTGTGATCAAAGCTTCGTGTCGTCCATCTAGTCACCGTCTATGATATCTCCGAAAACAGATGTTTTCTAAGCCGCACCGGTGTCATGCACTTCCATTGTAAACAAGGAGGCAACGGAGGCAGTTGAGGCAAGCAATGGATGCGTCACCACGTGATCAAATATGGCAGCGCCCACGGGATTGCCGCGAAAAGGGTCAATAGACAGTTTTAGTATTGCGGAAATGGCACCACGCTAAACGCAATAAAATAGCGAGGTCAGACTGCGCCCGCTATTTTTCAAATATAGCGGATACGCTAAATGCTCGCTAAGTTTCTAGCGTTGCAAACATGGTGGCACCCTCGGCCTGAGCGCTTGACATGCAGGCTCGTTTTAAGGCTTGGCGTGGATCCACACGGCTAGTTTGGTTGTCGAGCTGCTCAGTTTGCAGCTTTGACTACTCGCAGCTAGATGGTTTTGCGCTTAGCGGCGCATCGTTGTCTTACGCTACACTAAAACTCTATCGAACAGCGTTCCGCAAAGATTTAGCGTGCGTAACACGCTAACGCTAACGCAAGCATTTTCCGCAATACTAGAAGTCTCTAATATCAGTTCGAAACCAGCAAAGCAGTGCATGCAGCTTATATGAAAAGCGTAAAGGCCATGAAATGAATAAGTTGAGGACAAACATTTTGATGAATCTTTGTCATTCAATAACCTTATTTACAGTTTTCTACATATGCAACGGCCAGGAAGAAACCTCAATGACGCTATCCCTCGTTGCAATCGATTGCGCAGGAGCAGCTGTAACTCATCGTGTATTGTCATTACACCGAGATAATACTCGCAGCAGTGAGTACAAATAAGAAGTGGGAGTTGTGCAAAATATATATTAGAAATTGCGAAGATAGAATGGAATATACCAATGCGAAGATACAACTCACTAAAGGGCAAAAAAAGAGTCGCTGGAAACAAAGTTCACTGCTAGTATACACAAAACCTCGCAATAAGATATTTAGGAATACGTATGAGTCTCCAATAAATCTACGTATTTAAGCAAACGTCAGTGTATATAATGCGTCAAATAAGACAAATAAACATGTTGCTCAGTCACAGATAGTAAACTTTGCGCACAGAAAGACAGATGATCTAGGCAAGAACATAATTATGATCGCAGAAATCGTGATATGTACTTGGGCCATGCAGCGGTCGCGACAGCCCCATGTGGGTAGAATAATAGAGGAATAATGCATAAATCAGTACGAAAATGTTTAATTTAACTGCCTGCACAACGCCAACAATTATTCTGCACCCAAAATTAAAGGAGGGTGTCCCTTCGTTTCAAAAAAGAAATAAAAGCAGGTAGCTGAAAATGAAATAAAAGGACAAGCGAAGGCCACAGATGATGCGGCAAGTTGAACTACCCAATATCCGAGTGTATTTTGGCGAACGCCGCGTGGGCCGGGCTTTCAACGAGCAAGGTCGGTCAAAATTGGTTATTGGTATACTCGTAATTTTTGTATTCGCGTGATAATTGTGATCATGATGCTAACTGCTAGAATAAACGGCGAAAATTTCTGCGGTTTTAAAAGCTAATGAACGGTCATACGTTTTAATAATTAAGAACTTATGGACCTGAAGGAACAGTGCTTTTTACTTGCATTGATTTTTGCTGCTTCGCTATCTAAAGGACAAACTTCTCTCGGCGGGAAAGTTGAGCGAAGCGGTAAATGATTTCGGACACGTTGATGCCGACGTCTCTGTGGCTGTATAGAAGCGCCAGCCTAACCATGCGTTCCACAGACATTGTAGAGCGCAAGTAGTTTTTTAGTAAACTCTTGTTAAAAAAATATTCTCTCTGCGCTGGCAGTGGTCACTGGAAGGGTGACTAGAAGCTGCAGCAGTATTTACACATTTACATAGAACCTGCTGTCGCAATGAAAGATGGGCACCTATTCCGGTGCTAAAACCTAAAAGAATCCCTTGATGTCGTTGGCATACTTGTTTAGGTACCTTGCAGAAACAGTAGGCTGTTCGATTCCAGCGATGTCCGTCGTTTCGTCAGGAAGTGTGGAGAAGCAGCCTGCTTTTGAATATAGGCTTTCTTTGATAATGTCACCACAAATTTCTATAATTTGGTTTTATGCGTCTGGGCTTAAATACGAGGCATTACTGGGCCAACTTTCCAAATGGTTCTTCAGATATGTATCTCCAAAATCAGCTCGCAGCGAAGAAGCACTCTGAAAATGCCTGTATTTTCAGCAGGGGCATTGCTTATATCCATAGGGCCCCTGTCCCTGTGACAACGGAGAGCCAGACCTTGTCGCCCGCAAAAAAAAAAAAAAAAAAAAAAATCGCAATAATAGGCCATTTACTTTCTTTTGTTTTCTCATATTTTACTTTGCCTGCCCTAGTCCAGCTGATCAATCCCATTGGGCACGCTTCCTGAAAATGTTTGGAGAAAATTATCAGCTGCTAGCTGACAGTCACGGTGATATTTAGTATTTTCGTGTGTGTGGGAGATTGCGAGCGCGCGCTTCCATTTATGGAACGGCTTGGACACGAGCGTTTTGGTGCGCGCATGTTGGCCCAAGTTTATAAGAACATTAACCCCATAAAGTTCTAGAATTGAAAATCTTTTAAAGCATGCCTTTGGAAATGTCAGCGCACCTTTCGCGTCAAAAGTTTATGAGAACTTTATACCCATAAAGTTTCGTAATTGAAATCCATGCGCTCCGTATATTCCGCGGCCGCTGCGAGATGCCGCAACGCGCCCGCTCGCTATCGAAAAGCCGATGAAAGTTTGTGCTCAGATGGGGCTCCTTGCGTTACGTGACTCCAGGTGCAAGGGCGTTGTCACGAAATCCAGCCCGAGTTCGCAATGTTCGTGCCGAAATGTCTTTTCGAGCGTGAAAAAGACATTGTAGACAAAATCCAGAATGATTGCCTGCGTCGGTGGTAGTTTTAGTTGGCGGTGCATGCCCGCACGAAAAAATTTCGGGGGGGGCTGAAGCCCCATCAGCCCCCCCCCCCCTGGCTACGTGCCTGATACCGGGTGTTTCTACAAAGACTTTAAATAATATTTAGAAATAGTCATTTTAAAATAAAAGGACGCTTCATTTGCAGATATGCTGTCATTGGAGGCAACCATGGGGTGATATGCGGTAATTAGTAATTAATTGAGAAAAACCCATTTATTCACTTTTAATTTTTTATTTTCAGCAAAATCATCCTAATCGGGAAATTGAAGCAATCTCTCAGTACAAACCATATCAACTTTTGGATCTGGAAAATGTGATCACCCATAGAAATGTGGCTTGATGAATTTTGCCTATCAGAGCATGCAAAACCAAAACTGGGAGGCTGCAGCGAGCGCAATGCCGTGCCCCTTGAGGTGATGTTCTGATTATGTCGCCTAGCAGCGGGCAGCCAGTGTGCTCCGGCTGCATGCTCCTCGCTGTCGCAGTGTGCTGGCTGCTGGGTGACGTAATTCGAATGTCACCTCAAGGCGCATGGCATTGCGCTCGCTGCAGCCTCCCAGTTTCGGTTTCGCATGCTCTGATAGCAGAAATTCATTGTGCCACGATTCTGCTGGCAACCGCTATTTTTCAGATACAAAAGTTGATATGGCTGGTATGGAGTGTTTGCTGAAACAAAGCTTAAAAGTTAAGTAATGAATTTTTGTTAATTAGAGACTAATTACCACATATCGCCCATCACCCCACGGTCACTACCACTGGTGGCATGTTTCTGAAGGAAGCATCCTTTTATTTCAGATTGGCTATTTTTAAATATTACTTAATGTCTTCGTAGAAACACCTGGACCCCTGGTATAACACTGCAGGTAATAAACATGGCACTAATAAACCTGCCAACATTGCTTTGAACGATTGCTACAGTGAATGCCAAAAAATACTCAAATTTAGTGAAAAACAATAAAGAGCATCTTATTCTGATTATACAAAAAAATTGCCGAGCTTTCTTCTTCTAAGGATGCTGAAACATGCACCCTGCTCTGGAGATAAAATGATCTGTGCCACAGACCAACAGAAATATTAAGTCTTTCATAAAGTATTCATGCAATGAAAGCAGATATTTTGGCTGCTGTTATATACAGGTCTATGGAGTGCATGGCGGTGGTTCAGGTAACTCCAAATAATCGAGCAGGTTCAAGAAATCAGGCTCTGAGCATTCCTTTGACAACTGCACTCGTATTCGTTCGCAGTCAGTTTATCCCCAAACTAGATGCAAATTCACTATAAAAATATTGCTGTCACCATGGCAGTCATCTTGTAAACAAGCCCTAAAAATCAGGCATATTATAATAAGATCGTAAAAGTTGGAAGGTATGAGCTAATGATAGTTCTGGGCAATTCTTCAGTCTCAGGGGTGATCCAGCATACTGGTTGCAAGGCTGGTCTTCAAGGTAGCTACACTTGGCAACAACCTAAGGATACAGTAAAAGTTCTATCCATAAAACTTCATTGCATTGGCCCTCCATGCTCCAAAGCATAGTTCACGAGATGCCTGTACTGAAAGCAGCCTACCTCCACCATCATGTCACGAAAATGAGTGGCAGTGATTGGCTGGCTTATATACAATGCCTCACGACTTCAAGTGTACCAGAGAAATGGAAGAATGACAACATTATACTAATACGGAAGAATGGAGACGTCAGAGAATTGAAAAATTACAGGCCCATTAGCTTGCTTGCAGTGCTGTATAAAACATTCACCAAAATAATTTCCAATAGAATCAGGGCAACAATTGACTTCAGCCAACCAAGAGAACAGGCTGGCTTCAGGAAGGGATATTCTACGAAGGATCATATCCATGTCATCAATCAGGTAATCGAGAAATCTGTGGAGTACAGTAAACCTCTCTATATGACTTTCATAGATTATGAAAAGGCATTTGATTCAGTAGAGATACCAGCAGTCATAGAGGCATTGCATATAATCAAGGAGTACAGGAGGCATACGTGAATATCTTGGGAAATATCGACAAGGATTCCACAGCAACCTTGGTTCTCCACAAGAAAAGTAGAAAGTTACCTATCAAGAAAGGGGTCAGGCAAGGAGACACAATCTCTCCAATGCTATTCACTGCATGCTTAGAAGAAGTATTCAAGCTCTTAGACTGGGAAGGCTTAGGAGTGAGGATCAACGGCGAATATCTCAGGATTCTTCGGTCTGCAGATGACATTGTCCTATTCAGCAATAATGGGGACGAATTACAACGAATGATTGAGGTCCTTAACCGAGAAAGTGTAAGAGTGGGGTTGAAGATTAATATGCGGAAGACAAAGATAATGTTCAGTAGCCTGGCAAGGGAACAAAAATTAAGGATCACCAGTCAGCCTCTAGAGTCATTAAATGAGTACATTTATCTAGGTCAATTGCTCACAGGGGACCCTGATCATAAGAAGGAAATTTAGAGAAGAATAAAATTGGGTTGGAGTGCGTATGGCAGACATTACCAAATCCTGACTGGGAGCTTACCACTGTCATTGAAAGAATAGTGTACAGTCATTGCATTGTACCCGTGCTAAATATGGGGCAGAAACTTGGAGGATAACAAAGAAACTTGGAGGTTATCAAAGAAGCAAAGAAAAGCAAAGAAAATGTTAGGCCTAACATTAAGAGACAGGAAGAGAGCGGTATGGATCAGAGAGCAAACAGGGATAGCCGATATTCTAATTGACATTAAGAGGAAAAAATGGAGCAGGGCAGGCCATGTAATGCGTAGAACGGATAACCGGTGGTTCATTAGAGTTACAGAATAGATACCGAGAGAAGGGCATTGCGCAGTCGAGGACGGCAGAAAACTATAGGTGGGTTGATGAAATTAGGAAATTTTTAGGCTCAAGTTGGAATAGGCTAGCGCAAGACAGGGGTAATTGGAGATCGCAAGGAGAGGCATTCGTTCTGCAGTGGACATAAATATAGGCTGATGATGATGATGACGAATTGGCTGGCTCATCTATACAAACCCTTTTTGAGTTGGGCAGCGGTGTACTTCCCACTGCATTCTTAGGTTATCACCGACTATAGGTAAAGCAACAACTTCCTGCTGAACTAGCACTCCGGCTGTCAGTGCCTGTGACCTGCTCTAGTCACTAGTTACTTGTACCAACCTTACTCTCACTAACTTCACACTTAAGAGTCACTAGTTACTTGTACCAACCTTACTCTCACTAACTTCACACTTAAGAGAATCCCTTTATACAATAGGCTTTGATTATACTGATAAAGTAAGATAGCTTCTCGTATCTTATTATACATAATATATCTACTTGGGTCTGTGAGTAAATGGCTATGTAAAATGCAAACATATTTCACATGGTATTTCATGGCCCATTTAGCTAAGTTATACATCTAGCCATGACCATAAATGTGCTAGAACCCTCTTTGAATGTTTAAATTTTCTGCACATGCATCATTGAATAGAGTTTTAACAGCGGAGCTGTTTAAGCCGGGCGTAATGTGTCTGCTGAATCCAAAATGTGGGCCGATCCTGGTGGTAGTGCAGAAAGGGTCCAAGCGCAATGGCACATACCTCAGTGAACTAGCGAAGCTGCGCCTAGCTAATTCTAGTTATGCATGGTAGGGACTACTTCAGCTAAGTCAGTCATCGATAACCACTCGATAGCCAAACAATAGCCAATCCGGAAAATGCTGGGGATGACTTGTTAGTGCTTAGCCTAGCCCAAATACATGGCCAATACCTAGTGATAGCCAATCAATAGCTAATCAATAATCGATCAATAATCAATAAATTTCAAAAAATGCTGAGGATGACTGGGTAGTGCTTAGCCTAGCCCAAATATGTGGCCAATACCTTGTGATAGCCAATCAATAGCTAATCGATAATCGACAAATAATCAATACATTCTGGGAAATGCTGGAGATGACTTCCTAGTGCTTAGCCTAGCCCAAATACGTGGCCAATACCTTGCGATAGCCAATCGATAGCCAATCAATAGCTAATCGATAATCTATCAATAATCAATAAATTCCAGAAATGCTGGGGTTGACTTGGTAGTGCTTAGCCTAGCCCAAAAGCCAGGACTAGATAAGTGCCCATCAGCATTGTTGTCTCTTAAGCATTGCGCCTATGCTATGCCAAATTAGCTATGCCATTTTTTTTTGGGGGGGGGGGAGGGGGGGGTCCATTTGTCACTAAATCCTACACTCCTTTTGTTGTGCGACTTAGCATTACATATCATCACACCTTACATAATTAATGCGTAAACACTGAAAACAAGAAATCAAGTCAAACTCCATTTTTAGGAAATGGGCCAATTTTGAAAACAGCAGAAGATTTGTAAACCAGAAAGTAGCATAGAAGTGAAATACAGATGCTGATGACAAATTGCACCCATGAAGCAGCTTCCTATGATGCTAGAGAGATTGTGCTTGGCTAAAGCTACTTATTGCAGTTCAATATAAGTATAGAACTTTCACATGCCCTCCGGAGCTACAGGTAAATGGCTCAAATCCATGAAATGGCAACAACATCTATTGCTTGCCACAAATACACCATCCCTTTCATGGCTGGGCATGAGAAAAACTTAGTTTGGCCTTAAATTGCAGCTTTTTTTGCTAAACCCCTGAACTTAACTCATGTACGGAGACTCGCCCTAACTTGTGCGGCTCATTGGTCACTTTGCCTATTAGTCACTGGATCACTTTAAAAAAAATTTTTTGTGGAACAGCTGTTTGGTAAATGGGAAAGATAAGCCTACTCAAGTCCTTTTTAAAGGGAACATTTCAAGCAGGAGGCACGACTTAGTGCTCACGTCACTAGAGTGTTTTAGCTGAGCGCTTGCGGTCCGCTCCGCTCAGACCGGCATATGCTAGCAAATGCCACAACCGCTTAGCGGGAACGCTATTGCGCTTGCGCACAACGCTCATACCGGCAGCGGAACGAAGACCGCATCCCTCGCTCCGTTACAAAGCCGACTGAGCGGAGGGTGACAGCGTGTCTACTTGGCCTCTTCGTCATTTTGCAGCCGAGTTGATAGCGCGTCGCTCGCGTCTCGGCAAGACGCGCTTATCAAATGCGAAATCTATGCAGTTCCCTGCAGTATCTCAGAGCGTGAAATCTGAGCGGAGCGTAAGCGGCGCTCTGCTAAAACTGTCTACTGTAAATTCCAGTGGCAGATTCAGAGGAAAATTTCCTGCTCTTTTCGGAGCAAGTCTTTTTGCATGGCTGCTTTTTACATGGTGCTTCAGTGGCACAGGGCGGATGCGAAGCCAGGATTGCCTCATGAGACAGCCATGGCTGCTACATCAAAACTGGCAGATTCTACTGCAACATTGTGCGATATACATCTTTCAGCGGCTGTTGACATCGCAGTCAATAGAATTGCACTTTATACTTATGCTACCAGAGACTGCTGCACAGCCTTTCCTTCTTGAAAGGTGTTGATGCAAAGAGAAAATTTAACTCAAGCTGCGAGAAGTCAGGCTCAGGCAGAGAAGTTAACGCATCATGCAGCTATGCCTGACAAATCGGTTCTGTTTGCCAACTGAGAGGACACCCGCTATTGGCTTTACCAAAGAGGACGCTTGCCCCGACTCACATAAAGAGGTACGGCAGGAGTTGCTTGCTGATTAGATCTGTCTTTTCCACTTAAACTTTTATTCATCAAAATAATTAAATCTCTATGCATAATTCAGCACGCCCTGACAATGTGGCCTACCGCTGGACTAGCTGATAGCTAGGTTTGCCATATATTCAATTCTGTTCTTTCAAATAGCAGACAAGTTCCACTGCAGTGTGAGGAAAGCCAGGTATCCAATTGTTCCTTGCTTGGTCTGGTTGGAGCATGAATATTCAAAATGCAGATTTGCAACAAATGCTCTTTGCTGGGAATGATATTCTGTGGTACAGTTTGCGGTGCCACTCTGTATCTGCCATGAAAACTTATCGTCATAAATTGATGCCCTTTAACATGGCTGGCATTACATACAAAGTACATTATTATGGAACTAATGCTCACTGTGCCCACGGGTAGCAGCGATGCCAAACGCGGCTACAGAATGCCCGGCCGCTTTCGAAGTCTGTGACCATGGCGCAGCGGTCATTCATGCCAAGAAAGAGTGGATACAGCAGGTGAAAATAGATGATGGTCACACCGTTGGTTCCAGTCGGCGCCAGACACCAGGTCAAGAATAAAAGCTGCAGAGTTCATTTTCGAACCTCACTCAAATTTGACCCTTCGAATGAAGCACAATGAAAAACCGCAACCAAAATAAACCAAATGTCATGTTATGGGCACTTCTGTGTGAGTTGCACAGCTAATTTCTAACTTTTGAAACACAACAGCGATAAGCAGCAGACATAAAGAAAAAAAAAACATTCCAGCTAGCATATGCCAGTGCACATCAAATGTCCACACCAGTACACCTGTCTAGCTTGCAACACATTGTTTCAAAAAGTGGAGGATGAAAAGACAGGCACAAACAAAAATGGTGCATCACTGTATTTATGCGAATTAAAAAGCACAGTTTTGCAAGCATGTCCAGGCCAAATGTGACCAATTAGAAAATGGCAAATGTGAACATTTGAAGAATGGCAAATGTGGTTCTTGTGCATAAGGCTAGGCCTTGTGACACAGTATCAAGCTGCCAACCTATTTCACTAACTTGTGTTCCACTTGATGTGAAATAGTACTTGAACATGTTCTGCTACTCAAACATATTTCAGCACTTAAACAACAATCATATTGTTGGCTACCAGCACAGCTTCGGAAGTGGTCATTCCTGCCCCACTCAACTAAACTTTTTAATGCGAACTTGACGCACTTTCAGGGGACTGTCTGCCTGTCTATCTAACCATTCTTTTTGCCATTTTGGATCTAATGGGTACAGCATCGATCTGAGTTAACAGGGTTCGAAACCAACTGTTGGACCAACTTTGGTCATTGGGTATATACTGAGTATGTGCCACCCTTCTCCAGTGTTGGGTGAACACGCATCACATATGCTCAGACAATCTTGCCTGCACACGCGCCACATGGCGCAGCATTTTCTGCAGTGGGGAGCATGCCTCAACGCGTCTCTGCAGCGGCAATACGGCGTGTCGCTACATTGCTTCAATGCTAGCTTTGACATTCATAATGAGACAGGTTCTGCCAGAATTCTTTTCTTCATCATGGAACAAACAAAATGGCTATATTATTACGGTGCAAGTTGTAGAACACTACACTTTATTAAAGGAAACTTTAAAAAGCCAGAGACTTGAAGGAAACTTAGTACGCCTCAAAAATTCACCTAATCCTTGAATATGCTTTTGTAGTCCAGGACACCGACACTAAAACGCTAATAAACAAAATAGAAGCCATTCAGAAAAGATCTGCACATTTTGTCACCCACTCAACTGGACGATACCACTCTCACAGCTCTAAAAAAATTGCTCATTCGACCAAATTGACAATTGCACTGGCATTTCATAGCACTCATATATTAAGCCATCATCATACACAATGAAGAAGGACAATGAGTGGAAAATAAAGAAATTTCTATGACGCACAAAAGATTTTCTATTCTTTCTTCTTCCCTTCCATGCATGAAACTTGTTACCCAACGCAATTGTTACTACTGATGCCCATTAATTTCCACAGTCATTGTTGTACCATTTGCATCTCTAAATGTAATTTACATTCTTTTATTCAGATAGATGCAGTACTTGTATATTCACTTGCTGCTTTTGTTACCTGTCAATTTTTACATTATTGCTGGTTTTCCCTGTTTTATTATTGTTTCTTAATTGTACTTTTTCTCCCTGTGTGTTGTTGCCTTATGACATACCTGTTTCCTCATGCCACTCAACGTCCTGAGCATTTCTGTATTATGGTGTATACTTGTGCTAATCTATTTGTATATTTTGTAATACGCCTCCCATAGATTATTGCCCTCCAGGTGAATGCAGTGATATGAATAACAGAATAAAAGAAAAAAAAAGTTATTATTAAGCCCTTCCAAGAAGCATGCTTACCTTTAGTTACTAGATATATCTTAAATTCAAAAGCCATTGAATAAAAGGATAGAAATGCGCAGACTACTGAATGCACTGTAAAAGTGCAGTACACCACAGTAAAAGGTAAATGAAAAAGGCACTTGATGGAACCAGGGAAAAAAAGAACAATGCGAGGTCAAAGGAAAAAAAAAAAGCCTCAGTATAGTGCCCTTCTGTGAGCATTGGACATAGGTACCCTCATACTTTGTGCACCCATAGGTATACAACCGCATAAAATTGCCTTACCTTGAACAACCAAAAGAGTGGGAAGTTCTCCCTAATCTGGTCAGTGAAGTAGTCCAGCATGTTGAAGAGGCCAAAGATGAGCCAGAAAGTAATCCATCGGCTGTCGTCACTTTTGGAAGAATTTTCTATGTTGTGAAAGCTGCCAGAGACAAAACCACAAAGCCAAACAATATAAACTCTACTATAATTTCTCAGGTGACAAAAAATTTGCCCCGTTGTTGGAACTAACAATATAAAGGGTCCCTGAAATGGCTTGGACAAATTTTGTAGACACCTCGGGTACAGCTACAGTAAAACATTAGCGCCACAATTTAAGTGAAGTGTCTCACATTATGACAGCTACAGACAATTATAAGTTACCCTCCACCCTAGCCATGCTTTTACTCCTCAACTCGTTTGCCGAGTGATCGGGGCTAAGCTCCACCTTCTCTGGCTCTGCGTCATGATGTGATGTCGTGTCGTCTACTTTAGGTCGTCTTGGAGCCAGCGCGCGAAGCCCTCTGCTAGCCGCCTGGCTGTCGATCTCCCGCAAGAGCTATCCAAGTAGCATGCGTTGCGAGCGTTCTGTCGCAGCGCCGAGCATGTACGATATTCCGGTAACCAGCAGGCGAGCTGGGCATTTTGACAGATAGTCAGAGGCATAAACTAAAGCCCCTCCATACTACTCCTGCTGCGATCAAGAAGTTTAGCGTAAATGTGAGCAGCCCGCACGATGTAGCCACCTGGTGGTGCAGAGCTTAACCAGCCAAACACAGAGCTACTATTGCTGTAACCAAGTGTAAAACATGTTAAACATTTAAAAAGACAATGTGTACATGATTACGCTCCTGCCGAAAATTTACACCAGCAGCACAGTAGAATACACTTGGTTATATTAGCTCTGTGTTTGTCTGGTTGAGCTCTGTGCCACCAGGTGGCTGCACCGTGCAGGCCGTTCACATTCGCACCTCCATTTATCGGGTAAAATGCCCAGGCTGCTTGTGCTTGCGTTACTGTGAATACTGTATACACTAAAACTCTTTATTGTGATAGTAATCCTCTGGCGTGAAGTGACAGGCTCAAAGGCGTAGATGCTGGCACCCATCGGATACTGACAGCCCGATGCGTTCCAGCCACACCACTCGCATGTAGCCTTGTAGAGGGACACGATGTCGCAGCTGGACATGTTGCCTATTGCTAGATTTGCAGTCCACAACGTAACAAAGGCGATGCATGGTGCTCGCGAAAAGGAAGCTCGAAACCATCACTGACCACACAGCTCACGTCAACATGGAGAACATTGTAACACAAGCAGACGACCCTGGCTGTGTGCTGGAAGTGCTTGAGTGTAGTGATAAATTGTTGTGTATTCTCTTTGTTATTTTTTTTGTAGACACAAATTAACCAACATTTTAACTATCATGAACAACATTTGGTCACCATAACGTTGTAAAAATTATAGATGAAGCGACGTGGATAGCCAATCAGCTCGCCAAACTGACGTCAATTGGGATAAATATACATCAATTGGGAGGAGGAGGCTCAAGAAACACGGGAGCGGCGCCACTGCAATTGGTAGCAATGCACATTTTTATAACCTTATAATAAATTACACACTTTACGCGAAGCACTTAAATCTGTCACTTAATAACCAGAAGGGCCTAGCCTAATGACTCGGTGCGTTTGTACAATATCGTCAAAATCCTTTCAAGGTCCTTTTAACAAACTCTACATGAGAAGCGAAGAGGCACTTTTTTCATTAACCAGCTAAACACAAATAACAGAATATGCTGCGACAAAGCTAAAGGACACCACTGCAAAAAGCAAAGTGTACAAAGAAATAGTATATATCTCAGACTTGTATGTAACAAATTACTTGTACTCAATAATATTCTTGGGTAGTTTTGTAACTGATCTATATATAACTTTTGTGAGTCTGTAATGCTGACTGTAATTCAATTACTTTTTTTCCAGTAGCCAATTACATGTAACCAGTTACTTCAATGACGAAACATGCTGTAACAGGTGGGACAGCTTTGAACACTTGAATTTGGTGGGAACCACGGTAGAACGCCCATGGTCGTGCCACACAACGCTCAGTATTTGTTTCGTCTTTAATGGCAGGTTGCATGGCCTGTAATGTCAACATTGTATTCTGCATCTCAAAATGACTTAACGTTTCTATATGTGGCACAATCGCCACTATGTGAGTGCTCATCTCGAATGATTTCAGACTTTGCTTTTTCCACTGTAAATGCATACTAAGTAGTTCCTGACTTTTGTTCCCATAATTTCCTTGTTCGGTGTTCACACATTACAACATTGCCCTTCTCTCTAGCGTGTACACTGAGCGATTTTCCAGTGTCACTGCTGATGTCCTTACATGAAAACTAGGGAAGATGACCACAGAAAATTTTGAAAAGCAATTGTTAGTGAAGATAAACAACATGTGAAGGGCTGCAGAGGACACACTGAATAAGCCAGGCCAGCTCATTCTATTTATTGTATTTGTACAATTACAGTAATGTAAAGGCAATCAATTACGGATGTATCACAAAGATGTATCACACATCCTTGTGTTTAACAAGCTAGGAACGTGCCTACCTAGCGGGTAGGTATAGGTGATCAAACTGACATTGATGCACGTGTCTTGGGAGGAGTAGAAGATGCGCATGCGTTGGATGTTGTGTGCGGCAATGTTCATTTTCAGCTGATATCAGTGCATGTCTTGGGAGGAGGTGACAATTCGCATGCGTCGGAGGTGTTGTGCGTCAATGTAAATTTCAATAAAGCATAGTTGAAAGTCCAACATCCGTCTGTGTCGAACGCCTTTTCCTTGTGTACGCATCTTTGTGTATTCACTGGTACCCCCCTTTTTCAAGTTCAGCAATCAATTACTTTTTCATAATTGCTCAATTACTTTCGTGGACAGTAACTGGTCCCTGTAATCAATTGCATTTTTGAATGAGGTAATTTTAATTTTAAGCAGTAACTTTTTTTCTGTAATGTGTACCATTCTGACATATATTGATGTGTACAAGTCTGACATACAAGTCTGACAAGTCTGACAATTTATGTGCAAGTCAATTCCCCCACAAATTTGCACTCAAAGGGGCCCTGAACCACCCCTCGGGCTTGGTGAAATAACACTACCCGCGGGTAGCATATGCTGCTGTTAACATCTCAGCAAAGTTTTGCTGTTGTACGCGGTGCGTGGAGCTCGCAAGCAGAGCGCGAAGTTATCTTTCTCTCAAACACTCTCGTTTCAACAGAGGCCATGAATGATGCTCACTCTCTTCTATGTGCTTTATTACGTAATAAAGCACGTTCCAATATGCGGCTGCTATTGGTCGCTGCGATCGGTTACACCGCGGCCGCCGCAGGGTGCCCCCAGAAGTCCACTGGCTAAGTGCACTGCAGCTCGTTGAGGACAACTGCATTTGGCTAAGTTTAGTGCATCGTAGGCACCAAAATCGGAAGTCGTGGCGTGTATGTTCACATCCAAAATGAAATTTGAACTGTGCGCCACGGTGACGTTTCGAAGGCGGAGCGTAGAGGCTCCACGCCACTCCGCCGTAGCCTTCGCAGTGCAAGGCATTGAAGAAGGAAGAGGGAGCACAGCGAAGGCTGTGTTTGATTGCCAATAACTTCGCTTCTGCTGAATGCACTGAAGTGCTTTTTGCGGCAAAGTATTTCTGAAATAGCCTATTTTCATCTCAAATGTCTTTCTCCATTTCGATGAAAAGTGGTTCAGGGCCCCTTTAAATTTTTTTTTTTTATGCAGGCTTAACAAAAAGAAAAACACTTTGAGAAAGTAAATGAAAGTGTAGAAAATAAACTATTTCAGAAATACTTTGCCATTAAAAGTACTTCAGTGCGTTCAGTGGAAGTGGAGTTATTGGCAGTCATACACGGCCTCCGCTGTGCTCCCTCTTCCTTCCCTCCCCACTCTCCCCAGTGTTGGGTAGCATACCGGACCTTCCGATCTGGTTAACCTCCCTGCCTTTCCCCTTTCTTCTCTCTCTATACTTTTCTCAAAGTGTTTTTTTGTTTTTGTTAATCCTGCACACCATACTTTCGTGTATATAGGTTGCACCAAAAGTTAAAAAATTCAAGTGCAAATGTGTGGGGGGATCGACTTACACATAAATTTCACCTTCAACTGTGGGCATCGAGGTGCCTTCCCGTGCCTCGTCCCCCAGCTCACGCATTGTGCTTAGCTCTATCTCCGGGAACTGCCGCCTTAACGGCAACATGGCGGACACGGCCCACGCAAACTGTGTTTCTCCCTCTCGGGAGTGAGTTGTCACGCGAGAACACGTCACCGGGACGCGCCCTGATTGGCCTCCCGAGTGGCGGCCCCCGGCACCCTCTCCACCTGAGCTCTCTTCCGCTGAGCACTTCCTCGCCGCAGCGGTTGCTCACAGCATGGAGGAAGAAAAATACTTTTTTGTTGTTTTTTTCCTTCCTCCATGGCTCACAGGCCCGCAACGAGTGGTTTACGTGGCACCTTCGCTCTCGCGACTTCTCATTATCGTGCTTGGTGGACCGCTACCCAGTTAGCCCTAGCGCAGCGGGCGCGCATACTTGATTGGTCTTGCGGTGAGCCTTTGCCCGTAAGCGCCGTCACTATCGCACTGTATAACCTTGGGTGAATAAACCCGTGACCGTGGGCGAACTGACTCGGGAGTCTTCGATCTGTGCCATGTCGGAGAGTCGACGAACCCTGCTATAGTGCCTTTGTGCGTTGCGGAGTGGAGGAGCGTCGTGCCCTTGATGATGTATGGTGTTTAATGGCGCAAGGGCCAGGTATGGCCAAAGAGCGCCAGGCCTCTGTTAATAAGTTGGCAATGGAGCAATGAATTGCGAAAGGTAGATGTGTCGTGGCTGTAAAAGGGCCTAAAAACAATCGCTGTAAAATGCGTAAAATATATATGTAATAAAATTATGACAATGGCTAATGAGGTGCACTATGAAACGAAAGAACAAATTGCAAGATAATGATGATAAATGAGAATTTATCACTGATAAGTCTTTTCAAAAAGCACTACTGCCTTGACAGGCCCTTTGAAATGCAAGGGCCTGGAGACGCGTGCTATACAAAACTACTATCGCAGCGGCATCCTCTGGAGAGAGGATGCGCTATGAAACAATTGGGCAAATAACATGCAATGTAACATCGCTAAGAAAACCCAGGACAGCTTTGGTGTTAAAGAGGGGTTTGTAACCCAGAAACATAGCGGGATGGAGAGGGAGACAGTACCGGTACGCTAGAGGAAAGTGCCTTTTTCTCTCTGTTTCGGCTTCCCTGCACTCCACAAGGGCGTGGAGCACGGTAAGCCTTTCCTGACCGTCGCTCGTAGGGTGAGACACCCTACGAGCGACGTACTACTATACTCATCTCCACAAGCCACAGCACACTTCAATGGGAGACAACAGTGAAAACGATGACTAAACATACAAAATCATTTCTGAAGCATTCATTTATTTGTGTCCTTAATTGTGCTGGCTTGCTTTCATGAACATTTTAACGCTGTTGTATGCAGTTATTTGCACGGATTCTTGTTTTAATTTTGCCGCCTCTAAGTGTTGTACATGCATCAATATGATACTATACAAGAGTGCAAAGCTGGGCTAGTGCTTGCGTTGCTGGCCCTGTTGCTGCACTGTTTTTCTTGGAATATGATATTATTTGCCATGTGCTCATTGGAAAATGATCTGTTTTTTAGATACCTGTACTTTTTATACAAGGTACCAAAAGCACACAACCGAGAACCAAAAAGCAAGAGTATTTTTTACCATCTTACATTCCCAACTCACAAGACTACCAGACGACTCAATTTCTTCACCAGATAAAAGCATGAAAGAGCTAGTGCCATAATCAAGCTCACAATAGCTTTTCTTAACAGCCTGCATTATTTCTCTGGTAAGCTCATTACAATGCTCAGGGGCCGCTTTAGACTGTAAAAGTATTGGTTACACTCGCATGTTGACACAGGTCACACGAGAGTAGAAAGACAGATTTATAAGCCCCCTGTTTCCTCTGCGTTTCTTTTTCTGTTTTTTCTTCTTTTTTTATGTGTGTGAAAATCAACAGAGTAACCAATTCAGTATACCCTTTTGACTTATCCTTCATGGGGAGTGCTGAGAGCTGAAGTGAATTGGCTATAAAGGTGTGACAGCAGTGCTTACGAGGAGTAGGCAGCGATGAGGTAGACAACAAGGCCACACACAAGCGGGGCATTCTTGCTGGTGACCATGTAGATGCACAGGAGCGTGACCATGACTGGATGGAGGTGGCAGCCGCAGGCAAAGGTGGAAGGCAATGCATGTCTTCAGGAGGACACCGGAACAGACAAAAGCTTCAGCTGCCTCTCACTTGCAACATGAGGCCATTAACACACTATGCAAAGTAAACAGCCTGCCATGTTTGCCAGTTAAAGTAGCATGCATGCAACATTTTGCATCTAAAAAAAAAAAAGCAGGGATTTCATGACTTTCTGGCCCATGTTGACTACCGCCAGTTCAAGGTTGAATGGTCAAAAACTTTTCTGCCACCATGCGCTCTGCATGCACAACTCCTCAATGAATGTTCACACATCATCAATAAGATACAATGAAATGGTTAGACAAAGCTCACACAATATATATATATTTTTTTAAAGGACCAACATGTTAGTAGTCCCTACAACTGTTTTCACTCATCTGCTCACTTCTTTCTGTACCTCGAAGCACTGTGGGAATTAGACGCAGAAGCCAGCTGCTAGAGCTCAAGGTTCACTGCAATTTACACATGAAATTCTTGATGGAGGCTGCGCGCTGGAGGGCTGTTTTGATTTAAAAGCAGCAGCTCTTATGCATAGAAAACGTTCTGCTTCTTATTTGTGAATCCCATGCTACACACAAACTAATGACATCATGTTGACATGGCCAAAATGTCATTACATTTTACAAATAAATAAATGAATACATTGATAATATTCGTAACGTGCTGGTCAAATGCACCAAGTGCATCGCCAGAGACACAGCACAAGTCCTAAGAGAAGGGTGCACACTACCAAGCTTTATTTGACAGTTGTGTCTGTGAAATGAATCACTTTTACAAAACTACTGCGCTCAATATGAATGTGCAAGAGCATGTACAAAAGTATAGCTATTTTAATGTGCTAGCATTAGGAGTGTCCAAGTGGAAAAAACTGCATGTGTGTGAAGTGTAAGAAGCCAGTAAAGTGTTAGAGGTAGAGAGGGGACAGGAGAGCTTAGAAGAGTGTGCAGTGTTGATTAGAGAGCAAACGTGATAGCCAATATTCTAGTTGACAAAGAGAAAAAAATGGAGAGCTGGGCAGGCCATGTAATGTGTAGGATGGACAACCAGTGGACCATTAGAGTGGATACCAATTAAGAGAAGGGAAGCGCAGTCGAGGGTGGCAGAAAACTATAGGTAGGGTGCTGAAGTTTGGAATTTTGCAGGCGCAAATTGGAATCAGCTAGTGCAAGACAGGGGTAATTGGAGATCGCAGGGAGAGGCTTTCGTCCTGCAGTGGACATAAATATAGGCTTATGATGATGATGAAGGTGTGTGTGTGTGTGTGTGTGTGTGTGTGTGTGTGTGTGTGCGTGTGTGTGTGTGTGTGTGTGTGTGTGTGTGTGTGTGTGTGTGTGTGTGTGTGTGTGTGTGTGTGTGTGTGTGTGTGTGTGTGTGCGTGCGTGCGTGCGTGCATGCATGCATGCATGTATATATATAGTGCAACTGATGGTGGTCTGCTCCGGACCAGTTGCACTCCTCGACGAGGCAGGACGTGTGTCAAGTGAGCTCCTGAACAACACTTTGCAATGTGGTGGACGAGGTTCAAATCGTAGATCCGGGGCCTCGAAGTGGTGCAACTTAATGCTAACACATTTCTCTCACATTTACTGCTATATCTTGATCACCAGTGAAGTTTTTTTTAATCATGAAGGTCTTCCACTTATCTCACAAATAACATAATAGTAAACAGATTTTGTTGTATAAGCAGTACAATATGCTATTAGAGGTGATCAACTCATGTGATATAGCATATGATGCTTGCTTTGTGAAATATAACTTTAACACAATAAAACCATGATAACTCAACTTGAAGTAACACTATATAAAATGCCGTGTGAGGCCTCTAACTTTCCCACTCTAGATTAGCTACTGTAAACCTTCAATAAACGAGGTGATCAGCACAGAAAATTGACTTTGCTATAAGTGGCACTTTGTTATAATGTGAACAGACATAGTCATAGTAGCTTAAGAAGTGCACTCCAACAGTGTGGGGCTAAAAAAAAGAAAAAAAAATAACCAAAGCCACATTCAAAAGTGGCAACATGACAATAGCTAAGATTTGCTGACGTCTGTAAGCATAGGTGTCATCCGCTAACCACCAGTTGCACACAATGGCTGCATTAGTGCTATTTAAAGCTATTGAGGAGGAAGTGATACAAATACCAGGCCTGCAGGTTGTTTCAGCAGTATATACTACTCATGAATAACCAATTTAGTGAAAAGTTTCAGAGCAGTTGGCCTTTAAAAGGGCCCTGGTACACCTTTGTGAAATATGCGGAATGTCTCTTGTATTAAAGGGCATCTCTTC
The DNA here is from genome assembly GCF_013339745.2 of Dermacentor silvarum. Lineage (NCBI taxonomy): Eukaryota > Metazoa > Arthropoda > Arachnida > Ixodida > Ixodidae > Dermacentor > Dermacentor silvarum. The sequence continues at coordinate 4,882,723 of NC_051161.1, forward strand.
ACAAACCTTATTAACTGAAAAGAGTATATACAAGTGCTCCTTGCATGAACAGAGTTATTCGCAATCAAGTACTGCTGCTCACATCCCAGCTGTCCAGTCTTTTTCATCACTCCAAATGTGCTTAACCCTTTCACACGCTGTGTACACAATTATGTACGCCAACATAGTGCATCAACAGCAAAAGCACTGATGAAAGTACTGACATTTAACATGTGTCGCATATATCTTGAAACGCTTATGGTTAGAATTGTGCTGCAAATTTGGATAACATGTGTAAAATCTTTTAGTAAAATTAGTGGGAAGGTCAAGTGTCCTTGCTCGATGTCAGTATGTTGCTGTATGCAGTGGGTTCAATTCTTGCACTGTTTTTCACAATGTCATGCACTAGGCATAATTTTCAAGCAACTGGATAATTGTTTTCCAAAGTTTTCAATATACACGAAATAGTTGACGTTCTCTTATACTGTGTTCCTGTAGTGAGTTTTTGTGTGGAGTCCACATATTCTGTAAGCTAGACAAAACTCGCTAAAGAATTTAAAACTCCTAATCTTTCCTGCAGCTGTACACTTTCTATGATTCTGAAGATGCAAGAAATGTGGTGAAAGTAAGTTTTCAATCAACATGCAGGATAAAATGGCGTCTTAAAGGGTTAAAGATGTGCTACCATGCCCATGCAAAACAATGCCTTCCATGCCCCATCCATCCTCACAGCAAACTTTTTTGTATGGGCTTGACTTGGATATTGCAGCGTAATCTGAGTGGCCATAGTATTGGTACTGCAGTACCATTCTCAAGCACCATATGGTGCTATTGCTTTATTGGCAGAATTAGTAGTGAGATTTCTCTGCTTTTGCCAGAGGCACTGCTTACGTGTGATATTTAAAGAAATCCAGCCAATGGCCACCACATTCAAGAATATCCATGAAAAGTGATGACAATTTCAGGAAGTTAGGAAAAAAGCAGGTGGTCTTTTAAATGATACAATAGGTCTATTTCAGCAAGTATAGCAATAATAGGCTCAGATGTTTATTATCTAGTGGAGCAAGTTTATTTACCAGCTTCAAAGTGTTACATGGGCCCTTTAGTTTTCGTTATGGTTAAACTACTCTGCATCTGGAGAAACTGCGCAAGCCTTCTACATAGAATGAGAGTTGACACTGCCTTAGCTAGGTGCTATTGTCACCATGTCAGCTATGTGGGCAGCAGTCAATACTGAGCAGTGCACAATGCAGGATAATGTTGATCACATACTTGGCTTTTGTGTGCTCCCTATACTTGCGAGAGCTATAGTTAATAGCGAGTTTTAGATTAGGGGATTAGGGGACGCAAAGTGCCATTCATACAACAGAACCCAAAGCGAGCACAAAAGAATTGAAAGGATCAACAATGGAGTTTGCATCCCCCAACACTTGGGTGTGCAGCTTGCATCCCCTAATCTAAGACTCTTTACACAGTGACTCTTTCTTTGGCATTTATTGCCAATAAGCCATTTTTTAAAGAACTATCTTGAGCCCTTAGTGATAATGAGCTGGCTAAAAGAAGTTGATTCACGCTGGCCTTTCAGCATTGTCTGAACAATAAATCTGACAAATATAGTGGCAGAATCGGAGCAAAGCTGCAGTTGTGCACAAGGGCTCCCCAGTGTGTGGCGATCATGCCAAAGCAGCTGCACACACGGCAACTCACTGATGAACAGGGTGGACCGCTTCTGGCCTGTCTGCCACTCAAGCATGCCAAGCAGGCACTGCAGCTGCGGTCCAACCTCGTGCAGGCCCTGCTCCAGGGACGCTAGGAGCGAGACCACATCCTCGCTGACCGTGGTGGGTCGCTGCATCCTCAGCCTGGGAACCAAGATGGTGCGTGGCTTGCTCATCTGGCCCCTCTCAGCTGGTGACCTACCCCTGAGGTCATAACTCCCGAGGTCATGCAGGGGCTCAGACAGCCATGTCCACCCTGTCATCATCTTCCTCTCTTACCAACTTGACCACTCACCAAATCATAATGGCACTTACCCACTATGGCCAAGATGCTGGCAGCTGACAATACTGGTGCCAATGTATTTCACCTTTTTTAATGCGATGCAACAGCTGGTTACAGTTTTTTTAATTTTTTTTGTTTCTCGATGGTTACTGTAATCCTAGTCAGGATTAGTCACATTAGGAAGATATAACAGGGTTTCTGCAAAACTGGTAAGCAGAAAGAAATACACAAATTTTTAATCTGAAAAAATGCCCCAAAACAAAATAAACCATCTAAACTCAACATAAAAAGAGGACAAGCACAATCAAAATAAAATAATACGCAGATCCCACACACATGTGGGAATCGGTGATAACTGAAGCTTTTTGTTTGTTTATTGCTGAAATATCTTCACATCCCTTCTATGTAGCTCAACACTCCTCACTCAATGCATGCTTTCGTTACACTTTGGTTGGCATTTTGTTCACTTCTGTTGCTGATATCTCTGTAGTTCCTGGTTAAATGCACGCTCTGGTGCCATTCTGGTTTGGTTTTTCTTTTATGATGGCGGCATATTTTGTTCCCCTTGCTTCTTTCTCCGCATGGGGCAAGGTACCCAGTGGCCCATGTTGCATACTCGGCAAGACAGCAGCAGCCAGTGCCCGTAAAGAGGGGGAAGACGCAGACAGATTGTTTTAAAGGACGTAACACAGCCAATATTAAGCAGTATGTATATACGCCCCAAATGCATGACGAAGTTTTACATATGTCTCTGACCAATGTGCAGATGTGCATATGTGCCATTGCTTTAGTAGGTTAAAAAGCACAAGGGCCAAAACAACAATTTCTGATAATCATACCTGCATTGGTTTAATCTATTAATATTTCAAAATATCATGCACTGCATCTGTCCAGTTCCTTGAAGTCATGTCTCTTATGCTGTCCCTGGCCAGTGCAATGCTTGATCCAGCTATCAAGGTGCCTTTCTTGTCCTGCTAGTTACCTCTCTGTATCCCCAGGTGGCAAATGGAGCTTGCATAGTCTTGTGCTGATCATAGCTACAGAGGTTTGATCTAACAAAGCATGAAGTCAACTTAAAAACTCATTTTATTCAATTAATTTGCATAAAGGTCTCAACTACCGTATCACTGTTGTGTGCTTAATAAACTCGCACATCCCCACAAAGGAGGGGGCATGGGATGAAGTCAAAAGTCTGACGAAATCTCGTCTGGTCAAATCACCATGAAATAATCATGGTGAAAAACAAAACAGATGCCAACCAAGGTGAAAAAGTATTTTAAAACTTTGCGTTTCAACCCCCACATGGGAGCCTTGTTCAAAATGAAGCGGTCAATGGGGCACTGCAGGGGGCATGCATAGATCAGGCTAAGATGATGGGGAAGCGGGAACCTGCCCCCCATCTCACCCCAAGTTCAGCCGGGCGCAGGCTACCACCCTGCGTCTGCTACAAACAAATACGTACCCTTCACTCGCCCGCCTCCACCTTATATTCCCTGAAGTTTAGAGTACCCCTAACTGCCGGTGCTGTGGCACTCACCCGGCTACGCTTCCGCATATGCTGTGGGAGTGCCCAGCACAGTGCACACACTGTGCTGGGCACTCCCACGCAACCACGACCTCACGCAACCACGACCCTCTCGTCGAGGTTGCGTGAGGCTCTGCGGAGCTCCGCCCTCGACGACCAAACCTGGGTGACCCAGCACGCCCGTGAGGCGGTGGCAAGGCAAGCCCTCGACGTCCCCTCATGGGAGGCTTAGGCCCGGCCATCATAAAGTGCTGGTTCTCCAATAAAAGTTTATTCCTCCTCCTCCTCCTCTCTAGAAATGGTCACTGCAGTGGATTGGCCTAGAGTCGGTTGGTAATAGTGAAGTACAAAGTGCTGTCCAGAAAGGTGCCATATGGCCGAGGCAACACTCAGAAAGCAATCGCCTTACTATACAAGATGACTGATCTTAACTGAACGATCCCAAAGCAGCAGCACAGGGGCTACAAGAAAAGCCCTTTTCTCCCATCAAAATGTAGCTACCACAGCTGGGCATTGAACTCGAGACCTCGTGCTCCACAGAAGAATGCCACAACCACTAAGCCAGAGCCGCAAGTACTTGATGAATATTTATTTTCCAGCTGTGCTCTTCTTCCTCTTTCGCATGCCCGACTCTGTTCTGTTCTCATGCCTCAAATTGCCACATATCCATAGCAAAAAATCTGTGAACTGCATGCTCTGCAGAAACAAAAAGAAAATGCCAATCTGCAAATTTGCAAGAACTGAAATTTGGGCAAGTTTGTACATATGTCTGTTTCCCTTAAAAGTGCAAGGAAAATGACTCGAGAGTCGTTGCTTTTCACATTTTTGCTTTCAGTTCTTGTCCACATTCATGTTTACTTTTATTTATTCATTTATTTATTTTTACACGTACCACGCATGAATGGCTTGTCAGGCTTGGATGGTATGCATCGCGAAATTGAATTGGATTGGATATTGTCTGTGGCTCTGACTCGGGTGCAGCGGTGTGATAATAAATGTTTTAAGTGTTTTAACATTCTGAGGGCGCACACTCTGCGATTAGTTTCTCGCTGTCATGTTTTTGCGACGGTGCATTAAAGGGGCCCTGGAACACTTTTTTAACATGGTATGAAGGCGTTGCCGATCTACAGAAGAGGCTCCTGTGAACATGCGAGACAAATATTACTGCACTGCATACAGCAGGGAATTTACAATCAACGAAAAATTGCTTGCCCTCGCTTTCACAAAGCCGTCATGCAACATCATCGAAAGCGGCTGGACCCACCAATGCTATTGGACAATTCTGTAATCGCGATAACATTCTTAGTAATACTATAATTGCTATTTTGAGTTTAATAAATTAAAGATATATGTTTGCAATCTCAAATGTTTGCACTGTGCGTAGCTGCCTCAGTTGGCATGGCCTCATGAAATTCGCGAGACGTCCTTTAATAGTGAGGCCATTCTATGATTAGTTAGAAAAGTGTTTCAGGGCCCCTTCAATAGCTGCGCCGGGAATAAGCTGTAGTTTGAAGTCATTTTCTCTCAAGCCGTCGTCTTCCTTGTGCTATTTCTGCAAGCAAATGGCCTTCTACTCCACAAGAAAGTGCATTAATTCTAGCCAGAAAACCTCTCTTAATGCACAAATAGTCCAGCAAAGGCATCACTAGTAAAATGATAATGGATATTGATAAGGTAAGCCATAATGACGGAAGCTACCGATCGTGCCTCACAGGGAAAAGTAGTTGATAGAAATTGAGAGAATGCAACACTTTTGAAGGAAAGTCTTACTAGTGCTCTTGTATGGTGGCAGACACAGGTGGACATGGCAGGTTTATTACACAACAGCATCTTGGGAATTGGCAGAATTGGTTTGCACTATGACATAAAGGAGTCTATGACCAGAACCAAATTCGAGAGCTAGCAAGCTGCAGGGATGATAGAGCTGGATTATGATAAAAAATGCCATGAACAAGTGCCAATTCTCGAGTGCGCCTCTCTGCATTGCACATTTTTGGTTCAAGTGAAGATGTGCTAGCTGCAGATGCTGGGGCTTCCCTCTTGAGCATGGTTTCATCATGAGCATGCCATGTCTACATTTTTGATGTCATAATACAACCAACCTCTTATTGAACACAAATTTCAAGAACAGCTATGCACCCATTTGCTTGCACACTGTATTGTGAGAAAGCTAGCTCACAATTATGGAGAGGGTGAATTATGTGGCTACCAAGCTGCAAACGGCGACCTACGTCATGATGAGGTAAAACTGAAATTTCTGGCTTGACCCAGGCTTGATAAGAGACACAATTTCTGTAATGTTACAACAAAATAAGAAATAGAAGTTCTGAAGAGATTTAATGGCCTTGGAGGCACAATATGATGTACATTGGTGATAAGCATGTCTTGTACACCCATGTATGTGTACGTCATCCTTTAGGCAATTGTGTATGTAATGATTAAAAGAATGGTGTTCATTTAATGTAGTTCTTTATTATGCACAACAGGTGCTAATCCAGCGAGTTGCTTACATAGTCAGTCTTGCAACAGAATTATGCATTCGATTTTCCCCCGGAAATCGCCAGATGATACAGTACGATCCGGCCAAACATGTCTGTGCTCGAGCGAAACACTATCCGCATCCTTTCCACCGGATTGTCCAGCTGCAAATTAAACTTTTGCTCTCGTCAAGGAAGCATCCCGGGAATTAAAGCATCACCTCCGAAAGAAATAAATAAATAATAAAAAAGTCCATGATAAGAAAAGGATATCTGCAACGCATTGCTATCTTCTGGGAATATACCAAAACACGTTGTCGCGCCGGTACTGGCAGAAGCTGCTTCGATCTGCACCTCTTTGCCAGCAAATCCACCTTGAAACTGAAGATGAATTTCGGAAGGCGCAACAGGTGCAGCAAAATCTAAACAGATCCACTGAGGTGTTCCCTGAAACGACTTTTTATGAGCAATGGTTTTTTCGCTGAAGCATTACTTCTTTATATATATATATATATATATATATATATATATATATATATATATACAAACAAAGCATGTAGGTACAGTATGTATACCTGGTCCGAGTTCCAACAGGTGTCTTGGTTTCCATCAGTGAGGTGCTTTTTTCCAAAGTTTGTAACATCTCTGTTGAGCACCGAGCTCACCCTGCAAGTAAGACGAGCGTTTTATTATTATTATTATTTTTTTTTTTTTTGTGCCTTGGCACCTGGCGAACAGAGAATCAAATTTGTTGCCACCTATCGTCCCAAGTGCCCGCCGCAATGCTTAGGCGCACGTGCGATTGTCAATTAGTAGTTAGAGAGGAAATAGAGCGCAAATATTAATGTCTTACCGAACGTTCGTATCTTTATCGATTAAGTTCGTCATCTCCCTGCATTTAAAACTGCCTGAGAGTCTGTGCACCCGGGAAATCAGAGTAAACAAGTACCGCGTATGAATGGCCTGAAACTTTTAGAATGCCTCCTCATAGAATAAAGACAACCTGCCCCGTGAGTAGAAGCAAGTGGTTCGTATGGACAGCATAGAATAAAGCAGCGCCTCCCTGGCTGGGGCGGCGCATGCTTTGCAGCAGGACCTACTAAACTCCAGTAAGTCGTGCTTTGCAGTGAGGCGCCCGATGTGGAAAAATACTGTGGCGGCGCTGCGATCGGAGGGAAATTGGGCGGCATCAAGGTCGCGCCATTGGAAACTGCTGGCGTACAGCTCGGCAGGGTCATTCGTACTACTTCGCGCGCTGATATTTGCGTTCAGACCGCTCAAATGGTGTTTATAATTGCATATGACATGTATTTATGCCTTAAAAATTTCTTGCTTTCTCTTCTTTATTTTATTTTTTAATGCCGCTCGGTGATGCGCGTGCATTGCGGCCGCAGTGTCGACTTTCATTCTACTACGTTATTGTACAGTTCCCTTTGGAGAACAAATATTTTTCTCGTTCTTCAAGCAGCATGTATCTCTCGTGCGTATTGTTGCGCATATATTTTTCCATCAGTAGGTCTTGCGAAACGCAGACGGAGAAACATATGTAACCTTCCTGCTTGCCGCTTCAAACAAGTAAAGCATATATTTGCCCCATCCGGCGTCTTGTACTCAGATTTACCGGAAGCATTGTAATAAATTAAAAAAAAAAAAACAGTAAACTGCAGCGCAACATTCCATTCAAGTTTCCGCCTTCCTCGCGTAACAGAATGCGGAGTCATTCTATGTGCTAATTTTTGGCCGTAAGCCGTACGTGGCAAAAATTTTCCAGTCAATACTTAAAAAAAAAAAAAAAAAAAAATGGAGGAAGGAAGAAAGAAAGCTGGCACGGTAGCCTGATTGTTTGCTACATAGTGGATACGGCGTTGGGCTGCTAAACTCCATGGAGCCCGCGGGTTCAATCCAGGTCGCGGTATTCGACGGGAGCGAAATGGAAAAACACTCGTATTTAGGTGCGCGTTAAAGAAGCCCAGATGGTGAAAACTAAACCTCATAATCATATCGTGCATGGTTTTGCCACATAAACCCAAGAATTTATTTAAAATAAACAAAGAGAGAAAAGCATATGTGGCTGCGTTTTTCGGCTTTTTTCTAGGGCTGTAAACAAAATAAATTATTCTCGAGTCTGATTTCCGAAAAAAAAAAAAAAAGATGTTACGCTTATCCTATATTTCATACATAAATGTAATGCCGTCCCCAAATGTATGACCGCTCAACTCAGCAGCTTAATTGTATATTATGAACGGCTGCTTTCAGTTATCTGGTGCACTATCATAACGACGTACATAATGAAACAATTAAAGGAACGGCATACCTCACATACACGCAGAGATATGTGCAGATCTGTTGCGTTCGTTGAAGTAAAGAAAAAGTGTGGTACCACAAGGGGCACCCAGTTTTAATGGGTTGCAAACATGGTGAGACTGTCAAAAAAAGTTTTCCTTGCCTGAATCAAGTTAGCAGATTTACAGGCTGCCCCCAAACGGGGGCGTATATATTGAATGACAGCTAGGAACTTGTTAAGCAGGACTTTTATTAACACCCGTGCGTTAATTCTCTCTGGAACTGCGCCTTTGCGCAACAGCCACGACACCCGCCCAGCAGCAAAATCATTCGGAATAACAGTCCTCATGCACTTGCATCGATCACTCACCTTTGAGACTGCAATGGTGCTGTTATGCATTACATTCGAACGGAAACGACTATATATATATATACATCATCAGTAATGGCTGGCCACTTAGAAAAAAAAAAAAAAAAAAAGAAAGGAAAAGGTTACCATATCACGAGTACTGTATACAATACCTTGCCAAACTCTGCTTCTTCCCACCTGAAGCACTGATTATGCGTTCCGGAGCCAAACGTGCAAGACTTTTCCGCTCACCTGTGCCGTTCGCGTGATCCACCGGCGAGTGAATCTTCGGCCGCATCCATATATATATATAGGATGATTTTGCCTGCTCTGAATATTATTTCTGCGAATGAGAGTATTACGTGCAGTATTCACTAATAATTAAGTGTGTTTGTTACTGCAAACACGTGCGCTTATTCCGGTCGGGAGTTCTCACTTTTTTCAATTAGTGCATTTAGAATATTTGTTATTTTTTCCCGTACACGTACATATATCGTGAATATATATGTCTATATACCCTGTAATTTAATTGCCTAGAAATACATTCGCCATTCGTCGCGCCACGCAATTAATAAACCTGGTTTATTTCACTCTCAAATTGTTTTTATCGATCATTGTCCCTGATCAATGTCCACCAACAAGAATCGCACGTAAAATGACACGATATCAGTAATAAAACGTTCTTACGTAGCTTCATGTTGCAGAGATACCGGTTAATTTTACAAGACAGTGGTAAAAACAGCAGTTCACTTCGCTAAAACTACATTTGGTACCGGCCGTCAAGAGTCATGGGCGCACCAATGCAACCAAAACATTAAAGAAATGCACTGCACAGACGTTCTGCGAGAAAAACTGGACGTCCGCCAGCGTCCGCGTAGCGAACGCGCGCTCGCTAGCAGACGACGCGCTTGACAACGACAGCAAAATTGAAGACGTCGCGTTGTGTAATCTATGCCTCATATATATATATGTTTGGCGAAATAGTGTAAACATAAAGTTGCAGTTGAAATAAAGCGCTATTCTAAGAGCGTACTATGCGCAATCGGCCTCGGCGCCCGCAGCGAAAGTACGTTGATTATGCCGCGGAGCGAGTCCCCGCCCCAATGGATGGATGGATGGATGGATGAGGCTGAACCCTTTAAACCGGGCGGTGGCTTACGCCACCTAGCCATGCCTATTAACATATTTTGTACTTTGTGGTGGGTGAAATTTCACCCCTGCCTTGATTTTATCCACCAATCAGATAACCTCTGTTTGGTTATTTCTACCCGCTTAAAGTCTATTTTGCCTTCACTGTCCCTAAACCCCAATGCTTTGAAAAAATCAGCCCCGTTGCCTTGCACTGTAGGGTTAAGCCCTTTACAGAAAAGTATGAGGTGTTCAGCCGTTTCCTCTTCTTCTCCACACGCACAGCACAACGTGTCTATACCTTGGTACTTGACTCGGTACATCTTAGTCCGCAATACTCCCGTCCTGGCTTCAAACAACAAAGAGCTTCCCCTAGAATTATCGTAGATATTTTAATTCTTTGGCAATTTCTTGCTTGAAAGTTCGGTATGTTCCCAGTGCTGATTTTGTCTGCATCCCTGTTTTCCACAGACCCCTCTCCGTTTCCTTAACCTTTTTCTTAACCGCTGTTTCCTGGTTTACACCCCTCCTGCAGTCCAAATATTTGATTGACAGTTTTCTGGTCAGCTTACTCCATTTTGTATCAACATTCCTCATGTACAAATAACTGAAAACTCTCCTTGCTCACCGCTTTTCTGCCATTTCTCTCAATCGCTCCTCAAATTCTATGTTGCTGCTGGCTTCCCTGCCCTCGAATGACGTCCATCCCATGTCACCCTGTACCCCCTGATTTGGTGTATTTCCGTGTGCTCCCAGATCCAGTCTACCTACCCCTCGCTGCTTAACTTCCAACCTTGCTCGAACCTCTGATCTCATGCACAGGACCGCATTGCCGAAAGTCAAACTAGGGACCATCACCCCTTTCCAAATCCCTCTCACCACTTCGTACCTATTGTAATTCCACAGTGCCCCATTTTTCATCACAGCTGCATTTCTGCTACCCTTAGCCGTCACATATTTTTCATGTTCCGTTAGGTACTCAGCCCCATTGTTTATCCACACTCCAAGATATTTGTACTTATCCACCACCTCCAGCGTAACCTCCTGTATCCTATGCTCGCTGCCCTGATTATCATTAAAAGTCATGACTGCCGATTTTTCTTTACTAAACTTCAAACCTAAGCTATCTCCCTCTTTACCACAGATGTCCATTAATCTCTGCAAGTCTTCCTTGCTGTCTGCCATAAGTACAATGTCATCCGCATACATCAGTCCTGGTAATGACTGTTTAATCCATTCTCCTTGCTTGAAATAGGAAAGGTTGAAGCCAAGTCCGCTCCTCTCTAATTTTTTCTCTAATCCTTGTAAATACAGCATGAACAGAATCCGATGGATGGATGGATGGATGGATGGATGGATGAGGCTGAACCCTTTAAATCGGGCGGTGGCATACGCCACCTAGCCATGACCATTAACATAATTTGTACTTTGTGGTGGGTGAAATTTCACCCCTGCCTTAATTTTATCCACCAATCAGATAACCTCTGCTTGGTTATTTCTACCCGCTTAAAGTCTATTTTGCCTTCACTGTCCCTAAACCCCAATGCTTTGAAAAAGCGAATTCGCTGCGAGCGAATTCAGTTCGCTCGCAGCGCCCTCGCACAATTTTTCCACACGCAGTGCCTCAGCGGGAGAGCGCCGTTCGGCCCACTAAGTATGACTTGATCGCACAGCAGCGCAGTGAACCCATCCAACACCTCCTAAAAATTCAAGTGTTGACCCATCTCGCCGTAGAGTTTCTCAGTGTGAAACTCTATGCATCTCGCCATGGATACGGTGGCTACGCGGTGGCTACCATGGAGGAGGGAACTATAAACCGAAACACGACACACTTGTTTAAACAACGTCACAATCACGTGGCCACAACTTTGACGTCACTTCCGCGCGTGGCAGGAGCGTTTTGGCCAGGCATTTCGCTACACCACCGTAATTTCGCTTCTACCACGCGCGTGTCAGCAGCTATCGCCTTTTTCCTTCCTCCATGGTGCAGTGCCTAGAATACATTTCTAGGCATAGAGTTTCTCACTATAACACAATAAAGTGAGAAACTCTATGCCTCCTTTACTAGATGCCTGCCGCGTCGCTCGTTTTCCCTTTGGAGTGGAGATTACCGTAAATCAGGGTATTCGCCATAGAGTTAATATACCGACTCAGTCAGTTTATTAACTCTATGGTAGTCGCGGAAAGACAGCGCTCGCTGCCAACCCTACTTCCTGTTGCGGAGGAAGTGACGATTATGAGGCTGGCACGCGCTCGACCAATAGCTTGACGAGAGACCGCGGGTCCTGCCTCCGGGATTGCAACAAACGCCGCTGTAATTTCGGAGGCAGGGTCACAATGATTTAGGTTTGGAGCGGCCGCCGTAGCTAGCGCTCGCAGCCGCCCCCGAAAATTTTAAAGAAAGAAACGTCATAGAGTTTCTCACTAATTTCTCACTAATATAGTGAGAAACTCTATGATAAACGTAGCATGTGCTCAATCTGGTGAGGATAGACTGGTTAGTGCAGTGTCTCCACTTGAACAAAGCGAGTGGGAAAGGGCAGAGAAGAGGGTTCCAGTAGCACGTCGACAGGTCCTGATGGCATCCCAATTATGTTAATAAAGACATTTGGCCCAAAATCTAAGAAAGCATTAAGAGGTAGTGAGCAAAATGATAATGGACGGTAAAGCCCCCCGACGGGTGGAGACTAAGCAGGATGAACATGATATATAAGGGAAAGAGGGACAAAGTCAACATAAACAACTACCGTCCCATAACAGTGACGTCAGTGGTTTACAGGGTGGTGATGCAGATTATAAAGGACAGACTGCAGGCATGGGTGGAGAGCGAGGATCGAGATTCTGGGGGAACTACAAAATGGGTTCCGGAAGTGTACTCTCCTCTTTTGTTATTGTTATTCTACCATGTGTTGCAGTGTTTTATGCTTATCTTGGTACTGCTGAAGCCCGGCCGTACAAGGCGAGCAAAAGGGAGTTGGCTGTCAAGCCTAAGCCTTACCCACAAAGGCGGCTTGAGAGAACCTTAGACTACAAACTCCATGACATAGCGAGATTGAATTTGATTCGATACCATTTGTGGCTCTGGTTCAGTATAGATCACGTCACACAATGTATGCAGACGGTGCTGTGGTTATGCCAGGGTAAGTCACCGTACCGATGCCGCACATACGAAGGCCGCACTAGGATGACTTTACCCAAGATCATATTGAGCTTGCCCATACCGATGCTGTGCGAAACAGACCTTGGCCCTGTACGGCTGTGCGCCGATCATTTTTTGTCCAATGCTCCTCAAGTGTATGCCATAATGGTCTGACGATGTAACACACGCAAACGCACAGCTTTGGTTGACTAGGCATTTCTTTATGGATTAATTACAGCCTCGAGCAAACCCGCAGAGAATGGGAAGTGTCCACTTGGCTGCGCACACACATGCATACACATAATGGGATGGGGTCTGCCATGGCTACTATGAGCACAAATGGGCGGTGAGATGAGGCATATGCAACGTCAGATCCGTGACAGCTGCTGAAGCAAGCTGGATGGCAGGAGTGCTTCCAGCTTGTCCAGCACATAGCCCAGGGGCAAAGCGAGCCACGCCAAAAGCGTGCGTGCTGCCAGACCCACGGGCTCCGGATACTGGTGTGTCAGCAGGGCCAGCAGGGCCGTCAGGGAGCACAGTCCTGCTGTGAAGAGGATGAAGAATGGCAGCTCCTTCTTCGGATACACAGAGAGTTCGTGAAAGGGTGGCAGGAGCTCACGGTCTGTTGCCTCTGTGCAGCCCGGGTATGGATAGAAGAGCTGTCCTCGCTCCAGGGGGTACGGCAGCATCCGGAATGTCCCCTCCCAGGACCAGTGCAGTAAGTTGAGAGCCCCCTCAACCCGCTTCCAGTGGCGCAAATGAAAAAACGCATACGCAAGCGCCTCAGAGTCGCCACGCTTGAGAAGGTGCTCGGGTGGCAAGATGAGGCTCTTGGCTTCCAACAGGTACTTGGGTACATGCGGGTTGAACTCAACGGCTCGATGCACAGCCTCTACTGCATTCAGCTCGGGGCCTGTCAAGCCTCGACGTGCAGCAGCCTCTGTCGAGAACTTGTCAGCTACACCACGTGCTTTGAGCAAAGCAGCTGTGTAGCAGATGCTCGCTGACTTGGGTAGGTTGATGTCTGCACAGAGCATTAAGTAAACATCTATAAGAACTATTTCACTAGGCTCAGGATGTCAGCATATTTATGAGATAATTTTCTTGTTGACTCACTACCAGACCTATCAGGCACAAAGTAACTTGCACAGTGCTTCAGTCAGGACAACACACGGTGCTCGAAATTTGTTTAAACCCAATATAAAATTGCTATTTGCTAAACTGCACTTTCCTTTCAACAAATACGAAAAAGGAACTTCTCACTGTTGAGCAAAATAAAAGTGATACAAAAATGAGCCGACAAGCTCGAGACAGATTTCTGTTTCTAAAATCGTGAGCATTGCTTGCTTGAGCCACGCACCATCAGAATTGGAGGACGCTTAAACTTCGCCTTTAAGAGTGGAATGTGACAGCATTCAAAGATCCCTGGCTGCTTATCAGGCTTTTTTTTCGTATATTCAAATTACAATCAGACGCGATCACTTCTGTAGGATGTGGTAAAGTCTTACTTTATGATTTTCCTGATGAATTTGACTTTGAGAAATTAAATTTTATTCCCTAACGCCTTGCGCCAGCGAAGGGCCTGCGCGGTCGGGGTGGTTTGGGATGATTTTTAGCCGCCACCGACGCCGGATTTTCTGCGACATGGCGCCTAATACGGCGATCATATGTTTTCACTAACAGGCTGAAGCCTAAAGGGCAATTGACTGCAACAATAGTTAACTTGGTCTAAATTGGTTATAAATGAGTTTATACTATTGAAGCAATCTTACCAAGGCTGCAGGGCTGGTATAATTGTCTGATTTTCTTACTAAGGATTTTTTAAATGGCACCTAAGCAGATAGCGCGTCAGCACCTGGCACCTACGTGCTGACGCGCGTTCCGACGGACAATAATAAAGTTTTACCATACCATACCATATCTAAGCAGATAACACGTACACCTAGTGGTTAGCAGATATGACAAATTTTCAGTGCATCGCGGCTGTGCCAAGGAGTTGTGCTGGCTCTTTGTGTGTCACTTCTGGCGAGCGGTAATGGCAATGCTTTTTTTTTTCAGTTTGAGTATCAAACGTTTTTGTTTTGGCTAGCTTTTCGTGATGCATTCACTTGTGATTGAAGCGTAACATTTTGCAAGGAGGCTGCTCTTTATCTACACTATCTGAAACTAGGCTCAAGATTTCGTTGCGGTTGGTCTTCAAGGGGTTGACAATAGATTTTCTTTAAAGCAAAACAAGCCTTACAATGTACAGCACCGCTACCATAGAGGTTACATTAGAAAAATAATCAAAATAAAAAGCCAGGTGAACATTTTATTGTGATGGCAATTATATGAATACTCCAAGCAAACTTTTTTCATCGTCATCATCGCAGTGAGGTTTCGTATACATTTAGGTATGTATATGCATGCTATATGCCATGTCATGCTATATGACATGCGGTATATGCTGGTTATACTGGCACAAAATTCTATAACTAAAGTAGTTCATACCAGGTCTTACATTCTTGGCAAAATTATTCTTCAGAATTTCAGAATTGCAGCCCACAAACAAATGCCGTGAAAAAAAAAAAAAAACACACACACACAGACAGCGCATGCCTTTTATCTTAAAGAACATTGGTCCAGGAAAGAGGTTTGAAACATACCCGATAGGGAAAAGTCGTGATAAAGTTGCTAAGAAAGACTTTGGTTTTAATTAGTAAACACAAATGAAATCGTTCGATGGCAGCATTTGTCCGATGGCAGCAACAGAGGAATCCTAGCACAACAGCAGTTTTTACTTAGCCAGCTTATGCTGACTTCAATTCATACTGCCACTATAGCTACTTTGTGTAATATTCTCTTAGGCTGAAACTATGATATTTTTGACAATAAGTTTTCTATTTGTGGTCACATTCGAGTTTCTTTAGCCCTATGCCAGGAATAGTGACAAGTAAGCATGACAGTGACTGTGCACTGGCATAAAAGAGCATGTAAAAGGAAGTGAAGCCCTAACCACATACCGTATAGACCACTTATAACGTAACCGCTTATAGTGCAGGACCAGTTTCTCTGTGTCCCAGTTGCTTCAAATCGGCATCGAGCAACGCCACGATCCTTTGTTACGAGCCCTCATCAACTGGCTGGCATCAACGCCTGGCGATGCCTCTCTCCGGATGTTTCTCCTCAAGGAGGGGACATTATACTGCCGTAATTTTGATCCCCACAGCCCTGACCTTCTGCTCGTCATTCCATCACACCTGCATTCAACTGACTTCCGCCAACTTGACGACGCTCCCTTGGCTGGGCACTTGGGCGTCTCGCACACATAGGACAGTGTACGCCGTCGCTTCTTTTAGCCGGGTCTTGCCCGCTCCGTGCAGAGTTACGTTGGCGCTTGTGAGCCCTGTCAGCGCCGGAAGAAGCCCTCTGCGCTTCCAGCTGGATGTCTCCAGCCAATCGACGTCCCGCCCGAACCCTTTTTCCGTGTTGGTCTCGACCTTCTAGGGCTGTTGCCTCTCTCGGGCTCCGGAAATAAATGGGTCGCCATCGCTACCGATTACGCTACGCGGTACGCAATCACAAGAGCACTCCCGACAAGTTGCACTACTGACGTCGCTGACTTTCTACTCTACGACATCATTTTAGTGCACGGTGCTCCACACCAATTACTAACTGACCGTGGCCGTAGCTTTCTCTCAGCAGTCGTCGAAGACATCCTCCGCTCCTGCTCAACAAAGCACAAATTCAGCACGTCCTACCACCCGCAGACCAACGGCCTCACGGAGCGCCTCAACCGGACCATCACCGACATGCTTTCGAAGTACGTTGTGGCTGACCACCAGGACTGGAATCTTCATTTACCATTTCGGACCTTCGCGCGTATAATTCATTATGTCACGACTCCACCAGCTATTCTCCCTTCTATCTCCTATACGACCGAGAACCAGCGTTGCCCTTGGACACCTTGCTGCCTTCGCCCGCACGTTCAGCCACTGAATACGCTCGTGACGCGATCGCATGTGCCGACCACGCGCGGTAGCTCGCCCATACCTGTCTCGAGGCCTCACAGGAGCATCAGAGACGCCTCTATGATTGCCACTATCGTGACGTGCACTTGTCTCCGAGTTCTCTGGTGCTTCTCTGGTCACCCATCCGCCCTGTGGGACTTTCTCAAAAGCTGCTGTTGCGTTACACTGGTCCATACCGTGTGGTGCGACAAGTGACCAATGTCGCATATGACATCATCCATACTGATCCCTCAGCATCGTCGTCAGCTGCAAGTGACATTGTTCACGTAGCGAGACTTACGCCATATCACACACCTTTCACCGTGGATGTGTAGCTTAAGCACCGGGACGGTGCTTCTACTGCCGGGGGTGATGATACGAAACAGCCGCCAGTGTGGCTGCACTGAAGAGAAGGAAGACGACCACGTGTTCCCGCTTGATATAGCGTCGCCATCTTGGCCTCCAATGCTTCCGTGTAAATAAATTGTAAATAGCCTTGGGTATCAGCTACACGTAACATTATTGTGTTTCTATCATTTTAAAGCACAACCTTTTAATTTCTGACAGAACTTCATAAGACATCCTAGTCAGTTGTTGAACTGAATAAGATGCATGAACTTGCCATCATATTTGGCGAGAACAGCTTGAACATCCGCATAGGCCTGGAGCTCCAGAAGAGCTTCGATGAGATTCTCATGGATGTTGAAGAGGTTCATACTGGGAAACTCCTTCATCAGCTGCAACAAAGACAATAACTTGCTGTGAACATCAATGCATAGGTCTCACTTGGTGATAAACTCAGCATTCAGGATGTTATACATTCTGGATTAATATATGAGCCATTACAGTGTGGACAGATTCCTCCAGAGACAAACCGGAGAAGTGCCAATGTCAAACCCTTTAGATTAGATGCAATTATTAAATATTACATATGATGTAAAGATTCATGGTTATGAAATATTCAGTGCAATGACTAGGCACAAAGAAAGAAAATGCACGTCACAAATAGAGGAAATACACGTCACGAGCGCATTTCCTTTCTTTAGCGCATTTCCTTTCTTTGTCCTTTGTTCTGCATTGAATTTTTCGTAACCATGAATTCAACATTTGAACCAGCCCAATTGGTCATCTGGATGTAAAGATATCGCATGCCTCAAACATGCGTGTTCATGGCAACAATGATGAATGAGTGGAATGCTGAAGGAAACGAAGGAAAACTAAAAGTGCATGCTATGGCACAAAAAGTTATGTGCACTGTCAGAATCATTTGAGAATGGAAGGGATTTGCCCTGCATGGTACGACATACACTCAAACCTCGTTATAATGAAGCAGGATATTACTAAATAATAGCTATGACAAAGTAAGTGAAATTCCTCTTGAAATCCCCATAGAGATTTATAGTGCAGTACATGCAATAATAGATATAACAAAGCAATTCTAGCTCCCCCTTCAACTTCGTTATGACGAGGCTTTACTGCATTGACAGCAAATAGCGCAAATAATACACAGACTGAGGAAAGGATATGACACATAGAACAAGTGTCGTGCCCTTTCCTCGGCCCATGTTCTATTTGCGCTATTTTCTTGCAATGTGGAAATCAATGTTACGTGAAGCATTTTGCACATAACATAACTGGAAAAGGTTACCAGATGGCACAACATGTCTGTGTAGAGTTTGTATAGGTTGAGCAATTGTCTGTGATGGCAATGTTAAGGTGACTAACACGACGAGGATGGCTCAACAACAATGCATGACGACTGGTTTATTGTTGTCATGTTTTTTATCATCACAGTACCTTTTCTGTTACGATTTGGGCCGATTCCAAAGGTGCACTCGTTAAATTGACTGATACCAAACGCGGTGCAATGTCATGTAGTACCTCAAAGTGCTAGTTGCCACAAAGAAAGAATGAGGAATCTAGTGCACTCTTGCATGAGGGAAGCAAACTGTTGCTGTGCAACATGATGCACAAGTCAACCGTCTCAAAGTGCTAGCTTGCACATGGGCATTTGACTGGCGAGTGCCTTGCCATGTGCAGCCTTTCCATGGCACAGTCACTGTTTGTACAAGGCTTGTCACAAATGACTAAGCTGGCTGGAACCTATACACAATGTAGATGAACGAAACGGTGACAACAGCAGTGTGCATGAAGAAGGTGAGAGTGAAAAATAAGTCTGGGAGCATGTGTGAAAATCGAGCCAAGCAGCCACCGGAAGGCACACACATTGTGTCGGATAAACGTGTTCATACTCGCAGATTGAGATCAATCCGTGAGCGATATTTTATACACCCAGAGGGCGCAAGGATGCCAGAATGATCAGGCAATCCGGAAAACAAATTTTAAATAAAAAATCAGTTTTATTTATGAGCTCGCTTGGTGTTGTGCCTCAGTGAAATTCATTTCAGTGAATGCTTCGGTGAAAAATGCTTCACTGAATGCGTTTTGCATTCGGCCATCGACGTGGTGCTATGAAGTGCTGCTCATATGTCATTTGCAACTTTGACTGCATGAAGCTTTCACAAAATTTAGGTTGTGTTATGCAAATTCAGTTCGGAGCTTTCTGTCTACACACGAGCTTACCCTGTTGCGTCCAGTAAACACACAGAGAGTGTGCCCACACTCCGAAATGCCACTGATGTGGTAGCCTGCCAGTGGCGCTGTAGTGGAAGGCTTGAGATTAATTTTGACAACCTAAGCTTCTTTAACCCTTTAACAACCAAGTTCTTTCCTAAAAAAAGTTCGCAACATGTACCATTTATTTATATGTCAAACCCAATCACTGTTGCACCATTCTATGAACAAGTTGGCAACAAAATTAAGGTTCCCACGAAGCTATGCCACCTGCTACCATGCCAGTCAGCAGTTTATTTTCATTATGGCCACACACCATACTGCCTAGGTCATTAAGCCTAACCAGCACTCCTTCAATCATTGACCAAATTTATGGTTCATTGCAGTACAATGAGCCTTGAGACGACGGGCCAGGTGACGGCGCTGTCTGATCTTTTCAGTCTTATGATTTTTCTTTGGTAAATATAATCATAAACTGATATTCTTCAATAAAATGTGGCTGATGATAATGACCTTAAAATGGTAAGTCAGCGTTTCTTTTTGTTACGCCCTTCTTTGTCCTCATCCGCTTATGCACTGTAGTCTTCAAGTGATGGAAATCAACTAGCCGAAGTCTTTACGTTACTAAGGCAACACTGACTTCCAAGCATGAACTGCAGCTGATGTTCGATTTGAAAGCAACTAGTATTCAGTATTTGCACATCCTTAGGTCTCCTATACCGATGTGTCACCACCAGGTCTTAGTTGCGGTGCCAGTTTGCTTAGGTCTTACAATATATTAAGTGCCAACATGGCAGTGCTTTCAGGCTCAAACAAGAGATTGGTGTGCATAAACACATCACGTGCAAAGGTCTTGAAGGCCACCTCGGCTAAAGTCCCAAATTACGAGCCAATTGATGGTGATTTTGTGTTTTACAGCATTAGGCACATTGCTATATTTCTTGGGCAGATAGTTTCGATAGTCAAGAGAGCTGCACATGTGCTTGTGCTGCAAATGCTTTAATGCTCACATGAACACAAGGGCAGTGTACGACTGTATGCTGCTTGCGCATGTGCCTCAGGTGGATTTAACCCCTTCGCTTACGCCTGCCCGTACCTGGTGTTTCGTGGCCCATTTTCCTGCTGCACTGAGCATGGTCCACAATGTAAGAAAGTTGCTCTATAATCTGCTTCAACCATCGCATTGCAAAATGCCTGATTTACTTTGGTCACAACAGGCTTCTGCATCAGATGTGGTAAAAAAACTAGAAAGTGAGCGAAAAATAGTTTAAAGCGTGCAGGAATGCAGAGTGTACTCTTGTGTTTTTTGTACTCAAAAACTTGTCCCTCATAAACTAAGCACGTGCAGCATCGAATGGTTCTGCTTCACAGTATTCGGTGGTATGTGCCGAAAACATTTGCCCACTCAGAAGCCTGCATGCTTTTTTTCGAGCCTGGTACTTTTGTTGCAATGGCTACATTAACAGAGTGGAGTCTGGCAAGCAGAAAGCTCTCCATTGTTTCACAAATAGCTCCTGCTGAAAGTGTAGACAAATATGTCCATCTAGTGAGCGAAACCCAAAACAACTAGAAAATAGCCTGCAATGTGCTGCCGCCTATGAAAAAAAGCCAGAAACAGCCGTTCTTGAGCAGCCGGCAAATCACCAGTCACTCCAACTTTGGCCTTGGCTGTCGTGGCTGGTGGATCGCCGAAACACTTTTCTAGCTAATAATATCACAAACTAATAAGCACTTTTTAACTAATAATAATGGCATGCACACGAAGGGCCATAGAATGGCCTCACTATTAAGGAAACATGTCTTCCGAATCTCTTTCGGCAAAAATGTTTCGAACCCTTCAAGTAGAGTTATTGTAGCGATGTGCTACTTTCTCTGTTTTTGTCGTCTCCGCTGGCACACTGGAAGCTACACAGGGAAGAAGCTAAGGGGGGAAAGCCCCACTCAAAAGTTGAGTGTCTCAGGGGCGAGAGGGCTCGTCGTGGCAGCCCGTGGCAGCCGCGGTATGCAGCGTGCGCCACTGTTGTGTGCACACCAGCAGTGCGAAGATGAAATTATTTTTCTCGCTTTTTGAATTGCAGGCATATGTATGTTTCATTTATTTCACTCAAAATTAGCAATTATAGTATTAATAAGAATGTTCATCCTGCACAAAGGGGGATACTGCGCCATAAAAACATGGACAACAGAAGTGGACAGGGCCGCGTCCATGTTTTTATAGCGCAGTATCCCCCTCTATGCACAATGAACATGCACCAACTAGCCCAACTTGCCGCTCTACTGAGAATGTTCTCGCGATCACAAAACCAGCCAATAGCTGCTGGTGGGCCCAGCTGCTTGTGATGATTCTTCATGACATTGTGGAAGTGAGAGCAAAAGAAGTTTTGACGTTTCTGACGCGAGATCATAATTTCGCTGCTGCATGCAATGCAATAATATTTGGCTGGCATGTTGATAGGAGTCTCTTCTACAGATCGGCAGCGTTTTCTTAATACAGTGTAGACCGCTTATAACGTAAGTCGCCGGAGTCGCGAATATCCGCACTATAAGCGGTACCGCACTATAACCAAAGCAACAATTTTCAAGGACCGCACATATGCAAAACATGTGCACCGAGCCGCCACGCGTATGCGACAGTCGAGAAATGCGGCTAGAACGTTTACATTCAAATTACAGTCGAATCTTGTTAATTCAAAATAATTCACACGGCGGCGCCTCCGACCGGCATTGCTCCGGCACCGCCATATAGAGTAAAAGCTTAGGAGAGACCCCTCAATGTCGCACGCGAAAAAAAAAAAAAAAAAGGAAAAAAAAAAAAAAAGCGGCGGAAATTTCACCCTCTCTCCAATGGCAAGGTCGCCGATTCTGTGTTGCGCCGGAAGATGCGTGTACGTGCCGACGTGTCAGCCACGCTACCGTAGCCACGCGTATAAAATGGCAGTGA
Organism: Dermacentor silvarum; assembly: GCF_013339745.2. NCBI lineage: Eukaryota > Metazoa > Arthropoda > Arachnida > Ixodida > Ixodidae > Dermacentor > Dermacentor silvarum. The sequence goes on from NC_051161.1 coordinate 4,905,108, forward strand.
ACCATTCTTTATGCTTCATCTACTTTCTAGTCACGTGTTGACCTTGCACGCTGCGGCTACGGCGCAGAGGGAAGCAGCAGCACTGTCCCAGGCCGGCCAACGAAACTGCCCACGCCGGCTAACGCCCGCTTCCCGATAATGGCAGAAAACGAAACTTCGGGGAGCTGGCGCCGGGCCGGCTGGAGCGGCGGCGCTTGCACGGTGGCGGGCGCGCATGGTGACAGTTGAAAGTGAGGGAGTTATGAGGGAGGGCGAGGGGAGCCACCGAAGCGGCGGAGTTGCGCCGAGGCGAAATAAATCCGCTTCCCTGCCGCCCTCCTCCCTTACATTCCACGGTCTCCGCGTGCGCCCTGAAGGGCGCTGTGCCGTGCCGACACCGCCCGCTCCCTGAAGTTTCGTTTGCTGCCGTTATCGTGAAGCAAGCGTTGGCTGGCGTTGCAGTTTCTTGGCAGTTTCGTGGCGCTCGCTCGCTATGCGCGCCGTGATATTTCACGACTCACACTCAAGTTTTTGGTTTCAGCCTCACTGGCTGTTCGTTTGCACCACGTGCCCTTCTCCTCCACTTCATCTCTCTTTCTTCCTCGAGCACTCCTTGGGGCGCCAGTTTGAGGGGAGCGTTCGCCGTCTCCGCTGACTTCCGTACTCCCAGGCAGCCGCACTGTAACCGGTATTTCGTTTCCCGCAACTTGACTATAAGTGATACGTGTATACATGGAGTGCTATGGGAAAATTAACGGGAGTCTTAAAAGACCGCACTATATCCGGTCCTGCACTATAAGCGGTTACGTTATAAGTAGTCTATACTGTATTGCTTCATAAGTAGGGCATGGGAGTCGTGCTATTTGAGCTTTTTATTTCGAAGTACCGAAGCGATTGCGTAAAAAGTGTGCGACAAAAAAACGCCCGATTTGTGGAAGTGAAGGGACTGGTTCTTCCACCACGACAATGCACCCAGCCATCTCAGTGGGGCAATTTTTGGCAAAAAGATAGCACGACTCCCTTGCCCCACGCTCCTTACTCACATGACGTCGCTGCGTGCTACTTTTTTTTTTGTTTCGTCAAATGAAGAAGAACATGAAAGGACTGCGAATGCACAATGTAGAAGAGGTGCAGGAAAAAACGAGAAAGGAGCTATCAGCCATCAAAACAGACGAGTTTGAGAAATGTTTAGAAGAATGAAATCGCAGACTGGACAAATCTATTAAGTGTAATGGAGAGTACTTTGAAGGTGACAAGGTTGTTTTGTATAAAATTAATAAATAAATAGCTCTTTAAAAATAATTCCGGTCACTTTTGGGTACCCCCTCATACATAACTCGGCGTAGATTCCAGCATAATCACTGGTGCTCACGTCTGTTCTAGAATGCACAAGATTATTCGCATTGTGCATGCCATCTGATTTACACAAGTTTCGGCTAGCCGATAGAAACAGCGATGACATTCGAGAAAGTCCCGATGCATGCAGGCACGTCTTGCGTCGAGTGATAACTTTAATGGCCAAACTACACGTACACTTGCCGGCACGCGCAAACTCGTGCCGGCGTGCTTACGCATGCATAGATGGTGTGTGACAGATTGTACGCGTCCATGCAAGGCATGAGCACAAATATCTGTTCCAGAAAGAGATTGGCACTCTTGCTGTCTCGCGTTTCCACACACCTGGTTATGCGGCTACAGTGTGGTACAATCAACACTCAATGAGGCAGATTTATGTCATGTGAGAATGTGCTTTTTCTCTAGCTTTCGGCCGTCTAATGACTCTAAAAACAAAACAATTGCGTTTATCAATATTGCAGCCTTTTGAAGCACCATCATTAACAAAGTACAAAATGATGCCTGTCAAAACATCTACGAGTGAGCCAAGTGGGCACGTGCTGGTGCACTTCTCTTGTAGATGCAAACCATTATTCTTCGTGAGGTGCAGCAAGCGTAGGTGTGGTCTGCACCAGTTGTTAAATGTGGAATTGAGAAGATGGCGTGCGAACACCAACATGCCGAGGTGACGGGCGATCGTTGAGCTACCTGAACACAGAGAAGCCCCAAGTGCGGAGCGCCGAGTGAAAGGAATCAACGAGATGCTTCCGAGGGTTGTGGCGCGACTCCTGGCCACCCACGTGACTCCTTATCATATACAGAAGGGTGATGACGTCACGGTGACGTAGGTGTAGCACAAGGTGGGCAGACGAAAGTGATGGCACGAGCAGAAGTGAAACCGAAACTGACACATCGCGACACAATAGTTAGCAGGTGAAAAGCGGTACGCGGAAAAAGAATAAACAAATGATAAACAATGTACGTGTGTCGATATCAAAGCTCCAATATACATCTTCCGCGTTTGTTTACATGTGTTGAGCATCAATTCGACTTCCTGGTGTTTCTGTAGAACACAGATTTTATGTAGTCCCACTGTTTTTTTAGTTTTGTCTGTTCTTAAGTACGACCTTATTCCTTGTGTAAAGTGAAGTAATTGTTCACAATCTTTGTCACAAGTGTCGGAGTCATAAATGTTGCTAGTGCTACGCTACACATCAACACAAATAAAAAATAAAGAATGACCCCCCCCCCCCCCAACCACCTCTCTTCTATTTTCAACACACCCACTAATTTCAATTCCTGGTGAAGCTGGTCTGATGATCAGAAGCTGCCTACCTACAGTGGACAGTGCGCAGCTCTGACCTACACTGCACTTTTCCCATGGCTCTGTGTTGGCAATTATTAAGAAGTTTTCTTCTAGTATATGAGTGTGAATCCCATGATGTTGTTTTCCCCGCATGGCTCTCACATCTCCTGTAATATGGCAGCCCCTGTGTTGTACGAGCGCCAGCGTTAGTAGGTGGTTGCGCAGCAGTACAAGAGATGGCATGAGTGTTCTGCTGCCATCGCTACTTGACGGCGGGGATACTCAGGCACAAGGCGTACTGGCTTTCTCCTCTTTGGCTGGAGGTTGGCGTTGTACGCTCGCCGCCATGCTTTGATGGAATGTCCCGTGAAAGGCTTCGGAGCGAGACACCGGGATGGACAAACATTATGTTTCGAATGCGCCTCTGTTCGCTTGACTGCACCCACAAAGGACTTAAGCGTTGCTGTCCGGCATGGGGCGAACATATTCATTCAAATTCCTTGCGCAATGAGTAAAATTTTCTCAATTTGTCAGCGCTCAACAGCATGTTTCAATACAGCTAAACCTGGTTATAACGAAATTGGGAAATTCCCGAAAAACTTCGTTATAAAGAAAATTTCGTTATATGGAGGTTCGGCACAAAAATTCGAAAAAGAAATGCTTACCGTATTTACTCAATTCTAACCCGTCCTCGATTGTAACGCGCACCCGTTTTCCGTTTTCATCGAAGCACTCATCCTTGGAATGTCACACCAGGTACTGGATGCGTGGACGCGTGTCGTTTCGCACAAGCGCGAGGCACCGGAAACTATGAGCGAGCATCACGATGGCGTCGTATAGTGTTACAGTAGAGCCCCGCTGTTACGTTCCCGGGTGCTGCGTTTTCCCAGCTCTTACGTCGTTTTCGGCCGGTCCCGGCACAGCTCCCATAGAACCCAATGCATTGGTAACCCCGCTGTTGCGTCGCAACTGTGAGACCGTTCCCGCATCACTACGTTGCGAACTGCCACCTCGTGCCGGCCCGAGCGGCCATTTTGACTTTTCATGTCGCTTGGCTTGGTGGCTTGACGATGGCATTGGCCGCCCAAAGTGCCAGGTCCAACAACCATGACGTATTTTCGGTTTCCGACAGCAAAAGTAGGGCCCTTGAGATCCGTATTTGCTATCTAAAGATGGTGTCTCTGACGCGTTGTTGCCCTAAAATTGGTTTTAGCTCATAGATGCTCCGTATAAAATCTAAGGGCGATAACGCAGTCGCCGCGCGCCGTGTGCTGTATGTGCGAGTGAAAACGTGTGAGGGGAGCCGACGACCGTGTCTAAATCTCGCGCGCGCGTAAGAAAGAAAAGCAGGGAGGAAGCGTGCCTTCTTCCGTTGCGCTCGAGGCACTGGCGAGGGGGAGGGATAGCGGGCGGCGTTGTACTGTACTCTGGAATCAACTGCGTACTGCGCGGCGGTGCACGGTCGCGCGGGCCGTATCTTGAAAGCGATCTGCGTTGGGGCAGAGTCTAGGCAGTGTAGGTGCGTCGGCGGCTCGTAGCTTTGTGCGTGCTGTGTGTTCTCGGCGCTCAGTTTGCATTGAAGCGATAAACAGCGCGAAGGTCACTTCGCTCGCTTCTGCAGCGGCGCTTTCACACACCTCCAGCGTTCGACAGCGCGTGTCCGCGCTCATCGAGTGTGATGTGTCACAGCACCTGCCAGCGCGTTGGCAACATCAACTGGAAAAGGAGAGTGCCGCCTTGGCGGGCTAGGCCAGCTGCAGCAAGCGGCAGAATCAGGTTTGAATGAAGGGAGGGGTAAGGCCACGCCCGCGGCAGCATCGCCGGGTCAAGGGATGCAGGCCCGCCTCGCACACGCTCACACGCACGCACACATGCGCTTGCTTCACATTTCGTTGCGGCGGAGAAGGTGCTTCCGGTTGCTGCTCGCGCAATAATGAAAAAATTTGGGGCGAAATCTCTAGGAAAATTCGTTATTTCGAGGGGGTCTCCCACTGCCACTTCGTTACGTAGAGGTCTCAAATACACGTGCTTCTATGGAGTACAGGTGGGGAATAGAAAAACTTCGTTATATTCAAAAATTTGTTATATGGAGGTTCGTTTAAGCAGGCTTAACTGTAGTTGTAATTGGGCTAGCTGGCATTGGTGTATAAAAGGCGCAATAAATGCCCTTTGATTTGTTTCCACTACTGTGTTGTCATTCCTTTGTCCCAAGACCACACTTGAGACCCCACAGAATGTATTTTTATCACGTCTAATCAATCAAACACTGCCTCCATGCTCTTGCTACTTCCTGGATGAACTTAGACTGGCAGGTGTCATGCACCTGCTCTGTTCTGGGCAACTGGCAGATTCCTCTACGTCTACCGCTACTAACAACACAGGGCACGCATGCAGTTATTCACAATTATGTTTTATTTCCTGTGTTGCTAGCTATCATTACCAAGTCACATTAGAAAGGAGGCTGCTAGAGTGACATACTTCCCTTGATTAACACCTGAAGTCATGCTGAAAGTAGCTGGGCATGGTTGGGAATTGAGGCTTCACTCACATCACGCATCATCTTGACAGCCTCACGAACCTTGCCCAGCTTTCGAGCACACATGGCCAATCTCCGGCGCACGTACACAAGCACGTTGCAGTCCCTTCCTGCAAAAAGGCCACAGTGACTTCACAAATCTGCAGCTTGCACTGGCGCTGCAAAGCTCCTTCACGGTGCAAGCAATGGTAACAAGCTGTTTGCTCCAGCTGACTTCTGATGCTGTCCTACTTTAGGCAATGCTTTATTCAGCAAATAAAAATGAATAAATAACAAAGAGCCCAAGTGGTGCACCATTACATGAGTGAATGCAATGGATACAGAGAGTAGCGGAGCATTGCTCAAGAGTGCACCATGAGCGAGACTGCAGGCACCCACTGTTTTCAGGCAGAAATGAGGCAAGCATGCTGACAGGCTCTGGACAAGAGAACAATTTGAGCTACCATAAATAAGTCTTGTACTCCTCTCATACAAGCATGAAAGGCGGCACTACTGAGAGATGATGTTACAGCGTTCTATGTTGGTGGCTCATTGTGAGGCTCATTTTCTTGTCACACTGCAACATTTATCAGCCCTGTTCACAACAGACAATAACTATATAATGATGCTACCTGGAAGAAGCCAGCAGTGACAATTCTCACTTTTCATTGCGTGTTTCTTTTATTTGAATATACTTTTTTAGAATCTATAGCGCAGAAGCTCAAATGATGAGGAAGGCCTAGCTTGGGAGCTCCCTTTTCAAATCCACTAGATAAAAATGTAAAAACGTCTCATTAGTCAACCACTTTACTGAGGTTAGTAAAATCTTGCATTTGGAAGCAAAAGGTAAATTCTAGTAATTGTAACAGTTTTTTTCGGGGCCTTCATACAGTTTTACGGAACTAGTACACAGACACTGGAAAACAAATGCGAGTTGGAAATTTAGCATACTGCAACTTTGTATCTAAAACAGATATCTGAATTCTGTAAACTAAATCTGTTTGAACATATAATACGGAAAAATTCATTAGAAGATGCTATGTGTTTTGACCAGTGCTTTTTTGCAAAACTAATGTAACAAAAGTAATAGTTGCACATAAATCGTAAATCAGCATGTAGATTTTGTTTGTAGTAAATAGTCATCAGGTGCAGCTTCCAAAAATGTTGTGTCTTCAGTCTGTGTGCGTGCATGCGAGAAAAAGTTGTAAATTTTATTCAATTATTTTTACATTTTCTGATTTCTGTTTACTTTGTAAAAACTTGGAAGTTCCAAATAAATAAATTGTGCTCTACAGTCACTAGAACATGGCCTTTGCTTTTATATGAATTTTAACTCATTTCTGCATCTCACACCAGAAAATTTCATCCAATATGGTTAGACAGTCATCTAACAGGTGTTCTTGCATTCCACATATATATAGTGAAACCTCACTGTAATGAAGTTGAAGGGATGAGTCGAATTTACTCTGTTAAATCCATTACTTCATTATAATGGCTGTCAGCCTTCATGGTTGACACTGCTTGCAGAGAGGGAAGGAAGCTGTTGGTAATCACAGGGTGAGCTGATGTAAAAGAAACACCACTGAACAACCGTGTCTTTGCGAGTGAGATGACTGCATCCTCTAAGGCAGCGGTCAATGCTAATCCAGCTTTTCTGTTGTAGTGCGCCTACAAGTGGCAGCCTAACAGGTCTTACAGCGCTTTGCGAGTGTGCTGGGGAAGCACTGCAAGCCTCCGATTTTGTACAAAACCCATACCGTATATGAACAGAAACTTCTTAACAGAAAAGCATGTTTTCATGCTGGTGTCCAGTGAAGGGTGTTTCACAAAATAAGGCTTGCATTGCTGTGCTGGTTAGTTTACAAAAAAGCTCATAAGTTGAGCGATGGCCGAGAACATGAGCAGAGGTCGTATTTTGTGACGATCCATTTCGTCTTCTCATCTCATTATTTGTCGAGCAGAATTCTAGATCACAGTGATAACAGCAGCACAGCTTTGTCTGAGTCGATGACCAGGGCAAGAATAATGGACAATGAAATGGATCATCATATGGATAATTATAGGTCAGTATGTCCTTGAATGCCCATGTGCAGGAGTTTACTGCGGCCGTGGTTAGCAGATACAAAAACACTTTCCTCCACGTACTGTTGTTCAAATTTCATTACGGCATAGTAGATGACCTTTGACCAAGACACAGAGTGACTAAGTGCACAGAGTGCAGGAGGTGGCTGCAGCAGCGGAGTACGTACATGGCTGCCGACTTAGTTAGGAATGTTGCCAGAGTTTTGAGTAAAGTTCTGAACTACTGCATCAGACAATTTACAAGGAGCAACGTTGTGCACTGGCAGATTTCGGCATAATTGGCGCGAAATCATCAGATGATTGGGTTTCTATGAAAATTTCAATGGTGATTACGATTACATTGCTACATATCAATTAATTCATTGTAACCCGTTTCATTATAACAAGCTTTGATTGTATATGCCCTCGGTTAAACATTCTCAAAAATTTCAGTAAAATGAGCAGGTATATAGTGAGCAAATTCGTTGTTTTCTACAAGTTTTGAACCACAGTAGGATGCTGGATGGGAATTGCAACACATTTGCGTGAAAATGGCAATCATGCATTTAGCACACAATTCAGCATGAATGCATAATGTTGCTCACTGTGAATGGCTTCATGAAGGGTTCCCTGGTGCTGCAATGGCTGGCTTTTGCGATGGTTCGCCTCAGCATACTTGAGCGCTTGCCGAAATAGTCTGTCAGCCTGATGGGTAAACATGGAATAGACAGGGTGGGTGTTGAATGCCAAGTGGTTCACTGAAACCTTTTGAAAAGCCCTTTGGCTCTGAAAAGTAGCAATATCAGCCACCAGCCTCCTCTTAACCCTCCTCATTTTCTCCTCTCCCGACACTTCCTGCGTGCTCAGCGGCCACAGTGCTGGATACAACCTGCTTTGTCAGCTGACCTGCATCTCACGTAGGCATCGTGAAACTTGCTTTGCCAGTTTACTTATTTTTGGATGCCATTTCCCTGCAAAGTGCTGGTCGCACAGGCAGGACGCACATTCATTTTCCTACGTTTGTTCGCCAGCAGAATGCCTTACAGCTGTGTATTTCAACGCAGCAAATATCCCAAAAAACAATTTGCATTATTTTCAATTCCCCAAGGAAATTGTGCCATTGCTCATCATAAACTGTGGCTGCAAAATATTGAAAGAAAATGCTTCACTCCAATAAAACATGCTATTTATTGCAAGGCCTAGTATATTGTGCCTTTTTGAATACTTCCAGGCAAAGTTTAATTAACATTTTTCTGAATCTGGTGTACTGGGCACATCCACCCCCCCCCCCCCCCCCCCACCTCAACCTTCTTTATTTTTCAATGCTTACTTAAATATTGCCATTGACTTTGTGTGCTATTTATAACTGCTTACCGTACAACAGTCACAGTTCTCTATTAGCATAGTAGCAATCAATAAAGATGCTATTTTTTGATGCAATGTGTGTATGAAAATTTACTTTTCCTGCATAAATAAAAATGTTTACTCAAACTGGTTCGTTGCCTTTGCTAACCAGTACAGTAACCTTTCATGTCTGTCGTTCACTGTGCACAATAAACTGCATGCATATTTAATGCAATAAAATTTTCTAAATCCCTCACAATGCTGCTGACACACTGTTGGAAGCTGCATTTATCTGATTACATTCTGTTCCTCAATTTAGCAAGGTTGACTCTCTGCCGAGAAGTGCTGCAACCAACTTAATATATGAGAGCAGAAGAATTTTTTTTTTTTTTCTGAATGATCTGGCAATTGCAAACAGTAAAAGTATGAACTCCTTTTCTTCTCTCTTTAGTAGTGCACATTCGTAGAGGCACCACCATCTGGAGAACTTCGGTGCCCACAAATTTAAAACAGTGGCAGAGGATAACATCACGACAAATAAAGCTTGCAAATAAAAAAATATCGTTTTAATGGGTGTATTAAAAAGTTGCTCTCAAATTATTGGTATGTGAATTAGAAAATGACTCAAATTATTCCAATGTATGTTACGGGTGTTCTGCGGTGTTCCAAATAGAAGGGTCGGTTGACATCCACTGAAAGTTATATCGGCATCCATCTGTGCGAGAGTGAAATCCGAGAACTGGGAAGGCAAGCTGGAAGTAGTAGAGTACAGTACTCACTAAAATCAAGGGGCTTTATTTGGACACAATGTCATACAAGGAAGACATAAAAACACCTGAAGGATATTTTCCATTGGACTGTGCAAAATACACCAAGATCCAATGTAAAGAAAAAGAAATATTTTTTGGGAAACATTTTTCAGCAATAGGTGGGCAACACTAGGCAGAACATAAGAAACCAGCTTCACTCCAAGCCACTTAAGGCTTTATGTGGAACTTGTACCGCCATTTCTCATTACATGTGAAACATAAATGTACATTACATTTCTCCTGCATTACCTGTGTAATACGACTACAACCGAAGATCTTGCATCCTTAAACCCCTCTGTTAATGCCAAAAGGCCCCGAGCGTAAAAAAAAAAAAAAAAAAAGTAAATGGAATCGGTCTTTCACCTTTGACTGTGCTTTGACTCTGACTGTGACTCGACAAGAAAATATTGTTTTGGTTGCTATGCAATACTTGTCCATAAAGGGTTAATTGCATAAAGCTGCCACTAATCTCCTTGCACAGGCACAGAAGTATTAAGCAAAACACATGTGCATTTGTGTATGACATGTTCTGCACAACAACCAAACACGAATGCACATCAGCACCCATAAGAGTTTCCTACAAGATTACTGAGAAGCAAATCGGCTTCAACTGTCTAACAGACATTATGGGAATGTCAGAGTATGGGTGGTTTGGCCTTTATCGAATGTGATTGGGCTGAAAAAGCGTAGCTGCAAAAATAAAGCTTTCTTTCTAGTGAAGTCTTGGTTCTCCCATAATACATCTTTCATTAATGTTTACTCACATATAGTGCAACAAGTAAGTGACGAAAACAGAAACATACGATGGACACCGAAAGATGGCGATTGCAGAATTTTTTTCTTTCTTCTGGCTTCTTCAACCAGCAGGTGCTGTTTCGCACTTGATATAACTGTATACCCCAGCACAAGTGCTTATTTCTTTGACAAGAGACATTCTTCATAATAATACAGAAAAAAGCAGCAACTTTACACTCAGTTATGGTAGAAAGTCAACCATTGTGACACACAAAATGCTGTTCATGAGACTTGTCTTGAGCTCTCAAAGAAGATGTCAATCTGAAGCCTTCACTCTCCGGCATTCCCACACATCAACACAGGCCGCTTTTCTGCCTATGTAATTGTAAGGAATATTTAGCACTAGGGGTGGGACTGTCCAAAGTCATTTTGGCGCAATTTCTGGAGTAGGTCAAAATGTGTGTTGGAGCAGTTTGGAGCAGACAAAATAGCATCTTGGAGCAGCTTGGAGCAGACTAAATTTAATTTTGGAGCGATTTGTAGCAGATAAAATGTCAATTTGAAGCAGTTTGGAGCAGGCCAATCTGAATTTTGGTGTCTAATGCGAACACAGGACAAGAAAGCAGCAGGCAGCGTTCGCAGCGTGTCTCAACCAGAGCAGCTACAGCAATCTCGAGCTCGCGTTTTCCGGATGACTGGCGATGCGGCTGCAGCACCGGGCATTCCTCTTCACTACAATTGCCCCCCACTGGAAAAGGAGCCATCCTGGCAACTCATAGGGAACATGGAATCATTGGGTCATAATACGGCTTAAGGCGTTGTACGTGGACAGTTTCATGACCACGACAGTGTTGGTCCATAGCTGGCGTGACAGGCTCGACAATATAGTTCACAGGCGATGTCTGCGCTACAACACGGTAGGGTCCTTGATATTTGGATACAAGCTTGGATGAGAGGCCAGCAGGAACGGCAGGAACCCAAAGCCACACAAGGGAGTCCGGAAGTAAGTGACAATGCAGGTGATCATCGTCACGTCGAGATTTTTGTTGCCATTGGTCGACGGCTGTAAAGGAACGGGCGAGCTGACGACATTCCTCTGCGCGGCGGGCAGCTTCAGAGATGGGTGTACTTCGGATGAGTCGGGTCTGTACGGAAGAATGGTGTCGAGGGTAGTCCAAGGTTCGCGGCCATACAAGAGGAAGAATGGGGAGAAGTTTGTGGTCGCCTGTGGTGCATTGTTGTAGGCGAACGTGATGAATGGCAGAATCAGGTCCCAATCAGTATGATCAGAGGCGACGTACTTGGAGAGCATGTCGCCAAGGGTGCGGGTAAATCTTTCCGTCAGACCATTAGTTTGAGGATGGTAGGCAGTGGTGGTGCGATGAACGATGCGACATTCAAGGAGCGCGTTTACAACTTCGGAGAGGAACACACGTCCTCTATCGCTCAAAAGTTCGCGAGGTGCGGCGTGACGGAGAATAATGTTTTTCAGTAGGAAGGATGCTATATCACGGGCTGTGGCAGCAGGCAGAGCGGCTGTTTCTGCATATCGTATCAAGTGGTCGATGGCGACGACTATCCAGCGGTTTCCGGAAGCCATGCTTGGAAGGGAAGGTGTCCATACAGGTCAATCCAACTGTGATCAAAGGGCCTGGCAGGACACGGGATTGGCTGGAGTGGACCAGAGACATGCTGAGCAGGAACCTTGCGGCGTTGGCACTGAGGGCACGACCGAATGTACTTGCACACAAAGGTGTACGTGCCCCGCCAATAAAACCTGGAGCGAAGCCAGGTGTATGTCTTGAAGACACCCACTGTGCACACTGCTGGTCAGTGTGGAAGGCAGAACATATTTCACCATGAAGATGTCGAGGTATGACTAGGAACCACTTGCGGCAGATGTAATTCCGGCGATAGACAAGTCCATCCCGCATTTCGAAGTGAGAAGCTTGACGGCGCAAAGCTCGAGAGGTGGAGGAACAGTCGATGGGTTTGAAAGGAAGCGAATAAGGGCACTAATCCAGGCATCCTTTTGTTGCTCCGAAGCCATGTCGCAGCCTGCTGGGAACGAAAGTACTTGGTCAATGGCAGAGAGGCAGGCATCGCTTTCGGTTGACACGGGTGAATGGGAAAGCGCGTCGGCGTCGATGTGGTGGCGGCCAGACCTGTAGACAATGCGCACGTCGAAATCTTGCAACCGCAAAGCCCAGAGAGCTAATCGACCTGAGGGGTCCTTCAACGTGGACAGCCAACAAAGTGCATGGTGGTCTGTAATTACATCAAAGGGGGTGCCATGAGGTAGGGTCGAAATTTACCAAGTGCCCAGATTATGGCCAAACATAGTGCCCAGTGACGCAGTATAGGTGGCGATGTTAATAGACGACGCAACTCTTGGAAGGCATCGTCACAAGCAGGGGACCAGGCGTAATTGTTCAAGTCGCTCCATAAAAGCTGATTCAAGGGAGCGGTGATGGACGCAAAATTTCGAATGAAGCGGCGAAAGTAAGAACAAAGGCCAAGGAAGCTGCGAAGTTCTCTTACGGAGGAAGGTTTGGGAAAATCAGCAACTGCACGGGCATCAGGAAGAATACCATGTTTAGATACGACATGGCCAAGGATGGTGAGCTGACTTGTGCCAAAGTGGCATTTCTTCAGGTTGAGGTGAAGACCGGCGGCAGTTAATCACTGTAACACTTCCTCCAGTCTACAGAGATGGGTGGGAAAATCGGCCGAAAAAATAACCACATCATCTAAGTAGCACAGACACGTTTTTCACTTGCGACCATGCAAAAGGTTGTCCATCATACGCTCAAATGTTGCTGGGGCGTTGCAAAGCCCGAAAGGCATGACACGAAATTCATATAGGCCATCTGGTGTTACAAAGGCCGTTTTAGGTTGGTCTTCGGGTGCCATGGGGACTTGCTAATAGCTGCTACGTAAGTCGATAGAAGAGAAGAACTCTGCGCCTTGGAGACAGTCAAGGGCGTCGTCAATTCTCGGAAGAGGGTAAACATCTTTACGAGTTATTTTGTTAAGACGACGGTAATCGACACAGAATCGAATCGATCCGTCCTTCTTCTTAACAAGAACAACGGGAGACGCCCGGGGGCTATCCGAAGGCTGAATGATGCCGTGCTTCAACATGTCAGCTATATGGTTGTCGATGACACGGCGCTCTGTTGCGGATACACGATATGGTCTTTGTCGCAGTGGCGCACTGTTACCCGTGTCGATGCGATGCCAAACAGTTGATGTGTGGCCCAAGGGAACATGCTGGCAGTCGAAAGACGAAAGGAACTTGTCGAGAAGGCGTAGAAGCCGGGTGCGTTGGGAAACAGTCAACGTGTCAGTTATGGAACTATGTAGAACATCGGGCGAAGTCGGCTCCTGCGCGGGGTTACAGGTCACTCCGGCGACCTCATGAGTGGCGATGGAATCAGTTGGCATGCCAATGATGGTAGCAGGGTCGACACACTGGACGCGGCCAACGCACTCCCCACGAAGCAAAGTGAGAGGACAGGACAATCGGTTGGAGACGAGCAGTCTGCTGACGCCGGCATGAACGTCCAAAACAGCGAAAGGCAGCGGGGAACATTTGCGACGAGCGAAAATGGCGGATGGCGTAAAAAGTGCTCTGGCATCAGCAACAATGTTGCATGACACTGTAGCAAGGGCAAAAGAGGGTGGTGGAATTGTAACTGCCTTCGGCAACAAAAACTTTATCTTCAGGTTCACGAGCGTCAAGGAGCGGGGCGTCTCACAGGGTTTGAAATTCAACTTCAGCACGAGAACAGTCGATGACGGCCTTATTAGCGGAAAGGAAGTCCCAGCCCAAAATAAGATCGTGGGAACAAGCACACAGCACCAAAAACTCGACGATGTAGAGGAGGCTGTTGATCACAACACGTGCAGTACACGCAGCTGCAGGCGTGATGCGGTCTGCGCTGACAGCACGAAGGGATACGTTTGACAGTGGCATCTTAACTTTCCTGAGCAAACGGCAAAGCCTGGCACTAATAACTGAAACTGTGGCACCAGTGTCAACGAGGGCAAGTGCAGCGATGCCATCCACATATACACCAATAACATTAGTCGGAGAAGGGAGAGGCCTTGGTCTGTTCGTGGGTGACGTAGTTCTCGCCTCTGGAACTGCGGCGATTAGTTTTCCCGGTCTGGCGTAGAAGGACGACGACGTATCGGCGAAAGCGAGCAACGTCGGGGTGGTGGCGAACGGTGGTCAACAAGAGGGTGGTGGTCCGAGTAAGAAGACATCTGGCCAGGGTTCTGTGTCGAAGCTATGGCGGTAGGATGTTGGGCGGCGACAGCAAAATCGTGCAATGTGGCCAGGTACACCACACGCAAAACATATTGGGCGGTTGTCAGAAGTGCGCCATTGTCCACTGCTTTGTGGGTACCGCGGCTGAACGAAGTGGGGAGCTGGACGCAGTGGCACGGCTGATGGGAATGGCGCAAAGGTCTGAGGTGGCGGCCGTGCAAAAGCCTCGGCATAGCTGAGAGGTGCAGTCACCTCGGGAAAAGCAATGAGAGTCGGCACCGGCGGAGTCTCGCGGGCAGAAGGGAGAGCTGCGCAAACTTGCTCTTGGATGACCTGGGGAAGGTTGGCCGGTAAAGGCGAGGGTGGTGACGTGGCTGAAGACAGCAGCGAAATCTGACGAGCGACCTCAGCACAGACGAACTCTTTTATCTGGCAAAGCAGGGAGTCCGTGTCAGGAGCCACGGCTACGCTCGCGAGGCTTTCATCGGACACAGGTGGGCGCCGTGTGAGAAGACACTGCCTGCAGAGCTCGTCAAAACTTTGGCAAAGCTCAATGACCTGAGAAACAATTTCAGGGCTTTTTGACAGCAGCATATGAAAGGCATCATCGGAAATGCTTTTCATGATGTGACGTACCTTGTCCACCTCCGCCATCGTCGGGTTGACACGCCGACGGAGGTCGACGATGTCCTCTATGTAGCTGGTGAACGTTTCACCAGTTTGCTGGGATCAGCTGCGTAGGCGTTGTTCAGCGTGAAGCTTGCGCACGCCATGGCAGCCGAAAACATCTGCAATGCTGGTTTTGAAGCGAGCCCACGTGCGGAGATCGGCTTCATGGTTTCTAAACCACAGCTTGGCGACGCCCGAGAGATAAAACATCGCGTTGTTGAGCTTGAGGGTGTCGTCCCATTTGTTAGTGCTGCTGGCACGTTCATACGATTTCAGCCAATCTTCAACGTCTTTCTCATCGGTGCTGCTGAAGATGTCAGGATCCCACAGACGCTGGGCACCGGCACATATGATGGCTGGAGTAACCGGTGGGGATGTCGGGCTGGGGTCGTCAGGCATGATGGACGTAATTCCAGGTTGGGGGAAACCGCAACACCTCCACCAAAATCTAGTGCGAACACAGGACAAGAGAGCAGCAGGCAGCGTTCGCAGCGTGTCTCAACCAGAGCAGCTCAGGCAATCTCGAGCTCACGCTTTCCCGATGACTGGCGATGTGGCTGCAGCGCCGGGCATTCCTCTTCACTACAGGTGCAAATGGAATACGGCAGCGCACTTCGAAACCACGACGAAACACAGAATAAACCAACAAGAAGGTCGTAGTAGAAGCGCACTTCGTAGCTATGGCTAATGTTACTAGACCAGTTTCAGTTGTAAAATTCTCCGCCCGTGCGCTTACCGCTGCTGTCGCCACTCCTTGGACAGCCGCCAGATGGCGGCGCCATTCCATCGCGCTCCACTGCAGATGCCTCGCTGCCTTGAGCTCGTACGGACGGGCAGCTTGCGTGTGTTTCACGCTCGCTGGCGTTCTCCCTATAGTCCAAATTAGTGATACCATGCGAAAGCGGTATCCACCTACAGCAATAAGATATATCGGGCTAGTTGGTTCATACTGAAAGAAGGGTAAACTGTACGATAGGAAGAAACGCATACGACGAAGTGCAGAGGCTGCTTTTTTAAGTGTTGTGTGTTTCTTCCTGCCGCTTGAAAAATTTCACGCAGTTTACTTTTCCCATACAGCAGCTTGGCACGTTTCCTCGCTGCTTTTACTTGCTTAACACATTGGTCTGGGGCAGTTATATGCCCGCTAGCAAGACCAAATTTGTTAGCCACTTAAAGTAACCGTACAACTTTCTTGTAAACCAATGAATGTTTTATTAAAGAAAACGAAGTAAAAAACAACTGTATGCCCCTATATATAGCTAATACTTAAACTGTCACAAGGGACATAATCTAGGCAAATGATTTGGGCCTACGTGGAAACCAACTCCACCTACCACAGGTTGGCACATTTCCTTGCTGCCTTTACTTCAAGACTGGATTCCCGCCGCTGCTCCAGGAACCTTGCCTAGGAATGCATTTTTATGCAAGGTTCCTGCAAGGTGTGCGTGCATGCATGCGCGTGACTAAATAAAAATTAGTGTAGCTTGCACAGGTCGCGCAAGGCTAAAGAAACAGCGGAGATGATTGGCACCTAGCTGGTCCTGGCCTTATGGGTTATGCTCTTCTGGAATTTATTGAAAATTGATCGATTATCGATTACCTATTGATTGGCTGTCACAAGGTACTGGCCACGTTGTATCAGCCTAGCCAAGTATTAGCCACGTATTAGCCTAGCCCAGCCTCTAGTTGGGCTAGGCTAATCACTACCAAGTCATCCCCAGAATTTTCCGGAATTTCTTGATTATTGATAGATTAGATATTGTTTGGCTATCGCAAGGTAATGCGAGGCGCAGCTATGCGCAGTGACGTCATCGCTAGGCGAGTTTTTGCAAACACTACGCGGGGAAGCAAAAAGCTTAAACAGCTCCATTGTTAAAAATTTAATGATGCGTGCACTCAGTTCCTGAAAGCGCAAGGGGCACCCAACACGACTCAGCGTATTCGCTGACAGCTCTCCAAGATGGCGCAGAACAGGTCACCAAACATCTCTCTTCGTTTGCGTTTTATTTTTTCCCCCAGTTGGTTCGACAGATACGAGGGAAGGTTTGGGAACACTTTCGGCACCGCACCCTCGGCAAATGTCCACTTGTCTCGTGGCACTTGAACCGTCTGTCCATTGATAATATGCACAAACACTTTAAGATGTCCTGCTCATGAAAGTGTAAATCACACACCATGGATTTCGCAGAGAGTTCCCGGTCGGCACGAGCAATATCGCTCTGTTGAACGCCGAGCAAAGTGTCGCATTGCTGGGAGCACACAAGAAGTGGTGCACCGAACTGTCGACATCGTTCGATAGCCGCTTGTTGCAGTCAGGAACGCAGAACGTCGGCATCGTCTGCTAATATCCTTAACAAATGCGGTGAAGGCTACAGTTTCGCGGATGACATGCTTCCTGAAATCCGCCGTCAACAACCAACCACAGAATGCACCAACGCTGCACCGCGTGTGTCGTCCGGCCAGTTCGCGTAGCTGGCTAGTGGGGAAGTGAAGCTGGGTGCGACGGCAGCGCCATGAAGGCACGGGCGGGTGGCGGTTCCGCGCAACGCCGCCGAGTTTTGCAACTGAAGCTAGTCTAGTAACGTTGGCTATGGCGTACTAGAATATGAAAGAGGGGGTTGAGCGGCGGCTCGGTGCATGCTTTCCTGTAGAGCTGGAAACATCAGTTGCACAACGATCAAACTATAAATTTCCGCGCCTACGCTCACGACGATAGCGGAAAATGTTCTTAAATTATGCGGTCCAATCGACGCTGTAACATAATTAGTGTCACCATATGTCACCGCAGACTAAGAGAGCCGCAATCAACCCTGGGCTGGTATAATGCAAAACTATTCCAATCTGTTTTGTTGCGATAGCAATCATATGGACACTCCAGGCGCGTTTCTGCGGCACCGCCGTAGCCGTGATGTTCCATACAAAGTCCAGGGGCGATAACATCATTGCCGTGCGCTGTATGCTGTATGTGCGAGTGAAAGCGTGAGGATGAGCCGACGAGGGTGAGCCGACGATGGCGGCTCAATCACGATGGCGGCTCAATCTCGCGCGCGAGAGGGAGGAAAGCGGGGATGAAGCGAGCCA
Organism: Dermacentor silvarum; assembly: GCF_013339745.2. Taxonomy (NCBI): domain Eukaryota; kingdom Metazoa; phylum Arthropoda; class Arachnida; order Ixodida; family Ixodidae; genus Dermacentor; species Dermacentor silvarum. The sequence goes on from NC_051161.1 coordinate 4,923,218, forward strand.
TCTTCCATCGCGCGCAAGGCACTGGGGGGAGGGGTCGTTCTACTCCGGCGGCTGCTGCATATGGCACAGCCGTGCAGGCCCTATCTTGAAAGCGATCTGCGACAGGGACATAGTGCGAGTGCTGATAGCTTCGTGTGCACTGTTTTTCGCTGCTTAGTTCGCATTGAAGTGAGGCAGCACAAACGTGAATTCGCTCGCTGATGCGGCTGCGCTTGCTCACTCCAACGTTTTCACAGCGAGTTTCTGCGGTAATCAAGTGAGATGTGTTCATGTTCGCTTGTGCGCGCGTGACACCATGCTTGTTAATTTAGTGAGTGAACACATGTTTACAAGTTTATACACCAGACATAACTACTTGCTTATAGCTGTCTACTAATTTGCTATCACAATCGATGCTTCGCCTTTCGGGCAATACTGAGATGTTTTATTTAAAATCCACCATTAGCCCTTCGTGATAGGTCAAAATGGCTCACGCCTCGCCCATATGGGCATAAAAACTGATTGGAACAGTTCTATGTTATACCGGCCCTGAGGACGCAGACACCCGCCCACTTCACCCGCTGCAGGGCGTGCCTCCGAAATATCTAGTTCGCTCGCAGCACTCTCAGCCTACTTTTTGTGGTTTTGCGCCTCAGCTAGGGAGCGCTGCTCCGCTCGGCCCACTACACCGTATTCTATAACACTCTAAACACAGCCCTAGCCGTTCCGACAGCAATGACAACAGCCGGCAGTGGCCGCGCGCGCGCTGGCCACCTGCCGGAAGCGCTGAAAAGTTCAGTGTTAAAGCGCGAAAATTACGAGAAACTCTGCGGGAGGTGCCGTCACACGGTGTGCGTAATATGAAGTGAATGACTGCACTCTTTTTCGAAGAACGAATCCCCACTCGCTGTTCGCGGCGACTGCCGAAGCCGTTCTGGCGCAGCGTGACGCAATTTTGGTCAATTTTCTGTGTTTGGCGTAGTTTGGTGCAGGAATTTGCCTATGTATAAAAAATGCGCAATTGGCGCAAGAGTCCCACCCCTGTAGCACCCACAAGACTGCCTATTATGCCATGCTGGACTCGGGTGTTGACGCCAGTGTGCTTTCTTATGAGGGTGCCCGTGCAATTTCTATAGAACCTAGAGAGACTTTAATCTAAAACAGTATGGAGAAATGTGGGAGTCATTTGTGCACTACAGTAGCCCGCACAGGCAAGAAAAGAAGCACAGGCACACCAACATGGGCATGAATCTAGCAGCGCATTGCCTAGGTCACAGGACATATCTTGTTGCCCCCATGTGATGCGCCTCCACATGCTGCGACACAAGCACAGCATCTAACTGTGCTTATGCTCAATCACTAGTGATGCTACAACAACTGCATAAACATTTTAGGCATCAAAAATGCTGCAACATATGCCTTAGGCACTTCACATCATGCTCCTTTTTACAAAATTATAACAGTCCCATTTCAGAAGTCGACAACTCTAAATACCTCAGCGTTACGTTAACAAACAAGTTCCCGTGGTCAGCACATATATCGGATATCTGTGAAGCAGGCCTAAGAAAACTGTGGTTCCTCAAAAGAAAACTTAAAAATGTACCAATTAGTACAAAACTTCTAGCTTACAATGCTTGCATAAGGTCAAAACTCGAGTATGCTTCCGTCGCATGGGATCCGTATTATAAAAAAGATATTATGCAACTTGAAAAAATTCAAAGGAAAGCAGTTACATTTATATCTGCAAAGTACAAACGCCTAGATTCTCCTTCAGATTTAATGAAACTCAATAATATACAGACGTTGGAAGCCCGAAGAAAAGTTAAGCGCCTTTCATTCCTTCATAACTGCCTTTCTGGAAAAATTAACTTAGCTCTCCCAAAATCTGTTAGGTGCCTTAGTATGAGGACAACGCGACACAGTCATGAACATTCTTTAGCACCAATCTTCGCCCGCACAAACGCATTTCGATATAGTTTCTTCCCACGCACAGTTGCAGAGTGGAATTCTTTGCCAGCCAACATATTTACCTCTGGTGATTTTGTTAATGAAATGCAGCGCTATGTTTTGAATTTCTGACCTCACTACTTATTTTATGCTTCTGGTTATTTTGTTAGGCATTTCTACTACATGTGTATCGAGTTTTCCCCTTTTTATGACCACATTTGTTAAACAATTTTCATGACACAAATTGTAATTTTCTTTACGATACATACTATTTCTTGTGTTCATCACTTGCGTTGTTTGATACTGTACTTTTGTATTTTATATGATGCCCCTCCAGCTCGAGCCATATCATTGGCTTGCAGTACTTCAAATAAATAATAAAATAAATAAATAAAATAATTTTAGAGATGTCAGGCTACACATGTTCGCTGGTGAATTACATTTCTAAAGCCTAAATGACTGCTTTTGCTACCAACTAGCAGCACCACTAGAGCATTACGACCTTTAACATTAACAAGAAATGAACGACAGGAGAAATTAAAATATCTGCACCAGCACTGCACTTTTTACTATGAGGCTGTGACATGCAAAAGTTGGTGAACTCAGCATCCTCCTACAATTCTGCATGGTATAATGACAGCAGTGAAACGTAACCATACTACAACTGCATGGGGAGTCATATAGAAGCAAACAAAACTCACAGAGCTCAAGAACTAGATCTGCAATGCAATGAGTGTTAACAATGGTTTAACTATTGCTGTGTAAGATTCCCCTCCAGTAAGTTTGTATACAATGTCTATGGTGACATTGGTTTGCACGTGGCAGCCTAGGAATCCATGATTCTCCAAAAAACTGCGCACTTCCGATGGCCACTGCCACAGCAACAAACAATATGGCACAACACATACCTCTAACACACTTGGAGCCTCTTCTTCAGCCAGCAAGATGTAGGCTGTCACACACCTGCATATGAATATACTCATTTCCATTATGAACACATGTGCATGCTGAAGCAAACATTCAAGGATCAAGAACATGGATAAAGAAAAGTGGTTTTTAACAGCGAAGCTGTTTAAGCTGGAGGGAGTCCGGTGGTGTATGCCCGAAATGTCCGCCGATCCTGGAGGTAGTGCAGAAAGGGTCCAAGCACAATGGCACATACCCCTGTAAACTAGCGAAGCTGTTTAAGCTCGAGGATGGTCCATCGAGTGTACGCCGCAAAACCTCATGGCGATGACATCGCGATGCGTCGCCTAGCAACGCTTGACCCCAGTTGTGCCGATCGCACCGAGCCTCACCACAGCTGCGTGAGCTGTGATGTAACCGCGCGCGTCGCATCGCTTTGCCTTAGCTTTGCTGAGCCATGATGACACCGTGCCGTGCAGAGTGGTTGCTGCGGCTGCGCAGAGGCCGAGCTAAGCTGTGACGTCACTGCGCCGACGCACAGGATATATAGCTCTGCGTCACTGCCGCGACGACACAAAAGCCCCGCCGTCTCCGCGCCGAGCATCACTCCCGAAGTAGAGGAAGCACGGCGCGAAAGCCATCGCGCCGCTACTCAAGAGCGAGTGAGACGACTTCTGTCCAATCCCGAGTATCGCGCCGCCGAAACATTGGCGATTCGCAGAAGATCTGGAGTTACGAGCTCGCGAAATCGAGCAAAAGCTTTTGCATGTCCAGAAGCGTCCAGATACCCCTCAACCGTTTTATTATTTTGACAATTTCTGTACCCAAACTGCTTAGTTTAAGAAAAAGTTTATATTGAATATTTTTATTCTAAAAAGCAAGTTATCATTGTTGAAAAAAATATTCAAGCACAAACTAAGTAAAATTAGCATATTAAAGTTTATTATTGCTCCTGATAAATGAGGCCAGTTACTTTCTGGTAATCAACAATTAAAACACAGCAAGAGCGCTGTTTGGAAAGTTTTATCAAGTCATCAGGCAATGTTATATCGAACGCCTTACCAGGGACACCCAAAAACGGAAACTGAGGAGCCTTCGTGGGGATGTTCTTCACATTGATGCGCCGCCAATGACGTGCACTCGCAATAGTGTCTTCTTAGCAGTCTTCTTCATCTGATGAACTGCTAATTTCGAAGTCATCGCTATTGTTTCGCTTCCAGAAACGAAGTAAACTTTGGTTTCTGAATCACTATCGTCCAAGAAGCTGGACGATGGCGAAATGCTTTGACCAGAAACACTTGATCGCCCCCACCGGACGCCATTTTTTTAAACACGAATTTCCTCCCAAAGAAATATAAAGCGGCGGATGAAAAAGCAGTAATTACCTGCCCAGTGCTGCCATCTGCGAAGTGACACACCAACTAGCCTACAAACGAGTGTGCCACATTCAAAACGCTCAAAAGGAGATATTACCTCGAGCGGACCAGCTACACTCGTCCAAAACGGTTTTAGAACAGTTCAGCAAAGACGAGCTGAGCTCGTCCGAAATGGGTTAATGACCGAGTGTTCGTTGCTCCTTGGGCTGTCGATGATTCCGGGGTGATCTTGCGCAAAACGTGGCCGAGTCTCAAAGCATAACCTCACAAAAACTTGGCCAAACCGAGATAAAGCTAGGTGGGGTTACCAGCTTCGCTGTTTGCCCAGTCTTCGCACCACGAGTGTGAAGCTGCCTCTAATTTTTTTATGCACAAACTTACAGCAATGCCAGCTGCTACATGCACAAGTGGTTTGTGTGATTATGGTTTATTCCTCAAGGTTTCAATGCAAAGCCCGAAGCTTAGAACGCTTTCCAGTAGAATAATATAATTTCTCAGTGGGGTGCACACATTTCTTGGCTAATGCTAAGGACAACAATTCTAGAGCAAGATTACGTGCATATGCCAGGTAGGCACAGTTTCTCTTTACCAATCCTAGAACAGAATCTTTCATATCAAGCAGACAGACAAAAAAAAAAAAAAAAATGTATGTGGCAGTACTGACTCCGGATTCTTCTCAAGTGCTGTATGAGCATGCTGGATGCGTGTCTTGGGGTCTCTCTCTCGCCAGGCCATTTGCATCACTGTGGGATGGAAGTTTGAAAAGTTATTTATCAATATGTGCAACATAAACAGAGAGTAACACAGCTTTTTACATGTTTTTATTTACTGCTGCTGCTGGACCTGATTACAATTATGTCAGCAAGAAGAAGCACTGGAAGCACGCAGCGTTCAGAAACACAGAGAAAACTGCAATAAACCCTATGCAAAATGGAAGCCAAGTAAATTTTTTTCCACCTTACAGTCATTTTTAAACTGAAGGGCACAAAGACACACTGTACAAGCCTATGAGTGAATTCTGAAGTGTGTGGCAGAATGCATGGACTTGTACAAGACATCATTGTTTCAGGTTTAATGAGTTTACGTGTGCTTGATGTATGCCTTGTGGAAGAGCAAGAGCATGGGGCATGCATTGGGGCATGAATTGCTACTGTGCTCGGTGATTTGTTGCTAGCCCAGTGTGATAGGGCTTTGTTGAACACCGTGGACGAGGCTTGAATGCTCAAGGTCACCTGGCTAGTGCAGGATGTAGTGTACTCTTCAAGTCTTTCCGTAGCAATTGAGCCCGTTTCTAAGGCTTCCTAGGACACAAGGCTGAGTCTTTACAAACCAAAACAGTACAGCTCAGCGAGGTTTGCCTAATCTTGTGCAAGGTATTACATTGCCATTGCCATAAAGGCAGCTAAAAGTTCAAATGAAAGCTTGAGCACCTTATTTCAAAAAGGTGCCACTTTTGCTGCCTGAATGCACACACAGTCAGCAGCAATTCAAAGAGCCTGTGAAATGCAGACTGCATAAAACCGCCAAGAAAAGAAGAGAGTGAGAGCAGGTCTCCAATGAGGGCTAAGGCTTACGTTACGGGGTGGTCAAAGCCGTGGGCCTCTTCTGAGCGGATACTTCCTAAGCAACACCTTTGCTAAGAGTTGTCTTCATTCAGTACAGTAGTGCCTGGTGCACAAACCTTGCAGAGATTACCAAGAGTGAATGATTGTGACAGTGCAGTATTTCTCAAGTGTTAACTAAAAGCACACATTGCCACAAGGACATGAATTAGAATCCCATCGGGTGTGCTAAGCTCTTACAATTGTTTTGCAACTGTGCATGTATTCTGCCAATGTTCGTATGCGACACCTTATGTATTTAATTATAAAAAAACAAACAAAAAAACTGAGTACCATGAACACTTATATTACCCGATTTGAATGCTTGAGAGGTACCTATGAGGTGACAATATAAATGTACAGGTGTTCAGTCATGATTTATTGTTTGATCATGCAAGAAAGGAATGACTGAAATGTCATGCAATATATTCTGCTTTTCTGGTGCTTGGATTGTCTGCAGTGTGAGCAGTGCAGTGGCATTGGTAGGCAAAGGGTCTTTTTTTTTCCCTCGCCTTGTGGCAAGGATGAAGCTGAGAATGAGTTGGCCAGGTGTCAACACAATAACGAGGACAGTCATGGTTGCCGTTGGTGGCAGCGCAACAGAAAGGACGGATGGACAGATAGAGTGAATCCAATTTTGAGCATTTAGCTGCTGCCACAGTAAAATGCCACCATGCTTTATGGCACACCATAAGGCTGAATGATGGCTAGACCAACCGGTGTATTTCTGGCACTAATAATTCTGGAGAACTTTTCTTCACACCATAAGGTGAGCACATCCTCACCTGGCCATTACCGAGGCTCCAAATACAGAAAGGGGTGCCATTGAAGAGCTGGCAGCAAAAGACAGTGGGAGCAGTAGAGATCAGTCTTGCTCAAGAAAAGAAAAGAAATTGACTGGGAGAATGGTCACAACATTGGGGAGGGTTCAGGATGAAGCAATGGCAAATGCCCCAGCTTCAATACATGGGGCAAGATAGACAGGGGCACCAAATATGTTCATATAGAAAAGATATATTATGAAATACTAACTGGCAGTTCTGTGCAAGTTTACCAGATAACACTGGGAAAAAAAAAAAAAAAAAAACGGGAAGTTTGCACTCGGTCGCGCAAAGCTTAGGCACAGCGAAACTTACTGGCTGCTACTGCTAGGTATTAACTTGGTTGGTGCTAGATCTTAACTTGGTTTAACTAAACCATGCATGTAGGAAGGTATTCTCGAGTTATCATTTTAGGAGGTACCTCCTCTTTCGCGTGACTAGCGCTGGACGCATCGGCACCTACGAGCAAAAGCGCTCTGGCATGCCACAAATGCAGGCAGGCTAACCAAGGTTGGAGCAGTGCCAAGAATGCTGCTGCTTGCCGACGCCGAACGTGTTGGAGGCTAGCCGCTCGATATCATTCGGCCAGCTTCGCTGTGTCTTGAGCTTTGCGCGGCCTAGCGCAAGCTTTCGGCTTCCTTTTTTTTTTTTTTTTTTGCTCCTGGCTCAGCGTGCCGCGGAGAGAGGAGAGGGGGGGTCGGGAAGGCAGGGAGCTGGCGAGGAGGAGACCGGGTGCCTGCGCACGCAGTCCTCCTCCTCCTCCTTCGGGTTGCCATGGCTACGGCGCGGCAGTTTCTTGGCATGCACCACAAATTACGGCTGGCTTAAACAGCTTCGCTGTTAAAAAAGAGAGAGAGAGAGAGGGGGAGGGGGCAGGGGTTGTGCAAAGAACAAAAAGCATGAAAGTGCAGCCAGTCCAAGCTCGAGCCTCTTTGCCATTGCTATATTAATAATGCTTGCTGTGCTTCTGCAACTGCTTAAATTTCCACTGCAGGAAATGCTCTTGCTAAGAGCTGTTCACAGCAAGAGAGGTTTGTGAAGATACGATTACACTGTTTATTTCAGAAGGCAATGAATACAAACGTGTGTACGTCTACCACAAGAAAGAACATGCCCGGCATATCAAAAGCCAGGAGGAAGATATTACGAAAGTGTGAGCCAAGGAGAAGGTGGGCAGAGAGCAAAGAGATGGACTAGGTAGTCGGTGTTTGTGTATCACAAGATATCCTGAGCGAATGTGTTGCACAGTATAGCGGTCAATATATCGCGAAATGAAAACACATATAGAGCTGCGCTCAAATTTTGCATTAGGGAGTATTGCAATCATTTATGAACTTTTTGTATTCGTTTGTGAGAGCTAATTTATGCAATAAAATGCCACGTCCCAGGCTTTGTAGAGATCGCAGTTTTATTGCGATAGCAATTATATGGACACTCCAAAGCAGATTTCTGCCGTCGGCGTCGCCGTCGCCGTTGCCGTCACCGTCGCCGTGAGGTTCCGTATGACGTCAATGGAGATGAAATCGTCGCCGCGCGCCGCCGAACGCTGTATGTGCGAGTGAAAGGGCGTGAGGGACGCGCGCTTTCACGGGGAGTGAACGCACGGCGGAGAACAAACGCGCGTTCTGTGCCGCGCTCCCTTAAGGGCTGCAGAAGTAGGCGTCTCTTTCCTCCTTTACAATCACCATATATGTAGAGCAAACGCGCCTTCTTCTGACGCACGAAAGGCCGTGGGAGGGGGGGGCAGGGAAGGGAGGCGACGTTTAGCTGCGGCACCAAGTGCCTATTTATATCAGAGGTTCCGGCAACAGTCACCAACGCCGCACGCATTTTGTGCGAACGCGGGCAAAACGCCGACGGCGTCGACAACAGTGCTGTGTGTTGCCGGTGCTGCTGCATGTCCAAGTTTGTACAGCGGATAAAACTACTATCCTTACTCCGTATAGCTCTCTACTAAGTTGCTATCGCAATTGATGCTTCGCCTTTCGGGTGAAACTGCGACAACTTTTTATTTTCACATAACATCTGTCGAGCTTTCTAAACACTGAGGTATCAACAACAGCCACTCCTGATTTCGTTTAGAATCAGAAGTACCAGTTTAATATCAAAAGCAATCTCGTACATGAAAGAGCATTTTGATATCAATATTCTCTGGCACTGAGCTGCCATTGTGTCACTAAATTCTAAATACACACACTCTCAATTCATGGACTTTCGGGCTGTGATGACGTGAACTGATCTTTCGTTTCTGCACACAACTGCAACAAGAAATGTAGACTGTGTCAGGCGAACGGTACAGTGCCATGTCACACTAATTTTCACCAGTATCTGAACATTTCAGTGTGCTATAAGTACTCACATTTGTTAATAGGACGTGAAACATAGGACGTCGCCCATAGTTACAGATTCAATGTGCATACTGCGATACACTGTGTGCAACGAAAAGACATGAACCATCAGCCTGCACAGAGTGTTTCCGGTGCCTTCCGTCTCCAATTTACAGCATGGTGTAAAGGTGGTATGGAAGTTGTGAAACTCATGGCATATTACTGAAGTATTAAAGCACCAAACAGACGACACAAGAAGAGACACAGACGAGCGCTTCTTGTGTCGTCTGTTCGGCGCTTTAATACTTCAGTAACATGCACCAACTAGCCCAACAAAAAGTTCTGCTTGAATCATGGCATATTGCCACCTGTCGGTAGTGGGTCGAGGGCAAGAGTGGGTCGAGCCCAAAAGAACAAAGAAAACCATGCGGGTCTTCCCTGCTCGAGAGCCAGCTCCGACGGACGCGTTTTCCAGGAGACAGCTGCTCTACGCTTTATTAAACCAACAAGACTACATCTGAAGGCTCGTGACAAACTGGTGGAGGTGCGGGGTACACGCCCTCACGGATGTTGCAGACCTCCTCCAAGGATCCGCACTACAAATCCAGTGCCTGTCGACACTCCCGTGCATCCAGCTAGCCGCAGGATCAAGGGACTGTCTGCAGAAGTCATCGAAGCTACAGTTACCATCACATCAACTGGTATGACCAGCGCTTCCGTTCAAACTGCCCCAACCGGTACGGGAAGCACAATGTCGAACCGGTACACACTTGAGAGCCCATGGGTCCTGACGACGTTTCATGGCACAGTTTTCGAAGACATCAAAGACTGGATGGTCGACTTCAAGCACATGGCCGCCGTGAACGAATGGAACGACGCGGAAAAACTGAGACACGTCTACTTCTACCTGGAGGATGGCGCATGTATGTGGTTTCAGAACCGCGAGGAGCAACTGACGTCGTGGTGCGAGTTTTGTCGTCAGCTTTTGGAAACCTACACCAGTGCTGATCGCCACGAACGAGTGGAACGAGCGATTCAGGCCCACGTCCAGTTGCCAAACGAAACTGTGACCACGTATACTGAAGACATGACACGACTCTTTAGACGAGTTGATCCAAGAATGACGGATGAGAAGTTACATCATCTGATGCGTGGGGTCAAGGAGCAGCTCTTTGCTGGTCTAGTGCGGCGCCCTCCAAAGACAGTCGCGGAGTTTTTGTCCGAGGCCGTGACCATGGAAAAGATGCTTTTGCATTGGTCGAACCTGTATGAGCGGCAAGTGAACAGCATGTCTGCTGCTGACATTTTCACGGCCATAGGAAGCAACAGTGACTGTCTGCGAGAACTCATCTGCTCTGCAGTGCGTGAAGAGTTGCAAAAGGCTGCCGTAACACCGCACCCTACGGTAAGCTCCACAGAAAGTATTATCAAGGACGAACTGCACCAGGCGCTCCATGACACTTTGCCTCCTGATAACGCTGCGGCAGTACCTCCTGAATACCACCGTGCGACCTACGCGGAAGCCTTAAAGCGCCCTGCTTCCTCTCCACCACTGTTCGTTCGTGCTCCGCCTACAGAGTCATTTCAGTCGGCGCAGCCGATATCGTACTACGACACTGGGTACACACCGCCGCCCTTTGCACATGCCACTCCAGTTGCCCATCGTTCGAGCAAGTGGCTCACTACGTCGACGACAGACGCACGCCCCCTCGGGAGTCGGATGTTTGGCGCACACCCGATCACCTGCCTCCGTGCTTCCACTGCAGTGAAGCTAACCACTTGTACCGCCAGTGCCCATACCGACGCCTTGGGCTTCGCGGCTTTTGCTTATACTCGCCGCCGCCCCAATACGGCCAGCGACCTCGGGACATTGCGAACTACCTTTCTCAGCAGTGCTTGCCACCGCTTGCCGGGAGGCATTCGCGATTGCCACGTCTGAGAAGACGATTTTCACCTCCACCACAGTGGTATTGTCCCGAGCGGTGACCCAGTCGCCGCCGGGAAAACTAACTGAGGCGATCTTTGGGGGCGAGGTCCCTGACGGTTGAAGTACTGAAGACCTCTGATCGACACAGATACGGAAAGATACCGATCCGACATCACCTGCAGCTGAATGTGGCGATCAGCTTTTGCTCGATATACCAGTGACTATTGACGGTTACGGCATTAGTGCTTCAGTGGACACCGGCGCCGACTCCTCAATATTAAGCGGGAAAATGAAAACGCAGCTGAAGAAAGTAATCAGGCCCTTGCATAACTCTCAGACTCGAACCGCTGGCGGCCACGTCGTACTCCACTGGGCGCCTGCACGACTAGAGTTGAGATTCAAGTATCTACATTTGTACGAGCTGACTTGTCTTACGCAAATGCTCCCGCGACGTTATTCTTGGGGTTGACTTCCTGCAGGAGTTTGGAGCTATTATTGATCTGCAACCGCATCGTATCACATTCTCATCCGAACAAGCAATTGACATGCAAGACTGCCAATGGCGTGACGACGTACATGTATTTCTGCAGATAGTGTAACACTTCCTCCACGAGCCAGTGTCCTCGTCGACGTCACATGCTGTGGCTTACGCGATGGCGAAGCGGTGGCTGAAACTAACTTGGAACACCTACTGAAGCAAGGTGTTTATGTGGCTCGAAGTGTTTAACAGCTCCGTGATGGCCATTCGCAATTGCTTGTTACCAACTTTAGCAACGAGCACTGACACCTCTTCCGCGGCACTTCGTTAGCGTTTGCAGACGCAGTAGCAAACATTAACAACTGTTTCACGTCAGAAGTAGTGGAGACAGCAGACACATCTCTGGGCCATCTTGACATCAATTCTGAACTGTCCACCGATAGCCAGACAGCACTGCTCAAGAGCTTGCTTGAATTCAGTACCTGCTTCGCAAGTTCTTCAACGGTACGCCAGACTTCCATCACTAAACACAGGATTATCACGTACAAAGATGCATGCCCGATACACCAGCAGCCTTACCGCGTGTCGGCAAAACAATGCAAAGCCATACGTATGCGAGTCCGGGAGATGCTTGACGGTGGCGTCATCGAACCTTCCAACAGCCCGTGGTCGTCTCCGGTCGTTCTTGTCAAAAAGAAAGACGGAACGCTATGCTTCTGCGTCGACTACCGGAAGCTTAACAACGTGACTAAAAAGGACGTGTACCCGCTGCCGCGTATCGACGACTCGTTAAATAGACTATGGCGTGCCCACTATTTTTCTTCTCTTGATGTTAAAAAGCGGGTACTGACAAATCAAGGTAGACGAACGAGACCGCGAGAAAACAGCCTTTGTGACCCCAGATGGTCTCTATGAATTTCAAGTGCTTCCTTTTGGAAGGCAGCGCTCGTTGACACGTCGCCCTTCATCGTGTGATGAACACATTGCTGGTTTTACCACCATCTCCGACCAGTCCGCACTGCTTACAGAAATTAAAGCGTTCGTTCGGGAGGAAGTTGCACGCCAACTCTCCTTGCTAACCTTCACTCAGCCACCCCATGTGCAACAGCCCGCAACGAATGTTATGCCCACGATCCGTCGCGTGATCGAGCAGGAAATCACCGAGGTCTTGCCAGACCAGCATCAACATCTTCCTGCAGCCGCTCCACTAAGCTACGCTGATGTCGTCGCGACACCCCAACAGGTCCCGACGGCTGCACCACTCAGCTACACTGAAGTCGTCGCGAGGACTCAACCACTCTCTCCGCGTGTGCCTCTCGGTTATGCCAACGTCGCGGCTAGGCCCCGACCGCAGCCCGCCATGCCGTCATACCAGCAGCCGCCCTGTACTACGCGACCTCTTACTTGGATGGGACCTACCCCAGCGAACCGGTAGTGTACTTCCGACAACCGGTTACGATATGCTTTGCGTGCGGCCATGCCGGTCACATCGCTCGTTATTGTAATCGCGTTCCGCCGCCTAGCGACGCATTAGCCGTGACAAGCCAGTTCAACCGTCCATATTCCGACCCCCATTTGGCTATGTCACCGACTCTGCGCCCGACGCCAACTACCCGCCGTTCACCGTCTCTACGCCGTCGCTCACTGTCGCCGATGCGATCCCGTCCCGTAACTCGGGACGAGGAAAACTAATCATCGCAGTCCAAGAGGCAAGGGCTGCGGCGCCGTTGAAACGTGAAAGTCCTCAACGCAGTCCTTCAAATGTGATCGAAGTGTTTATTGACGGTGTTCGCGCATCTGCACTCGTGGATACTGGAGCCGCCGTATGTGTTATGGACGCTAAGCTTTGCCGCCTACTTCGGAAAGTCATGACGCCCCTTTCTGGACTTTCCCTCCGCACAGCCAGTGCTCAGCATATCCACCCCTTAGCGGCTTGCACTGCTTGTGTTGTTATTGACGACCTTCTCTACGCCATAGAATTCATCATCCTCAACTAGTGTTCTCATGACGTTATCCTCGGCTGGGATTTCCTCTCGCGTCACAATGCCGTTATCCCTTGCGCACGGGCCGCAATGGAACTCTCGCCACTGTTACATTATACCGACAATACTTCGCTGTTGAGGAAGCTACTTGTTCAAGACGACACTCATGTTCCTCCCAACAGGTCAACGATCGTGCCCATGTACTGCAGTGGCCTCTCCGACGCGGTTGCACTACTGTCTCCATCTGACCGCTTTCTCACCCGGACAGGCCTGCTGCCACCTTTTGCGACAGTGGCCATCAAACAGGGCTACAGCACCATTTTCGTTTGCAACCCGTTTCCACACTCTGTGATGCTGCTCCAAGGGCAATGTCTCGGCCATGTACAAGCGATCAAAGACGTGCAAGTTATAGACCTCCCCGATGACCATTGCTGTGCTAGTTCCAGTGCGCTCACTGCTCTTTCTACATGTGAGGGACCATCCAGTGATGTGTTCGGTTCTTCTATCGCTGATGACCTTACGCCGGTCCAGCGATCTCAACTTTTGTGCCTCTTAGAAGAATTTCGTTATTCTTTCGATGTCGGGCAACCTTCCCTAGGCCGGACATCCACTGTTACGCACCACATCGACACTGGCTCGCAATCGCCATTGCGGCAACGACCGTATCGTGTATCTCCTGCAGAACGTCGTGTAATCAATGAAGAAGTCGACGACATGCTTCACCGTGAGGTGATACGACCTTCCAACAGTCCATGGGCATCCCCTGTTGTCCTCGTTACGAAGAAAGATTGTTCCGTGCGGTTCTGTGTCGACTACCGGCGCCTCAACAAGATCACACACAAGGACGTGTACGCTCTCCCTCGCATAGATGACGCCATTGACAGTCTACAGGGCGCAGAATTATTTTCGTCTTTAGATCTGCACTCAGGGTACTGGCAAGTACCCATGGCAGACGCCGATTGGCCAAAGACAGCTTTTGTAACACCCGACGGCTTATACAAATTTAACGTAATGCCTTTTGGACTTTGTAATGCGCCCGCAACTTTTGAGCGCATGATGGACACAGTTCTGCACGGCTTGAAGTGGCACACATGCTTGTGCTATCTTGACGACGTTGTTTTTGCGCCAGACTTCAGAACAGACCTTCAATGCCTACGGTGTGTTTTGACCATGCTTAACAAACGCTGGCCCACAACTAAACCTAAAGAAGTGCTGATTTTCTGCTCGGCAGCTGACACTCCTCGGTTACGTCGTATCCAAGGATGGGATACTCCCAGATCCAGCCAAACTTCAGGCCGTCGCCGAATTCCCTAAGCCAATGTCTGTCAAAGAATTGCGCAGTTTCATTGGTCTGTGTTCGTACTACAGACACTTTATTTGCAATTTCGCCGCCATCATCTCACCCCTGACGAAAGTGCTGTCATGCAACGGGCCCCTCACTTCATGGTCATCCTAGTGCGATGAAGCTTTCAGGAAGCTCCGGTATCTACTTACGTCTCCGCCAATTTTGCGCCACTTCGACCCGACAGCTCCTACTGAGGTGCACACAGATGCCAGCGGCGTCGGCCTCGGTGCTGTTCTTGCCCAACGCAAAAAGGGTTTTCCTGAATACTATGTCGTCGCTTATGCAAGTCGTACGCTTACGAAAGCTGAGACAAATTACACTGTGACGGAAAAAGAATGCTTGGCCATCATCTGGGCTCTGATTAAGTTCCGGCCTTATTTATAAGGTCGTCCATTTGACGTAGTCATGGACCACCATGCACTATGTTGGCTGTTGTCCTTGAAGGACCCCTCGGGCCGTCTTGCTCGATGGGCACTTCGCCTGCAGGAGTACGATGTCCGGGTGCTGTAACGCAACAGACGCCAGCATTCTGACGCCGACGCCTTCTCGCGCTCTCCCTTGCCTGACAATGCCTGCTCCTCACTATCTGAGATTATTGTTTCTTCGCTCGACCTTAACACCATCGCTTCTGAGCAACGCAAGGACCATTGAATTGCCTCCCTTATAGACTTGCTTTCTAGTTCGTCGGCACAACCAAGCACTCGCACGTTGCGTCGCCAAGCATGTCATTTTGCCATTCGTGGCAACCTGCTGCACCGACGCAATTATAACCCCGACGGGCACCAGTGGTTGTTAGTGCTACCCCACAGTCTGCGTTCCGAAGTATGCGCAGCTTTCCATGCTGATCCACAGTGTGCACACTCCGGAGTTTTCAAGACTTACCAGCGCCTTCAACAGCGGTATTACTGGCGCGGGATGTACAGCTACGTTCACAAGTTTGTTCGCTCTTGTCCCGATTGCCAGCGCCGGAAATCTTCACCCCGCCTTTCGCCAGTCGGTCTGCAACCTTTACCTTGCCCTACCCGGCCGTTTGGACACCTCGGCATCGATTTGTATGGGCCCCTTCCCTTGACGTCGGCTGGAAATTGCTGGGCCATTGTGGCCGTCGACCCCCTGACACGCTACGCCGAAACAACCGCCCTACTGGCAGCTACAGTGCGCAATGTTGCCTCCTTCCTGCTTTGACGATTCATGCTGCGACATGGGCCACCTCAGGAACTACTCAGTGATCGTGGGCGTGTCTTCCTGTCCGAAGTAGTTGAAGCCATTCTCAAGGAGTGCCACGTTGTTCATCGCACAACTGCGGCGTACCACCAACAAACCAATGGCCTTACAGAACGCTTCAACCGTACGCTCGGGGACATGCTTGCTATGTACGTCGCCTCCGACCACACTAATTGGGACATCATTCTGCCATTTGTAACTTACACTATTCACCTTTTTGTATAACTGGCTATTCACCTTTTTTCTTACTCTATGGTCGGCAACCGTTGCACACCATCAACACAATTCTACCGTACCGGCCGGATGCATCTGAATGTGCGCCCATTTCTGAAACGGCAAGACATGCTGAAGAGTGCCGCGATCTTGCATGGGTCTTTACATCCAATGACCAAGAGCGGCAGAAGAGCACATGCGGTGACACCACTTCTGCACCCACCTTCCTTCCTGGAGCGCTTGTGTGGCTCTCGATTCCTTCCGCTACGCCTGGTCTCTCATCCAAACTAGTGCCCAAGTATGAGGGCCCCTACCGTATTGTCGAATGCACATCTCCCGTCAACTATGTGGTCGAACCAGTTGAACCTTCTGCGGACATGCGCCGTCGTGGACGCAACACTATCAACGTCGAGCGCCTCAAGCCCTACTCTGACCCTGTCATAATGACCAGCTGTTAGGTCGCCCGACGGCTCCCTCTTCGCTCCCGAGGTGATTGTAAGGATGAATACGAACGCCCATAGCGGGTCACGCTCTCCAGCCATTTCAAGTGGGTCGATCCCTCCTGCGCTTTCCTCGAGAAACGCCGCTCGTGCTTAGAGCTCGGACCTTCAAACAACGGACGGCCCAAACGGCTGGTGTCTAATAAACGCCTTTACAGTTGCAATAGATTGTGCAGGAGCAGCTGTTGCCGGTTGTGTATTGTACCGTAAAATTCCGAGCAAGCGCCCCCACCCATGCAAGAGCCCCCCCCTAAATTCACTGCCAATTTCGAATTTCCGCGCCGTTCCGGGAAAGCGCCCCCCCCCCCCCCCCCCCGCTTCCGCACCAACACTGGCCTGCCACATCCAGTTCACGAAAATAATGGCAAATCGCACCGATGCGCATTGGGGCGCCCCGATGAGCCATTTATCGAATCATAGTCGTACCCGCGCGCCCCAGTGGGCACACGAGTGCATCCGGGCGAACTGCAGCTGGCGGTCTGTAGTTCACGGACCGCCGGCCGACGGCGAGATCTGCCTCTCGCACGGCGCAGAGGAGTTCCCTGCGGCACAGCGACGTGACAATTCGGCGACAGAGGAGTGGTCGCGGCTACGCTCTGGCATCGCCGGCAGCTTCACCGCTGCTAATCACTCGCCACCGATATCGTCGCTAGGCCTTTTTCAGTTCACTTCGAATCTGTAGCAGACGGCGCTTCAGCACGAACCGCCGACGCTCCCAAGCAGCAATGTTTTGTTACCGCCGTGGCCGCTTTACCCTCTCCTCGCAATAATTTCTCACGATGAAGTAAACATGCTGATATTTGCGGCGCCACCAGCTGCGATACGAGCATGGCCGAGCCGCGGTTCGCTGTCCGCCGTCGGTACCCATGGACTGCAGCTGAGCTTCACTTGTATCGGAACTCTCATTAGCGCTAAACGTTTCACCGTGGACATATGGTTTTTAATAAAGTGAATATTACGCGTCACTTTACTCTATAGCGGATATAATTTTGCCTGGAATAGAAGCTGCATAACCAATAACCAATGTTCGTGTCGCCGGTCGCGGCAACGCGCCGGTGCAGCGTCGATGCGCTCTTTCTGTAGTTCTTTCGGTGGTTTTGAGTAACGGTGGTTTTGAGAGTGATAAACACCACTAACAAATCTTTGGCTTAATAAAGTTCATGTTCAATAAAATTTTAATGCTATTCCCACTGCGCTTCTTTTTTTTTTTTCGGGAAAATTTTGTCGTGGCCATCTTGAATTTTGGTGCCGTTCCGGGATAGCGCCCCCCCTAACTTTGCCGGTAATTTCGACTTGCTCGAGGGGGGGCGCTTGCTCGGAATTTTACGGTAATTACACTGAGATTATAGTTGCAACAGTGAGTACGTATAAAAAGCAGGAGTTCTGCAAAATATACATTAGAAATGCGAAGATAGAATGCAATATACAAATGCGAAGATAAAACTTGCTAAAGGGCAAAAAAGTGCCGCTGGAAACAAAGTGCACTGCTAGTATATATACCCAAAACCTCGCAATAAGATATTTAAATATACGTATAAGTCTCCAACAAATCTACGTGTTTAAGCAAACGTCACACATATAATGCATCAAAAAATACAAATAAACATGTTGTGCAGTCACAGATAGTAAACTTTACGCATAGAAAGACAAACGATCCAGGCAAGAACAAAACTACAATCGCAGAAATCGTGATATGTACTTTGGCCATGCAGCGGTTGCGACAGCACCATATGGGTAGAACAATAGAGGAATAATGCAGAAATCAGTATGAAAATGTGTAATTTACCTGCCTTCAGAGCGGCAACAAATGTTCTGTACCAAAAATTAAAGAAGGGTATTGCTTCGGTTCAAAATAGAAGTAAAAGCAGGTAGTTATAAAGGAAAGAAAAGGCCAAACGAAAGCCACACATGATGAGGCAAGTTGAACGACCCAATATCCGAGTGTGTTGTTGGGAAACGCCGCATGGGCCGGGCTTTCAATGAGTAAGGTCGGTCAAAATTGGTTATTGATGTCTTCGTCATTTTGATCATGATGCTAACTGTTAGAATAAACGGCAAAAATTTCTGTGGTTTTAAAAGCTAATGAACAGTCATACGTTTTTGTCACGGAGCGGCATATTTTCGAATGGTTTGGACGCTGATTAACGACACGCCGAATTACGAGCGGCAAACACGTGGGCTCCTGACTGTGCAGCGTACAATGCATTCGACATCGACACGCCGAATTACGAGCGGCAAACACGTGGGCTCCTGACTGTGCAGCGTACAATGCATTCGACATCGACACGCCGAATTACGAGCGGCAAACACGTGGGCTCCTGACTGTGCAGCGTACAATGCATTCGACATCGACACGCCGAATTACGGGCCCCGAAGTGTGCGCGTACGGCCACGTGGTAGTGCCGGGATCAACTTTGGCCCTTGACAGTGGGAGAGAGGCTGATCTGCGGTTCTTCGTCCATAGTGCGAGTGCGGCCAAGATTGTTGGGAGCTAAGAGAGCTGAATTCGGAGAATGCTACGTAGCGGCAGTTTCCCTACCTAGGGAACTAGGGAAAGGAGAGGCTATTTAGGCGCATGTTTTGGGCCCTGCTGATTAGTCTAGAAGCTGAACCTATGCGCTGCTGAGAAGCCGTTGGGGGGCTAGTGCCGTCCAGTATCGCCTGGGCCGCCTGGCCACGTCGGAACTCCGAGGAACTTGTTGACGTACGAGACGTCAAACCAGCGTCTGCAACGAAGCTCACGGTAGTTCGCCTCAAGTTAGCTCAACCTGCTTGAGAGAAGACGTCCAATCTAGACTCCCGGGAAACCCAGCCCAGCAATTCGCATCCACCTCGACAAGATCGGCCGCCAGCATTCTTCGGGAAAGCTTTGTGCGTCGACTTCATGGTTTATGGACTTGCTGCTGCTGCCCGGCCGCGCGTATGACATCGTTTGTTTCTTTTGTTTTCTTTTGAACTTTGTTTAGTGAAATGCTGTTAGGTGTTATTCTTGTATATTTGATCCGCGCCCTGTTTCATTTGTATATCTACTGTTAATCGCTCGTATTTATTTGTCCTTATCATTGTGTATATTAAGCTCAGGTGTGTTAGTCTGTCTTGTGTCTTTTTTTTATTATTGTATTTTATTTACTTGTGTGTATTTATCAGCCGATAAATATCTTGTTTTTTGTTTACTCCCGACTCTGACTCTTTTCACTGTGCTCGCTTGCGTACGGAACGACCAACCAGCTTGTCTACCCCGTCGATCGACTTCGCGCCGACGACGAATCGGGGACAGCTGTGACATAAACTGGCGTCCGCGAACAGGACGTTCCGTACAAAAGTAGCATGGTGAACTGAGAACGATAATCGTGGAGATTGATCGAGTAGTGCTACTGACAAATTCGTGTGCAGTATCGAACGCGCAGGCATGCGAATTGTGAGTGCTCGGTTTTTGGTCGTGTAGCCGCATTTTGGAGGCAATGGAGTCTGAAAAGTGGATAGAAATAGGCAAACTGTTCGGCCTAGAGGGCGATGAGCTGAGGACATGGGTTGCGGAACAGCTGGAGCGGGCGTTGGCCCGAGAGAAAAAGGAGAAAGAGCGGGCGTTGGCCCGAGAGAAAAGGGAGAAAGAGCGAGTGGCGGCGAAGGAAGCTGTAGAACGCGAAATACGGCTTTTACAATTAATGATTCAGTTTAAGCAAACTGGCAGCCTGAGCAGGGCTAGTAGCGAGCACCTTGAAGTGCAGGAGGAGCAACAGAAATGTGAGGTGCCCGTAGAAGTCGCACACGGAAAGTGCGAAGAAATCGCACGCACGGTTCTGCCGATAGTAGTAAGAGAGGCTAAACTTTGCGAGCCTAACAAAGGTGATGCCAGATCCGCAGACCGGGGCGTAGTTGTTGAGGGACCCGTTGATGGGGACCTGATTGAGCGCGAAGTGATACTGTGCCAAGAGAATGCTAGAGAAGCAGCTAGTATGGCTGTAGATGATTTGACGCAGTTATCCCTGGAGTTCGTCGCGAATGTTGCGCCTACAGAAGTAGTCCGAAGTGAGGCGAACGTGTTAGGCAAGGGCACCAGTGGAGAGTGCCATCGATCAGAAAAGTGCGCTGAAGCACAGTGTGGGCAGGACAGTGCAGTTGGGGACAGCGCACAAGTAGGCGAGCTACGGTGCGCTAAAGAAAATAGCTGTATTACACCGAGGTTTTTGGAGCTCTCCGACAGTAAAGGTGGCCTTGAGAAGGGTGATTCACCCGCTGATCCTCCGGACCGTGCGGTTGGGGTGGAAGTCGTGGCCGACGATATGCGCGCGGGTCACCACGAGCCAGAGGAAGGCTTGGAAATCGGCACCAGAAAGCGTGCTAGGAGAAAGAGAAAGAAGCGGTGTCGCAGAGGCCGTAATGCGGCAGAGAAGGCAACACAGCCGAGGAAAACAAAGGGCGCTAAACTCTGCGGGGAGCCCAGTGAAGAATTTCGAAAGGTGCGTTTGCAGATTGCAATGTCTCCAGCAAGAGCGCGTCCGAGCCGCCGGGGGAGGAAGAGAGAAAAGGGCCGTTCGTCGCGGGGCGGACAAGGGCAAGGGTGCCGGTGTGTTCCCCCTCGTTCGGTTCCTTGAAGAGTGTGCACGACATGGCACAGAAGAGAGAGCCGATACGGTGCCGTGAACTAGGCATACGCGTCAGTAAAGTTGCAGTGCGATGCGTGAAAGGCATGCTGCCTGTTTGTCAAGTGTCGAGGGTGGGCAGCGAGGAGCATGGCCGCTGTACCTTTTGTATTCCCTCGCTGACCAGACCAGCCGTCAAACCGCGCCCGCCTCGAGTACGGCTTAAGGATATGGCTCTACCTTCAGCTACTAGAAATGAAAGTGACGCAGGTTGTTGGTAGAAACAGTTTGTTTCTTTATTTTTCCGTGTTAGGTTAATCTTTTAGAGATTGGTTGGGTGAGCAAGTTTGGAGCTTTGTGTAATTATTTTGGAAGCCCTCCGATATTCTGAGAGAGCTGGCTTGCGCGCGTAGAAAGTTTTTGAAAACTTTGTTTTTTTGATATGTCGTTCTTTCTGTAGCAGTTAGGCTTGCTTGTGGGTGGGATACGCTGTATCAGTTCACTTTACCGAAGGGTTCAGGATTTCTTTTTTCTTTGAGAGTGAGTCGCTTTATTTTGAAGGAGCCGTGGGGCGGCCTTGTCGTTTGGAAGAGTGTTTGCGCCGTTCCTTAAAGCGTGTCTTCCGCGAGCACAAAGGGAAACAAAGCGTTGGCGTGTGTCTCGCATGTGTGTTTGGAAGACGACAGGGTTTTGCGGTTCAATTGGTGCATGGAAGTACTTTGCTAGATGCGCAACTATTCTGGTAGTTCTGAGCGCGTGTTTGGCGCACGTTTTTTTGGTTGCCATTGCACTAGTGCGTGTATTGAAACTGATGTGGAGTACGAACAGACGATTTATGGCAGGTGTGCTGCATATGTTATTTCGAGTACCATTTAATTGCGGTCATTGTGCAGTCGAGTTGGAGAATGTTGTTGTTGTGTGCCTGGACGTGTGGTGTTGTGTTCGATTTTTTTTTTACATGGTACACGTGGTTATTAGATGTATAATGTTATGTATACATGGAATGGTCTTCTTTTTCTTGTTTTTGTTTTCGAAAATGCCACTCGTGTAAGCGAATATTATGTGATAATATTCTGAAAGTGGGGGGCTGTGTCACGGAGCGGCATATTTTCGAATGGTTTGGACGCTGATTAATGACACGCCGAATTACGAGCGGCAAACACGTGGGCTCCTGACTGTGCAGCGTACAATGCATTCGACATCGACACGCCGAATTACGAGCGGCAAACACGTGGGCTCCTGACTGTGCAGCGTACAATGCATTCGACATCGACACGCCGAATTACGAGCGGCAAACACGTGGGCTCCTGACTGTGCAGCGTACAATGCATTCGACATCGACACGCCGAATTACGGGCCCCGAAGTGTGCGCGTACGGCCACGTGGTAGTGCCGGGATCAACTTTGGCCCTTGACAGTGGGAGAGAGGCTGATCTGCGGTTCTTCGTCCATAGTGCGAGTGCGGCCAAGATTGTTGGGAGCTAAGAGAGCTGAATTCGGAGAATGCTACGTAGCGGCAGTTTGCCTACCTAGGGAACTAGGGAAAGGAGAGGCTATTTAGGCGCATGTTTTGGGCCCTGCTGATTAGTCTAGAAGCTGAACCTATGCGCTGCTGAGAAGCCGTTGGGGGGCTAGTGCCGTCCAGTATCGCCTGGGCCGCCTGGCCACGTCGGAACTCCGAGGAACTTGTTGACGTACGAGACGTCAAACCAGCGTCTGCAACGAAGCTCACGGTAGTTCGCCTCAAGTTAGCTCAACCTGCTTGAGAGAAGACGTCCAATCTAGACTCCCGGGAAACCCAGCCCAGCAATTCGCATCCACCTCGACAAGATCGGCCGCCAGCATTCTTCGGGAAAGCTTTGTGCGTCGACTTCATGGTTTATGGACTTGCTGCTGCTGCCCGGCCGCGCGTATGACATCGTTTGTTTCTTTTGTTTTCTTTTGAACTTTGTTTAGTGAAATGCTGTTAGGTGTTATTCTTGTATATTTGATCCGAGCCCTGTTTCATTTGTATATCTACTGTTAATCGCTCGTATTTATTTGTCCTTATCATTGTGTATATTAAGCTCAGGTGTGTTAGTCTGTCTTGTGTCTTTTTTTTATTATTGTATTTTATTTACTTGTGTGTATTTATCAGCCGATAAATATCTTGTTTTTTGTTTACTCCCGACTCTGACTCTTTTCACTGTGCTCGCTTGCGTACGGAACGACCAACCAGCTTGTCTACCCCGTCGATCGACTTCGCGCCGACGACGAATCGGGGACAGCTGTGACAGTTTTCATAATTACGAGTTTATGAACCTGAAGGAACAGAGCTTTTTACTTGCATTGATTTTTGCTGCTTCGCTATCTAAAGGACCATTACTTCACTCGGCGGGGAAGCTTAGTGAAGCGGTCAATGACTCCGGACACGTTGATGCTGATGTCTCTGTGGGCAAATAGAAGCGCCAGCCTAACCATGCGTTCCTCAGACATTGTAGAGCGCAAGTAGTTTTTTAGTAATCTCATGTTAAAAAATAATTCTTTCTGCACTGGCAGTGGTCACTGGAAGGGTGACAAGAGTCTGCAGCAGTTTGTACACATTTACATAGAACCTGCAGACGCAATGAGAGAGGGCATCTATTCCGGTGTTACTAAAAACACTTCTTCAATGTTGCTGGCATCCTTGTTTAGGTACCTTGCACAAACAGTAAGCTGTTCGATTCCAGCAATATCCGTCGTTTCGTCAGCAAGTATGAAGAAGCAGTCTGCAGCGTTTACTTTTGCCATCTAGGCTTTCTTTGATAATTTCACCACAAATTTCTATAATTTGGTTTTGTACATTTGGGCTTAAATACGAGATATTACTGGGGCAGCAAATGGTTCTTCAGATATGTATCTCCACAATCAGCTCGCATGCGAAGAAGCACTCTGTATATCCCAGTATTTTCAGCGGGGGCTTTGTTTAATCCATAGGACCACTGTCCCTATGGTCACGGAGAGCCAGACCTTGTCGCCCACAAAAAAAGAACTGCCTCAATAAGAGGCCGGTAACTTTCTTCCATTTTCTCTTATTTTACTTTGCCTGCCATCGTCCAACTGATCGATCACATTGGGCACGCTTCCTGAAAATGTTTGGAGAAAATTTATGCAGCCAGCTTGCATTCACGGTGACATTTAGTATTTTCGTATGTTTAGAAGATTTCGATCGCGTGCTTCCATTTCTAGAATGGCTTGGACACGAGGGCTCCAGCGCACACATGTTGGCCCAAGTTTATAAGAACATTAAACCCATAAAGTTCTGGAATTCAAAATCTAAAGCACGCCTTTGGAAATGTCAGTGCACTTTTCATGTCGAAAGTTTATGAGAACTTTATACCCATAAAGTTTTAGAATTGAAATCCATGTGATCTGTAGATTCCGCGGCCGCTGCAAGATGCCGCAATGCGCCCGCTCGCTATCAAAAAGCCCTTGAAAATTTGTGCTCGGATGGGGCTCCTTGCGTTATGTGACTCCAGGTGCTTGGGCGTTGCCACGAAATCGAGCCCGAGTTGGCAATGTTCGTGCCAAAATGTCTTTTCGAGTGTGAAAAAGACATTGTAGACAAAATCCAGAATGATTCCCGGCGCCGGTGGTTGTTTTGGTCGGCGGTGCATGCCAGCACGAAAAAATTCCGGGGGGGGGGGGGGCAGGACACAAAGACAACCGAGCGCGGACGTAGTTCATGTTGTGCGCATGACACCGTACATTGCGCATGCATGACTTTTTTTTTTTTTCACTCATTCACGCCTATTTGTTTCATCCTTCCGTTTATCCTCGCGAGTTTCTTCTTCATTCATTGATTGTGGCGGCGTGACGATTATTCTTTTTATTTTGTACTTTCGCTTTGTCTTATTTATTTTTTTTTTCTTCTTACGCCTATTTTGCAGCATGAAGGCGATGCTTTTGTTCGGAAGGGCGGATAATGCCACCTGTTGGTAGTGGGTCGAGGGCAAGAGTGGGTCGCGCCCAAAAGAACAAAGAAGACCGCGCGGTTCTTCCCTGCTCGAGAGCAAGCCCCGACGGATGTGTTTTCCAGGAGCCAGCTGCTCTACGGTTTATCAAATCCACAAGACTTCTTCTGAAGGCTCGAGACGATATAATGCCTGTAATCTTTAAATAGGAGCCAGATTGGTAGGCACACAGCACAGATGCGTTTGTCAGGCTTTAATGTCTGCTGCATTAGGACTCTTTGTCACAGAAAGCATAGGTATTCAATATCTACTAAAACTGAAGAAGCCCAAGTTTGAAACATCCCTTTCCTTTTCCAAAATCGCATGGTGCTCTAAGTGCAAGCATTATGAGAAAGGCTGGCTGTTAAATGAGGGAAGGTGCACGGTAGCTGCTATGTCCCACCTTCACAATCGGGGTGTCCTGCATCTGCTTCGCAAGCGAACAGCGTCTGATGGTCTTGTGCAGAGAGGTTCATATCGTAGAATGTCAGTGGCTCACGGCGGGTAGCAGCCAGGAAGCGCGAGTACTCGGCCCCTCGCAGCAGTGACAGCGGGTTGCGCCACACCTTGCACTCGCCAGCCGAGGAAGGCGTGGGCGTTGAGGAGGGGCCCCTGTCAGGGGGCCCCCCTCGGTCCCCCTCGGCCTCCTCTGCCCCACCCCCCAGCCATGGAGAGAGGTGGTTCAGAGACACCTGCTCGATGAACGACGTCCCATACTTGCGGAAGTACCACCACTCGAAGATCTACAGGCACAGGAACAATTCAGCATATGTTGTAATACAAGTGAAAGACCCTTCCTTCCAATCCATCACATGATCCCAGCAACCATGCTACTATGCTTAGTGAAAATTTGCTGCAGTGAGGGCTCACCAGTGACACTCTAAAGCCTTTATCAAAATTAGAATGCAAGAAATATATATATATATATGTAATAACGGCCATTGCAGAAAACAATGGAGGAAAGTGCTTGATTCTGGTTAAGGCAGAAAGCTGAGCTAGTTGGCTAGTTGGTCTGAACAATATCACATGCTTACAGTGCTACAAATGAATGATAGAATATGTCAGACTAATGATTCTTGTGGGTGCTTATGAAGGTCATGATGTAAGCCATGCCATTTCATTTAATGGCTGCCAATTGTCCTAGCCACTAGTGCCACTGCTAATGGTGTTTTTCACTGGTTGATTTGGAGCGGCCTCCAAAATCCTGGAGCGAGTGCTTGCATTTCACCAATCCTAATCTGCCAGCGGAAAGCGAAAATGCTCCGCGCTGAATCGTATCGGAAGTCTGTGCGCACACATCACAAAAATCGACTTCCGCTCTGTGTGTTTCCATGGCCACCAAAATCACCGTGCCCCAGCAAGCGAAAGTGACCCGTATGCTTCTCGCCCTGTTTCGCCTATTCCGCCCGAATCCGCGCCTCGACAGTGGAGCAAGTGAGAGCGATCCGGCACGGAGCGAGTTGATCCGAAACGACCAGTGGAAAACGCAAACCCGCTCCAACTTGACCAGTGAAATTTGGATTCGCCGCCGTGAAGCAAAAAATCCTGCCCCCAGATCGACCAGTGAAAAACGCCATAAGTACTTTCCAACAAGTGACAATATAGGCAACAGTACATTGCACAGGTCAACTTCTGGCATGGAGAGTAATCTGAAGTAGATGGTGACTTTTGCACAAGAGGGCACAAGCATTCCAAAATGTCTTCCCTATATGACATTCATGACTAATTCCCCAAGCACATCACTTTATTCATTGACATCAAACATGTGCTGTACATCTGTGCAACATTCAAGGTTTCTTGACAATCTGACTGATATTATTGATAACAGAAGCCCTTTACACTACGATGTAACATAAGCGCTTCATGGCAGAAGCATAACTGCGAGTCGGCCTAGTTGGAACAGATTCATTTTCTTAAATTTTTTTGCGCGCAAACAAACAGGGACGAAGAAAAGGAGACACAAGGACGAGCGCTTCAAGGAGACACAAGGAAAGCGCTCATCCTTGTGTCTCCTTTTCTTCGTCCCTGTTTGTTTGCGCGCAAAAAAATTTAAGATCATGGCAGAAGGTTGGATTCATATCCTGAACGAGGACATGATCATTGAAGTTGAACAAAATAATTAAACGATCTTACATAGCTAACTGTGTCTTTCATCAATTCCTGTGTAGGTAACCTTAAAATATATTTTGCAAACAGAATAGGCTAGCACTGTTGTTAATAAGTTTACTATTCATGACAAGTCATGACAGATATTTACCTCAGAGAAACCTCTATGGTAGATGTGCAAAAATAACTAGCATAGAGAATAGTTTACAACACATATAAATCTAAAAAGTATCTTTTCTTGATAAAGAAAACAAATCATTGTTTTTTCAGCTTTTATTGTGTGCTCACTAGGTTCGAAGGAATTTCAAATGCCCAGTACATAAACGGTGCCCCTAGCAATAACTATATATATATATATATATATATATATATATAAAGAGATGCTATAGTGCACTTTATGACAGAGCAAGATTATTAGAAACTATTGTGTCACTAATGTAATTAATGCGAGAAAAACCGCGGCAGCAAATGACGGACACGATAAACTGCTTTAGTTTTGGCCAACAAACACGAAAGCTGGCCCTGAAAAACCTTCACAGACCTCCAGAACGCTTTCATGTTAACCTTGGCATACATTTACAAGCGTCCTGAAGCGAGTCCACACATGGAGAGGTGAGTGAGTCGAGACATATATCTGTCGAACTCACCAATATCAGGCCGGAGATCAGGGACGAAGTGCCCGTGAGAGCAACGTAGAACTTCGGCGTGAGCGTGTTCAGGAACACGGAAGCTGAAAGCATTTGGCAAAATGTGACAGTAAGCGGGAGACAAATGATGCGCGCATCTCCCTAAACGTCGGTACATGTGGCGCGTCACCCATGCAGTTGACAGCTGTGAGCGAGATCGCAACGATGCACGAGTACGCTAATTGAGCTGGTCAGGCGGTGTTTCTAATATATAATGTTGTACCATTATGAGACCAACAAAGCGCCACAACGCAGTTTACATAGGTTACGCAAATGGAATACTCTGCGACTCACCCATCATGTAGACAGCGGTTTCGTGGCGCTCTGACTTTGAGAAGTCGGGCACCGTCCACGATTTGAGAAAACTTTTCAACCGTTCAGATGTAGGAGTTTTTTAGGCTGTGATTGTGCTCGCAATGAATAGTTATACCGTGGGCAGGTACTTTCTCCCGCTGTACCACCGCAGATAGATCGGCATGACCGCGAGACGAAGAAGCCGAACTTTTAACCGCGCATCTGAAACATCAGCGACGGTTCCAAAGGTACTTGGCTAGCCACCACATTAAAAGGGCGGCCGCAGTGCAAAGGCGGTGTTCACATTGAAAATGTTGACAACGAGGTTGCGAACGCAGCGTTACATTCACTGCAATGGTGTAAAAATTAGCACACACAAAACACAAACGAAAAACAACGTCTGCTAGCCGTCTGGTGCCAGCCTGTGCTAGCTTCCAATGGATGAGCAACTTTACCTTAGGCTTGATGTGCCTGTGAAGCACCAGCGGAGAAAGTCTATGGGATAATAGTTCGCAACCGGCAGGAAGTCAGCGCCACCGCACTACTCTCTCGTCGCGCAGAAAAATGAATGCCTCTAGCCATGGCGATGTTTGAAGAGAGGCGCAGCACGAAGATTTTACTCGATGACACGCTACCACTCTCGTGTGTAATTGAATCGTTTGAAAATGTCCAAGGCCATACTGTGAGTATGTTTTATCGCTTCGGAAACATTGCTCATATGTGTTCGTGATGACTCCGCCAATGTCTTCCGCACCTCCCCTGACACTCGTTTCACTCTTGTGCCGTGGGGGATACGCCTCCACCACCGGCAGACCGTCTTTTCTATTTGACGTGGGATATTTTACTCGTCGCAAATTTGTTTGCTAGTTGCTCTGCCTGACATTCCCCCTTCATTGTGTAGTTTGCCGTCGTGAGGTGCTTCTGCTATGCTGTGTACACGGCTCCGCTGCTGTTGACGATAGGCACATTTTTTTTTTTTTTTCTAACCCGATCAGTTCATGGAAGTTTCGCCCCAACTGTCAGAGGATGTGGTGTCAAGTTTGTACATAACAATAAACTTGCTTTTTTTTTTTCATAAACATGTTTTCTACTTGGTGTTTCTGCTAGTGAATGGGGGACATGCACAACTGCATTTATCAGGAGAGCAGCGCGATTGCAACGTAGCAACACAGCCACAGCGAATGAAATTTCGTTTATGCACCGACACTTGCGCTGCGCGTGCCTCAGTGGCCGTGAATAGCTTTTCCTTCACGTTGTATAACAAGGAGCTCATGTACGGCCAACGCCTCCTATGTCTTTATAGGAGGCGTTGGTACGGCTGTGCTGGTAATTATGAACTGTTAAAAAAAAAAAAAAAATGTTTTTTGAGAGAAATGTACCGGTGGCGTGTCACAGCTAGGGCATTCGATCGCGCGTGAATAAATGTAAATCGAGCGCTTCTACACTGATTTTCCAGCACACTTGACGATCATGCTTCGTGCTTCGATCGTGCTCGAAAAGTTCATTAAATTCTGGGGTTTTACGTACCAAAACCACGATCTGATTGACGCCGTAGAGGGGGACCCCGGATTAATTTTGACCACCAGAGGATCTTTAACGTCCCCCAATGCACGGACACGGGCGTTATCGCATTTCGCCCCATCGAAATGCGGCCGCCGCGGCCGGAATCGACCTCAGTCAGAACTAATGTAACACGCACATGCAACAGGGGTATTAAAAAAATGAAACGTGTCAACCACCCTAGTACAAAGTGTTGGTAAACTAGCACTGCATATTTTCTTTTGAATCTCTCTAAATGTATTTACACGCTGAGCTAGCTAGTTCTTGTTCCAACATTTTAAATGAATGTCTTGCACTGCCCGCACCTCTGTTTTCATGCAAGTTTCTCTATAAGATTGCATTGTTTTATACCTCGTTTGTTTGGACAGTAATACTGCATGACGTGTCACACGACCACTTTCGATCGCGATCGCGATTGGCTCCCTCGTGCAGCTTGTGCAAAGGAATGAATCGCGACCGATAAATTCGATCTGGATCGGCCTTGATCAGAGTCAAAAGTGTGCCATGTGACACCCGTAATAGTTGCATGCAGACGATGCTGGCAAAGTGTGCAACTGTGGCGAGCAAAATTTCTGGTGTACTAATGAGAAATGAGGACCAAAGGATGTGACCCTACTTTGTAGTTTGACCCAGAACAAAGCAGCAGTGAACACAAATTTTCTTTTGAATTTGTTGGGATAAAAGAGCTGGTCACTTTTTGCATTCAGCGTGTGGTAATGCAATTTTTTATTATTCAAAATTCGGGTTAGCTCAAGGAAAACTAAATTTTGCTTGGTCTGCTAAGCTTTCAGCGAATTTCTAGACCTCTTAATGTGAGCAAAGCTTTCACTTGAGCAAGACCTTCTGTATTCCCAATGCAGCTGAATGAAAGGGCATTCATGGGTGTCAGTTTACAGGCACCATTACAAACCAGACCCACCAGCCCATTGACATTTGATATCCGACGTGTGTGTATGAGGACCCTTTGCCATAGTTCCATAGTTGCCATAGAACCTTGTGGCAGCTCACTGTTGTGCTCTGTGCAGAATTTCTTCGTATTTGTTCACACAACTCAATTATTTCGTTTTGAACCATATTTGCATCTTCTGAAAATGCAAGTAAAACTAGGTGCTTGAATGGCGTGTCCTTGTCCCAGTGCTACAACCTGCGAGTGCAGCGTGGTTTTCACCAGGAGACGACGTGGATGGTGCAAAGGCGGTACAGCGACTTCAATGCCCTCCACAGCCAGCTCCAAGCTTCGGGCCAGGAGTTGCCTCTTCCACCTAAGAAACTATTCAATAACATGAGTCGAGAATTCATTGCCGAGAGGCAACAGAAACTGCAGGTTTAGTATTTTTTTTTTGCATGCACAGCTTCATTATTCTTGCATCATAAAGACTGGCATTGTTTGTTTATTTATTTATAATACCCTCATCACCGATAGGAGCAGCAATGAGCTAGAGACAAAAGGTTTATTCGATTCAGCCAAGTACCTATTGACAGTGCCGTGCACCCTTGAGTGAGTGGTGCAGCCTGGCACACCCCCTGCACCTTTTCGTTTGTGGTGCCGTACACCTTTTCTGTATTGAACAAACCTAAATGTAAATAAATAAAAAATCCAGCAGTGTATAAAAGGGATAATAACTGCTTCTTATGCAACATTAGCTAATGTTTCAAGAATAATGACAATGAGAAAACGAAAACAATCAACGGTCAGGTAACAAAAGTGTGGTGAGTTACAAAAGAACAGCAGCTGCTACTTAAGCAATATTAGCTCTAAAAGTATGGTTATCAGTAATGTTAACAGAACTATAGGAAAATGTTTCCTCTTTGGGATGGTATGAGTTTGTGTTGCATACAGTGGTGGAGGAATGGTTTCATGCCAATATAATCATGAATAAATCATGAATGATACCTTCTGATGTCATAATGAAAACGTCATTACAAACTTCATTATTGCATAGCCGGGACCAACCATATTTGTCTGTCACCTAAGCATAAACTGAATTTTTAAACCATTAGCACAAATATGGTTACAAGTCCAGAGTTATTTGCGATGGTACTTTAAGTTTTACCATGCTTTTCCCCATGTCATGTTAATATTCCTTGTCATATATATGCAAACTTGCATTTGTAATGCTTTACTTTAAAAACTGTTTAGGAATATTTGGACCAGGTGCTTTCAGAGCCATTATTGTCACAATGCCTGGCTGTCAAGCGCTTCCTGGACCCAAATAATTACAACCAAAACTTCTGTGGTACGTATGTGTCCCATGCCTTTGTTATTAATTTTGTATTGTAAACAGACCCAACACTATGTCAATATATTTTTTAAGAAGTCTCCTTGATTTGGCCACACTTTCTGCATTAGTTTGAGGGTAGCAACATGGTTTGCACTTCTGGACCACACACTTCACTTTGACATATGCAGGAGCCAGTTGCGTACGCCTGTTCACTACTCTCAGTATATTTTTCAAGTGTAGCCAGCACAGGCAGTGTGCAAGCTGTTTGCAACAGAAGACACTGGACTGTTCGTGTGCGTTAGTGGTGAGCGGAATTTGTCTGAAGTTTTATCGCCATAGTCTGTCTAGCTGGCATAAGTTTCAAGCATGAATGGTTGGCTGTTAGAGCATGTTGGTCAAAGCTTACATTGTGTTTACTTCCTTTCATTCGAACAGCCTTTTTGCTGTCCGCGTTTGCTGACAAAAATGTTGCATCCGTAGCCACCCCTTCATTGCCATCAAATTACAAATTATAGGCATAAAAAAAAATCTCATTGCATTCTTATGTGCACATTTGCTTTAACTGCCTGCAGGAGACGTCAAAGTTTGGCCATCACCGCACTTTGACAGCTAGTTCAGAAAGTGTAGCCAAATCAAGAAATCTAAGATAAGGTTTCACAGAATGCTTAAAAATTTTCTCTTTTGTGGCATTAACTGTTAATCAGATGGCTTATGATATTGTAGACATTTTCGCAATCAGAAGACCTTTTTCAACCTAGGAAGTCGCGAGTCATAATGATGCTCTTCAGTGAACTTTTTCTTTCCACACTTGGTATATTTGGTATGCACCAATGTAGTGAAAAATAAATCGTCTCAACTCAATCAAGCTTCAGTACAGGTTTCATAATTGTATTCATACATCGCATATTTAATGTGAAATTTCAACTGTGTGGAGAGTGCAATTGGTGTCCAAATAAATCGCACTGCATTAACTGCAATACAGCACTAGTAAACATGTAGCTCATGCAGTTTGGGCAGCATTACATGCACCTTGTCTTCAATTGGAATGTTCTAGAGGCAGCCCTTCAGCATGTCTCCATGTTGTTTCGGTCCGAGGATCACTGGGAAGTGGTGGACCCACTTCCAGACATAGGTAAGTACATGCCATCACACCACATTTTTGTGCTTATAGTAAAAGTTTTAGAAATTGAAGTTCATACTCTAGGTAACTGAGTTGCACAATAATGTGAGTGGACGTCCTTTAAAACGCTATTAGTAGTGAGTGGCTAAGTGGCTGTGGCTTCTTGGTAATGTGCACTGCATTACTGCGCAGTAACATCACAAGCAGAGGTAATGGAAATGGTGATTTTAGAAAAAAGAAAAAAAGATTTTCACAGGTCATAAGTGTAGATCTTTCTTGTATGAATGTTGTACTAATGGAGGCACAGAGACAGAGAGAGAAAAGTTTAATGATCTGAAAGTTCGAGAGGTTGGCCTGAGGTACACTCCTTTATAGCCGGCTACTCTGTGCTGGGGAAAGAGGAGCATGATGGGCAATGATGATGATAGAGGGAAGAGGCAAAACACATAATGGGGCAAGTCTACTCATAGCCTAGAGTCCAGACGTGTACTTTTTAAAAATTCAAGTAATGCCTGGATGGTCCGGAAACATTCTGCAGCCATGCCAAGGGACCAATGTAACATCCTCTGACAATGGTTGGCTATCAAGGCAGGCAAGATCATCAGTCAGCCTCTGTCACTCTTCCACGCACTGAAGGCATGCTTCCACACACATAGCACATGCTTTATAGATTCATGTACACGGCACAGTTCACATTGTAGAGACGCAATGTGTCACATTAAGTGCATGTAAACACATATAAAAGACACTCCCAGCTTGTGCAGAAGACTGGCACAGCTGCGCTGAATTTTTGGTGGTAGCCTCAGTGTTATGTTAGGGTCCAGTGTCTGCAGGCATGTGAGGGGTGATTCTTTGGATCATCCCAGTTCTTTCTGTTGTTTATCGTATAAGACTTGACAGAAGACAGTTGGTGTCCACTCCTGAAAATTGATTTGTAAGCAGTGGCTTCGAGTCTTCGCAAGCCTTTTTCGATTTGGCATCAGCCAGTTCATTATCATGTACACTAGCAGCTGGGAATTCATTGAAATGTAATGCTGTCGCCTTTCTCTTCTGCTAAAGTGTGCAGCTTGGCAGCATGAAGAGCCGACACTCTGAAGGAACTTTCTTTCAATACACCTATACGTAGCTGCAGGGCGAAATATAGAGAACTGCCTTTCTGATTGCCACTAGTTCCATTCGGAATGTTCACTGATCATAATGATAAAGTATATGCTTTAACTGCGCAATTTGTTTATGTGAAACTGTCGTATGTACACTGCTAGCCTTGAGGAACATTGCGTGGCAGCTGGTTACTTTGTGACTTGTGTCATCCAGTCACTTCAGTTTTATTGCGATAGCAATTATATGGACACTTCAACCGGATTTCTGCCGTCGGCGTCGCCGTGAGGTTTCGTATAAATTCCAAGGGCTGTAAAACCGTCGCCGCGCGCCGTATGCGCGAGTGAAAGCGCGTGGGTGACGCGAGCTATCACAGAGAG
The DNA here is from genome assembly GCF_013339745.2 of Dermacentor silvarum. Lineage (NCBI taxonomy): Eukaryota > Metazoa > Arthropoda > Arachnida > Ixodida > Ixodidae > Dermacentor > Dermacentor silvarum. The sequence continues at coordinate 4,957,863 of NC_051161.1, forward strand.
CGAACGCACGGCGGAAAGCAAACGTGACCGTCGCGCGAAAGGCCGTGGGGGTATGGGAGGGAGGGAGGGAGGGAGGGAGGGAGGGAGGGAGGGAGGGAGGCGGGGCGACGCTGTCCTGCTTCACCAAATGCTTATCTTGCAACCGGGCGCAAGGGGAACTGGCCACTCAATCTCCCACGCGAAAGCAAGAAAGCGGGAAGGCAGCGCGGGGAGGGAGGGGGGGGGGGCAGCTTTTCTTCTGCACTTTGCCCGGCGGGGGCGGTCGCCCGCACCGTCTCTTATCTCCACACGGCTCTGACCTTTGTATGCGCTGTGCATTCGTTGCTCAGTTTCCGTTGAAGCGATTGACCGCGCAAACAATTCGCCCGCTGCGGCGGCTGCGCTTGCTGCCAGCGTTTTGACAGTCGTTGTCTGCAGTCATTCGGTGTGATCTATTCTTGTTTGCTTGTGCGCGCTGACACCACGCTTGTTAATTCAGTTAGTCCAAATGTGTCCAAGTTTATGCAGCCGATAAAACTACTATCCCTACTCCGAATAGCTCTCTACTAATTTGCTATCGCAATTGATGTTTCACCTTTCAGGCAAAACTGCGACATTTTTAAAACGGACATCAAATTAATATGACAGCAAGCAGATGTCAAGGTGTAACATCAGGCTGAAAATTGGAGTTGCAGTGTTCATACTTTGCCTTCTTTTTGAGAAACTGTTCTCATAAACACTCTTGCTTCAGTGACGGAGCGATACTCCATGCTATGCATTTTATTGTTTTTGCTGCACTGCTCTTCAGCCCAGCTGATTCATGCTGGTTAAATGAACAGTGTGATGGAATTTTGCAGCGCAAGTTTTTTTGCATCAACTGCTTGTGCGCCTTTGTGCTGATATAAAGAAAAGTGCTCAGGAAAGGTGGCGCACGAGAAAAAGCCGCCAGCATGGCAACTTTTGCATTTTATTTTTTTAAGAATTACTTTAGCGGAGGACTTTTTGTGCAGTATGTTAGAATTGCCATTTGAAAACAGACTTCTTGGCTTAATGGTTTTTTTAAGGGTGCGATACACTTGGTATGCGTTTTTTACTTCTCTGGCGTCAGGATGGCGATTTCGGAAACAGTACTTTATGGTCCGCAACAAGAGTGACCTCAAGGAAAAGCCTCGACTGCTGATGTGGGTGAGTTACTCTCCACCAGTATTGGAAGTCAGACTCTGAGAATAACAGCAGTGGCTATGTTGCACACTTATCTGCCTTGTTTTCAACTTCTCGCTATCGAAGAGCTCGGTATAGCAGCTGTCTTTGTTTCAGTTGATATGGTGCAGCATTGATTCAAGTGCAGTTGCCTTGATGTGGAATGGGCTAACATTGTGGGGACCAGGGGCGGATCCAGGTTTTTTCTGAGGGGGGGGTCAGCTTCTGTCAATGATGATGATGATGATAGTAGCCTTTCTCATTTACCGAAATGCACCGTTTCTGCTCACGATAAACCCGCGTTTTATACGGCTAGAGCAACACCTGTAGCCCGCCGTGGTGGCTCAGTCAGCTCAGGTGTTGCACTGCTGAGCACGAGATCGCGGGATCGAATCCCGGCCGCGGCGGCGGCATTTCGATGGAGGCGAAATGCAAAAATGCCCGTGTGCTTGCGTTGTAGTGCACGTTTAAGAACACCAGGTTGGCAGAATTAATCCGGAGCCTTCCACTACGGCGTGCCTCATAATCAGAACTGGTTTTGGCACGTAAAACCCCAGAAAGAGGAAGAAGCCCTATAGCGAAGCCAGGTATCGATTTCTCCGAGCATAAAGGAAAAGGACATTACCCAATACAGCCATGTGCTTGGCGGCTGTGCCTGATAATACAGGGTGTTCAAAACTAAGATTTATGGTTTTCTTAAAATTGGGCACTGGGAGGCACGCAAAGACCACCTGTGCAAATAACTTATGTGGCCAGGTGGGCACAAAGTGAGAGGATAATTATCGCTGTGAGCAGCCGAATTCACTTAAGTTGAACAATTATTTTTTTGTCGACTGCAGTAAGTGGGTATGTTTGTATTGAAAACTTAGAGACAGTAGTGTTTCTACACAGTATCGGTCGGAAGAATTATTCTAGCGTGTTCGTGCTCCGAGATATCCGACTCCAAATTTCTATTGTCGTACTGCGAAGAGTTATGGAATCGACGCGGGAGTGGTTTATGCTTTGCGTTGCTGTGGAAGGGAGGCATTTTGAACGTTTTTAGGGCATTGACATCCTGATGGGTGAAGTGTTGTCATGAAATTCGTGCATGACAACATCAAACTTAAAACGGCAGTATATATGAAATATTCGTTAGCATAGCTAAAAAGGTTTCTGTTGTTGATGGTGTAGTTGTTGCTTTTGATTTCAATAAAACTTACAATACTTGGAAATCAGCAGTTACTTTATTTGCGTAGCCCAGGAAATGACCATTCCCGGTCGTCTAGTCACCATACGCACACGCACTGCCGTCCGGCTTCTCCGCTCACGCCATTATCTCGGCATGGCAGCTGCCGCCAGCTTTACGGGCTGCGCGGTCGCGTGTTATGACAGCGGTTACGGGTTCTTCGATTTCTTTCATTTCGCCAGCCGTCAGGGGAAGGGGGACCGTTATTGTCTTTGCCAATGCCTCCGCCGCGTTGTCAGACTAAAGGCCGCACCCAACAGCCGTGTCACATCATGGAGGAGCTTTGCGCCAATCCTCACTCTCTTGCATGCGTAATGATGCGAACGACAATTAAAATTTGGAGTTGGATATCTTGGAGAATAGACATGCTAGAAGAATTCTATTAAGTGAAACTGTGTGGAAACACGGCTGCCTCTAACTTTTCAATACAAACATACACACTTACTGCAGTCGATAAATAGTTAATTATTCAATTTTAGGCAATATTTGGCTGCTGACAGCAATAATTATTATCTCACTTTGTGTCCCCCTCAGGGGCGGATCCAGGTTTTTTCTGAGGGGGGGGTCAGCTTCTGTCAATGATGATGATGATGATGATGATAGTAGCCTTCCTGATTTACCGAAATGCACCGTTTCTGCTCACGATAAACCCGCGTTTTATACGGCTAGAGCAACACCTCTAGCCCGCCGTGGTGGCTCAGTCAGCTCAGGTGTTGCGCTGCTGAGCACGAGATCACGAGATCGAATCCCTGCCGCGGCGGCCGCATTTCGATTCGATGGAGGCGAAATGCAAAAACGCCCGTGTGCTTGCGTTGTAGTGCACGGTAAAGAACACCAGGTTGTCAAACTTAATCCGGAGCCTTCCACTACAGCGTGCCTCATAATCAGAACTGGTTTTGGCATGTAAAACCCCAGTAAGAGGAAGAAGCCCTTTAGCGAAGCCAGGTATCGGTTTCTCCGAGTTTATAGGAAAAGGACGTTACCCAATACAGCCATGTGCTTGGCGGCTGTGCCTGATAATACAGGGTGTTCAAAACTAAGATTTATGGTTTTCTTAAAATTAGGCAATTAGGCACCCAGCAGGTGGGCACAAAGTGAGATGATAATTATCGCTGTGAGCAGCCGAATTAACTAAAGTTGAACAACTATTTTTTTTTCGACTGCAGTAAGTGGGTATGTTTGTATTGAAAACAGAGAGAGTCGTGTTTCTACACAGTATCGGTCGGAATAATTATTCTAGCGTGTTCGTGCTCCGAGATATCCGACTCCAAATTTCAATTGTCTTACTGCGCAGAGTTATCGACTCGACGCATGAGCGGTTTATGCTTTGTGTTGCTGTGGAAGGGAAGCATTTTTAAGATTTTTTAGGGCATTCACATCTTGATTGGTGAAGTGTTGTCATGAGATTTGTGCATGACAACACGAAACTTAAAGCGGCAGTATGTATGAAATATTCGTTAGCATAGCTAAAAAGGTTTCTGCTGTTGATGGTGTAGTTGTTGCTTTTGATTTCAATAAAACTTACAATACTTGGAAATCAGCAGTCACTTTATTTGCGTAGCCCAGGCAATGACCATGCCTGGTCGTCTAGTCACCATTACGCACGCGCATTACACTCCGGCTTCTCCGCTCGCGCCATTATCTCGGCATGGCAGCTGCCGCCAGCTTTACAGGCTGCGCGGTCGCGTGTTACGACAGCGGTTACGGGTTCTTCGATTTTTTTTTTCGCCAGCCGTGAGGAGAAGGGGGACAGTTATTATCTTTGCCAATGCCTCCGCCGCGTTGTCAGACTAAACGCCGCACTCAACAGCCGCGTCACATCATGGAAGAGCTTTGCACCAATCCTCACTCTCTTGCATGCGTAATCATGCGAACGACAATTAAAATTTGGAGTTGGATATCTCGGAGCATAGACATGCTAGAAGAATTCTTCCAAGTGAAACTGTGTAGAAACACGACTGCCTCTAACTTTTGAATACAAACATACAAACTTACTGCTGTCAATGAATAGTTAATTATTCAATTTTAGGTAATTCGGCTGCTGACAGCGATAATTATCACCTCACTTTGTGTGCCCCTGGCCACATAACTTATTTGCGCAGGTGCTCTTTACGTGCCTCCCAGTGCCTAATTTTAAGAAAACCATAAAGCTTAATTTTGAACACCCGGTATGTCTAGCCTGTATTGTTTCTTAAAATAAAATTTGGGATGATCTGTCGCAGGTTTGTTATGCATGCGTAAACACGGGTCCGTCTTTGGAGTTCTGTTGGGACACCTTGATTACCTTAAGAAGATTCTTTGTGTTCGGCTGAGACACCTTCGTTTGCTTTGGAGCTCCGACGCGGCAACACTACGCTGGTTGTTTACGATATGCGGATCACCTCGCATGAAGAAGAGTCTCGACGCCACCTGCAAGAACGATGTGGCCTAGTAGCCGAGAGCGCGAGCCAGCGTCTTCATGTTTTGTTTCCCACGCGACGTCATCCTTTCACACAAGGCGCGCATCTGCTCCCGTTTCTCTAACCACGCGACGCCATCCTAGGCCCGCGTGCTGGCGTTGGCCGCTGACATCACGCTCCCCCACTTCGCAGCCACTCCGCTGCTCGAGGCTTCGCCCCGCTCCGCGAGAACGGCCACTCAGGTAAACGGATCCGGCGGCTTTGAGCATCCTATGCTTAATGTACGACAATAAAACTGCGAAGTTATAATGAAAAACTTGTAGCATACGAACGGTACTGTGCTCGTACTGGATATTGTCAACGTGTAACTGTGATCACACAGCCCGCCGAGGTGGCCCAATCAGCTAAGGCATTATGCTGCTGAGTACGAAATCGCGGGATCGAATCCCGGCCGCGGCAGCCGCATTTCTATGGAGGCGAAATGCAAAAACGCCCGTGTGCTTGCGTTGGAGTGCACGTTAAAGAACCCCAGGTGGTCAAAATTAATTCGGAGCCCTCCACTACGGCGGGCCTCATAATCAGAACTTGTTTTCGCACGTAAAACCACAGAAAGAAGAAGAACCTGGGATCACACTGAGTGCTACAGTTAAAGAAAAGTTGCCTATGCGTAGCTCTTAGTTTAGCTGTTAGTTGCAATGTTATTATTTATATATGAACACTTCAGCGAGATATCTCTTTCATTAAGCAGGTTGGTCGTGGAACCGATGACAGCCAATGAGGCAACCGATGACACCTCAATGGGGAACAGAGTTGATCAGGCGCGAAGGCGCTCGCGCGGACATCTGCGTGCTTGGCAAAAGGGACGTCCCCTGGTTCATTCGACGCCACCGATGGGACGAGTAAGGCACGGCCGGCGCCAGGAGGTCCAAGGTGTTCATGAGAAAAAATAACTACGGCAACTTCGCCACACCACACCCCTACGGAATACAACTAAGCTTGTGAGCGAGCTAGCTTTATACTTCTACATGGCTGATACCACTGGTACTCGCGAAAAATAATTTTGAAGAATGCTGGTGGCCATATTTTTTTTTGCGACAGGGCCATCCACATTGTCAGCGAGGGGGCGATGCAGAAATTTGAGGGTGGGGGTCAGGACATCCGGACATCCCCCCTGGATCCGCGCCTGGTGGGGACGATATATTTCTCTATGCAGCTAGAATAAAGTTGCCCATTAAAGTGAATAAGAAAGGAAAAAAGAAAGAAAGCTAGTACATACAGAAAAATTTATGAAGACCGCTGCACTTGCCCCAGATTACCAACAATGTTCATAGTTCTTTCTTTTTCCCTTTCTTTTTTTAGAGGATTCAGCGTAAAAGATCCTTTCAGAATCTGGTTTTACTTATGTTCTCGTGCAGCTAATGACAGCCTTGTGAATTGAGCGTTGTTAAAAATGGCATAGAGTTGTGCATAAAGTCAAAGGCATATTTTAGTAGAGCTCCAAATATTGTCAGTAAGTGCAGTTCTTTAAGTGCAGTGCTGGTAGAATACACAATAGAAAGGGTGCCATTGTGTGTTCACAGCTGCTCAGCCAAAGTGCATAAGGTGTGGCCTGCCAAGTCATGCTGCCACGAATGGGCTGTGTTGATGCCACAATTTGACTGACGGTTGCTAATGGTTTGTGTAGCTAATGACTGGCTGCACAATCAAAGGCCACGTTTCGTTTGAGTTTGCATGCAGTTGTGATAATGATAATAATATTGTTACGTTGCGGTAGTCACATATACAGGTGTATTTACAATATATACAAGAGAGGCAACGATACATAAACAAGATGGCTGGCAAGACTGATTCTACCTCTACACGTAAAATTGTCTTCTCACTTGCGCTACTCTTGCGCCGCGACATAACCCCTGCCTGTGAAGGCGCCGTCCGGTGCTAACTATAAGGGAGGTGAACTCGCGGCAAAGTAAGGTTTCAGCTGGTACACATGCACAACATCAGTGGGGACACGCAAGTCCAGTGGAGCGATCTCGTAGTTCACATTGCCAAGCTGATGCAATATCGTGTAGGGTCCTGTGTAGCGCGGCAGCAGCTGTTCAGACAATCCAACGCGGCGACATGGTGTCCATAGGAGGACAACGGAGCCAGGAGAAAATTGAAAGTCCCGATGTTGGCAGTAGTACCAAATCTTTTGTGCGGCCTGAGACTCAATGAGCTGGGAGCCGGCAATCTGGCGTACCGCGTGAGCCCGGGCGAAGACGTCTTGAGCATATTCAGCAGGAGTGTGCGTCGAGGAAGGAAGCCGTGTGTCAAAGGGCAGAGTAGGGTGGCGGCTGAACGGAAGGTAAAAGGATGAAAAGCCAGCGGTCTCGTGATGGGACGAATTCACAAAGGGTAGCGTGCTGTCCCAATCACTGTGGTCGTCAGAAACGTACATAGCATTTCTGTCAACGTGCGATTGAGCCGCTCCGTGAGTCCATTTTTCTGTGGGTGGTAGGCGGTGGAAAGCTTGTGCTCGGCAGAACAGGAACAAAGTAAGCCTTCAACAACGCGGGACAAGAAGGTGCGGCCGCGATCAGTGAGGAGTTGCCAGGGTGCGCCGTGATGGAGGATGACGTCATGTAAGAGAAAATCCGCCACCTCATTTGCACAGCTTGTCCGCAAAGCTCGCATGATCGCGTACCGGGTCGCATAATCCGTCGCGACAACCCACTTATTGCCAGATTTTGATGTCGGAAAAGGGCCGAGAAGATTAACACCGATGCGAAAGAAAGGTTCTGAGGACACATCTATGGGGTGAAGGCGTCCAGCGAGCAGCAGAGCAGGTTTTCTGCGGTATAGGCCTGGTCAGTAGAAGTGGCGCTGTACGTGGTCGTAGGCACGCGAAACGCCGAGGTGGCCTGCAGTATATAGGGTGTCATGCAACTGCCCAAGAACAGGTCCGAAGATGGCGTGGTACGAGTAAAAATTCGGCTCCTTCAGGGCCTAAGCTGTGACACAGAGCACGAACATGCGCAGCGTGGGTTCCGAATGTCCAGAATTCAGACAATCGATAAGAACAGGTAAGCAGTCATCACGCCGTTGTTCAGTGCGGATGTCGCGCAGATCAGGACACAAGTGTCTGTGTCATGTGCATCATCTTCAGGGCGGTCGACAGGAGGACTGGAGAGGCAGTCGGCGTCCTTACGCAAGTGACCTGAGTTGTATAAAACAACAAATTAATATTGTTGGAGCCGTAGCGCAATTGTCCAGTGGGGTCTTTCAGTGACGAGAGCCAGCACAAGGCGTGGTGACCGGTAACCACGGAAAATGTGCGGCCGTACAAGTAGGGGCAAAATTTGGCTAGTGCCCAAACTAACACCAGGCACTCCCATTCAGTAATTGAAAAATTCCTCTCGGCGGATAACAGGACACGGCTGGCGTATGCAATTACGCTCTCTTCGTTACGCTGCCATTGAACGAGTGTAGCCCCAATTCCATGGCCACTGGCGTCCGTGTGAAGTTCAGTGGCGACAGATGGATCATAATTAGCCAGCAATGGGGGAGCTGTTAGCAAGCGTACGAGGGCGGAGAAGGCTTTGGCTTAAGCAAGGCCGCCTGTGAAAGTAACGTCCTCCTTAAGTAAGTCTGTGGGTCGGCGGGCGGTTTCGACAAAATTCTTGATAAAAAGATGGAAGTAGAAGCATAGTCCAACAAAACTTCTTACAACTGCGGTGGAAGACGGAACAGGAAAGTTCTGGACAGTGCGAATCTTGTCTGGGTCGGGTTGAACGCCAGTGGCACCGCCTAGATGACCAAGTATGGTAATTTGACGACATCCAAAGTGGCACTTGGATGAGTTCAACTGCAGGCCACCGTGTCGGAAAACAGCAAGAATGGCCGACAGATGCGTGAGATGACTCGCGAAAGTTAGTGAAAAGACTATCATATCGTCTAAATAACACAGACATGTTGACCATTTATAGCCACGAAGTAAAAAGTCCATCATTCTTTTGAAGGTTGCCAGGGCATTACAAAGACCGAATGGCATAACCTTGAATTGTTAGAGGCCATCAGGTGTTACGAAGGCAGTTTTCTCACAGTCCATGTCATCTACCAAGATTTTCCTATAGCCTGATCGAAGGTCTATAGATGAAAAGTACTTGGCTCCGTGAAAGCAGTCCAAAGTGTCAATACACGGCAATGGGTAGACATCTTGTGCGTGATTTTGTTGAGGTGTCTGTCATCGACACAAAAGCGCAAACTGCCGTCCTTCTTCTTGACAAGGATAACAGCGGACTCCCATGGACTGCAAGATGGCTCGATAATGCCTTTAGTCAACATTTTATCGACCTCTCATTGGATCACTTGTCGTTCAGCATGTGAAGCATGGTACAGTCTGTGGCATATCAGATTGGCGTCTCCGGTGTAAGTGCAATCGGTGACCACTGATGTCTAGGCTAAAGGGCTGCCATCAAGGTCAAAAATGTCGCGGTAAGTTTCCAAGAGACGGCGGAGGTCAGCAGCTTGTGCAGGAAGAAGGTCAGGTGTGATCATCGTGCTAAGTTCGTCTGTGAGAGTCGGTGAATTGGAGGTTCCTGTAGAGGGCGACGGAATTTGGGTTTTAAGAGCCGTTATCTTGCAATCGTTCACAGGCAAGATGTCGCCCAAGGACATGTCTCTGGGAACAATTTGAGTCGAGCAGGTTAAATTAAGGAGAGGGAGCAAAGTCTGATTGCCTGTATATAACAATGAGCACGGTATGGGGAACGGCCAAATTCTTTTCAAGCGGTAGGACATAGCACATAGACGCCGTCAGGAACATATGGGAGCGTCATTAAAGTGACGCACGTAGTAAAGTCCTAGGGCGATATCGCCGTCGCCGCGCGCTGGATGCTGTATGTGCGAGTGAAAGCGTGCGAGGGGAGCCGACGGCCGCGTCTAAATCGTGCGCACGCAAGAAAGAAAAGCAGGGAGGGAGCGCGCCTTCTTCCGTTGCGTTCGAGGCACCGGCGAGAGAGCGAGGGGGGAGGAAGGGATAGCGAGCGGCGTTGTACTCTAGCATGAACTGCGTATTGTGTGGCAGCGCACGGGCCATATCTTGAAAGCGATCTGTGTTGGGGGCAGAGTCTAGGCAGTGTAGGTGCGTCGGCAGCTCGTAACTTTGTGCGTGCTGTGTGTTCTCGGCACTCAGTTTGCGTTGAAGCGATAGACAACAGCATGAAGGTCACTTCGCTCCCTGCTGCAGCGGCGCTTCCTCAAGCCAGCGTTTGACAGCGCGTGTCTGCGCTCATCGAGTGTGATGTGTTCATGTTTGCCTGTGGGCGCTGACACCATGCTTGTCAATATAGTTAATAAGCAAATGTTTACAAGTTTATACGGACGATAAAACTACTATTCTTACATTGTATAGCTGTTTACTAATTATCTATCACAATTGTTGCTTCAGCTTTCGGGCGAAACTACGACTTTTTTTCACACATAAGAATTAAAATAATATTGTGTGCAGTTCAACTCTACTCTCGTTTCTCAATTTTTCCTGTTTCTCGTCTCTTGCATTTCCTGGCTCTTAAATTTTTTATTACGGTCCCGTGAAAAACGTATCAGCAGTGTGGTAGAACCCCGTTGATACGTTTTTCAAGGGACCACGAAAAAAAAATGTAACAGCCGGGAAAACGTAACTGTGAGAAAGGCCACAAATCGCAACAGCTATGTCAGAAATAGTTGTGAATTAAATATAAACCACATGCAAGCGATCTAGCGTGCGACAGCGACAAGCGACGCAATAGAGATAGCTGTCGTGATCGCTCGTCGCCTACAAGTCGTACCGCATGCGAGCGATGACATTGAGCGACGTCTCCCCAGTGTTGCCGGTATGAGGGCACTAAATACACAATGAAACTGGCATGACGCTTGCTTTATTAATTTAAGTTGATGTGTACTACTGTAAAGAGCCGCATAAATATTTCTAAAGGTCTTGCAGTAGGTTGTTATCCTAACACGTATGAAAATTTAGTCGTTCGCTCGTTCCGTGCGACAATCGGTAGTACTTGACTAATGTACATCCTGTTCCGGCTTCGCGCTATTGGCTAGTCGCTCGTAGCACTTCCAGGCGACGAGCGATGCATTCTAGATTTCCAGAACCGAGCGACAAGAACGAGCGATCTGTTGGTGCGATGGCTTATTTCGCCACTCGGAGCCATCGCTCGTCGCCGTCGCGCACAAAATCACTCTCATGCGATTAAGGCTTGACTGCCAGTACGGTAATTAGACATCTTGATGCTCGTACCATGACCGAGCGACCGAGCACTGTCTTTGGTGCGTGTGCATGTGTATAATTAAGGGAACATGAACAAAGTTTCGTGACAGTGGCCCCTTTCAACTCTCAATATGCTTGACCACAATATTTTACGTATGCTTCACCGGAAAACACTTATCCATTGCGGTGAAGCTGACTTGAGAGAGCCAGCGATTATGCTACTTATATAAGATCCTTGCCGGTTCCTAAATAAATGTAACGCTACACTCGGTGGATCTGCCCCAGTGTGCGTGGTTCCCGGTAGGCTTTAACTGATGCACACTTCGCTTCGGGTGCTTCGCCTGGCATGTGAAGCACCTGGCTTGTGCAAATTTGGTCCCTTACTGCAACCTTGGTCCCTTACTGCAACCTTGGTCCCTTACTGCAACCTTGGTCCCTTACTGCAACTTTGGTCCCTTACTGCAACTTTGGTCCCTTACTGCAAACTTTAATCGCTTACTGCAACTTTGGTCCCTTACTGCAACTTTGGTCCCTTACTGCAACTTTGGTCCCTTACTGCAAGTTTGGTAGCTTAATGCAAACTTTAATGCTTACTGCAAACTTTGGTCGCTTACTGCAAACTTTGGTCGCTTATTGCAAACTGCGGTTGATTATTGCAAGCTTCGGTCAATTGTTGGAACGTGCCGGTCGCTTGTTGAAATGCACCGGTCACTTGTTGCAACGTATAAGCTGGCTGCACCGCTAAATTTAAGTGACCGCTACGTTAAAGCGCAACAAGATGCAGGATCATTACATATTGGCGACATATCAAGGGGGAACATAATACATGGAAGTCAATGGGAGTTTGGTCGGGACCGCGAAAACGTGACGTAGCAGCCAGGAAAACGCAGCACTGAGGAACGTATTAACGGGGTTCCCCTGTATACGGAACATCTATGTGCCAAAACTAATTTTTGGGCCACAACGTGTCATAGACGTCATCTTTTGATAGCAAATACGGATCTCAAAGGCCATACTTTTGCTGGTGGAAACCGAAAATACGTCATAAGTGGTGCCCCCGGCACTTTGGGCGACCGATGCCATCGTCAAGCCACGAAGCCAAGCGACATGAAAAGTCAAAATGGCCGCTCTGGCTGGCACGGGGTGGCAGTTAGCAACGTATAATGCGGGATTGGTCCCACAGTTGCAACGCAACAGCAGGGTTACCAATGCATTGGATTCTATGGGAGCTGTGCTGGGACCGGCCGAAAACGACGTACATAACAGCTGGGAAAACGCAGCACCCGGGAATGTAACAGCGGGGTTCTACTGTAGTGGCCTGAGGTGATAGGCGGATGTCTTTAGGAGCGCATAACCATGGTTGTGTGAGTGGTTGACTATAGCAGTGGTGGGGAATTTCCAGCTGAATGTCACTAGACATGCAGTTAAAGAGGGCTGAATGGGACGATAAAAATGCAGCTCCACTAACGTGAAGCCTGGGGAGGTGCGAAGCATGCAGTGATGCACCGCAAATGGGTTGATACTGCTTTAAGCAATCGCTTTTAACCCCATAAACGCGGCCTCCCCATTACAATGAGAGAAGAGAAGTGAAATTCTACGCTGGAATGATGAGCGGCAACGCAGCCAGCTGTGGGAGACGACAACGACAAACACGGGAGCAGTGGCACGAGCGCGTGCCGAGCGCGAGCGCGACCCGCTTGCTTTACCGTGATGATGACGACAGGAGATGCCGACAGCCCGAGCGCCTAAGGTGCTTCGCACCTAAAAGTCTAAGCCGAGTATAACGTTGTAAGGACTTTGTTCCAAGATGGCAAACAAAACAGATGTTAAGTGCCCCGCGATTGCAGCTGCATTCAGCTGCATGCATTACTACTACAGTATTTCATGAAGCGAGTATGTAAACCTGCAAATTACTAAATGTGACTGTCACTGTGCAAAGCAGTGGCAAAGTCGCACTATTGTTGCAAGTGATTCTGCAATATTGCTATTGCATATAAAACCTCTCCAGCTGCTGATGTGAAATGGTGGTCACGTTTTTTTTTAGCACCCTAGGCAAACCACGTACTGTGTACTTTAATTGAGTGGGCATGATGTTCTTTGGAGATTGAACCTGCCTCTGCTAGTGGCATCACCATCACTAAATGAAGGGCAATCTTTTGGTCTGGTGACCGGTAAAAGTGTTAAAGGAACTTGGTGTGACGGATGCGAGCATGAACTGCATTGCTTCTGTTGGTCAACTCATATGCCTAGGTTCCTCTGGGTCCCGATTTCTACCTCAGTGTCAAGGACTTGCAAGTGGCTCTCAAGTTGCTCACTACCATACAGGTATGTGGTGTCTTCATAGATTCTGTATGTACAGTAGCTTGCATGCTTATATGAACTAGTAAAAATAGACAATAGCATTCTTACATTTCCATACCAATACAGTTGAGGTTTGGGTGCAAAGGTTTGGAGCTACAGCATGTTTTGACTGGCTACACAGCAGTGCAACATACTGTTGAGGGATAAGGTTTAATTAGTATTCTCACTTGCCTTTAACAATCATGTTTAACTCTATGTTGGTTGTACACTAATGCTTATGCATGAAGTAAAGAAGGGGAACTTTAATTGTGAAAAATACACTTACTAAAACTGTCTTGATTTACTTATAAAATTCTTTTCGTGGCAGTGAAAAAAGGACATCTTGCTGAATAAGCTGTGAGAAATGTTTCTGTGATGTAGTCTTTATCTTGCATTGCTCATGTAATGCTCATATATATGGGGCTTGCTGAATTACTGGGAACCTGTAGCGTAGCGCATCTAACATCTTAAACATAACTGCTGTTTCTGTTGACGGTGTACCCCCCTCTCCCCCCTTCACTCTCTCAAGTCCTTCACTCTCTCAAGTCTTTTGCTCTGAAATAAATAAATAAATACTAAATAAAACATCACTTTTATCTAGTTCAGAGGTTCCCTCATTCTGATACATCAAAGTCGCTACTTCTCGAGAATGAAACTGGTTAATGTTAAAATGCACAAAGCAAGAGAATGGCACTTTCGTTTGTGGTTAGATCACTCATGGTGTTTTATTCTATTTTACAGCACCCGAATGTGTTGCCTTTTTGCCTTGGCTGCGTCAATGAGAGTGGGGCGGCCTTGGTGCAAGAGTTCTGTCCTCAGGGCTCACTCAGGGATGAGCTGTGTCAGGTAAGACTTCTGTGACACTCGCCAACAGATGGAATTCGCCCATTTTGTGAGCCCAGATATGGTGCGATGCTTACAAATGGCGCAGTTTTGGTTGTATTCCTTCCCTAGAGCGATGCATACTCTTTGTAAATAACAATATTTATGTAATAGAATCCAAATTACCTTTATGTTCCTGAATTTGTTGAACTGACTGCAGCGTGGAACCTCAATATGTGCACAGAAGTGCTACAAAGTGTGCACGTTTGGCTTTTGTCAGGGTCAGTCATTGCGGCTCAGAAACCACTGGAAAATCTGCAGGGAGTTGTCTTTCTCATTAAGGGACATGTTGTCAGTATTAGGTCACTTCTGTGACACTCGCCAACAGATGGAATTCGCCCATTTTGTGAGCCCAGATATGGTGCGATGCTTACAAATAGCGCAGTTTTGGTTGTATTCCTTCCCTAGAGCGATGCATACTCTTTGTAAATAACAATATTTATGTAACAGAATCCAAATTACCTTTATGTTCCTGAATTTGTTGAACTGACTGCAGCGTGGAACCTCAATATGTGCACAGAAGTGCTACAAAGTGTGCACGTTTGGCTTTTGTCAGGGTCAGTCATTGCGGCTCAGAAACCACTGGAAAATCTGCAGGGAGTTGTCTTTCTCATTAAGGGACATGTTGTCAGTATTAGGTTAGTTTAGAAAGCACTTTCACGCAGATGTTATTTGAGGGATGTAATAACATGTGGGTAGCTGACTTCATGAAACTGAAATGGCTTAGTAGCAGACAGCCGAAAATTAAAGGAACAAGAAAGTTTTTTTGGGGGGGAGGGGGGCCTGAACTTCTAACCAATGCCAAGATACACTTGACATTAGTTTTAAAAAATGAAAGAAGTGGTTTTGATGTCTGTGCAACTCTAAGCAACCCAATCAGATTATTTCTGTACACCTGATTAAGGTGTGACATGGTTGAGATAAACGTGATTCATGTCAGCTGCCTGCAAGTTGCAGAAACATCTTGTCTGCATACTCCTACCAATCATTGTTCCACTTGCTTTGCATATGTGAAATTCTATGTATAGTAGTATTGTAAAGTTGCTTAGGTTTGAGTTCTTGACTGATGCGCAAGAGAAAGCATAATCTTGTGACATTTTGTTTTTACAGGTGATACTTTGTGTGTATTAAGTAAAGTTATATCAGAACATTGTTTACTGGTTAGTAATCGAGTGTAGCGAATTGACCATGGCCAGGATAACGTAAAACTATTCCAATATGTTTTTACTTTAAATTTGCCATTAGCTCTCAATGATAGGTCACAATGGCTGAGGCCTTGCCCATGTAGCCTTTCGTAATAGGTCAAAATGTCTCGGACCCTGCCCGTATAGATGGGCAAGGCCCAAGCCATTTTGACCTATCACGGAGGGCTAATGGCGGATTTGGAATAGAAACAGATTGGAATATTTTTACGTAATCCCAGCCGATGTTGCTGTGACCTAAGGATTTGAGCTCACATTTTATAGCTTTGAAAGCCAGCACAATCTTTGTGTTTCACATATTGCAACTCATTCTAATGAATGCACAGCATTGCAAATTCTGCTATCAGCCAAGAATTCACTGGAATGTTCACAGATTGCACTTTCACAAGTGCTGCATTTACTCAGTTACAATGTGCCCTCGATTGCAGTTCACATCGCCAGAAAAAAAAAAAAATACTCCCCTGATTGTAGCAGGATCGAGTAAACATAGATGTGGCACTGAGTTAAAAGAAGTGCAGTGACCAAGCGTGGCAAGTGCTTTCACAAATGAAAAGAGAAATCTACCCTGCGCACAATTGCTGAGCATTACAAGCATTGCTGGTATGCTTTGCCTGAGCAGGACGGTTCAGAACTTTTTTGCAATTTTGCTTTGTCATTGCATGGCAGCCGTCATTTTTCTATGCCACAAGAGAAGGCCGAAGAGAAGGTTGCACTCGTTACTCATTACCGCAAAAAACCTTGAAGGTTTTTATTCAGTTCTGCATAGTCATTTTTTAATGGAGCACTGACGCGGAAGTTTTGTGTTCCGCTTTTCTTTTTCATTTTTACGTAGCTGTCGAGACCATAATTGTGGTACTAAGCCTGAATTTCTCAAGAGCACCACAAGTATTTATTTACAGTAGCTTTAAAGGACTTGTTCAAAGCACGCATCAAACGCTGCGTGGCTTCGGATGTGAAAAGGATGCTGAACACTACACCAAAAGCAGAGGTGGCGATCATGTGGTGTCACAACCAACTTAAGAACCTGCCAGTCAGCACAGTGTGGTTTTTGAAGGCCATACAGTGACCGTGCTGCCAAAGGCTGGTAGATCTGCCCTTCCAATTGTGTGCTTTTCTTGAAAAGGCATTGAGACATGCTCTGTTCTCTTGTCCCGTCAAGTGCTGAATATATATGGCTTTCCATGCCACAGCCATAGTGTGTGCGTGTGCACCAGTAGTATCTGGTACCACGAGACCGTCACAACAGGTTTCGATGACGTGATGAGTCTCCTTTCTCACGTGCGAAGCTGCACTGCTCTTGGTGCACATGTTGAAATGGTCGCATTAAAGGGGCCCTGAACCATGTTTTATTAAAGTAGAGAAATGCATTTGAAGTTAAAATTGGCTATTTCAGAAATACTTCGCCACAAAATATACTTCAGTGCATTCAGCAGAAGCGGAGTTATCGGCAATCAAATGCCCTTTGCGGTGCTTCCACTCCTTCAAATGCCTTGCACAGTGAAGGCTACGGAGGAGCAAGGTGTGCCCACAATGCTCTGCCTACTGAACGTCACCGTGGCACACAGTTTTGATTTTGGATGTTAACGTAGACGCCATTACTTCCGAATTTGGTGCCTACGACGCACCAAACGTGGTTGCCCTTCTGGGGTCTCACACATGCTCTTGGGACAAAGGAACGACAACACAGTAGTGCAAACAATCAAAAGGGCATTTATTGCACCTTTCATACACTAATGCACACTAGCCGAATTACAACCAATAGAACATTCACACGGGCGCGCGACAAATCAAGGAAGTCCGACTCACCGCGATCCGATAGCGAGCGAATACGTTCGCCCGATGCTATGACACCATCGTCTAGTCATTCACGTGTACAGTCACGCGAATAGTGGCGCGCTCGAACGATCCAAGTTCGTCCATACCGGTGTCCTGCTCTTAGCCTCGCGCGACGGTTGCGCGAAGTGAGCTGGTGCACGCGCGAAACATTCGTGCGTGTTGGCCGCCGATCCCAAGCCCAGGAGGAAGCGCCCTCGACCTTACTCTCCCAAGTCACCCCGCCGTTTGGTGGCGTTAGCATCGTGACACTTGCACCATCTCCCGCAATGTGCCGCAACCACCACGACCGCTGCGGGCTTAGCCACACGGAGGAACCGGGCTACAGGAGACATGCGGGGAAAACGCGTGAGAGTCTCGCATCCCCACACCCTCAATGAGCCGCAGTGCGATCATTGAGTGGTCTCGTCGTGGCACCCTATGGCGGCCGCGGTATCTATGGGATGTAGCAGACCGCAGCTACATGCAACTGCAGTGCAACTGCAGTGCAGTGCATACAGTGTTTGTTTTGTGCACGACAGGGCTTGAATGTGCGCTCGCGCTTAAATGCTCCAGTCTGACTGTGCTACATGGTGCGGACTGGCATTGTCCTTCACGAGCTTGACCGGCGGATAGTAGCCACTTCCAACTTGCACATGTAACATTGTTTTGAAGCGCTATCAATAAGTCTACAGCCATGCATCTAACCAGGAGCTGCCAGGAGTGAGCATGTGCTGGCAAGCGTTCGTGTGGTCTGACCTTAAGTTTCGCGCGGTTCAAGGCTAGTTAAGCGTTCAAAGCTAGTCTAAATTGGCGGGACCCGACGGCTACGACACCGATGAGCAGGGTGGCCAAAGTTTAATTTCTACGCATGCGGCCTAGCATGTGCAGACGATAGTCGACTCCTTCTGTAAGTACGTAATTATTTTCGAAATTCTAAAGCAGATTTTTGCTTACTTCAGCCTGCTTTAAATTAAACTTCATCAGTAAATATACACAGTAACACTAGGTTGAAGGGCACTGATCCAAACACCCTTCTTGATTGATGTCAGCTATTGGCTAATAGCAGCCGCGTGCAGGAATCTGCTATATTATGAAACAAAGCGTCCCAAAAAGAGTGGGGGGCAGGCTTCTGTTGAAAAGAGCGTTTGAGAGAAAGGCGACTTCCCACTCCGCTTGCGAGCTTCACGTGCCACGCACTACTGCAAAACTTGGCTGAGATGTTCACAACAGCCTATGCTATCCGCAGACTATGTTCTTCACCAAGCCCGAGGGGCGGTTCAGGACCCCTTTAAAAGGGTAACATAATTAAAGGGTCCCTGAAACTGTTTGGACAAATGTTGTAGACACATAGGGTACAGCTACAGTAAAACATTTGCGCCACAGTTTAAATGACGCGTCTCATGTTAAGAGAGCTACGGACGATTACAAGTTACCCTCCTCCCTAGACATGCTTTTCTTCCTCAACTTGTTCGCTAAGAGATCAGGGCTAAGCTCTGCCTTCACTGGCACTGCGTCATGATGTGGCACCATGGCGTCTACTTACAGTGTCTTGGAGCCAGCATGCGAAGCCTCCCCATTTTTTTCATAGCTGCCTGGCTGTCGATCCCCACTGAGAGCTATCCAAGCAGCATGTGTTGCAAGCGTTCTGTCGCAGCGCTGAGTGTGTCCAGTATTCTGGTAATCGCAGGCGAGCTGAGCGTTATGACGAATGGGCAGAGGTGTAAACTAAAGTTCCTCCATACTACTACCGCTGCAATGAAGGGGTTTATCTTAGCGTAAACTTGAGCTGCCGATCGGCCTGCATGGTGCAGCCACCTGGTGGTGCAGAGCTTAACCAGCCAAACACAGAGCTAACATTGCTGTAACCAAGTGTGAAACGCTTGAAACATTTAAAAATACAACGTGTTCACGCAGATACTGAAAATTTACACCACCAGCAAAGTTGAATACACTTGGTTACTGCTATATTAGCTCTGTGTTTTCCTCATTGAGCTCTGTGCCACCAGGTGGCTGAACCCTGCTGGCCGCTCAGGCTGGCGCCTCTACCTGTCTGACAAAACGCCCTGTCTGCCTGCTTTTACTGGAATATCAGATATGATAAAACCATCTACAGTGGAACCCCGTTGATATGTTCCTCAGTGCTGCGTTTTCCCGACTGCTACGTCGCATTTTCGCGGTCCCGACCTGACTCCCGTTGACTTCCATGTATTGTGTTCCTCCTTGATATGTCGCCAATCTGTAATGTTTCTGCATCTTACGTTGTGTTTGAACGTAGCGCTCACTTAAATTTAGCGGTGCAGCCAGCTTGTACGTTGCAACAATTGACCGAAGTTTGCAATAATCAACCGAAGTTTGCAACAAGCGACCAAAGCTTGCAGTAAGCGACCAAAGTTTTAGGCGATGAAAGTTTGCATTAAGCTACCAAAATTTGTAGTAAGCTACCAAAGTTGCACTAAGTGACCAAAGTTGCAGTAAGGGACCAAAGTTGCAGTAAGAGACCAAAGTTTGCAATAAGCGGCCAAAGTTGCACAAGCCAGGTGCTGCACATGCCAGGCGAAGCACCCGAAGCGAAGTGTGCATCAGTTAAAGCCTACCGGGAACCACGCACACTGGGGCAGATCCACCGAGTGTAGCGATACATTTATTTTGGAACCGGCAAGGGTCTTATATAAGTAGCATAATCGCTGGTTCTCTCAAGTCAGCTTCACCGCAATGGATATGTGTTTTGCGGTGAAGCTTAAGTAAAATATTGTGGTCAAGCATATTAAGAGTTGAAAGGGGCCACTGCCGCGAAACTTTGTACATGTTCCCTTAATTATACACATGCACACGCACCGAGGACGGTGCTCGGTCGCTCGGTCAGGGTACGAGCATCGAGACGGCTAATAACCGTACTGGCAGCCATTCACAACTGTTTCTGACATAGCTGTGGCGATTTGTGGCCTTCCTCACAGTTACGTTTTCCCGGCTGTTACATTTTTTTTTTTTTTTTTTGCGGTCCCTTGAAAAACGTATGAACGGGGTTCTACTGTATTGTGGTAGTAATCCTCCGGCGCGAAGTGACAGCTGCAAACATGTAGATCCTGGCGACGATCACATTCTGATAGCCTGATGTGCTGCAGTGGCTCTGCTCGCCTCTTGCCTCGCAGAGGGGCAAGATATCGCAGCTTGACATGTCACCAATCGCTATGTTTGCAGCCCACAAGGCAACAAGGATGATTCATGGTCCTCACAAAGAGAAACCTCGAGACCAACACTGACCACACAGCTCACGTCAACATGGAGCACATTGTAATACAAGCAGACAACACTTGCTGTGTGCTGGAAGTGCTCGAGTATAGTGATAAATTGCCATTGGGTATTTTCTTCGTTACTTTTTTTTATAGAAACAAATTAATGAACATTTCAATTTTTACAAGCAACATTTGTTCACCATAAAGTTGGAAAAATTATCGATGACGCGACCTGGGTAGCCAGTCAGATAGCTCGCCCAACTGATGTCAATTGGGATAACTATGTCAATTGGGAGGGGGCAGCTGAAAACGCATAAGGGAGGTGGGCTCCACTGTGATTGGAAGCGATGCACATTATTGAAACCTTATAATAAATTGCACGCTTTATGCAGAGTGCTTAAATGTGTCACCTAATGATCAGAAGGACCTACCCTAATGACTCAGTACATTTGTACTAAAATTGTCAAAATCGTTTTAGGGTCCCTTTAATTACTTGTTGTGCTCTTGGGGAATTGAGGCTCCATAGCATAATTATTGTGTCGACATCTATCTAATAAACCAATAAAAACAAGACACATATTTCCTGTCCTTTAAGTGCCTTTGTATCTAAGCATGTACACGTTGTTACGAGGCAGTTATTCCTATGGCACCAGAAAGGGCATTGGCCATTTTGGCTTGTTGACCGCCATTCAAAGATATATAGCCTACCTGTAAATGTTTGTATCTATCTCTCTTGCCATACCATAACAATGTTGCCATAACAGTGTGCCATGAACAGAGGAGCCAAAGGACATGCTGGTTTGCATTGCAGGCCAAGCCCCGAGATAGTTACCTCAGGAAGTACGGCACCGTCCGACATCCCAAGCAGCTAGCTCCAGCCACTGTGGCCAGGCTGGGCAAACAGGTGCTGCAGGTTCTGTCGGGGCTGCACCAGCACGGATTCCACCATGGTGCGCTGCCTCTCCATCACCCCTCTTGTCGGGGTCAGAGAGCTGGTTTTGAAGTTATTCCCAAGTTTAGTGTTCTGTGTTTATGTGGCAACAAAAAAGGTGGGATTAAAAGTGGTGAATTTAGAGAAATTCTCACCCCTTGTACACAAACGTGGTATGGCAAGTCATACCAAAACACCTTGTGTCGAATTGGGAGGGGGAACCCAGGAGGGAGTGCGTATAAGCAGAGTTTTAAGGGATTGCATTAAATGCTACATCATTGTAAAAAGTATCATAGACAACCAAAACAAAATAGAATGGGAATTGAAATGAAGACTGTCAGCTCTTGGCTGCAGTGGTTCAGTATGCATGGAAGTGTTCTAGAGTAAAAATATAGTGTACGAGCAATTGCAGTTATTGACGTGTAGTGATTTAGCATTAAGTTAAATTGCAGTAAGAGTGTACTCCAAATATATTTTCCTATCCCTCTGACATTGGCTATAGAATTGATGAAAGACAACATTCCAAAGCCAATGAGAACTCGATTTAATGAGAACAAGCAGCGTGCCCTCATGGCCTCTTGCATCATTGTTCATTGCACCGTCTGGTCATGAGTTATGAGTTGTGGGAAATGGCTCGGTCCCGCAGTCCATCTCCTCACGAAGATTGGGCAGACCAGATGGTGCAGCCTCGGAGTTGAGGTCTTGCAGGAACCAAAAGGCCCTAAACCATCCCCTGGTCTGGTTTTTCTCTCCGGCCTCGTTCTGACGAGTGCACGGAGCAGGTCGCCGGAAGGCGCCGCCGCATGCTCAATGCCTTGGAACGCTATGGAAGCAGATCTGACAGTTGTTGCAGCCGTGACGGGCACGCCGCACAGCAAGACATGCAGAATGAGGGTGTATTTAGCTGTTCAGCTTGCTTATGCCCAGCGTAACTTAATGAGAGACATGCAAAAACCAGCAAAACATGTTGGCTGTACTTTTATATGATAAATCAACTTTTATTGGGCCCAAAATTGACACAGACACACACAGGCCCACACAGGCCCACACAGACACCAGACAGACACCAGACGGGGTGGGACCCATATGTTCCCAGCAGCTCCTGGTCCCTGTCTGTACTTTTATAAAAAGACTACCAGATCCGTCAAATGTACCTGCAAAAAAAGAAGTTGAAAGGAGATGTTGGCTACAGCCTTTAAAATATTTCTTTGGGCTTCTGCACAGGCCTCAAGAGCGAGAACAGATGCATTCCTCCTCTTTTCAGTGAAGAACACATTCTATAACTTGTGCCACCAGTGGCAGGCACTTGCCTCTAGTGTGCAAGGTGCAAAATGAATGAAGGAAACCAATCCAGCAGATGATATCCCTATCAATCATGACTGCTCTCTGACAGCTGACATTGCCTGCATTCCTGTTTATATATATACTGTGCAGCTGTTCTTGCTTGAAGACGCAAGCTTTGATTGCAGGGCATTTGCACCTTGGCAACATTGTCCTACGAGGTGATGACTGTGTGGTCACGGCACTGCAGAATCAGCTGCTTGGCCTGCCCAGCCGGCTACGACCATTAGTTGTTGGCCTCAAGAAAGTCAGGGTAGGTTTTCACAACTCTTAGAGCAGACGACACATTCGGCCTGTTTGATTCATGCCTGGTCCACTCCCCTGGCGCTAGGAGAGCTCAGGTGCAGCACCATTGAGCATTCAGGTGCAGACCGCTTTCTCTGTGTGGCGCCAGTATGTGCTTTGTGTGTGACCTTAAAGGGCGCTGTACTATGAGTGATAGTGGCTCAGTTTGATGGTAAGGGTAATTTCAGCATTGTGCACTGCTATATGCATAGCTCTTGGAATGCAATTCTGCTGTGCCAGAGTGCTTTTGGAAACACATGCTGAGTCGGCTGGCGTAGCTACGACTACACTGCCTCACCACGTTCTCTGCAACATTGTGGCACAGCAGTACACTCAGCAAGGGTGCATTTCTGCACTGGGAATTGAATGCCATGGTGCAGTTCATCCTGAACATGCAGGTTCGGGGGGTGTAGTGAACTCCGTGTGAATAAAAAAAAAAAAAAAAAGAAAGCCATTATTTCAAAAGACTAGCTTTCTCTTTCATTGAGAGCATAGACTGTAGCTTTAATATTCAACATTTTCGGTAATTTCTAGACACTGGTACACCACACATGACACCTTGTGATGCCATGTTCACCCGTAAAGTGTATGAAACATACCTGTGTTGTATCTCTGCTCTCCTTAGAGAAAAAGAGAACAGTACGTTCCCATCATGATTATGTTTCTACTAACATGTTTATGCCAGCAGCACAGTGAAATATACTCACTCAACGTGATTAAAATTAGGCATTCTGTAGTTGAAAATAACACCAGTACTGCTGCCCTGACACATGCCCTTCTGTATTGCATTACGCATCTGCACTAGTAGCAAGTCTGTACTGAGCTAAGTTTCTCTGTTGTTTTACAATGTTGTCAGGCACATTGAAACAGTTGGAGCAAAAGACATAATGCCACTGTGTAATGAATGTATGCACCATTGTCACTGTCACATATTATTTCATGTGATGGTGTGGGTCCTTTGAAAAAATTTACTGACTTTGTCAATGCACTTCTCAAAGCAGCTGCTGTTAAATGCAGATATTCAGTGAACAGTGGTCGTTTGTTTGTGTGAGGCAGCTACACTACAGTGTGAAAAGTACATAAATTACTGGCGAGACAGATGTTACATTGACCACAACAATGCAGAATGTTATATAAGAACATGCTAGCTAGAATGGTGCTGCAAGTTCTAAGAACAACTTCCGTTTTGCCCCAATGTGCTTGTTTCACTTTTGTGTTGGTGCATGTCCTTCAGCTGGCTGTGGTAGATGCCATCTGCAATTTGAATAATTGTGGTGTGTAAAGCCTTTGTCGTGATCCAGCCACCAAGAAAAAATATGAATCCAGGCCATAATTGACCATATACAGTGTAGACCGCTTATATAACGTAAGTCGCTGGAGTCGCAAATATCCACACTATAAGCGGTACTGCACTATAATCAAAGCAACAATTTTCAAGGCCCGCACATATGCAAAACATGTGCACCGAGCCGCTACGCGTATGCGACAGTTGAGGAATGCGGATAGAACGTTTGCATTCAATTTACAGTCGAATCTCGTTAATTCGAAATAATTCACGCGGCGGCGCCTCCGACCGGCATTGCTCCGGCACCGCCATAGAGTAAAAGCTGAGGAGACCCCACTCAATGTCGCGCGCGAACAAAAACAAAACAGAAAGAAAGAAAAAAAAAAAACCCGGCGGAAATTTCACCCTCTCTCAAATGGCAAGGTCGCCGATTCTGCGTTGCGCCGGAACATGTGTGTACGTGCCGACGTCTCAGCCACGCTACCGTAGCCACGCGTAGAAAATGGCAGTGAACCCTTCTTTCTCCTTTATGCTTCCTCTACTTTCTACTCATGTGTTGACCTTGCACGCTGCGGCTACGGCGCAGAGGGAAGCAGCGGCGCTGTCCCAGGCCGGCCAATGATACTGCCCACAACGGCAAACGCCCGCTTCCCGATAACGGCAGAAAACGAAACTTCGGGGAGCTGGCGCCGGGCCGGCTGGAGCGGCGGCTCCTGCATGGCGGCAGGCGCTCACGGTGACAGTCGAAAGTGAGGGAGCTACGAGGGAGGGCAAGGGGAGTCACCAAAGTGGCGAAGTTGCCGAGGCGAAATCCACTTCCCTGCCGCCCTCCTCCCTCACATTTCACTCTCCGCGTGCGCCCTTCGCCGTGCAGTGCTGGCGCCGCCCGCTCCCTGAAGTTTCGTTTACTGCCGTTATCGTGAAGCGAGCGTTGGCCGGCGTTGGCAGTTTTGTGGCCCTCCTCGCTAGGCACGCCGTGATATTTCACGGCTCGCACTCAAGATTCTGGTTTCAGCCTCACTGGCTGTTCGTTTGCACCACGTGCCCTTCTCGTCCAGTTCGTCTCTCTTTCTTCCTCGAGCACTCCTTGGGGCGCCCGTTTGAGGGGAGCGTTCGCCGTCTCCGCTGACTTCCATACTCCCAGGCAGCCACACTGTAACCGGTATTTCGTTTCCCGCAACTGCATTATAAGTGATACGTGTATACATGGAGTGCTATGGGAAAATTAACGGGAGTCTGAAAAGACCGTGCTATATCCGGTGCTGCACTATAAGCGGTTACGTTATAAGTGGTCTATACTGTATCAAGAAATACATCAAAAAGATGTAAACCCCAATGAAGCTTTTGAAAAGGCCTCATAATCATTTCCTTATAATGGATCATTAAATGTCTTCAGTCACCTAATAAAAATTATTCTCGTGTCCCTGGTGTTAAACTGATTGTTGAAGTCAGCTGATTACGACTTGATCTTGTGACTTTTACATCTGCATTAAGCCTTTTTTGACAGGATGCCCTTTTGTTCATTTTGACAGACTGCAGAGGCCATGGATGTGTATAGCTTTGGCCACCTGATCTATGAAATGACATTCGGCAGGCCTTGCAGCACTCCAACTTGCGACAGCTTCCCGGCACCCTGCCCTCCAGAACTGAGTAAGACAGCATTGTTCACATCTCTTGCGATACGACTAATGCACAACACGTTTAGTGAGTGTGTACAGAAGTGTTGTGCACGTGAATGCTTGCCTTGGAACATGAGCAGGGTGCCTTTCATGTGCTTGCTCTATGTTTCTACCCAGCTTACTGGTTAATCCTGGCAAAATGAATCGGCCTTTCAGAGGCATAAATTAGGGTGCGCGAATCGTTGCAGCACGAGACCAGATGCCGATGCAAGCCGGCCTGCTGCGGTTCGAGTGGCCCCGCAACGCGCATTGTCATTCTTCAGCAAGCTTACGTTTGGGCTCCTAAAGTTGGCCTGTGTCAGCAGCTTCTTTGAGCGGGGTGGGAAGTGCCCACACGGCACGAATCATTGCGGCACAACACGCGTCAAGCTGGTAGAGCCTAAGTGACCCGAGACGCTTGTTGTCATTTTCATATTGCATAGTGTTTTGAGGCTGCAACTGGAAATGAAATCGAGCTGGTGGGCAACACTGTCAGAGCGATGCGAGACACTCCCTTTGACACTCGTGCAGCAGGGGATGGCAGTGCATTTGAGTTACAGATATATAGATTTGATAGATTTTATATTTTGCATTTACGTCCTATGAGCTAAACTGCTCAGAATGTTGGTGGTACGTTATGCCAGACCACTAGCCTAGAGCAATATTCTCTTGCACACGCACTGCCACCTTACTTTATACACATTGCGGAACCCACTCACCGTTAATTTGAATTTCACAGGGACACTTAACGAGTTTGAATCAAACCGAATTCGAACTAACGAAGGACATTGAAAAACAATCAGAATTGAGACCGGGTTGCTAGAAAGCACTTGTAACTCACAATATTTATTGACCAAAGTAATCTGTGATCACTTTTCGCTTCTTTTCTTTAAAAGCGATGGCCATCAGTTTGTCTTCCAAAGCGCGAACATGACACGTAGCTTCATCTTCACCCTCATTGAAGTTAAAAAATAGGCGCTCGACACCGAGCACCTCCATTACAGTCGCCAACAGATTTTTCGGACTTGATGGATATTCCGGACTTCATAAATGCACTGTCAGGGTTCCCATAGAGCTAATGCAATTTTGCGATCGATTTTTCGGACGAATTTATGCCGCTAAGATCGATTTTTGGACTAAATCGCTCGTTCTGAGATCTGCCCACCACGCTACCCAATCGTGGAGGCCGCCATGTTGGAATCTTTGCTGGCTTGGCCAGGCTTGACTTCCAGTGACCCACTCTATGGCCTCCAAGATTGGGAGCGAGCGCGCTATCTTTTGTCTCGGAGGCTATGCCCGCTCTTCCTTGACTGACAAAACGCTCCTGGGAACGTCTCTTGTTCTGTTTTCTTTCTATTTTCGGTCAGCACTATCGTCCTAACCACTTATTGTAGGTTCCTTTTTTTTCTTTCTTTTTTATATCACCGAGTGGCAGTGCTCATTTTGATGGCACGCAGTTCGAATGAATGATGGAGGAGCCGATGCGCGTGCGAAATAACAAGTTGGTTTACCCATAGACAGCTATGCTGCGTGGCCGGGCCGCGACAGTCAGTTCAAATGATCCTTAAGTTCGAAATAATGAGGTGCGAATTAACTGTACTTAATTTGCGTATTCCAAAAATGTATCCAAGGAAACCATAATATCAACCAGTAGCGAAAAGACGTGGTTTCAACCAAGGCACCGCAGTGCTGCGTCGCGGGGGAGTTTCAGTACAAACAGTAAAACCCAGTCATATGGATGGTACGAATTTCGGTGTGATACGAATTCATAACATTCCTTGGCCGAAATACCATGCTCACAATACGAAAAACATCGGCTGTTACGTACGCGTTGCCGCGCCACTGCAGATCATACGAACGCGTGAGCAGCAGCGGCGGTGGTGGCCGCGCCAGCGGAGTGACCGGCACAGACAAGCCGGCACAGCGGGACCTAGGCAACATTTATAGTCGCCAAGCAACCGGCTACATCACGCGGCTGCGCAATGTCTCTTTGGTTCCCCCATCGAGGGGACTGGACCACATCACGGCTTAACTGATACTTTGATCAGCGAGAAAGAAGACGAGGACCGCTGCAGCAACGACGACTGCGGCAGCAGCCATGACGGCCAAAACACTCATGCTGCGGCGTTTAGTGGCGTGCGAAAATATTCGTGAGATCACGTGCGCGCACTTTTACACCCTTTAGAAGACAGTAGAACCCTGTTGATACGTTTTTCAAGGGACCGCCAAAAAAGAAAAAGTCGCAGTTTTGCCTGAAACGTGAAGCAATGATTGCAATAGCAAATTAGTAGACAGCTGTATGAAGTAAGGATAGTAGTTTTATCGGCCATATAAACTTGTAAACATTTGCTTACTGACTAAATTAACAAGCACGGTGTCACGCACGCACAGGTAAACACGAACACATCTCGCTCGATGACCGTGGAAACTCGCTGTCAAAATGCTGGAGTAAGGAAGTGTGGCAGCAGCAGCAAGCGAATTGACCTTTGCGCTTATCTCGCTGCGAACTAAATGTCGAAAGCACAGCGCATACTACCATAAAATTCTGAGCAGGTGCCCTCCCCCCCCTCCCCGCCCCTTCAAGCAAGTCAATATTACCAGCAAAGTTAGGAGGGGGGGGCACATATCCCGAACGGCACCAAAATTCAAGATGGTGACGACCGAACTTCCCCGCAAGAAAAAAAAAAAAAAAGCGCAGCGAGAATGGACTTCAAATTTTATTGAACATGAACAACTGTATTAAGCCAAATATTTGTTAGTGCTGTTTATCACTCTCAAAACCATCGTACTAACTAATAACTGCAGAAATAGCGCATCGACACTGCACCGGCGCGTTGCCGGAACATTGGTTATGCAGCTGAGGCAAAATGATGCCCACTAGAGTAAAGTGACGTGTAATGTTGACTTTATTAAAAACCATGTCTACGGTCAAACGCTTAGCACTAACGAGAGTTCAGATGCAAGTCAAGCTCAGCTGCTGTGCATGGCTACTGACGGCGGACAGTGAACCACGGCTCGGCCGTGCTCGCATCACAGCTGGCGGTGCCGCAGATATCACCATGTTGTCTTCATAGTGTGAAATTATTGCAAGGAGAGGGTAAAGCGGCAATAACGCAAAATAGAAGCTTGCTCCTCAGTCTTTTTGGCATGCTTTGTTTCATAATATAGCAGATTCCCATACACGGGTGCCATTGGCCAATAGCTGACATCAATCAAGAAGGGTGTTTGGATCAGTGTGCTTCTTCCTACTATTACTGTGTATATTGACAAAGTTTAATAAACAGGCTGAAGTAAGTGAATATCTGCTTTACAATTGCGATAATAATTACATACTTCCGGAAGAAGCTGACTATCGTCTGCTCACACTCGGCCGTGGCCGCCCACATAGGAATCAAACTTTGGCCACCCTGTTTATCGGTGTTGTAGCCGTCGAGTCTTGCTAATTCTAACTAGTTTTAAACACCCAACTAGCCTCAAACCACGTGAAACTTAAGGTCAGACTCGTACCACACGATCTTCAAAATGCCAAGTTAAATGTGGCCACTATCCGTCGGTCAAACTGGTGCAGGACAAAGCCGGTCAACATCACGCAGCACGGCCAGAGTGGAGCATATGAGTGCGAGCACGCATTCAAGCCCTGTCGTGCACAAAGCAAGCGCTGTGCATGCACACTACAGTTGCATGTAGGTGCAGTCTGCTACGTGGTGTAGATACCGTGGCCACCGCGGGGTGCCACAACGAGCCCACTCACTGAGCACACTGCAGCTCGCTGAGGACAGCCGCGTTTGATGCTTTGTAGGCACCAAAAGTGGAAGTGGTGGCGTCTACGTCAACATCCAAAATCAAATTTGAAGTGCCCGCCACGGTGATGTTCAGCAGGCGGAGCATTGTGGGCACGCCCCGCTCCGCCGTAGCCTTCGCAGTGCAAGACATTGAAGAAAGAGCAGAAGCACAGCAAAGCGGGTGTTTGATTGCCAACAACCGCACTTCTGCTGAATGCATTGATGTACTTTTTACGGGAAAGTATTCCACTTCAATAAAACGTGGTTCAGGGCCCCTTTAGCCCTTGAAGGGTTGATTCAATTCCTGCAGCGCGTCTCCCCATAATCGCTCTTTTTATTGCAGATTTAAAGTCATCATCAGCAGCCTGTATATTTATGTTCACTGCAGGACGAAGGCCTCTCCCTACATTCTCCAATTACCCCTGTCTTGCACCAACCGATTTAAAGTCATCAGACACTAATTATTTTAAAGAAAAAAAGAAAGTAAGCACTTTTTTAGATGGAATTAAAGCAACAAAAATTATTTTCATGTTTACTACACGTTGTTAATTCATGGAGATATGGATAAACTGGATTAACTATTTTTTCACAAGTATAATAATAGTCACAGAACTTATCTTTATCTTAAAAATAGCTTTGAAAAAAACCAGCACGCACGACCATAGCAAGAGTGGCATGGCATATGAGCGCCCGCAAGCAAATTTATTGGTGGTGCGCTCGTCAGAAAAATCAAGCGAGAAACATGTGGTGGTATTCATTTGTTCGATCACTAAACAAGGTGCAATCATTCTGGTGCATCTTGTGAAAAATGACACAGGCGGCGGTGTCATCCATTTTGCAAGTGCCGGCTTTTAAACCAAGCTTAATTGCTTGCCTATGGGAGAACCATGCAGGTGAACTTCTTGTGGTAACACTTTGAGAGATTAGAAACAAGAGAAGGTGAAAAATCAGTTCTGGCAGCAGCCGAGAGGTGCAGCACATTAGCATTTCTTTAGAATCAATGGGAGGTATTCTAAGTGACACTTTCTTCCCAAAAGTTTGTTCTTTCAAGCGTGTACATGTACCACTGTGACCATTTGGGACTACTGCCATGCGTCTACAGTAGTGATCCTTAAAGGATTAAAGTGCAGAGCCCTCGAAGGAAACACAATATTGCGTCAAGTGCACTCCAACACCATGCGAGCTTGTAAAGCATGTGTTGTAAAGCCTTTTGTAAAGCCCTTTAACTGCCACTACCGAGATAACTCATGAAACCACCCACGCGCACCCCCTGCTACTCCCGAGTATACTCGTGTTGCTTTTTAAACTCGCTCCCTGCCACTCCCGAGACAACTCGTGCAAAAAAAAAATTGCGTTCATGTCCTGTCATCTATGGAGAGGTCACCTAAACACATAGAACTTGTAAATAAAATTTTAGACAACAGATGGAGCGCACTTGTTTACATCCGCGTCGCTTCGTCTCGGCAGAGCACAGCAGCCATGGTGAGTCAGCGTGCCTCATGCGTCCGCACTTTGACGGACGAAGAAATTCAAGAACTGCTGATGAATATCTTTACATGTCCTGTGGAGTATCATGGTGCATTAATTGCATTAAATTTCTACTGAACCAACATGAAAAAAATACCCGGCAGTGGGTGAGGAGCAGTCAGAAAAAAACCCGGCAGTGACAGGGTTAAAGGGACACTAAAGAGAAACAGGAAGTTCAGCTGGAATGAAAAAGGGACCTTCAGGAATGCATGCAGTTTTTGTTAGGTGTGAAAATGTGAGTTATTAGCGAAGAAATTCGTAAACAAAGACCAAATAACTCTTCCTCAACTTCTCTCACCCCATATTCGACGCTGAAGCAGTGTCGCCATGGATTTCATTGCTCTCAGCGAATCAGAGGGCGCCATGATACGTCACCGCTTGCATAAACGGCCGAGGCGCTGGCTGCTGCATGGCTGCTGCGTTTGCGTTCGCTGCGACTTGCTTAGGTGTTCTGTGGTCGCGATGGATACCGTTGCTGACGCTGAACCTTGCAATGAAGAGGTCGCCTGGGAAGCAGGACTGCATTTCAGCGACTTCAGTGAAACGGAGCGCAAAATAATCCTCCGTACTTGCGCGACAGGTGTTTCCGCATACACTGGCGGGGAGCCGCCGGCCGTGCCGACGGAAAGCGAGGCGTCCGGTCAGCTAGGCGACGATGTTCCCGACAGAAAAAGCGCCGAAAGTTGTGCGCGTACTCGGTATAGTTTTTTCGTGGCTTTTTTTAATGACATTCAGCACTCACCGAACCGCCAGTTTGCTGATTTAGGGGCACCAGTATAGGGGATTTGATGAAGGCGACATTGAGGGAACAGCTGCTCGAGAAAGGACTGGCCGCTGGGGCACGCCAAGAGACTTTCCGAGGGCAGGATTATATACATATTCAAAGGGCGAGAAATGCAGAGAGCATACCATCGGTTTCTCTGGCTCTTTTGCCATTTTATCATCGGCCATTGCGAATGCCGGGGCTCATCGCGCGGCACCACATGAAAAGACACAGTCGGGTCAACACTACCACTGCCCCTGAGCAAGAGCCTTGGGCCGTTTATACAGCTCTCAACACTACACACACGAGGCATTTTCTGGCTGTTTCCTGTGAACTCAACGTTTTTCGAGCCACAAAAACACGCAACTAAACACTGCAACACTGTAGAGTGGAACAGGCGCGCGCGATGATGCATGGAGCAAAAACGAAACTATGACGACCGCATGTAATATCATGCCATTTTTTATTATTATTTATTTAATTTTGCACTAAACTTGTACTTCATTGCTTGAAACGGTTTTAAAAGTTGGCAAATGCTGTTTATGTACGTTTAAGGTGTATTTCATTTTGCATTTTATTAACAGCGATAAATCGCTCTCGTCCAATTGCGACCGGGGTGCGTTTGTGATCTCCGACGTCACGAACATGTAGTGCGGGAAATTCGAAGGGGTGTCAGCACCTATCCTTCAGTTTTTCGCTATTTTATCACTTATTAAACCTCTGTTCGCAGTAAGAATGGTATAACTGCGATGGTGAAAGGATAATCTACCATTAAAGCTCAACTTCCGGTTTCTCTTTAGTGTCCCTTTAAGTAAAAAAGCGCACAATACAGGCAACACGAGAGTGGCAAACTTCTGCCCATGGCTGCTAGTAGCTGACTTGTCTGTCGGTTACTATATTAGCTAATCCCAAGGAGCTGCTGCCGTGTGGCTGAGTGGCCTCTGCAGTGCTCGTTGCCTCTGCAGATTGATAAGAAGATATGAACAGGGCCATACTGTCTGCGCTGCACTGAGCGGTCCCATGCATACAAAGGGCACTCATGAGAACTGTGTCTGGTGCCACCCATTCAAATAACTATTTTCTTGCCATAGAAAAAAAATGGCCGTTTCTTTATGGCTTGTGTAATTATTTTTTATTGAGTGTATGATCGCGGTTAAAACAACATGGTGTGTATATCCAGGTATGGTATAGCTACGCCAGTTGCGCCAAAGTGCTACATTTGTGCCAAGCTACACCAAAAACCAGAGAAATGCTTCAAATCGTACCCCAGCTGCTCCAAAACATTTAGCGCAACCACCACAGGTTCGTGTTGAAGCCAGATTTGAAGGGAAATGGCGGCTAGGTAAATAACCTAGGTTTTCGGAACTTCATCCTCGGGATATCTGGAGTCGCCGCGGTAGTCTAGCCTCACGTGATCCGTGTGCCGTTTTGGTCCATTTACATGTGTTAATGGGCGAACATATTAGTGTGCTCGTGAATCTCTGTTTGTGGTTTTTCGAGGACCTGTGAGTAGCATATGTTAAGGCTTGTCTCATTAGAGGCCAACACATGTACAACGGAAGGACTTGGTGTTGGGCAAGTTGGTGTTTGCTGAACGGCATATTGTAGCGTGAAGGCACAATTACACAGAAGATACACAGACACATGTCACAGGCACTACTAACAACTTTATTCAAAACACAGCGAGATATAGTATGTATACTCTTTCCAACACGCAGGCGGTGCGCACCAGCCACTTCGGACAGACTACAGAGAGCGATTATCAGGGCTGACACAATCATTTTGATGATCTAAAGAAGGCAAGTTCCGCATCGTATAAAACAACAGAGGTCTGACTTACAGAAGCACTACTTTTTTCTTTTATGTAAAACGCTTCCAATAGCTTACATGCGGTGCATGACAAATGACTGGTTAAAAGTCCTGTGCTTTACACGAGCCTCAGACTGGCTGGACTCTAGAAGCCTAAAGGACTACAGACTTGTTATTCAGGAAACGACAGACACTGCTTGGAAAAGCATCTTGGTTCAGTTAATGTGTCAGCTTATGAAGCCTCAAGAGAAGGACGCCTGTGTGTCTAGGCTACAAATGGTGGGTGGTACTTGTACCCTGAAGATTTCACAAAGATATTTGGAAAAGGCCCAAAGTACGGAGTAGAGCCTTAGATTCCAGCACATGAACTGGCAGCAATGAACAGGAAAGTGGCTGGAAAAGCGGACTCGGAGCAACGTGATAGGTGCCTTCTTGAAGGTGTGGACCGTCTCCAAAGATGCGCAACTAAATGCGAAGTTAGTGAAATGTGTGCCTTGCAGTGCATACCTGCTTACTTCAAGCGTAATGACTTATGTCTTTTACAGGCCGACAAGGAAGGCAGTTTTGTCGTAATGCCCGAAGACACCTTTAGTGAAAAAGCGCGAAAGGGGATTGACAAGAACTTTGCTCCCATAAAAATTAGTTTGCCAAAAACAAAGAAGGCTCTTTTGAGACTTTGCGAAGAGAACGAGCTGTAGCAATTCGCTAAGAGTATCGATAAGAGCGTGTGTGGCTCTTTGACTGTGTTTTTCAGTGCAACAACTCACAAGCAACATGTTCCTTTGAGAGCAATTGTAAGTGAGCGCGGCACTTGGCAACTTCAAGTTAGTAAGTTTTTGTTAAAGAGCCTGAAACAACTTCACATTCATGACCCTTTTCTCGCAGTAAACTCGGATGACATCAGCAAAATCTTCCAGCTAAACCAGAACATAGGTTACGTATTCTCTGTTGACATTGAAGATCTGTTCTATTCTGTGCCTCACGATGCTGTGCCTCACGATGCGTTGTTTACTGCTGTTTGGAAGTGCATTGAAGTCAACGGGGATGTTTCCTTTCAAAGTAGTGTTGGTTATGTGTGTGGACAACTCTTTAGTTTTACTTGAGACCTACCTGAAGAACACTTTTGTCTCGTTTGACAACCGGTTGTCTTGCAAAAGAAGGGCAGATGCATAGGATCGTACGTAGCCCCTTTACTGTTTAACATATTACTGTCAGAAATAGACAAAACTCTTGACATTAGCTTTCACGGTTCGCATATTTTTAAAGTTTTTAGATCCGTTGATGGGGATTTTTTTAATTGTGATGGACCAAGGAAGTACGTTTAACTCTTTTCATGTTAATAAAATTTTAGATGATTTCAAACTTCACGGCTTAGGCTTGTCTCTTACCTTTGAACTCCCTGTAGACAACACCCTCCAGTTCTTGGATTTAAGCCTCACTTTCTCAAAGGACCATGTTTGCTGGTGCTATTCACTGCAAGCAAAAAAATAACTTCTGCCTTATGACTCCACGCACTCTAAGCTTGTGAAAAGAGCCATTGCTTCACTCTGCCTGGGATCAGCACTCAAGAGGTCTTGTGAACACAAGATGCTGGATAGTTTTGACAAACAGTTAATTAGGCTTTCAAAAGCCGGCTATCCTCATTTGGTCCTGAAGTCAGTGGCCGAATCACTGCAACAGAAACTAAAAGCGGGCACACCAGCGAATGAGGGCAGAGCCGTTGAGCGGAGTGGCCAAAGGCTGCAAGTCAAGCCGTATGTGCATAAGCTGAGCCACAATTTAAAGAAAGTGGCGAAAAGGTATGGAGTGCCTGTAGTGTTCTCTGCTCCCTACAGGCTGGCCCAACTGTGTCCCCGCATAATGGGCAGATCTAAGGTAGGCTGCCAAGTACAACACGTCAAACCTTACGGGCGATGCGCCACCAGAGTGGTTTATGAAATCCCACTGTCTTGTGGAAAGTCCTATGTAGGACAAACTGGCCGCTGCGTCAATGATCGAATAAGGGAGCATGCTAACAACATGTCGAAAGACTTGAATGCGCATCTTTCAGCGCACTGTAGAGCCTGCCCTTGTCGTGCAAGATTTCATGATGTGAAGATCCTGGGCAGAAGTAAAGATAGAACCGCACGTGAGCTATTGGAAGTGTTCTACATAAAAGGAAAAAGTAGTACTTGTGTAAGTCAGACCTCTGTTGTTTTGTACGACGCGGACCTTGCTTTCTTTAGATCTTCAAAATGATTGTGTTAGCCCTGATAATCGCCCTCTGTAGTCTGCCCAAAGTGGCTGGTGCGCCTGCGAGTTGGGAAGAGTATATATATTGTATCTCGCTATGTTTCAAATAAAGTTGTTAGTAGCGCCTGTGACGTGTGTCTGTGTATATTCTGTGTAATTGTGCCTTCGCGCTACAATATGTCCTACACGTACAACAGCAGGCGTACTATCATTCTTGCCAGTGGGGCCAGTAGACAAAGTGACCCTTGCTTGTTCACCTGGCGTCGGGAGACACCCCCGTTTTTTAAAATTACTTTTCAGGTGGCAATTGTTAATACAGTTTAACCTTGACATAACGAAATATAGTCAATGTCTGATCTGAAATATCTGAAATATAGTCTGAAAAACAGTATAGTCTGAAACGTCTGAAATATAGTCAACGTATGTATCGAGGCGATGCTGGCTTTGAGGAACCGGCATTATGCAACTCGCCATGCTTCGAAGCCATTGCCGAGGATTACAAAGGCCGTCATGGCAAAAAGGCTGGAAAATCGGATGGTGAAGGCTTTTTGCGTCCGAAATTTCCGACGTTCTTACACATTGACTGTATGGGGTACATGGCGGTGGCGCGAAGGCATTCGAATTTTCGGGCATGTCCAAAAAATTGGGCATCCTGAAAATAGATCGTTGACTGCATTTAACTTTTTATTACTTTTTGACTATAGAACACCATGTATTTAGAACCTCAATATAAGTATGTGTGTTTGCACAGGATTTCAATATAATGGAACTTCACTGCTGCCGTGAAGGAAAACCGAGACAATAAATGGAAAGTTATGTGGACGAATGATGGTCAAATATTTGGATTCGAAGCAGCTGCTTGCGAATGCACATCTCAAACCACACACTGGGCGACCAAGACCGACCGTCAAAGCGGAGCAACGTGTCCTGTATAAAGTCCAACTGCAATAAGATCCTATCACGCCTTGTTCACTGTATGCTTTGGGTGCGAGTAGAAGCGTCCGTGGGTGAGTAGAGAAGGATGGTGGCTTGATGAGCACTGTCCTCCCGCGCAAGCAAGAAGAAAGGGGAGCGAGCTTCCGGTGACGTGATTAAGTGGGCACGAGAAGAGGGGGGGGGAGAGGGGGCAGATTGGCACGCAGTCCATGTGCCCTGTTTTAGAATTAATCTGCCGCATGTGACAAGAATGGCCGTCCGAGATGGCGTGGCATCATGTGCGCTGTCTTCCTGCGCATTTAGTATTGGAGGTTGTGTAATCTAGAGTTTCGGAAACACGTTGAAGTGTGTGGGTTCTTGGTGTCTCACAGGAGACCAACCATCGCGGGTTCGAGCTTAGCGAGCCACAGGGCCGCGTCAGCCGGCCGTCGCCTCCAGCACCGCTCGCGTGCAAGCTCAGAGGCCGCAAGGGGCTACCGAGAGACGCACGCAAAAACACAGTAAAGCCCTGAGTTGACGGAAACCGTTTACTGAAACCGTCGGCACCAGCACTGCACAAACGCCCGCGCGGCGGGGAGCCAAAGGGATCCCGCACCAGGGCGAAAATACAATAACAGACGCCTATAGCACGTCGCGGCGAGAGCACAGGCTCAAGCTGGGACACGCCCCTAGGAAAAGTCCCGGCGCCTATGCTACTTGCTCTGGCGATAACCTATGGGTCAACTCGCGAGTGCACGGGCAATATCCTTTGGCATAGGCTTTTGGCAAGTGCGGCTTGGCGGGGGTACGACCTCGCGCGAGCACTAATGGCACCGCTCGTCGGCTTAGCGTCGGGAAAACGATTAGCACAAAATACGCGCTCCCTGCACGGGCAAAGGCACCGTGCGCGAGCTCCAGTCCTAGTCACAAAGGTGTCGGCGGACGAAAGAAAAGCATGAACGTACCATGCGCTGGTCCCGGAGAGACGACAGAGCCACAGAACACCTATACAGCGGCCGAAACGCGGCCGCCTCGTGATGTCAGCGCCCCGCCCTCAGCGCAACCCATCGCGTGCGTAGCGCCACCGCGGGAACCGGTTACGCGGAGGACGGGGAAAGCCGGGGGAACGGCAGAATAGGTGAAGCAAGCCTGCGCCATCCCTCAATCCCCACAAGTGAGAGGCAGATGAAACATTCACTCCCCGCCCCCCGCAGGGGCATCTGCGTGAGCCGGTGTTTGGTGTGTTGAGACATCACGGACCCGAGCACACGAAAATTGGCCCCTCCCGCGTTTAACCGTATGTTACGTGGCTTAGCCATGTCCAGGGAAAAGGGGATCCTGGAGGTTGAGCCGAAGCCGGGTGTTTGGACCTTTATGGCCCCCCGATGGAGGCAACACACCTCTTTGGCCTTCGCTTCACGTAGATGGCACCCCCGGACTGACCCACCCGGGGGAAATCGGTAGTTGTTTTTTTCCTATCCTTCTCTCCAATCTTCGTCTTTCTCTCTCACTTTTAATCTTTCCTGTCTCCTCCTCTCTTCCGTTTACTTCCAACTTTCCAGGTGACAAGGGTTAACAGTGTGTAAAATATCCAGTCTTGGGTATATACATTAGGTTATAGTGGCTGTGTACTGCTGGCGCTCGCAGGCTTTGTGTATACAGAATCTTGCCGCGTCCCCTTGTTGGGCTCCGTGGTGGGCGGCTGGCACAGCTGAAGAAAATTAAATACATTTATGGCTTAAGCTCATTCCCAGAGCTGCCTGATCGCCCTCTTTTGAAAAGAGGGTGCACCGATGAATCTTTAATCTTTTTTGCCAAGAGTAAAGACATCTTCCCACGTTTCCACGTGGTCCATGCTGAAACCCCCCAAACGACTCTAAGAACCCTATCAACTTTTGTTGTCGCGAAGTGCCTCACCGACATTCTGGGTCCAGGATACAAAATTATGAAAATGGCCAGTGGCAACCTTCTCCTTGAAGTTCGTGACAAAGTCCAACATGACAAACTGACAAATCTCGTTTCATTTGGTGACACTCAAATTTCAGTAACCCCTCATCGTTCCCTCAACAGCACGCGAGCTGTAGTTTCAGAACAAGGCCTGCTAGAATTGACAGAAACAGAGCTCCTAGAGGGCTGGAAGGAACAACATGTAACAAATGTGCAGCGAATTAAGATCTGACGACGATAAGGAAATTGATAAGGAAACACCCGATTCTCACTTTTTGTACCAGCACCATCCCCGAACAAATTGAAACAGGCTACATCAGACTCAATGTCAGACCTTGTATACCAAATCCCCGACGCTGTTTTAAGTGCCAAAGATTTGGTCACAGCTCTCAGAGCTGCCGCGGCCGTGAGGGTGAACCCCACTGTGAGGGTGAACACCCGGCACATTCACGCTCCTGTCCTTCATGGAAAAAGGAAAAATAAATTATCACGCTCAAAGTAAAACAAAACATTTCCTTCAAAGAAGCACGAAAACACCTCTCATTTGTGGGGCCTTCTTTCTCCAAAGTGGCACGGCAAGGGGCAGTGCCACAACAGTTCTCGGCGGCCGTTCGGACCATGCAAAGTGGACCAGCGGTAGCGCAACCTGCCACCACTGCGGTATCAGCTAGTGCTGTTCCGCCACCCAGCAAGAAGAGTCAGCAGCCCTCAGGGCCTGTGAGCTCTAGGACTTCTAGGGCCTCTGCTCGCGCAGAGAAGCCCGAAACACCCGCGAGCGTACGCCGCGAGCGGGCATCCAGTGCCTTGGCGGAGGTGATAGATACGTCACAAAGTCCACCGCCGTCTCAGACGCTGAAGGATCGGCGCAGCTCTCAGGAGCGCGCCAAAAAAGACAAACCCCGCATCACGGGGCCCGGAAAGGGCCTTGTGGGCTAACACAGATTTCCTCTCTTAAACACACAGCACAAAACACCTTCACTATGGATACACAAATACTATATTGGAATGTCAGGGGTCTTCTCCACAATCTCGATGACGTTAAAGAACTCCTACATATAATCCAAAATTGCTGTGTGTTCAAT
Source organism: Dermacentor silvarum (assembly GCF_013339745.2). Taxonomy (NCBI): domain Eukaryota; kingdom Metazoa; phylum Arthropoda; class Arachnida; order Ixodida; family Ixodidae; genus Dermacentor; species Dermacentor silvarum. The sequence goes on from NC_051161.1 coordinate 4,997,933, forward strand.
AGACACATCTGAAACACACACAAACATTCTTCGTCAGTACGTCATCTTCCGAAAAGACCGTGACGAGGCCAACGCCTCGTGAGGCGGTGTAGCAATCGTTGCAGACAAGTCTGTTGCTTGTCATCATGTAGACTTACAAACACTCCTTGAGGCAGTGTCGGTTAGGGTAGGTCTCTTCAATAACTTGGTAACTGTTTGTTCTACAGTTAAACCTGGATATAACGAACTTGACAAATTCCCGAAAAACTTCGTTATAAAGAGGATTTCGTTATATGCAGGTTCGGCACGAAAATTCGAAAAAGAAACGCTTACCTTATTTACTCGATTCCAACGCGCCCTCAATTGTAACGCGCACCCGTTTTCCGTTTTCGTCGAAGTACTCATCCTTGGAATGTCACACCAGGTACCGGATGCGTGGACGCGTGTCGTTTCGCACAAGCGCGAGGCATCGGAAACGAAGAGCGAGCGTCACGATGGCGTTGTAGCGTCGTATAGTGTTACAGTAGAACCCCGCTGTTACGTTCCCGGGGGCTGCGTTTTCCTGGCTGTTCATTTTCGGCCGGTCCCGGCACAGCTCCCATAGAACCCAATGCATTGGTAACCCCGCTGTTGCGTCGCAACTGTGGGACCGTTCCCGCATCATACGTTGCGAACTGCCACCCCGCGCCGGCCTGAGCGGCCATTTGGCTTTTCATGTCGCTTGGCTTGGTGGCTTGACGATGGCATTGGCCGCCCAAAGTGCCGGGGGCGACAACTATGACGTATTTTCGGTTTCCGCCAGAAAAAGTATGGCCCTTGAGATCCGTATTTGCTACATAAAGATGGTGTTTATGACGCGTTGTGGCCCTAAAATTGGTTTTGGCTCATAGATATCCCGTGTAAACTGTAAGGGCGATAATGCAGTCGCCGCGCGCCGTATGCTGTATGTGCGAGTGTGCGAGGGGAGCCGACGACTGCGTCTAATCTCGCGCGCGCATGAAAAGCAAGGAGGAAGCGCGCCTTCTTCCGTTGAGGCACCAGCGAGCAAGCGAGGGGGGAGGGATAGCGGGGCGGCGTTGTACTGTACTCTGGCATCAACTGCGTACTCCGCGGCGGCGCGCGGGCCGTATCTTGAAAGCGATCTGCGTTGGGGCAGAGTGTAGCAGTGTAGGTGCGTCGGCGGCTCGTAGCTTAGTGCGTGGTGTGTGTTCTCGGCGCTCAGTTTGCGTTGAAGCGATAGACAACAGCACGAAGGTCACTTCGCTCGCTTCTCCAGCGGCGCTTCCACACGCCGCCAGCATTTGACAGCGCGTGTCCGTGCTCATCGAGTGTGATGTGTCAGAGCGTGTACCAGCGCGTCGGCAACATCAACTGGAAAAGGAGAGAGTGCCGGCTTGGCGGGCTACGCCAGCTGCAGCTAGTGGCAGGATCAGGTTTGAATGAAGGGAGGGGGAAAGGTCACGCCCGCGGCGGCAAGATCGCCGGGTCCAGGGATACAGGCCCGCCTCGCACACGCACGCACGCACGCACGCACACGTGCGCTCACTTCGAAGTTCGCATTCCGTCGCGGCGGAGAAGCTGCTTCCGGTTGCTGCTCGCGCAAAAATGACAATATTTGGAGCGAAATCTCTAGGTTGTCGGAGGGGGAAATTCGTTATATCGAGGGGGTCTCCTGCTGCCACTTCGTTACGTAGAGGTCTCAAGTAAATGTGCTTCTATGGAGTAATGGTGGGGAATAGAAAAACTTCGTTATATCCAGGAATTCGTTATATGGAGGTTCGTTATAAGCAGGTTTAACTGTATATATATTCCCCCAAGCTATCAACTATAAAGCAGATTTCTATAACTTCATAGATCAACTTCCGGAACCCTACCTAATCGTGGGTGATTTTAATGCTCACAAAACATTGTAGGGAGACTCGCGATGCGACGCGAGAGGTCGATTCATTGAAAATTTTCTTCTGACCTCTGGTGCCTGCCTTTTTAATAAGAAGGAGCCGACATATTACAACGCCCAACACGATTCTATTCATCGATAGATCTTGCAGTTGGATCAGCTTCTCTTCTGCCTTACCTTGAATGGAATGTTATTAACAAACCTTTTCGAAGTGACCACTTCCCTGTAACTTTAAACTTAATAAAAGCAGCATGATAGCCTTCCCAATATTCCTCGATGGAAATTAGCATTGGCTGACTGGGACCATTTTAAAAAATCAACTTATCTACCACGATATTTTATAAAGAATTTTAGTATCGATGATGCTGTCGCATATTTTACCGCTTTTATGATTGATGCTGCTGAAAAGTGTATCCCACAAACGAATGGTGGTTCACTTAAAAGACATGTTCCCTGGTGGAACGAAGACTGTAGAGAGGCGTGGGAAAGGCAAAATAAGGCATGGGGCATATTGCGTAGATCGCCAAATGCAGAAAATCTCATTAAATTTAAACACATTAAATCGCAGGGAAGGCGGACATGACGTCAGGCAAAGAGAGAAAGCTGGGTGAGGTTTCTATCGGGTATAAATTCATACACAGGAGGTAAAAGAGTGCAATGGCTTAAGAAAGCTAAAGGGGCAACAAATCCATCCGTTGCTTGTGGTGAATGACCAAGGGAATACCTTGCAGGACCAGGCAGACTGTCTTGGGGAGCACTTTGAGCGTGTGTCAAGCTCAAACCATTATTCTAAATCCTTCCTTAATGACAAACAGATAGAGGAATGTAAGCCATTCATATGCAAATGCTGACAGAACGAACATCCATATAACCGTCCTTTCAGTATTGCCGAGTTGAAAGCTGCCTTGATCGCATGTAAGAGCTCTGCACCGGGACCTGACAGAGTCATGTATGACATGATTAAGAATGTACACACTGATACACAACTGACACTACTTGCACTTCTCAACACTATTTGGGCTGCCGGATACCTTCCGTCCGCTTGGAAAGAAGCGATTGTGGTCCCTGTATTGAAGCAAGGTAAAGACCCTTCCTTGGCGGCAAGTTACCGTCCAATAGCTCTCACAAGTTGCCTTTGTAAGCTGTTTGAAAAAATGATTAATCGACGACTCATGCATTTTCTTGAACTTAACAAAATGCTTGATCCCTATCAGTGTGGCTTTAGAGAAGGGCGGTCCACAACTGTTCATCTTGTGCGCATTGAAGGAAATATCCGGGACGCCTTTGTACATAAACAATTTTTCTTATCAATATTTCTCGATATGGAGAAGGAGTACGACACAACGTGGCGTTACGAAATCTTGAGAGACTTGTTGGGAATGGGTATCCGTGGCAATATGCTAAACCTAATAGAAAGCTATCTGTCTAATCGTGCCTTCCACGTCAAGATCGGCGATGTATTGTCACGTCCATTTATACAGGAAACTGGTGTACCCCAGGGAGGCTTGCTCAGCTGCACACTCATTTATTGTTATGAACACACTCCGTGCCTCATTACCACCGGCTATTTTTTATTCCGTCAACGTGGACGACATACAAATAGGCTTCAAGTCCTGTAACCTCGCAGTGTGCGAGAGACAGGTACAGCAGGGCTTGAACAAAGTGTCCAAGTGGGCAGACGAAAACGGGTTTAAAGTTAACCCCCACAAAAGTTCTTGTGTTCTTCTCACAAGAAAAAGAGGCCTGATTCCAGATCCTTCTGTAGAACTAACTGTATGGACAGCAAATACCTGTGAACAAATAACACAAGTTTTTAGGCATCATACTTGACTCTAAGCTAACTTTCATTCCCCACATCAAATATCTCAAAGCAAAATGCCTAAAAACAATTAACCTAATGAAGATTCTATCTCGCACAACATGGGGCTGTGACAGGAAATGTATAATGAATCTTTACAAGAGCCTCATTCAATCGGCACAGGATTATAGTGCTGTAGTATATCACTATGTTGCTCCAAGCCCGCTAAAGATGCTAGATCCCGTCCACTATCTAGGTATCTGCCTGGCCACCGGCACTTTCAGAACAAGCCCTATTGAAAGCTTATACGTAGAATCAAACGAGTGGTCACTCCATCTGCAGAGAACATACATCAGCTTCACATATTTCCTCAAAGTCCACTCTAATCATGAACATCCGTGCTCTACAACCCTTAACGATTTGACGTGTACTACACTTTTCCATAATCGACCCTCCGTGAGACGGCCTTTCTCATTGCGTGTGAGAGAACTTAGCAATGAAATGGATGTACCACTTCTCAAACATCGCCTAATGCCTCCAGGTAGGCTGCTACCGCCCTGGGAGTGGCAGGTGATAGAATGTGATGTTTCCTTTGTAGAGGTCACAAAGCATGCTCCTGAACTTGAAATCGCAATGCATTTCCATGAACTCCAATCGAAGTACTCTTGCTCTGAATTCTACACCGACGCGTCAAAATCACATGCTGGCGTATCTTACGGCTGTTGGTCCCTCTTTCTCTGAATCAGATGTTTGAACCCTCATACAAGTATTTTTACTGCAGAAGCCTATGCAGTACTGTCTACTGTTAAACACATTAAGAAATTAAAACTACAGAAGGCAATAATATTCACGGACTCCCTAAGTGTCGTAAAAGCACTGATGTCCTTAAGAAAACACACAAATCCTGTTTTTATTGAGCTTAACTCATACTTGTGCAATATTTATTCAAATAGTAGACATGTGACAATATGCTGGGTGCCTGGCCATAGAGGTATCGAGGGTAATGTGCTAGCAGACCAAATGGCGACATCAATTACATCTCAAGCTATTAATCTTACCGCTACTATTCCTCCCACAGATCTCGAGTCTTTTTTGAGAACGAAACTGCGAAGCCACTGGCAACGCTTGTGAGACGCCAAAACAAATAATAAGCTCCACTTGATTAAGCCGCAGTTGGGTTTCTGGCCCAACTAGGACACACATATAGGACACACATATGGTACTCACAATTTTCTATTGAATGGTAATGAATCTCCAACCTGTGGTAGATGTGGTGAGAGGCTGATCGTCCTCCACGTCCTCCTGGAGTGTCAGGAAGCCGAAAGGGAGAGAAAAACATTTTCCTATAGCATACCGCTATTGTGTCCCTCTCTATGCTGCTATGTTTCTTGATGAAGAGCCGCTTTTCAACACCAAAGCTGTCTTAAGCTTCTTCAACGATGTGGTCCTGCATGTTACTAGTCCAATTTCGTAGCGCATCCTCTCTCCAGAGGATGCAGCTATGACATTATACTTTTGTATAGCACACGCCTCTACGTCCTTGCATCTCAAGGGCTCTGTTAAGGCAGTTGTGCTTTTTGAAAATTTTCGCCTCTGACATATTTTAGTATATCGCCATTGTTTCACAATACATATTTCGTCTCCATAGCACACTTCATTAGTCATTGCCATAATTTTATTACATATAGGTGTTACACAATTTACACCGACCATATGTTAGGCCCCTTTACAGCCCTGTCACTTCCATTACTCGTAATTCATTGCTTTACTTCGAACTCATAAACACTGGCCTGGTGCTCTTTGGTCATACTTGGCCCTTGTGCCACTAAACACCGTATGTTTGCCCCCACATGGCAATAAAAAATTACCGTATTTACTCGAAAATAAGTCAAACACGAATATAGGTTGACCTCACTGTACTCAACTCCCCGACAAATTAAAAAAAAAAAAATTATACTTCAAGTATAGGTCGACCCATACTATTTTTTTTTTTTTTTATAAACACGAGAAACATTGAACATGACAAACCTTCATTTAGCGTAAGCTCGACAACTATAAGTCTTGCTGGTCTATGCTTACAAGCTGCCTCCTCATCGGAACTTCCAGAGGGGTCATCCCATAGCTGGATGCTTCACATGCGCCCTCGGCACCCCAAATGATGGCGTCCTCGCTGCCTTCGAGTGCGTTGGATATGCAGCATTTCTTAAATCTAGTCTGGATAATCTCGAGACTGGCCTTACGGCAGATGCAACACAACTCCGTTAGCTGGATGTTTTGTTCACGAATAGTATAGGTCGAGGTTTTTTGGTCATGAATATAGGTCGATAGCTCATTTTCGGTAACATTTCCAAGAAAAAAGGAAAGGTCGACCTATAATCGAATATATACGGTAGATTACTCAGAAAACAAAAGCCTACTTCTTAGATGGTATCCTATATGGTGCAACAAATTCGTAAGGGCACTGGGAGCCTTTAAATTGGGCGTGGCACTTGTGAATCTTTGGTAAACCATGTTCAATGGCTGCGGTAAAGAGAGAAATGGTCTGGTGCATGCACTGCAACTGAAGCCATGGAAGTCTTCAAACAAAACAGTATTTAGAATAAAGCAAGTTCTCTATAGTGGAGGGTACTATATTTTGAGTTTTGTGAGAGGTTTTGCTTGCTCTCTGGCTCTGTCGCAGGGTCTGTTCTGGAGGCACTTCTTTCTGCGGAAGCGTGCAAGAATGGACTGCCTTCAGTGGCCAATCTGCTTATGCACCCGTGAGTCAACAGAAAGCCTTGCTTCATTAATCAAGTTTACCTTGTTTGGAGAACAGCACATCGAAGAGTGCCACAGCCAAATTGTTTTAAGACCATTGATCTGAATGCTACAAAAATTTGTCTATGGTCATAGCACGATTTTGCGGTGTAATCAGTGTGTCATAAACATACAAAATCCTAAAGAAGTCACAGGAAGATTGAGGCCGGAATTGAGGCAAACAATGGAAGCCTTTAGTCTGAATGTTTCAACAAGGGGACTTGTCTCGTTCGATGAAGAGTGTTGGCTCCAGGCTGAAAGCTTCAGATTGAGGCTTTCTATTGTTAGTGAAAGTCTGCCAGAGTTGCATATGCATAGAGGTGGTTCTTGAAACTTTGACCATTTGCTGCTAATGTTGTGGAGCAGCTGCTGTGTGCAACCGCTCCATCCAAGTTCAGATTATTTACATAACTGATTCTCTTTTTAGCCTAGTAGCAGTCTTAGAAGTATGACTTAAGAATAGTAGAAACTGCTGTAGCTCCAGCGAAATGGCATGTACTGTTACATATTCTGGCCAGATTAGTGTCTCGATATAGAACTCTCTTTTAGTGGACTAAGCTCTGAAAGTTTCCTACTGTGATGTCCGCTGTGCATCTAAGTTTCTGTCATAACGAAATCAAGAAGCCTCTCTCTCTCTGGAGATCATCCGGTATTTTTGGTTCAATGTTCTAGCAGACGACTAGCATGTGCTTTCTGCTTGGCAAGTTGAACCTATGCACTGTGACTCAAAGCAGCTGTGATCACCAAAGCAGCCACTAAGTGGTGCATGTGGAAGATTTGGCCAAGAAGAATAAGACAAGAATTGGCACATTATTACACCAGTTTTTCACATTAGGGGTGGAAGTTATCAAACAGGTTTTTCAGAAGAGTGTAGATGTTGCCATGAACCAATGTTCAAATGTTACTATGAGCGTGAAATATAGAATGCCCTCTCCTGTAAGAGCAGTTATAGTACAAGGTGGTTGTGTGGAACCTATCTCAATGTAATTGCTGCAGCCTTTGGTTCTGTGTTATTTTCTTTCCACAAAATTGTGTTAGAAAAATGGCTGCTTGTTACGATAAAATTTAGAATGAAAATATTTGCCTGTTAACAGTGGCTATTTGTGGATTCAGCTTTTTCCAGAAAGTGGCACCAGCCAACGGAAGCACAGCCAAACTGGCACTCAAAGTTCCTAGTTTCTTGAGAGATGCACTCAAGACTGCACGCTCACGCACGGAGAAGAGGCTACAGGAGGACCAGAAACAGGTGTGTGTATTTTTACCACATCCACTGGGCAAGGCGGGAACTGTTTGGTCTTATGGCAAAAGAAGTTGTGAGTACCATAATCTTTTATTGTGGTTCCTCGTCCTTGGCTCCAGTATGCAGTGGAAACATGATGTCAGCACGAGTACTCACGGCACTATAGTTATTGTCATGGTGGGGGCAATTTTCGAGGCCGAATCAAATATAAATTAAGTGGTTCCAGAAACAAATTGAATATCTTTTATAAATAGTTTTCCAATAATGAACAGCATTTTTCATTGTTATTATGGAACTATGTTCACATGCTAAAATAAAGTACATGATCCAAAGGTGCTACATGTATATACTACTGGTTGTTTATGCAGCTCTAACCTAGGCGAATGACACCACTGACACAGTGTTCGTAGTCGTGAGCTAATCCCTTGAGGTGTGATTAGCTGACCAATTAGTTAAACTTAATTATGCAAAACTTTGTTCCTGTGTAGGGCGTAAGTTGTATTGTAAAATTTGTAGAATTTTTTTTTTTTTTTAATACTAGGTGAAGTTTAGATGGCTGTTTATTCTGGGCCCTGAAGAAAGACCATGATTTATGAAAGTGACATCGTTGTGTGCTTTTGCTTCTGGATTGCAGCGCTCTGTCATGTTTTCAAAGAATGAAACCTGCATGCTCATAGTAAAACAAAAGATGACAAGGGTGTTTAGTCTCCCCTGTGCACCAGCGTCTTGCTTATTATTTAGGACTGGCAGATTTCCATTTTCATGACGATGGTGCTGATGTCGCTGCCTGGCTTACACTGCATTAGGTGGCTGATTGCTTTCTTTTTGCAATGGGAATGTGGTCTGAAAGGATAAACGCAGGCATCCAGTACACTTACAAGACTGCGCATTATTTTATGTGTTTGCTCATAGGCCCACTGCAGATGTTGCTAGCAGGTCTTATTTGTTTATCTGTTTTTCAAGGTCCCATACCCGTACAATGAATAGGGTGTGCCCACTGAGGCCACCAATAGTTAGCTGAACTTTTTCTCACATTTGGGAACCTTGGAAGTGTTTAGCATTCTTCTTGAGCTGTGTTAATAAATGGCTCTTTAAACAGCTTTAAAATTGTGTAATAAAGCACCTAGTCAGAACCAGTAGGTCAAGTGTAATTTCTTTAATGCATTGTGGGCAGCCCAAAAATATGCAAGCTGTCTGCAAGCAGATGAGGTGAAGTGACCAAGACACAATTGACTGTTGCTCGAATAGGAAGCTGTGCAGTGGGCACGAGATTGAGCTCAGCCTCCGTGCAAGTATATCATCAAGCACATCCGTTACATCCTGCCTACTCGGCCAGTGTCTTTGTCAAATCAAGTGCTCTGGATTGTAAAAGCGTTTACACGACCTTGCTGGATAGATTGGTGATCCTTACCTACCTTGATCAAACTGCTCTGTATTCCTATGGCTGCTTCCATTCACATTTATTGCCTGGTGTCAGCTGCCCTTGATTCCACAACACGCTCCTCTCTATAGCGCAGCTTTTCATTGATCGAGCTGTTCAGGTAGCATGTCACCATTTCTATACTGGCACTGCTCTCTCATACAGCAGCATCCTTTATCATCTGTGCTGAAAGATGTTGCATTTTTATTGTCGATTCTTGTGCAGCTGCGACAGCGCACCAAGCTGAGCAAAGTGCAGGCACGTTTGTCGCAGGATGACGACCGCAAGAAAAGGTTGCTCGAGCTGAGAAAAGCAGAGAGCAGCCGGACACAGGCAACTGCCGGCACACGCTCCCCAAGTGAGTCTTATTGCTCTGTGCTCTTAAATCACTCTTTACATGGCCATTTGTTGATGCAATCATCTGGCAATTTTAAGCTTGGAAAAATGTTACCTCTCAGTAGAGCTAGACTCCCTAAAACAATGTGGCATGAAAGCTTTATTTTATGTTCAGTTATTGAAAGTCAGCTGTCTACAAACACACTAAGCCACTTATGATGTCATGTTGCATCAGCTGAGTAATACAGTGTCACATTAAATATCTAAAAATGGCCATTTCCCCTGAATGTAAACTTGTTGGCACGTACATTATCCTAGGACAGTGGGCAATTGCCGACACACATTTAGGCACTTGCTGAAGGAATTTTCTACAAAGGTTGTAATTTATTGGCCATAATGTTCCTCCCGTTTTCATTAAATCTGATCTTGGTGGCAATTACTATTTTCTACACCAGTAGTTCTCAGCCATGGATGTGTCAGGGACCCCTTGCACTGATGGGGGAGGGGTATAAATTAACACAACATGTGGCGTGAAACAGGTGCCTTTTATTGCTACCTGGCAAAGAATGGTCAAACAAAAGTGCCACATAAATTCAATCTGTTCACACGGCTCGGACACACACGTAGCTCGCGCCTAGGTCAGCTGGGTGAGTTCGGGAAGGTGTGGGGAAGAGGGAAAGGTGGTGACTGAGACCAACCGGGGTGATCTTGTGCAGGTTGCTGCCGTAGTTCCGGGACGGGACATGCTCCCGGAACTGGAAATGAGTCGAGGCTAAACTGACTTCCAAAAAATGCGCCCTCTCTTTTTTTTTTTTTTTTTTTTTTCGGCATGGGTTTCGCAGACCCCCATTTGAGAACCACTGCTCTACACCATTGGTAAGACACACCTATAACATTCTGGAGTGCTTCAATATGTAATTTACTGCAAAGTCTGTACTTAAAGCAAACACATTTGTATTTCGCCTGCCCATTACTCAACCCTTCCCTTTCTTCAAATATAAGCCAAGTGCTTCGTTTAGTTCGTCTATGCCACCGGGGAAACTTACTATGAACTTTTTATAACACATGAAAATAGGGCGAAAACAAAGGTTCGGTAATTATATTTGCAAAGCTCATAATTGAGGCAGTAATGATAAAGTTTTGCCACAACTTACACATAACATGATGCCATTTTCTCCAAATGTCAACTTGGTGTGATGTTAATTAACTCGTTAATTAGGGAAATCTGTTAATTCGAACTTGTCCTTTGGTTCCAGCAGGCGTGTGCATTATTTAATGGTATCAAACTCTAGTTAATTCAAACGTATTTAGCCTTACACCATTTAATTCACAGCCCTTGGTGCATGGAGCACCGAAAATGCTCCATGCAAAAGAGCAATAGCAGCACTATCATCCAATCAAAATGAAGCGGCGGAGCCCGCATCACCGTGGTCATCAGCAAAAACCTTACGAGAATGACAGCACACAACTTTTTGTACCTTTTTATATATTTTTTCGTTTACTGCCGCGGATGACACTCGATTGGCTGTCTACCTTCAGAACTGTGTAGCTGCCATCCACGATTGCATCGATAGTGATCACGGTTTCATCCGGAGCAGTTTCGTTTTGACTCTGTGCACACACAATCTCACAAAAGTGGAAGCTGTCGATTTTCTACGAGCGATTTTACCGCAGCCCGCACGCTGGCATCAAACTTGCTGGCTACATCATGATGGATGGACGCTCTGTTGCCGACCAGCTCACTGGTGAAAAAAATAGAGAATTAAGGAATTTTTTGCAAAGGCTGTAATTAACTGATGCTGTTAAAACTTTGCCCAGGCATGAAGCCTCTTACCTAAAATGTTAACTTTGTGGCACATAAGTTTATTCAGAGGCGAGATTGCGCAAGCTTCTCTCTTTCGGAATGTTTGCTTTGTCTCCTACTTTGCTGAATAGGCAATGCTCAATTTGCCCTCCAGCCTCATCGTGCTGACAAAAGTGCGGCACTGGCTAATCACGAGAATGCAATCGAATGTTTGGAAAACAAGATGCTTGTGCAATCTCGCGCCAGGACACTGGGCAAACTTCCTGTGCTGTTTGTAAAATATGCTTGTAAAGCTCTGGAACACTTGTATAAGTAATTTTTTACGAAGGCTGTAATTAACCCACACATTTCAAGTTTCCTGTACATGTCACCTTTAACATGGCCCCATTCTTTGCAAATATGGAATTGCAACCACCTTTGGTTCTCTCAGAACAATGCAAAAACTTTTTAATTGTTTTGAACAATGCCTTTGAACAGGCAAAAAAAGACGGTTTAGCAATTTTCATGTATCCCTTAAACCATGCACTTCAAAATTTTACTGTACATCACCCCTAAAATGCCCAACTTTACCTTTAAATTGTGCTGATTATCTAATTCTCCCAGGACACCATAAAAGCCTGCATACTATGTTTCGTAGCGCTTCTAATTGCTCCAACAGTTTTGCTGTAATACTAGTGGTTGTAAGTCTGCCCTGTGTATTTCACATCCGCTTGTCTTACTCAGGTCTGTTGGGGAGATGCCCGTGCATCCACGAACGTGTTGTCATCTTACTTTCAGGCACGAAAGCTGAGGACACCCCTGTGACGAAGACTCAAGTGCCACCTCCCCCTCCTCCTCCGCCACCTCCCCCTCTGTTGATGGCTAGTGGACCACCACCACCACCACCACCGCCTGGACCACCAACTCCAGGGTCAGGATCGTCAGGATCTTCCACTGACCGCTCTGCCCTACTCTCCTCCATCACGTCCTTCAACAAAGGTGCCTTGCGCAGGACCACTACCAAAGACTGCAGCAAGCCCAAGCTCTGACCGGCCACTAGTGGTGTTGCTCTAGGATAACAGTTAACATGCCCAGTGTATCATACACGCTGTGCCACACTTAGGAGACATCAATTTTACCCAGCACAAGTCTGAAACCAACCTTAATTCAACAGGAGCCAAATTCAGGTTGTTCGTTCATGGAGCACCGAACCAGCTTCATTGCATATTATGAAAGTCGTGCAGCAATCGGAACAGGTACACGCACACAGTGCTGATCACCAGATGATGCCACAGCACTGATTATCGTCACTGTATGTGTCTGTTTCTATTGTCTCTGTTCTGACATGCTTCACAACTTTCAGAATCATTGTCTTATGCGATGTCTGAGCTCTAATGACTCCATAGTAGGAGCGCTGTTTCTCACCAAGTTCCGGTGAAATGCATAAACAATACATCGGGAAGATATTCTGCTTTGTAAAAGTTGTTCAACACATTCCTTGGTCGCTTTTCCAGAGTCAGCACGGTGGTCTAGGCTTTCTTTTTTTCAACTTGGCACAAGCTTTCTGTTACCTCATCAAAGGATGCTGCTGCATGCCCCGAGCCAGCATTCACCAGTATTCTTTTTGTTAGAGGCAAACAGTTGTCCGGATGTTTCATGCGGCACAAAAGATGGAAGGCTGTTCTGGGCTGTAGGATGGGTGGCTGAACATTTTTCATCCTAAGTGTTGTATCAGGCCCTCTGCCGATAATGGGTATGTACAGAAATGTCTCGTCATGGAGATGCATTCCTCATCCTCAAAACTTGTGGCAACACTTTCTTATGTGACAGACATAAGTGGCGTCGTTTTCATATCTAATATATGTAGCGTTTAGTGAACATTTAGGAATTTTCTCCTTCAGATTTATTGGAACAAATTGGATATTTAATGGCTATCATATACATCATGATTAAAAGTTTAATGAACAAGAATTGGCGGAAATGTGTTAACCTGTCCACTGACTGGGCACCTGAACAAGTGGTCTTTTTTCAGGCGTTGTACAAGAGACTGCCCTCGCATTATTAAGTAGACTAAGTTTAAAATAAAGTAATTTCCTTTGATCACGGTGTCCTAGGCGCCAAGCAGAGCACAGGAGTATGGAAAACAGTGCTGTGCAAACTTGAGTTCATTTCCTTTTCCCATTTTTTTATCAGAGCTGAAATTGATAGTATTTTAATTTGAGCATGTGGTACAGCATATTTGATATGCTGGGCATTAGAAGGTTAAAGTGTGATGTATGTTAATCCTTAAATAAGGACAATGGTTTGACTTGCTGGGAAGGATGCAAGTTTAACAATAGCATAAAACTGGGAAGGAGGACTGCAGTGTTGTGTCACAAATTATGCCACCTTTGCTCTGGCTGCAGTTCAAAGTTTACACAATGCGTACGGCAGTATAAGGACATGAAACGGTGTTCTCTGGAAGTCAAATGGAAGAGTCTACTGTGCTTTAAAGTAGAACGCAACAAAAGGTCACACATGATGCAGGCATTATTGTTACGAGCTTGAACAACCTGCATGGCGTGCTGCCACATTTTCTTGTGGTGCAAGATTACTTCATGTGGAGTTGCCTCCTTGCCGTTTTGCTGCTGTTCATGGAAAGAAAAAGTGCCTTTTTTGTTAAGTTTTTGTTGTCTCAATATTGTGTATGAAAGGTACGTGAGTTTAATAATTGGTGGATGAAAACAAACTCCAGAAGCTTTTTTAAAAGCACATTGTAATTGAATGCAATCAGTGTTTTAATTTTGATTACTTCCAATCATACCAGTAAAAGAGGCTAACAGAACCATTAACACCTGAGTGCAACGTGTAATGGTCGAAATGTATGCCATAAACAAACATTAGCACTTGTTATTTATGCACAATTCCTAAGCATAGCTCTTAACTTATTATGTAAAAGATGTCATTAATGAGAGCATGGTGAAACTTTTTGGCTATTTGGATTGCCAAGTCGGAACATTAAGTGGGACTTTTAACCTGCATCTCCGACGTGTGCCATATATCAAATAATGTCTAAAGCCATGTTTGATGAGCTGCTAAGGTACACTATGGAGCCATGCTGTGCTGCTTTTGTTCTGCCTAATACGAACTGCAATTGGAATTTCTGAGGTGGTTCCTGGTGCAGAGAACAGTCAACTGAACCTAAACTCTTCAGTTCAAAATGGCATGTGTCACAACTGACACATTGCCAACATGCTGCATACTTATTGTTTGGCACACTAGGAAATTGTGGTGCCAATGCATCATCTGTAATCTAAGAGAACCTCAGCAAGCGTACTGAAAAACAGAACCACTGTTGCATTGTCTGCATGTTCAGAAAAAAAAATTCGACATTATGTGTACACAAGTTTTTGTACTTGAATGCAATGGAGTCCCGTCTGATTTACGATGCAACGGGGATAAAAAGTGACTCCATAGGTTCCTGTATTTCCATTTGTGTACATAGTAGTACTTGAGACTTTTCTAAATAAATCCTTGTGTGTCCTATTTACACTTTGGTGACTTCCTTTTGGGATAAAGGTGCATAGGCTTCTGCATGCACTTGCATATTTAGATGAATTTAAAGCCATGTTAGGAATGGTGACAGCATTTATATTGCTTACACATATAAAATTCTTTAAATTTTCTTGTTCCCCAGCATCCTGGTACTTTTACTCCTGTTGAAAGGGGCCTAAGGTGGATAGCAATTCTGGATGCATCTTAATTCATACCATGTCGTGTAAGTCACTAATAAACCACATTGCAGGGCCTCTTTATACCTAAACACAGAACCGGAAGTGGAAACTAGTGAATCTAATTTGTGTTCGCATTGTTGCTGCACATTCATGAGAAATAATATGAACGTGGTTGGCCAATAACCTCATATTCGCTTAGTGTGCCAACATTCAGTGCAACTGTGTTCCACAGCATTAGAAAGAAAAAAAAAAAAAAAACCCGCTTTCAACTGCCATATCTCACAATTGTAACCACTTTTACTCAGAATCGAAGTGATGTTGAGGACACCACCTGAAAGCCTGCAGACAGACAGACTCGGTAAATGCTGGTGCCTATTGTAAAAGTCAGCGACAGCCTCAGAATTGACAAGCACAGAGCAACAGTACAATTCATATAATTTAAAGGGGCAGACAACCGCTCAGAACGTGAATTAAGATGACCCCGCTGATGGAAAGATCGTCTATCGTATTGGCTAGAACGGGCCCTGTGTTTCTCATTAAACGTGGATTTATATATTTAATTATTCACTAAAAGTCACGAAAAATGACCTTTGGCGCCCCACGCGGCAAGAACATGAACGTACTTATGAGGTCTACCACATGACCTTCTACTAGTGTATGCGATTCCTGGTCTTTTTATTGCGATAGCAATTATATGGACACTCCAAAGCGGATTTCTGCCGTCACCGCCGCCGTGAGGTTCCGTATCACGTCAACGGCGATGAAATTGTCGCCGCGCGCCGTATGCTGTATGATAGAGCGCGAGGGACGCGCGCTTTCACGGGGAGCGAACGCACGGTGGAGAGCAAACGTGCATTCTGCGCCGTACTCCCTAAAGGACTGCAGAATTAAGCGTCTCTTTCCTCCTTTACAATCGCCATATATATAGAGCAAATGCGACTTCTTCTGTCACGCGAAAGACCGTGGTGCGACGGGAGGGAGGGGAGACGACGTTTAGCTGCGGCACCAAATGCCTGTTTATATAAAAACGTTGCGAGGCGAGAAGGCGGTAAAGACTTCTGACGCTGCTCGACAAGTGTCCCGTTCTGATCTCGTCGAAAACCTCCGAGCCGCCCCCAGAGGCACCGGCAACAGTCACCAACGCCGCGTGCGTTCGGTGCGAATGCGGGCAAAACGCCGACGGCGTGGACAACACTTCTGCGTGTTGTTGGTGCTGCTGCATGTCCAAGCTTATACAGCTGATAAAACTACTATCCTTACTCCGTATAGCTCTCTACTAATTTGCTATCGCAATTGATGCTTTGCCTTTCGGGTGAAACTGCAACATTTTTTATTAATATTGAAATGCAGTCACATTCTTTCTATTATAAGCTTTTTCTAACTTACAATGTGCAGCAAGCCTTCATTTGTAGTGAGCAGAAAGGTGGCGCTGCCTTCGCCTTCGATGAGTTGGCTTGGCTCGTCTATCAAGATAATAACGATGCCGGGGGCCAGCCAGCCATGACGTAGGCGTCTACTTGAGGAAAAACGCGATAGTACAATTATAAGAAAGGCCTGTACAACAACGCAAACTTATTGTACCAGTCTATATTTACCTTTAAATGTGGTTGGAAAGGCGACATTAGAGGTGGTTAACCACAGTTGCACTCCCTCCAGTGAAAGCAGGACAATGGGGGGATTTAACAACTTACGAGATGGGCTATCGGCATCGCTATCACTTCTCAGCATTGCTGGAGGAGGGACTTTTTATTTTTTTTAGAGGCTGCTCAGATTGAAAAATTCTGCTTGCAAAATATGCACGCGCTTTTGGAAGTAACCGCTGCAGGTGTAAACACTACTGAGGGTGAGCTTTTCGTTGCGTCATAAAAAACTGGGTCCATAAAAATCGGTTGTCAGTCCCTTTAAGACAACAGTGAATGACTATGCATTTGGTACAAGCCACCGCAGTTTGTTACTGGCGTGTTTGTTACTACTTGCTTTCTGCAACCCGCGAACATATCAAAGGACATATGCTAAAGTGTCTTGAGTTTAGAATACCAGTAGTTCAAAACTAGGAACATTTATTACATGTCCTGATGATTGTGATGGTGGCAACATTCTCGTCCAAAGATACTGGTCACAACATTTTTCTGATGCAAGTCTCCAAGTACGAGGGCGAATCAGGAAGTCGTTGCCCTTACTTTTTTTTAGCCAAATTATGGCTGTGGAAATACGAAGTCAGCATATCCATTCCCAGCAGTCGACCTTTCTTGGACCGGCCCGGCCTTATCTGCCGGTAGCTCCGCGGCACGGTGCTGCTGTCAGTCGTTAAAGATGGTGATTGTGCTTCACACGTCCACGGCGTGCGAGCAGCGAAGTGTGATTCGTTTTCTATGGAGCAAGGGACGAACGCACATCAAAATCTACAGGGAAATCCAGCCCACGTATGGGGAAAGGTGTCTCACTTTGAGGAGTGTGAGGTGTTGTTGTTGTGAGTTCGCAAAAGGCCGTGAGGACTTGCATGACAATGAGCGTTCGGGAAAGCTGCATGCGTCGCTGACTGATGACATTTCCCGCGTGGATGCAATGGTGAAAGTGGATCAGTGTGTACACCTCAAGGAGATTTCCTGGGAGCTTGGCATTTCGTATGGGAGTGTTTACTACATCATTCACGGGTCCTTAGGGTACCGGAAGGTTTTATGTCGGTGGATGCCTAAGCAGTTGGATCACATGATGAAAGGCAAGCGAACGATTGCTTTACTGAATCATCTGCAATGGTATGCCAAGGAGGGTGAAAGTTCCCTGGACTTTCACCTTCCAATCAAAGCGCCTGAGCATGGTGTGGAAACATCCGGGTTCGCCTGTGACAAAAAAAGTTCCGTTCAGTGCCATCTGTTGGGAAAGTGATGTTAACGGTCTTCTAGGAGCGCCGAGGACTGCTCCTCCTGGATTTCATGCCACAAGGTGCAACCATCAAAGCCGACAGTTATTGTTCCACACTGTCACACCAGCTGGCTGCCATAAGGCGAAAACGCCGAGGGATTCTTGATGTGGACAACATGGTTATCCTCCTCGACAATGCAAGGCCACATGTGGCAATCAGAACCGCCAATAAGCTCCGGTCATTTCACTAGGAGAGTCTGGACCTCGCCCGATAGTGATTTCCACGTTGTCGGTCTGCTGAAGAAAGTTCTGGCAGGACAGGGTCTGACAGTGGTTCCACAGTCAGCCGGACGAATTCTAACACAGAGGCATCTCAAGTTTAGTGCTGCAATGGGACTAATGTCTGAACCGGTGTGGAGACTATGTGAAAAAATAGTGTAAGGTAAGTAGAATAGTATGTATATTTGTAATTACCTGTATGTACCTTATTTTGGCTAATAAAAAAATTGGGGCAAAGACTTTCTGATTCACCCTCATATGACAAGTAAGTGCCCATGAGACAGTGCTAGCAAGAAAGTACTAAGGGAAAGCACACCTTACTGGCGCAGGGCACTCCATTTCAAGTTCTGTTCGAGTATGTCACGCGGGTGTGGCTTTTTCTTTCTGCTCTTCATTTGTGCATTCTACATATCCTCTTCCTTTGCAATGCCTTCACTGTACAGCTTGTGAAGAACTACGGTGGCTGCCTTGCTAGCCTGCTTGAAAAGCTACACTATAGATGGTACTTAAATCACGCAGTTGTGTGCCAACAGGCATGCATATAAATTTACTTCCTCAATTGGGAACCAGAAAAGGCTGCGCTATATATGACATCCTGCAGTTCCACTGAAAGCAGTCTAAACTGTACGTCACAGCTCTTCGACCTCACTCGACGAGGAAGTGCAACTAAGAGCTTTCATTATCCACATCCAGGTTTTTACAATAGTGAGCGGCTAAAGCACTAACTCTGCCAACTGCAGTCACTCTCAATGCTATGGATGTGCCTAGCCGCTTTGTATACACTGTAGTCTTGAACGCGAGCATCAAGATTGTAAGATTCTAAGGTGTGGGCAATACTGCCCTTCACAACATGACAAAAAATTTGGGACCAGGAGGTCTAAATTTCTTGACCAGCCACATCAGACAACAAGTATTTGTGAGCGTAATCTACTAAAATGCTTGTTAAAGCAGGATTGTAATGCGGGCAAGCTGGAATCTATTCATTTGTGTTCAGTGCATAAGAAAACTTGACCTGTCCCTTCTTCACTTTATCTGACTTTGCTTCTACAGCAAACAAAAACGAATGCTTGTTCAGAGTCACCAACTCTGTCTAACCAGCACTCAACCTTTGAATAGTCCAGCCAAGTCTGCCAGTTTCTTGCATCCTGACCTTCCATGGATGATGATAAAATCATTAATTGTCGCTATAGCTGCCGTCGCAGCGCGTACGATCGTGCGCTCGAGCAGTTCGTACATCGCGGCATGCTGAAAGACCGCTGCCGTCGCGGCGCGTACCGTCGTGCGCTCGAGCAGTTCCGTAGACGTGATGTCTGCTTATAGCTGCTGTGAATTCATTTATAGCAAGCATTTCCTCGCGTTTGTGCGCCTGAATCTAGCAGCATGCAAACCTTACCTGAAGTTCAACTTCGTACGTGACTCGCTTCGCTTGCGATTGACACCGCGCTAAAACTTCGCCACTTATTTCTTGAACTGCGTACACGTATTCGGCGTTGCATACTTTCTTGCCTTAACGCAGCGTGCCACCCCTGAAAAAATCTTCGGCGCCCGATATTCGCTGCAAGCCGTGGTACAACACAACCGAAAGTTGCGGGTCCATATAACGTGCTTTCCGAAGCAGACGACCAAGCTTGGTACTACCCACATGGTGCTACCACATGGGGCGCCCAGTTTTAATAGGTTGCAAACATGGTGAGAATGTCAAAAGAAGTTTTCCTTGTCTGAATCAAGTTAGCAGATCTACAGGATGCCCCAAAACAGGGCATTTATATTGAATGACAGCTTATTACACTTATTAACACCCCTGCGATAATTTTCTCAGGAACTGCGCCTCTGCACAACAGCCACAACTCTCCGGCAGCACAATCATTCGGAATAACAGTCCTCACTTGCATCGGTCACTCACCTTTGAGACTGCAATAGTGCTGTTATGCATTACATTCAAACGGAAACGACTATTCACCGTGGTACAGTATATCAATAACGCTTGCATATATATATATATATATTATATATATATATTATATATATATATTATATATATATATTATATATAATTATATAATAATATATATATATATATATATATATATATATATTGTCGCGAAGCACTTTGGAAGTAAGCGTTCACAACTAGGACGATAGAGCAGCGAGAGGTAACACAGCCGATCGAGCACCGAAACAAGGTTTATCTCTCTCGTCGTCGTTCTCTTTCTTTTAGCCATAGCCCCACTGCCCCTTATTTTACAATACAGTTATCTCCCCCACGGAAAAGGAAGCCGTCCCGGCGACCTATGGGTACGACAACACAGGCGGATCATAGTACAGCTTGAGACGTTGAACATGCACAATTTCGCGTCCTCGACGGCGATGATCCAAAGGTAGCTCGAGGGGTTCCACGATATAGCTAACTGGAGACGATTGACTGATCACGCGGTATGGGCCCTGGTACTTCGACGCAAGTTTCGGTGACAGTCCAGGGGTAGGGGCTGGAACCCAAAGCCACACTAGCGAGCCAGGAGCATGGGAAGTTTCTCGAAGGTGCTTCTGGCGTTGCTGGTCTTCTGACGCAAACATACGGGACAGCTTGCGACACTCTTCTGCGTGTGCAGCAGCTTCAGACAAGGTAGTGGTTTCCGTGGTGTCAGGGCGGTACGGAAGGATAGTATCCATTGTGGAAAAAGGTTCGCGTCCGTACAGTAGAAAGAAGGGCGAAAATCCCGTGGTAGTCTGCGTGGCAGTATTGTAAGTGTAGGTCAGAAATGGTAGAACATGGTCCCATTTGCTTTGGTCGGATGCAACGTACATAGCCAGTGTGACAAGAGTGCAATTAAAGCGCTCGGTCATGCCATTGGTCTGCGGATGGTATGCAGTAATGGTGTGATGAATGATGCGGCATTCTTTGAGGAGAGCCTCGATGACTTCGGAGAGGAAGACGCGGCCTCTGTCACTGAGTAATTCCCTGGGAGCTCCGTGGCGAAGGATGATACGGCGCAGGAGAAACCAGGCGACGTCACGTGCAGAAGCGCTGGGCGAAGGGGAAGTTTCCGCATAGCGCATAAGATGGTCGATGGCCACGATTACCCAGCGGTTGCCGTCTGATGTGATTGGCAGAGGGCCATGAATGTCGATGGCCGACTCGATCAAAAGCACATGCTGGGCAAGGCAAAGGCTGCAATGGAGCGGTTGAACGACGAGGAGGATCTTTGCGGCGTTGGACAGGAGCGGACATAATGACGGATGAATTGATACATCCCCCGCCAGTATTAACGAACGCGTAGACGTGCGTATGTCTTCAGTACACCTGCATGCGCGCACTGGGTGGTCGTCGTTGAATGCTGCACAAATATCCGAACGTAGATGCCGAGGGATGACAAGCAACCATTTGCGGCCGTCCGGCAGGTAGTTACGACGGTAAAAGAGCCCGTCGCGAATGGAGAAGTGGTGTGGTTGGCGACGTATTGCGCGATTGGTAGTGGGTGGGTGCTGATGGGGTGGACAAGAAACTCGGCATGGACACAATCCATGGGTTTTTCTACTGCTCCAGAAGAATGTCTGTGGCAGCAAGGGAAGACTCACACAATGAGGCCTTCGGGGAGCTAACTTCGTCGGTCAGTGGCGAACGAGACAAGGCATCCGCATCCGAGTGTTTTCGGCCAGAACGGTACAGCACTCGGATGTCATACTCCTGCAGTCGAAGCGCCCATCGAGCCAGACGACCAGATGGTTCTTTTAAGGACGACAGCCAGCACAGCGAATGGTGATCAGTTATCACGTCAAATGGGCGGCCATAGAGATACGGACGGAATTTGGTTATGGCCCAAATTATAGCGAGGCATTCTTTTTCTGTTACAGAATAGTTCGATTCAGGCTTTGTGAATGCACGACTGGCGAAGGCGACGACGTACTCATCGAAGCCAGCCTTTCTCTGAGCGAGAACGGCACCAAGGCCGACGCCACTGGCATCCGTGTGGATTTCATTTGAAGCGCTTGGGTCGAAATGGCGCAGGATTGGTGGAGACGTCAAGAGACGACACAGCTTTGTGAATGCGGCATCGCAATCCGTTGACCAAGTCGAAAGGTTGTGGCCACCACGAAGAAGCTGCATTAAAGGTGTTATGATGCTGGCGAAATTGCGGATGAAACGGAAGTATGACGCTGCGCAGTTCTTTCAAGGTCTGTGGTCGTGGAAACTTGGCAACAGCTTGTAGTTTCGCCGGATCAGGGAGCACACCTTCTTTCGACACGACATCAGCTGCCGGGCGGCGAAGCGACACTTCTTCAAGTTAAGCTGGAGGCCAGCATCGACGATGCATTTGAGGACGCGTTCAAGTCGAAGTAAGTGGGAAGGAAAGTCTGGTGAAAAGATAACGATGTCGTCCAGATAACAGAGGCATATCTGCCATTTGAGGCCGCGCAAGATGTTGTCCATCATTCTTTCAAATGTGGCAGGCACGTTACACAGGCCAAATGGCATCACGGTGAATTCAAATAAACCGTCAGGTGTGATGAAGGCTATTTTTGGACGGTCTGACTCTGCCACGGGCACTTGCCAGTACCCGGATCGTAAGTCTAAAGATGAGAAGAATTATGCGCCATGGAGGCAGTCTAGCGCGTCGTCAATACGGGGTAGTGGATAAACGTCCTTATGGGTGATCTTATTGAGGCGCCGGTAGTCCACGCAAAAGCGAATTGTGCCATCTTTCTTTTTGACCAGCACTACCGGAGAAGCCCAGGGACCGTGCGAAGGTTGTATGACACCGCGTTGGAGCATGTCTCCAACGTGCTCAGCGATGACGCTACGCTCAGTGGCGGATACACGATACGGCCTGTGGCGTAGGGGCGCATGGTAGCCGGTGTCGATGTGATGGACAACAGTGGAAGTACGGCCTAAGCGAGATTGTTGTAGGTCGAATGACGTCGCGAAGCACTTTGGAAGTAAGCGTTCGCGACTAGCGCGATAGAGCAGCGAGAGGTAACACAGCCGATCGAGCACCGAAACAAGGTTTGTTTGCTTGCTTGCTTGCTTGCTTGCCTTTAAAAGTGGCTCGTACCCACTATGGGGGATTGGCCAAGAATCGGGTGATTGAAGGAAAACAATTATCGGAGTCTAATCAGGATCACTTTTGAAAATTTTTGAATGACACGAAAGGAAATTATTCATATAAAATTTAAGAATTTAGCAAGGAAATCCTCCTGATTAACAGCTGCGCCAACATCCTTATGACAGTGTCCGAGAGAAGAGGCACCAAAAGATAGAATATTGGGTATCGTTAAATTTAATTCAGCACTGTTAAATTTTTCTTCCAAAGCATGTTTTCTTAATGGGGGACGCGGCTTTCGCATCGCGAAAAATGGCTAAAAAATCGATTTTTTGAAAATCACATTTTCAGTTTCTGTAACTCTTATTCTATCCGATTCCGAAATATCATCACTGAAAACCAAGTAGAAGTGCTCTAAAAAAATTGTTGTATCAGCCAAGGGTGCCGAAAAATTGCGCGGAAATCGCGAAAGAACGGCGTTTTTCAAGCCACGATATCTCCGGAACGGCGCAGCCGAGCGCCGCCATCTTGGTCTCGTTGGAAAGCGCATTTCTCCGTCTTCAAATCTGCCGCTTCAGCTATCTCATCCATAGAGAAACAAGCACACAAAAAGCAAATGATCGAAGGTCGTGCCGGAGCCACCGATTGGCCGCGCCCGCCACGTGACTCCAGCGCGGTTCGCCATTGGTCCGGTGCTCACTCCGTGATGGTGTCGTCTGCTCCGCTTGTTGCGGTCTCCTCACGAGCTCTAGACAGTTTCCGTAATCTTGACGAGTGTTAAAGCGGGCGCTACGCGGACATCGCAGTGGCGTGACCGATCCCGCTTTTTAAAGATGTCTCGGAACCGCGGCTAAGCATTCCGAGCATCGGTGACGCGGATTTCGCGACCGAGCTTCGGGCACGGAATGCTCGGACACGCGGCTAAGCCTTTCGCGCGTAGGCGTCTCCGACTCGGCGATGAAGCACATCGCGCACGGACTTCTCAGATCCTTGCCTAAGCATTTCGTGCGTTGGCGCCTCCGACTGCGCGACTAAGCAAATCGAGCGTCGACTCCTCGAGCCCGCGGCTTGGCATTTCGCGCGTCGGCACATCGCACATCGAGTGTCGACTCCTCGGACCCGCGGCTAGGCACTTCGCGCGTCGGCACCTCGAGCGTCGACTCCTCGAGCCCGCGGGTAGGCATTTCGCGTGTCGGCACATCGCTCATGGAGTGTCGACACCTCGAGCGTCTATTCCTCGGACCCGCGGCTAGGCATTTCGCGCGTCGGCACCTCGGACTGCGCGATTGAGCTTACCGAGCGTTTGGACCCGTGACCAGGCATTTCGCGCATCGGCACCTCGGACTGCGCGACTAAGCTCGTCGAGCGTTTATTCCGCGGACCCGCAACCGGTCATTTCGCACATCGGCACCTCGGACTGCGCGACTAAGCTCGTCGAGCGTCTATTCCGCGGACCGGCGACCAGGCATTTCGCACATCGGCACCTCGGACCCGCGACTCAGCACATCGCGCGCCGACTCTGTTATCGTAATGCCACGATATCTAGTAATTATATAATACCTATCATACCACCCCTTCATAAAGAGAACCTCATCATGAGCTCTGTTCACTAGGCCACTTGGGCTGGCACAGACACCTGGCTGCATGATACAAAAGTACAGGCTGGAAAGCACCTAGCAGCTGCATTGCTGCCTATCTATCTGTGGCTCTCCTAACCTCCATAGCCATGCATTAATTGTCAATGGAAGATGATTCAGAAGGCTGCTGAGAGCCTTCATTCAGTAACATGGTCGATTCTACCAAAAGAAAACAATGCCTCACTGACTGCACTAGAGGCTGCTATCAATGAGGCAGTCTGCAGATACAAAGCTAGAACTACTGTATATTTATGCCCACACAGTTCCGCACCTCACTTGGTTTGAAACCCAGGCACCATGCTCTTTGTAGAGCAGCAGTAAAGAATACCATACAAACATGAAAAAGGCAGAACAAAGGCTCAGCAGACCAGATGCCACATGTCCAAGAAGCCCCACGTCACAAAACACATCAAAGATTACAACTTTGGTGCGTTTTAGAGAACTGAAGAGAAGGTGCAACTTTGAGAGCCGTTTTCTCAAAACTGTTTTTTCGCATTTCTGCTCAGTTTCTGGAGCTGATTTCTTTGTTACCGTTTAGCCTATTTTGATTCTTTTTTTTTTTTTCTTTGTCACGTTCCTTGGACTACAGTGCAGGTCGAGACAGTCTCGGATTTTTATCTTGACTTTTTATAAATTTATGGCGTGGCTATTCGTTGACCCCGAAAGTGTGCTTGGTGCGAAGGTAACTTGAAAAATGACTATCTAAAAAATGTGTGTTGCGAAAAAAAAAAAAAAGTAAGACTGTCACGACCTTCAGCACGCATTGAGCTATGCAGTCAATACTCAACGAGCCTTCCATCATGTTTTTTAAGCTCCCCAGGCCCTCCAGAAAGTTCAAGAGAGAAAAATTCTGCTCAATAAAATGTTCTCAAGGTATCACTCTGAAACTTTTATGGAAGTATCAGGGAGACATTCTGAACATTTGTGCCAATTTTCATCAAAATCCATGAAGAAATCAGGAAGTTGATTTTCAAAGCCACGTCCCCCCTTAATGAGGAAAAACAGCGGCATGACAGGAAGAAGTGTTCTATTGTTTCATCTTCACCACAGTATGAGCACAAGGAGGAGGGCGCCAGACCAGATCGATGCAGATAAAAGTTTATTGTAGGAATGCGACATCTGAATTTGGTAAAGAGGACTTCAAGTTTTCTATTATGGCAGAATTTTCTGTTCCAAGGAAATAGGAGGTGTCGATAATCAGTTAGATTTGTTAATGGCAGGTTCCAGGAGTCTTGCATGACTGCCCGTCTCCTGAACCTAGCCGCGGTTATGTAAGCTGATACAGGAAGAATCGGAAGGATTGGACCACTAAGGGCAGCTCTCGCTAAGCTGTCAGCTAATTCATTAATAACTAATCCTTTGTGACCAGGCACCCATACCAATCTAATTAGCTTTAAGTTAGAAGGAATAAGACATTGGAATGTACGCGAAACTTGTGAGCCACTATTTGCAGTGAGAGCTGAACATAACGACAAAGAATCCGTTACGATTACAACTTCCGAGATTGATGAGTGTACTTTTCGTAGAGCCAATGTAACCGCCAGAAACTCAGCTAGAAATACTGGTATATAGTCTGGAAGTCTTAAGGAGAACGACCGACCAGTCGAAAGCGGCTTATCTCTCGTCGTCGTTCTCCCTCTTTTAGCCACAGCCCCGGCCACTGCTCCTTATTGTACAGTGTGTGTGTGCGTGTGCACGTGCGCGCGCGTGTGTGTGTGTGGCACGCGTAATCGTGGGACCGTAATCGTGGGACGTGGGATCGTTCCCCACCTGCGGACTGTTGTTTTTTCATCCATTTTCATTTTCCTATAATTTCTCATTTCTTTAATTGAGTTAGTAAGTACGAGCAATTTCCCCTATGTTGTCCTTGGTGTCATTGTTTGTTGGCTTCTTATATAATTATGATATGATTGATAATAATCGGGCCCTTCGGCTCCCTTTCTTCTCGTTCATTATATTGCTACACGCGTGTGGTATTTGACTGTTTGACCGAGGCGCGCGGGTGCCATCACTCGAGAAAAGAAGAGGAAGAACGAGCTGGGCTCGCGCTGTGAACCTAACCGGTCAGCGCTGCAACCGCTGTTGTAAATACATCCTGTAAATAGTTGCCCGTCTTACTGACTCGTTGTTCGCGTAACATCGTGGTGGAGGTGGAACGTTCCCCGTCCTCGCCACGGAGCTCCGAAGCGGCCGCACCGTCGTCTTCTCAGCCATGGCTTCCGATGGAAACACCCCGTCGCAACCTACACCTGCGGCGCCTACCACAACGTACGTTACGGTTCCTAGTCTCCGTGATCCTGGGACATTCTCCGCCCAAAATGGCGTTGACGTCGACGACTGGCTCAGCATGTATGAGCGTGTTAGCCGAAGCCACCACTGGGACCCCACCATCATGCTTGCCAATGTGATATATTATCTGGACGGGACACCGCTTGTCTGGTTTCGCACCAATGAGGTTGAGATATCCAGCTGGGACACTTTCAAAGAGCGGCTTCGCGACCTCTTTGGCAACCCGTCAGGTCGCCAACAGGCTGCGCGAAAGGAGCTTGCTACCCGTGTCCAGTCGTCGACAGAATCATATGTCGCCTACATACAGGAAGTGCTCGCGCTTTGCCGGAAAGCCGACGAGCACATGACCGAGGTTGACAAGGTGGGCCATATCCTAAAAGGCATCGCGGACGACGCCTTCCACTTGCTCGTCTATAACGACGTCTCTACTGTCGACGCCATCGTCAAAGAATGCCGCTGCTTCGAGGTAGCCAAAAGCCGCCGCGTCGTCCCACAGTTTTCCCGGCTCCCAAACACCCCTGCCACGTCCTCTTGCTCCGCTCTTCCTGCCACATGACCTTTTCAAGAGAACGTCACTCGCATCGTTCGCCGTGAGATTGAAGCGGCGAGTCCGGCCCCCCTTCATCCACGACCCCTCGACGGTACCTTTGACCCAGCGGCCCCTACTATTTCCGTCATACAAGCAGTTGTGCGGCAAGAAATTGCCAACCTTGGCATCCCTACCGCCTGCTCTGTCTCCCGACCTGATTCGGCATCCATTCCCATGGTCACGTCCTTCACCGACCAGTATTTCGCTCCCCGACCACGCAATCCTGCTGAATGGCGTACCCCCGACGACAAACCGATCTGCTTCCGCTGCCACCGAGTTGGTCACGTATCCCGCCACTGCCGCAGCACCTGGATGCCGCCGTACTGGAGCTCATTCCCTGCTCCTCGCCCATACGCCGACGCTCGCCGTTTCTCACCTCGCCGTCCGTACTCTACTTCTGATGCCCCTGACAGCCGCTCCTCCGGGCGATCGCCGTCGCCTCAACGCCGTCGCTCCCCGTCACCCCAACCTCGCCGCTTTTCCTCGCCAAACCGCCGGACGGAAAACTAGGCCATGCAGCTCTTGGAGGTAGTGCTGCATCCCGTCCGTCCTGTACAAATCCTCCGCTGACGCTCCTCACGAACGCGAACCTAATTGACGTAGACGTGGATGGTGTACCATTCAAGGCATTGGTTGATACTGGAGCCCAAGTGTCCATAATGAGCGCTAATCTTTGTCGTCGCCTCAAAAAAGTTCTTACGCCTGCCATCACTCGGGCCGTACGCGTCGCCAATGGCGCCACTGTTGCCGTCAGTGGTATGTGCACTGCGCGCGTAGGAATTGCTGGCCGCCACGTTCCAGTCCTGTTCACCGTGCTGACCAGTTGCCCTCACGACCTCATCTTCGGGCTCGACTTTCTGACGACGCATTCTGCCCTCATCGACTGTTCCACCGGTACGCTGTGCCTCGAGCTTCCTCTTGTTTCCGACGTTCGCCCCGAACCTCCGAACACCCTCTGCACTACAGCGTTTGTTCGGTTACCTCCAAAAGCCCTAACCTTCGTCGAATTGGCCTCAACGGCAACCGTGCCTGATGGCGACTATGTCGTTGCACCTATTCGTGACGTCCTCCTGGCGCGCGACGTCTCTGTGCCACACTCCGTCGTTACCCTTGCCGCTAATCGGATGTGTCTCCCCGTCATCAATTTTGGCTTGACGAAGCAAGTGTTACCTGAGGGCATAGTGGTGGCCACGCTCCGGTCTGTGACAGACGACCACGTCACTGCTTTTGCAGCCGACGCGTCTCCAGATCCTCCTGATTACCCACAGGATGCCTTGAACCTCGACGGCCCATTAAGTCCCATGGTCGCTCCGGACCTTGGCCCTGACCAAGCAGCCGC
Organism: Dermacentor silvarum; assembly: GCF_013339745.2. Taxonomy (NCBI): domain Eukaryota; kingdom Metazoa; phylum Arthropoda; class Arachnida; order Ixodida; family Ixodidae; genus Dermacentor; species Dermacentor silvarum. The sequence goes on from NC_051161.1 coordinate 5,026,929, forward strand.
CCTATATCGCCTTTTGTTGTCCTACCGCGACATATTTGACACTGAAAATCGCCCACTTGGTCAGACGTCCCTTGTTCAGCATCGCATAAACACTGGTGATGCTGTTCCCATTCACCGCCGCCCGTATCGTGTGTCCACGGCAGAGCGGCAAGTTATTCAGCAGGAAGTAAACAAGATGCTCGCCAAAGGCATTGTTGAGCCCTCGTCGAGTCCTTGGGCGTCGCCGGTCGTGCTCGTCAAAAAGAAAGATGGCACGTGGCGTTTCTGCGTTGATTACCGCCACCTAAACCGAATCACTAAGAAGGACGTTTACCCTTTACCACGAATTGACGACGCTCTTGATTGTCTTCACGGCGCCAAATACTTTTCGTCCATTGACCTTCGATCTGGTTATTGGCAGATTTCCGTCGATGAGCAAGATCAAGAAAAGACCGCTTTCGTCACTCCAGATGGCCTCTACCAATTTAAGGTTATGCCGTTCGGTTTATGCAATGCCCCCGCCACGTTCGAACGGATGATGGACTCTCTGCTTCAAGGTTTCAAATGGTCAACTTGCCTTTGTTACCTCGACGACGTCCTTGTGTTTTCTCCTACATTTGAGACGCACCTTGAGCGCGTTGCAGCCATCCTTGACGTCTTCCGCAAGGCTGGGCTCCAATTAAACTCGTCGAAGTGTCACTTCGGGCGCCGACAGATTACAGTGCTCGGCCATCTCGTCGATGCTTCCGGAGTACAACCCGACCCGGAGAAGGTTCGAGCAGTAACGGCTTTCCCTGTACCTCAGTCTGTCAAAGACGTCCGGAGTTTTGTGGGGCTCTGTTCTTATTTCAGACGGTTCGTGAAAGATTTCGCAGCAATCGCTCAACCACTCACTGAACTTATGAAGAAAGACGTGCCTTTTACGTGGGGTTCCCCTCAGGCTGCCGCATTTTCACGCCTTATCACGATTCTGACTAATCCACCGATCTTGGCCCACTTTGACCCGTCCGCACCAACAGAGGTCCGAACCGATGCCAGTGGTTATGGGATCGGCGCCGTCTTAGCGCAACGCCAACACGGACACGACCGCGTTATAGCCTACGCTAGCCGACTCCTGACAACTGCAGAGCGCAACTATTCGATTACCGAGCGCGAATGTCTTGCTCTCGTCTGGGCTGTTTCAAAGTTCCGCCCATATTTATATGGCAAGCCCTTCTCAGTAATCACAGACCATCATGCGCTGTGTTGGCTTTCGTCGCTCAAGGATCCTACTGGCCGGCTCGGTCGTTGGGCTCTCCGACTACAAGAATATCCATACACAGTGACGTACAAGTCGGGACGCCAACACCAGGACGCAGATTGCCTCTCTCGTTACCCAGTCGAAGACCCGACCTCTACGTCTGAGCCTGACACCGACGCCTGCGTTCTCTCTGTTTTTCCTCTGGTCCATGTCGCCGACGAGCAGCGCCGTGACCCGTCCTTGCGTGTCATCATTGACCGCCTGGAATCTCCACTTGCCGACAGTTCCCTTCGCTTATTCACACTTCAAGATGGCGTACTCTACCGCCACAACGTTCACCCCGACGGCCCAGCATTACTCCTTGTGATCCCTAAACACCTTCGCTCGGCTGTTCTCCACGAACTTCACGACCTCCCCACTGCCGGTCACCTCGGTGTGTCACGTACCTACGACCGGATCCGCCGACGCTTCTTTTGGCCTGGGCTTGCTCGCTCCGTTCGAAGATACGTAGCTGCGTGTGATAAATGCCAGCGACGCAAGACACCATCGACGCTACCTGCTGGGTACCTACAACCAATCGACATTCCCGCGGAGCCATTCTTTCGGGTTGGTTTAGATTTACTTGGCCCCTTTCCTCTTTCTACCTCTGGGAACAGGTGGATCGCTGTGGCCACAGATTACGCCACGCGCTACGCCATCACCCGAGCGCTCCCTACAAGCTGCGCCACAGAGGTTGCCGATTTTCTTTTACGCGACGTGATTTTATTACATGGAGCTCCGCGACAACTTCTCACAGACCGTGGCCGGACATTCCTGTCAAAAGTTATCGCGGACATCCTGCAGTCCTGTGCCACGAGGCACAAGCTATCCACGTCATACCATCCGCAAACCAATGGCCTCACGGAGCGTCTTAATCGCACTCTCACAGACATGCTCGCGAAGTATGTCTCTTCAGACCACACAGACTGGGACCTCACTCTGCCGTTTGTCACCTTTGCCTATAATTCCTCGCGCCACGACACAGCCGGCTATTCCCCATTTTTCCTCCTGTTCGGCCGAGAACCAGCACTGCCCCTCGACACAACTCTCCCTGTTCACGCGGCACCCACCAGTGAATATGCACTTGATGCCGTCGCCCGCGCTGCTCACGCAAGGGAAATTGCCCGTGACCGCCTTTTGAACTCCCAAGAGAGCCAAAGGCGTTTGTACGACCAGCGACACCGAGACGTGCACTTCCCGCCTGGTTCTTTGGTGCTTCTATGGTCTCCGTCGCGTCAGGTCGGCCTGTCAGAAAAACTGCTGTCGCGTTACACAGGCCCCTACCGAGTGCTTCGTGCCGTGACTCCCGTCACATACGAGATCGCCCCTGACGCTCCATCTGCTTCCCAGTTCAGCGATATCGTGCACGTTACACGACTGAAGCAGTATCACCCTCCCAGTGATGACATTTAGACGCTCCGGGACGTCGCTTCTGCCGCCGGGGGATTATGCTACACGCGTGTGGTATTTGACTGTTTGACCGAGGCGCGCGGGCGCCATCACTCGAGAAAAGAAGAGGAAGAACGAGCTGGGCTCGCGCTGTGAACCTAACCGGTCAGCGCTGCAACCGCTGTTGTAAATACATCCTGTAAATAGTTGCCCGTCTTACTGACTCGTTGTTCGCGTAACAATATTGTGGGCATTTATTGTGCATTTCTTCGTCATCTGTACATTATCATCATGCGTGTGCCCCTCATCTTCATCGCGCGTGCGGGCGCATCATCATCAGCGTGGACTGTCGAAGGCTGTTCAGGCTGGTTGTGGACGCCGCCCTCCTTCGCCGTGTCGTCTCTCGGGCTCAATAAAGGTCTGACCTTACTGTGACGTCACAAGTGGTGGAGGTGCGTCTTGGTTCCCCGTCCTCTACGCCCCTGGCCTCCTACTCCCTGGAGCTTCGTTCGGGTCGCTGCTTGTGCCCACTGTCCGTCAGCATGTCGCAGGACGAGCAGCCTGGCGCTTCTACCCTAACCATCCCGCCTCCACAAGCCGCACCTTCTGTGATCATCAGCGGCCACCAGCGCGATCCCCATCTGTTCGCTGGTCTTCGCGGTGAAGATGCTGAGGACTGGCTGGATGATTACGAGCGCGTAAGCTCTGCTAATCGGTGGGATGATCCCCACAAGCTCCGCCATGTCTCGTTCTACCTGACCGGTGACAGGCGTAGCACTGAGAGCCACCTTCGAGCCCCGACAACGATCCCGTCTCGCAAGCCCGAGCAGTGCAGCTGACCAGCCGCCTCCGAGTCGGTATCAAGTGTCCGCCAGCTGAGGGCCCACTTCACCACCAGCCCGACGCTTCCTCGGTCGCCAACCTCGGCGGGTACTCGGGCAAACGGACGTCCCTAGGTGCCAGCCTCAACGTACGGGGGCCTTCTTAAGGGGGGGGGGGGGGGGGGGAGGATGTGGGGAGCACACGCTGCTACCTTCTCCCGCGGGCGCTCGCCCGTCGCTTGCGCACGGAGCACACGCGGCGGTAGCCGGGCGGACATCTCGTGCGCGCACAGCGCGCGCTAGGAGAAGATGGCCTTGTGCGCACGTACATTTGCGCACAAGTGTACGTGCGCAAATGTACGTGCGCACAAGGCCATCTTCTCCTATGAATTTTACTCTTGTCTACTTTCAATAAATTAGTTAGCAAGCGGCGCTCTTTCCTGTCCTGACTTTTTTTCCGTCCTTGGTTGCGTCGAAACACTACGGAATAAGATGAACCAACTAGCCCAGCAACAAGTCCCGGTACTTTTCTTATATAGGGACTTTAGTCTGCCATAAAGTCCGACGACGCGAGAAGGAGCCGAGTTGCGCCTCTTTCTCCGTGGCCTGGGTACACGATAGGAGGTCTGGGGGAAGCCTCGGGCACTGCTGTAAGACGTGGAGGAGGGTTTCTTCGTGTGCACCACATAAGTGACACGTCGGATCCACGCCGAATAGTTCGTGGCGGCGTTGGTTTGTGAGGAGAGCGCCGGTGCGGGCTTGAAACAGTAGGGCGCTGCCTTTTGTCTCCTCGATAGTGTGGTGATTGGCACGGTTCCGGCTTGTGTTGGTGATAGAGTGCCAGGCTTTGTTTTTTTGCTACTGCCGTGCGCTATATTGATGTTTCGGCATCATTGATTTCTTTGATGACTTGCGCCACTCTGTCTCTGTTTTAGTTTCGTGGTGTTTGGAATTTTTGTTGTATTTTGTGTTTAGGGACGTGTATTTCCGTATCCAATCCGTCTTGATGTTTTTGTATCTTAGGTGTAGGTATATTCTGCGACTGTAGTTTGTGTTTGCCATGAATTTTAGTCTGCCGGCGTATTGTAGTTTGGACCTCGCTTCCTTTGCCTCGTACGAGGACCAGCTCATTTCCCCGCTTACTGCTGCCTTAGCTGTAGCCATGCTACCCCCCAGCAGCCAGCGGCCCAGTTCTGTTTGATTGTGCTCCAGGCATTTTATGGTTTCGCTGGAGTAGGCCAGCTCGTCGTCTGCGTACGTTGTCGCTGGTACAGCTATTGCCTTCCACAGTGTGCGTCCAACAGTGTTAGGGTTCGGTTGTATGAGTGCCTGGCCAAGTTCCAGATGTTGCCTTTGAGGCGATTTGATTTTTTGACTAAGGCGTTTTGGTGCTGATATAGATAATTTGGTTGGTCGCCGAGTGTTACACCGAGGTATTTGTATTCAGATGTTTTTTTTTTTTTTTTGATGAGGTTCCCTTGGAGGGTGAATTCGTATTGCCAGTGTTGTTTATGTTTATTCCCAACCACTGCGTTTTTTCAGTGTTGAACCTTAGCTGGTCGTTTCCTGCAACTCGGGAGTAGATGTCAAGCTGGTGTTGGAGGTCAGCTGCTGATTCTGCTAACAGGACAATATAATCGGCGAATGCCAGACATGAGATCTTGGTGTATTCCTCCTGCCCATCAGTTGTTATCGTGGACAGTCGGAGGCCTGGTCCCTCGTTGTCTAATGTTTGAAGGAGTTGAGTAATGTATACATTAGTGTTGGGGACAAGGGACATCCTTGTTTTAGTCCTATTTTTTGCTGGACTTTCTTCGACCTAAGTTCGTGTAGTCTGTACACTGCTGTGCAACCCGTGTATAGGTCCTTGAGGAGGTCTATGCTTTTACATTCCAATCCGATGCCCTGTTGTTTTGCCAAAGCCTCGAGCGGGGAACACCGTCATAGGCTTTTTCCATGTCTAGGAAAGCCAGATAGAGCGTAGTAGCTCTGCTGCGAGCCGATAGATGGCGCCGCGGTCAGCGGTCCCAGCTTAGCAGCGCCCCGGCTTGCCTACCCTAAATTTCCGTTCATAGTGGAGTGAGTAAAACTCAAAGCGCGAAGTAAATTCGTTATTTCAGAATAAAGGGTAAGTATACCACGCTTAATGCTTCGCTAACATGAATGTTCCTTGTGCAGGGCGTGAATGACGTGAACACGGATCGATCGGGCAGCACTCAAAGCCCACTCAAGTTACGCTCGCGCGCACAATCTGTTTCGTCTGGACTAGCCGTTCATCCAAGCATTAAAAAATAAAAGCATTAGCCCACGTGTTATCCCTCGATCAGAAGAAAATAGTGACTGCACCGGAAAATGTTGTATTTCATGCTTATCGCTGCTTCCATTCACACTCAGAAAACCGTTGAAACATCGTTGCGCGAATTCTGTGTGGCCATGATATAAATTGAGAAATGAAACGGCTCAACCTTGCGGTATGCAACGAACTAGAGCAAAGTGACTGTTGATGGCTAGAACTTATGAGAATGCGCATAAGCTATGTAAAAACTCTTTCAAATTGGAATTTATTAGGCGGGACGAAGGCAGGCGTCTTATCTTGGATTACAGCATCACGAATACAGTTTACTGATGAAAATCTGAGCAAATGTCTTTTTTATTCCAATTCCACTTAGCATAGACTGTGCATATTATTAATTTGGCTTTCGTCCATTGAGGACTGAGTGGCTCTTGCAAGATCTAAAAAAAAAAAAAAGAGGTGACTTTCTTTTTTCTTAAATTGCATATGAGAATGTGGCAATGTAAGCGTATTTGACAATGCATGCCTGTTCACTTACATGCACTTACACCCACCACACAATAATCTCATAGACCTTTTATTTTTGTTTTTATTCTTTTGCAAAGACAATACGAAAAAAATTGTGCATGAAGCAGCTCGATAATTTTAATAAGGGATAACAATCCCAGAAGCTTACGCTCTCATACACTCCCACAATGAAAAAAATGTTGAATAAAAACATGCAAGTGCGTAATATACACCGCACGCGCATTGTAAAAAAAAAAAAAAAATCAGTAGCCAGGATGCAACAAATTTGAAAATCAGGCACACATCTGCACAGAAAACAGCAGTATTATTCAGGGTGCACAAAGATTTAAAGATATGCAAATGTCATGTAGACAGAACCATAGTAAAGTTGCCGTCCCTTCGAGACACTTGGATTACTTTTTCCATTCCGCCTAATTACATTATTAGTCTTAATTATTTATCACCTTTTCAAATATTATAATTAAATTAAAAGTGTCAATGAGAAAATTGTAGAGCAACATGAAATACTCCCGATACAGCTTTTTATTGCTCAATACGCGCTACGTAGAAGTGTTTTTCCGAGCGTGAAAGAAGCCCACGAATACACGCAAAGTGCCTCGAGCGGCCAGTCGCGCGGCAATTTTCCGTGTATTCGCGGGTTTCTTTCACGCTCGGAACACTTTTATGTATCAGGTATTGAGCAACAGAAAGCTGTATCGGGAGTTTTTCATGTTGCTGTACAATTCTCTCGTTCACACTTTTTTATCCAATTATAGCATTATAAAAGTTTATTAATCACTTATGAAAATAATTATGTAATTAGGAGGAATGCAAAAATTAATAATAATCTGAGTATCTCCAAGCGACGGCAGACAGCGTTACGAGTTTGGTCTGCCCTCAGATCTGCCTGGCGCCACTGCTCTAGACGACCGCTGTCGGACGGCGCTTTGAATAAAGGCACACGATCCGCACAAGTCCGGTATCCAGAATTACAGTTCGGAACGAAGCATTTTCTACCCATTTCAAACGCCGCTCAGAAGGCCGCTGCCACCTTTGTCGAGGGCCCGTGTACCCAAGCACAAGCTCATGAAACGCACGCCATAGAGAAAGGAATTCAACAAGAGGGGACACTCCCATAGGGCCCAGCGGCCGAATTGACTGCAGCGTGCCAAGCGGTCGGTGTCGATCACTTGCATCACTTCCGGTTTCGGTTTTGGGCGCGCGTATTTTGAACGCAAGCTAGCACGCCGGCTGCGCACCCCCCCCCCCTTCCCCCCCCCCCTTTTTTTTTGCTCTTCGTGCAGAATCGGTTTATTATTTAGTAAAAATGATTGCGAACGATCTCGTAAAGTCCCATCGAATCTGTGCCACGTGCAATTTCACGAAGTAGACGCAAGACCTATTGTGCAATGAGGAAATATTTATTTTGCTCTATATAAAATCTCGGTCCGCGATTTTTGTGCGTTCATCCAACGTTGTGACACCAGCAGGTAAGGCAGTCGTTCCTGTATGAAGCTCCACCGGACGGTACCAGCTGAAAAAAAAAGTAAATTACAAGCATGTTACATTTGCAAGCACGTAACAGCATGTTACAAGCATGAGTCATTTTGGTATTTAGACATAGGAATACTGCGAGGCGAAACGTGCGAAAGCGGTGAATGGGCGGCATTACAAACAAAAGCAATTCGCTTTTACATACATGGCGTAGAAAATACCCGACTCATCCCAAACATATATGAAAACATCTGGTTTCCAAGCGTTCCCCAATTTCCGGGCATTATTTCCTGCACTTAGGCAGCACAAATACACGAGCGACTTCGCGTTTCCAAAACTTGGCCTCGGGCGACGCGACGGTACGCGACATACACCGAGACGGACGCAACAGGCACTCAAGACAAATGCGTGGGTGCAATGCCTTCTTTCAGTCCTTTGAAGACGTAATTTTCGAATTACAAGTTTCTGATATGTTCGTCGTTCGCGCGTTCTGCCGGCGCCAGCAGCACACCTCATGTTATCACTCTTGGCAATCGCCCATCGCGCTTTCAACAGGCGTGAGTATCGAAAGAAAGTATATGTTGTTGCGGAGCCACAAAAAACGTCACAGACTTGTCCCTCTAAGATTCATTACACGCCAAACTTTATCGCCATGGCCGAGCTGCTTATCGCTAACTGCGTCACAGCGCGCTGTGCGGCCAGCGTGCCTCAAAAGTACCCCAGAAAGTAACGAAATTACTTTTCAGTAATGTCTGGCGTCAGAGAAAGCGGCACAAACTTCTCCTAGCAAGATGCACTAGACTACACACCACGGCTGAGTTCTCGCTAACTGCGACATGGCGCCCTGTGCGGCCAGTGTGGCTCAAAAACCGAAATAAGTTACAATAGTCCCCTAGGAAGTGTCGGAAACATGTCTCAGCACGATTCATTAACTCAAATTAACTGAGCCAGGATGGCCGAGCTGTTTTTCGCTAACTGCGTCTTAAGTCTCGGTCCCGTGCCGTAAGCCTAATTGCGTCGTAGACTGTGAAACAAGATTTCTCACCTTGCCGTAGTCCAATAGTGCAGTGGTGTCTTGTCCCAGTGCAGAAGGAACGCAAGAATACGCCGAGAGCCCAATAAACCAGGTTACATTTAAAAAAGAAAAAAAGAATGAGACAGACGGGTCGCCGCGCGCGAGCGCTCAAACGCGCGTGCAGCCATCCTCGCTGGCTTCGGGGGAGTGTCTGGCGGATGACGCATGTATCTGGCGCGTCATTGACCTGTGGCTAGGTAAAGCCCGACCCTCATAGAACGAATTTCCGGCGTCCAAGCGGCGAACTTCGTCCGACGGCGGCCGCTCTTCGGTCGGCGTCAAAAATCGCGACACGCGCCACCGATTTGGAGGGGATAGATATTTTCGCCCGCCGCCGGAAGCGTCCAGCGCGCGGCGACAAGCCCGATCCAATCAGGAGGCAGCACTTCCGGCCGTTGCATCATGGGATTGAGCTTATGTAAAACATGGCGGCGGTCCCGGTCGCCCGCTTCTAGAGTGTACTAGACAATAGACAGTTTTAGTTTAGCGTGGTTATCGGAATAGCGGGCGTACCGGAATAGCGGGATCGAAGTGCGCATGCGCAGAACGCTAACCAACCCATACCGTTTACCGTGCGCACGCTATTTCTCAGAGTTAACGTTACCGTGTTAGCGTGGTGTACGTAGTGTACGTAAAACATGGCGGCAGTCCCGGTCGCCCGCTTCGAACTGAATTTGGCGTTGTTTTTGTAGAATTCACTTCGTTCGTAGCAAATGACTGCGTAAACGGCTTTTGCTTAGTCTCATGCCGCTTCGCCGAGAGAGTGTTATGGCTAATCTTGAGGAATTTTCGAGATCGCTTCTCGTTTCGAACGCGCCTAAGCCTAACGAGAGAAATTTTTTCTGAGATGCGAGCGCCATCTATCGCTAAAGTCGGGAGATAGGCGCGACGACAGCATATGGCCTCTGAGATGGGAGGATTTCGGAGGCTATGGTAGACAGCTTGTACTGCTTGTCTGTTTCGTTGCAGATCGACGGACATGTGAAGTAAAAATACAACGCGCTCCTGGCTTCCATTGCGCTGCCTATCGCACTTTCCGGACGCACACACACATAGAATTAGGTGCCCTGTGTATGCGAAATTCAAAGCGTAATGCAATAGAGTCCCGCACGTAAACTACGCTATCACGCTATACTAAAACTCTCTTTCTGCAAAGTTCGTTTGCGGAACGGTAACGCTATTTCCCGTAACCCCGCTATTACGCTAACGCTAAACTAAAACTGTCTAATGGTCGAGTGGGCCGAACGGCGCTCTGGCACTGAGGCGCCGCGTGTGGAAAAATAGTGCGAGGGCGCTGCGAGCGAACTGGATTGGGGCGGAGACGCGCTCCGCGGCATATTCAATGTACTTTCGTTGCGAGCGCCGAGGCCAATTGCGCATAGTACGCTCTTAAAATAGTGCTTTATTTCAACTGTAAATGTATGTTTACACCATTTTGCCAAACATATATATTTGAGGAACGGATTATACAACGCGACGTCTTCAATTTTGCTGTCGTTGTCAAGCGCGTCGTCTGCTAGCGAGCGCGCGTTCGCTACGCGGACGCTGGAGGACGCCCAGTTTTTCTGGCAGAACCTCTGTGCAGTACATTTTTAATGGTTTAGTTGCTTCGGTGCGCCCATGACTCTTGACGGCTGGTTCCAAATCTAGCTTTAGCCAGGTGAACTGCCGTTTTTACCACTGTCCTCTAAAACTAACTGGTATCTCCGCAACATGAAGGCTACGTAAGAAAATTTTATTATTGATATCTTGTCATTTACACGCGCTTCTTGTTGGTGGATATTGATCAGGGACAATGATTGAAGAAAACAATATTAGAGTGAAATAAACCAGGTTTATTAACTGCATGGCGCGAAGAATGATCAATGTATTTCTAGGTAATTAAATGAAAGGGTACATACATATATATATATATATATATATATATATATATATATATATATATATATGTAGGGGAAAAATAACAAATATTATAAATGCAATAATTGAAAAAGTGAGAACTCCCGGCCGGAATAAGCGCACGTGTTTGCAGTAACAAACACACTTATTAGTGAATACTGGAAATAAAACTCTCATTCGTAGAAAGAATATTCTTAACAGGCAAGACCATCTTGTATGTATGTATGTATGTATGTATGTATGTATGTATGTATGTATGTATGTATGTATGTATGTATGTATGTATGTATGTATGTGCGTGTGTGTGTGTGCGTGTGTGTGTGTGTGTGTGTGTGTGCGCGCGCGCAAGTGTTATAGGTATACTGTACGACGCCGAATAGTCATTTCCGTTCGAATGTAACGCATGCCAACACTATTGAAATCTCAAAGGTGAGTGACTGCATGCAAGTGAGGACTGTTATTCAGAATGATTTTGTTGCCGGAGAGTCGTGGCAGTTGCGCAGAGGCGCAGTTCCTGAGAGAATTAACGGACTGGAGGTCCAGTCTCACCATGTTTGCAGCCCATTAAAACTGAGTGCCCCATGTGGTACCACACTTATCTTCATCAATGAACGCAACAGATCTGCACATATCTCTACCTGTATGTGAGACATGCCGTTCCTTTGTTTCATTATGGTCGTTATGATAGTGCACCGGATAACTGAACGCAGCCGTTTATAATATACAAGCTGCAGAGTTGGACGGTCATACATTTGGGAACGGCATTACATTTACGCATGAAATATAGGTTGAGCGTAACATGTTTTTCGGAGAAATCAGGCTCGAGAATAATTTATGTTGTTTACACCCCCAGAAATAAGCCGAAGAACGCAGCCACCTGCTTTTTTCTTTTTTTTAATATGAGCAAATTCTTCGGTTTTACGTGGCAAAACCACGATATGATTATGAGGCACCCGGTTTAGTTTTTGCCACATGGGGTTCTTCAACGCGCACCTAAATAGAAGTACACGAGTCTTTTTCCATTTCGTTCCCATTGAATTCCGCGACCTGGATTGAGCCCGCGAGCTCCCGAATTGGCAGCGCAACGCCGTATCCACGATATAGGCACTAATTAGGCTACCGCGCAGGCTTTCTTTCTTTTTTATTTTTTGAAGTATTGACTGGAAAAAAATCCACGTACGGCTTACGGCCAAAGATTAGCATATAGAATGGCTAACTAAAACCGTTTTCGGCGCACGAGGTCCGACTGCAATAAATTTATGACCACGTACCAATTACTCCGCATTCTGTTACGCGAGAAAGGCGGAAACTTGATTGGAATGTTGCACTGCAGTTTACTTTTTTTTATCTATACCAATGAGTCCCGTAAATCTAAGTACAAGGCGCCGGATGGGGCAGATATGCTTTACTTATTTGAAGCGGCAAGCAGGAAGGTTACATATGTTGCTTCGTCTGCGTTTCGTCAGACCTACTGATAGAAAACTATAAGCAAAACAATACGCACGGGAGATACATGCTGCTTGAAGAACGTGAAAAAATTTTTTTTCTCCAAAGGGAACCGCACAATAATATAGTAGAATGAAAGCCGACACTGCGGCCGCAATGCACGTGCAATCACCGAGCCGCATTAGAAAATAATAAAACATAAATAAAGGAGAGAAAGGAAAGGAATTTATTCTTAGGCATAAATACATGTCATATGCAATTATGAACCCCATCTGATCGGTCTGAACGCAAATACCAGCGCGCGAAGTAGTACGAATGTCCCTGCCGAGCAGTATCGCCAGCAGTTTCCAACGGCGCGACCTTGATGCGGCCCAATCCACTTCGACTGCAGCGCCGCCCCAGTATTTTTCCACGTCGGGCGCCTCACTGCAAAACATGCGCAGCCCCAGCCGCTCGTCCCACTCGACCATATTCTAGTACACTCTACCCGCTTCGAACTGAATTTGGCGTTGTTTTTGTAGAATTCACTTCGTTCGTAGCAACTGAATGCGCAAACGGCTTTTGCTTAGTCTCATGCCGCTTCGACGAGAGAGTGTTATGGTTAATCTTGAGGAATTTTCGAGATCGCTTCTCGTTTCGAACGCGCCTAAGCCTAGAGAGAGACATTTTCATTTAGAGTCACTGGAAAATTTTTAGAGTATCGCATTTGTTTTCCGCGCGCCGCCGCCTGCCGCGGCCACCGGTGATTGGGGCGCTCGTGTCACGTGACCTTTTGCCGCCATATTTCTTCCAAGCCCTTTCAGTTGGCACGTCGAACCCGTAGCGTACGCACCGCGCACGGAGAGCACTTCGCCGTTTCGTTCAACGCTTGCGTTGCGCTTGCGAACACAGGCGTCAGAAATAACCCATCATCATGCCTGGTTGCTGCGCCTTCGGGTGTAGCAAGCGAACGGAGTCCGGGATAGCATTTTTCTGTATTCCGTGCGGGAAGGACGACGGTGAACGACGGTCTGCGTGGCTCCACAGAATTGGCCGCAAAAACTTCGCGCCCTCGAAGAACACCCGCTTGTGCGAGGTAAGTTTCTTGAATAACTAGTTTGCTGGACAGTTATTGCTTTCAAGTGACTGTACTTGCGTGTGACCGCTAAACTTTACCTGTCCGGTTCACGCTCATCGCTCTGAGTGCGGCTATTGAACACTATAAAGCTAGCACACGTGGTTTTGAGTGAGCTGTTCTGTTCGCGTGGCTCGCTTTGCTTCACGCTATTGAAAATCGCCCAGTACCTATCTTTCAAGTAGGGTCTCTGGTTCGCGCGACCCGCTCTGCTTTGTGCTATTGATTCCAGTAAACTGTTCGGTTTGCGCGGCTCGCTTTGTTTTGCGCTATTGAAAATCGCCCAGTACCTATGTTTCAAGTAAGCTCCTCTACTTAGTGCTGTTGAAAACATCGCAGTACGAACTTCCTAGCAAGCTCTCCACTGTTTCATTCGGTTTGCGCGCCGCGTTTGAAGAAAACGTACATACATGTCAAGCAAGCTGCAGTGCTTGATTCGCGCGGCTCGATGGAAACAACAAACATGCATTTCAAGTGAGCGTGTTGTGCTACAGAGTAAAAGGAGGCGGTTCCCATGAATAACGTGTTTTGAACAAGCACCAGGTCTATACAGAAAATGTTGCTTCAAAATGTCTTCTATAGCTTTCCTGACTCTGTTTTTTGCGACTATTTACAGTTTAGATATTTTAAGCACTGTCACAGGGTAGGGTTATTAACATTCCTATTTTTCTTTGTTTTCTCCATGGACAAACTATAGGACCATTTCATTCCTGATGATTTTGAGAAACCAAGAGTTGAATCGGAAGACCATTATGCTGTTGTCATGCTTGACGAAATAAATTGTTGTTGTGACTATTGTGAAATAAATATGTTGCTTGCCTCCACATCTTACTTTGTGACTGCATGCTGTTCTGAAAATGCGAATTTTGCTGACAGCATGAAGCAATTCGGGGACAAATGGTATGGTGTCCCTTATACAGGGAGGCTGTAAAATAGTAAGTTTTATTGCAAACCGGCTACAGCATGATTACGAATGCTTGTCAACTGGCACAGCACCTCTATAAACACTGGCACCGCTACAGCGCGTCAGCAGTCTGGAAGGAATATGGCCGCCGCCACCCAATGTTGCCAGCATGCCGCGTACCTTTGCGGTACTCTGATGCGAGCGCCACCTGTCGGTAAAGTTGGGAGATAGGCGCGACGACGGCATATGGCCTCTGAGATGGGAAGCTTTCGGGGCTATGGTAGATAGCTTGTACTGCTTGTCTGTTTCGCTGCAGATCGGCGGACATGGGAAGTAAAAATACAACGCGCTCCTGGCTTCCATTGCGCTGCCTCTGGCACTTTCCTGACGCACACACACATAGAATTACTTGGTTGCCCTATGTATGCGAAATTCAAAGCGTAATGGAACCGCGTATGTTGTAGAAGAAATAACTCAAGAAAAATTATAAAACACTAAGTTATGACGTTATTAAGTGTCGCAACATGCTAAATCTTACTCTGGGTTACATTTAAAAAACAGTAATATCCTGCTTCACGGCTGGCCACATTGATAGCGGCTCGGCGGCGTTCGCCGCTGGATCGTCGCATGAGGGGCGGTGAGGCGAAAACACGGCGGCGCGTCTCGCTACATTTTTTGACGCGCGAACATCGTCGGGGAAGTTCGCTCCATGAGGGTCGGGCTTAAGGCAAGGAAAATAAGTCGCAAAGCTTAAGATAATTTATACGCAAAACGTTTTAGTTTTCGCGGCAAAGAATTAAAAAATAAATGAATGGCTGTTAACTTAAGTTCACTTTCTTTTTTTTTTTTTCGATGCTCGCGGCAGCTAACGTTCGGTGTCAAAAGTATAGCGTGACGTATGGTGACGTGTTTCCTGTTGCCAGTTTTTTCCGAGTGTCCCCTCTTGTTGAATTTCTTTCTCTATGCGCACGCGAACAAATAAAGACGCGCGGCGTGCTCGCAATGACGCAGCAGTGCGTATAGATAGCTTGCACTGACGTCGGTGAAAGGAATTCTGGGATATGCGTCCGCCATGCACTCTCCCGCAGTCACCATGGTTACGGTGGCTAGCCACCGTACCATGGTCATGTGCATGATATTTGGTTGTTCCAACCGCAGTGGCACCCGCGGGAGAAAAAAACCGACTCAACCTCCATGCAGCGAACTTTCGCGACGAATTTCACGTGACGAAAAATCCATCGCCGTCGCGAATTCGTCGCACCACACTCCATGCAACCAAGAACGCCGCCGACCATGCGGTCGACGCAGCCCGCGAGGAGTCATTGTGGCCAGACGAGATAGGCTACGAAAGCGACGTTGGCGAATGAAAAAGCAGAAGGCAATACAGGGCCTAAATCAACGTTTTTAAACGTAAAATAAGGCACCTGACTTGAAAAAGTACGTGCAATAAGTGTTCGCTGTTAGCCGAAATCTATTTAGACAGTTTTTTTTCTTTTTTTTTTATGCGCGGCACGTCGGTATTTCACCGATACTTATCCCTCGTCTACCACCCTGTGTTTGTTTACGGTTCTCGAGTTTTTCTCCCGTCAGCTTCCGCCTTCGAGCCTGCCCTGCCATCAAGGAAAGCTATTAGACAGTTTTAGTATACCGTACACAACTAATAGCGTACGCTATACGCTATAGTACAGCGTACGCTAAGCAGCGCACGTTTATTAGTTCTAGCTGGCCTGCGAGATCTTTCGATCTCAGAAGCCATATGCCATCGTCACGCCTATCTCTCGACTTCACCGACGAGATAGGTGGCGCTGACATATCTTGAAGGTTTCTCTCGTTAGGCTTCGTGTAGTTTGAAACGAGAAGCGATCTCGAAAACTCCACAAGGTTATCCATAGTACGATGTCGTCGAAGCGGCCTGAGACTAAGCGAAAGCCGTTTACGCAGTCATTTGCTACGAACGAAGCGAATTCTACAAAAGCCACGTCAAATTCAATTCGAAGCGGGCAGCAGGGACCGCTGCCATGTTTTACCCACATGCCTTGCGAGAAGGCTCTTTTGTCTCTTAAAGTAGCGAGCCGCTCATATGCCGCACATGCGCGATGCTTCAGCTCGCGTTTTTCTCGGATGTACCAGTGAGCTACACCTGCAAACTTCAATCAGACGTCTTTCCAAAACACGGCGGTACGCAAGGCATCATGTTGCGGGTATCCATGGGCAGAGCATCATCGGGAAACGAAGCCTCTAACTACATAGAATACACAAAACAAGCCGTGACCACATATTATTCACTAGAACATTGAGGCAGAACAACCAACAAGGAGGTGAAACAGCGCTGGAAAACAAGCGTTTTAAACGAAGGTAGGAAATAGCCGAACAGTAGCCAAGCTACGGTGGCGTAGCCAAGCGTCAACAACCAAAACTCCCGTCGGCGGGCGACCGACGGAAGTCAACCTCTGCGCTGTGGCCCGATTGGTCCACGCTGGATGGATGGATGAGGCTGAACCACGGGCTGAACCCTTTAAATCGGGCGGTGGCATACGCCACCTAGCCATGACCATTAACATAATTTGTACTTTGTGGTGGGTGAAATTTCACCCCTGCCTTAATTTTATCCATCAATCAGATAACCTCTGCTTGGTCACTTCTACCCGCTTAAAGTCTATTTTGCCTTCACTGTCCCTAAACCCCAATGCTTTGAAAAAATCAGCCCCGATGCCTTGCACTGTAGGGTTAAGCCCCTTACAGAAAAGTATGAGGTGTTCAGCCGTTTCCTCTTCTCCACACGCACAGCACAACGTGTCTATACCTTGGTACTTGACTCGGTACATCTTAGTCCGCAATACTCCCGTCCTGGCTTCAAACAACAAAGAGCTTTCCCTAGAATTATCGTAGATATTTTCTTTGGCAATTTCTTGCTTGAAAGTTCGGTATGTGCCCAGTGCTGATTTCGTCTGCATCCCTGTTTTCCACAGAACCCTCTCTGTTTCCTGGTTTGCACCCCTCCTGCAGTCCAAATATTTGATTGACAGTTTTCTGGTCAGCTTCCTCCATTTTGTATCAACATTCCTCATGTACAAATAACTGAAAACTCTCCTTGCCCACCGCTTTTCTGCCATCTCTCTCAATCGCTCCTCAAATTCTATCTTGCTGCTGGCTTCCCTGCCCTCGAATGACGTCCATCCCATGTCACCCTGTACCCCCTGATTTGGTGTATTTCCGTGTGCTCCCAGAGCCAGTCTACCTACCGCCTCGCTGCTTAACTTCCAACCTTGCTCGAACATCTGATCTCATGCACAGGACCGCATTGCCGAAAGTCAAACTAGGGACCATCACCCCTTTCCAAATCCCTCTCACCACTTCGTACCTATTGTAATTCCACAGTGCCCTATTTTTCATCACAGCTGCATTTCTGCTACCTTTAGCCGTCACATATTTTTCATGTTCCGTTAGCTACTCAGCCCCATTGTTTATCCACACTCCCAAGATATTTGTACTTATCCACCACCTCCAGTGTAACCTCCTGTATCCTATGCTCGCTGCCCTGATTATCATTAAAAGTCATGACTGCCGATTTTTCTTTACTAAACTTCAAACCTAAGCTATCTCCCTCTTTACCACAGATGTCCATTAATCTCTGCAAGTCTTCCTTGCTGTCAGCCATAAGTACAATGCCATCTGCATACATCAGTCCTGGTAATGACTGTTTAATCCATTCTCCCTGCTTGAAATAGGAAAGGTTGAAGCCAAGTCCGCTCCTCTCTGTAATTTTTTCTCTAATCCTTGTAAATACAGCATGAACAACAGAGGTGACAGAGGGCACCCCTGCCTAAGCCCCTGCTGTATCTCTATAGGCCCAGATACCTTGTTTTCCCATTTTATAAGCACCCTGTTACTTTTATAGATATCTTTTAAAAGATTTCTTACTCCATCTTCCACCTCTAGAGTGCCCAGTATGTCCCACAAATCCTTTTGGATTACACTGTCATAGGCTCCCTTGATATCCAGAAAGGCAAGCCATAGGGGCCTGTGTTCCTTTTCTGCTATTTCAATACACTGTGTCAATGAGAACAGATTATCTTCTAACCTTCTTTGTTTTCGGAACCCATTTTGTAGTTCCCCCAGCATCCCTCGCTCTCCACCCATGCCTGCAGTCTGTCCTTTATAATCTGCATCACCACCCTGTAAACCACTGACGTCACTGTTATGGGACGGTAGTTGTTTATGTCGGCTTTGTCCCCCTTTCCCTTATATATCATGCTCATCCTGCTCAGTCTCCACCCGTCAGGGGCTTTACCGTCCATTATCATTTTGCTCACTTCCTCTCCTAATGCTTTCTTAGATTTTGGGCCCAATGTCTTTATCAACATAATTGGGATGCCATCAGGACCTGTCGACGTGCTACTAGGAACCCTCTTCTCTGCCCTTTCCCACTCGCTTTGTGCCAATGGAGCCACTGCACTGACTAGTCCATCCTCACCTGATTGAGCACATGCTATGTTTCGTTCTTTAAATTTTTCTGTCATCATTGTTCTTATATGTTCCATTGCCTCATCTCCCTCTAGTCGAACACCTTGAGCTGTAACTATAAACCTCTGCTCTAGGCTAGTCTTATTACTCAAGGAGTTGAGATGTTTCCAAAATTTCTTCGCTGCTTTTCTATCCTTTTTGTTTACTTCTGACAACCATTGGCTCCCCTTTCTTCTGATCTTCTCATTGATCAAATTGGATGCTTTCCTTCTACAGTTTAAGAAGTTATTCCATTTTCTGCCTACATCAGCTTCTGGTTCACCCCTCTGCTTTGAATATCTGTGTTCCCTGGATGCTTCCTGGCGTTTCTCTATGGCCTTCTTAACCTCCTCATCCCACCAGCTCTTGGGTTTACGTCTTCTGTTCCCTTTTGTCCTGACTCGTACCTTAGTAAGCTCTAGCTCAAATAGTCCTGTTAAATTTGCATATGTCCATTCTGTTTTTGTATCCTCTGAAATTACTTCAATTTGCTGGGTTGCTATTTCAAGCTGCTTTTCCAAGTAAAATATCCCACCTGGTTGTTCATCTTGCCTCCTACCTACTTTCATTTCCCTTCTAAAACTCACCTTAATACGTTTGTGATCACTACCTAGACTTCTGGAGCCATATTCATCTATGCTCATTACATTTAGCCTATCGTGCATCCTATGTGACATTAGTGCATAATCTATCGTCGACTGCAGGCTCCCTACCTCCCATGTTATGTGCCCTTCACACTTCTCAGTACTGTTGCATACAACTAAGTCATGCATTTCACACATATCCAGCATCATGTTGCCTGTTGAGTCTGTGTACCCGTCCATGTCTTCTATGTGTGCGTTCATATCTCCTAGTATAATAATCTCGCACCCTTCTCCTAGCTCATTAATGTCACTTGATATGCATTCCTGCATTTTTTTGTTTTCCTCTTTGGCATTTGCTCCTGTCCACAGGTATACAAAGCCAAGGAGTGTCTGCTCTCCTGCAACTTTCTCTTTTAGCCATAAATGCTCTTTGCATTCCTGTTTGACCCTTTGCCAGTTCATACTTTTATGAATGAATGCACCAATTCCACCCCCTTTTCTGCTGCCCTCTGTTCTATTGCAATATTCCCATGCATAGTCAGGATTACAGGGAGGTTGCTCCATGTCCCTAAGATGTGTCTCCACAAACCCGTATACCATCAGCTTTTCTTGCCTTAGTTGCTCGTCTATCTCCTCCCACTTCAGTCTATTCCTGCCACCTTGCATGTTAATGTAATCTATGTCAGAATGACCTTGCCCCTGGTGCTTACGTCTATTTCTTCTACCGATTCTACGTTTCTTGAATCTGAATCTTGGAGCCTCTCTGGGTCCGTCTTCATCTACACTGGTGGTCTTAGGGCTCTGGGTCCCCCCAAAAAAGCCGTAGCTTGGCGCGCTATCCTACTACCTACGCTCCCGCCCGTGGCACCACTGTAGTGAATGCCATCCTGTGCAAAAGGCTGGGAGCCAGACTCGTACACTTCCCGGTTTACCTCCATTATGCCGTACCCAAGTGGTCTGCTCAGACCCCTAATGACCCGGTTAGCCTCAAGCACCCTCCATTCCATCGCGCTAGCCTGGCCCCGGACATGTGGGATTGTGCATATGGTCACATGCACTTTCGCAGAGGTTTCTCTGAGTTTACGCAACCCAACCTCTAACTGTCTGTTTAGGTTCTGGCTCTTTCCCTTCAGCACATCGTTGAGACCAGCATGGAGAACGACCAGATGTTCATGCTCCAGGTTGTCCGATACCACCTTCTGAGCTTTTGCCATTGCGTCGCCCACGCTCTCCGCCGCGTGCGACGACTTCTGGCGGCGGCGGTTCGCTGGGCGGCGAATATCTGGAGAGAGTGAATCGGCGACGAAGGGTCATTTTTTTGACGTCGGGCGGCCGTCGCCGAGCGGCCGCCGCCGAAAGTTCGTCGCTTTTTCGCTTCATGGAGGTTGGCCTTAACAGCAACTTCTTTTCATTTCCGAATATCGTGGAGAACCAGTGCGAGCTCACGAAAGCGTTGAGCACGAAGCGGCGCAGCCTATGGCTGGCGCGCATTAAACGTACGTGCCAACTTAGACATCGAGAACCGCAACCTGCGAGTCTGCGGCGCACACTTCACTGCAGGTAAATAATTCCTTTCGACTTTGACAGCGTGATAACGGCGATATATAACGAAAGGTTAGTTTTGTAACTTTGTTCATTTTGCGTTCTTAAGGAAGCCGGCTAAACTGTTCGACGAGACGGACCCTGACTGGGCTCCGTCGCTTCTCCTCGGCTACAGCGCCATGAACACGTATCCCTCACGACACCAACACCTCGAAAAACGATGCGCCGAAAAGAGGAAGGCGGACGCCGAAAAGCGGGAAGCCGAATTGCAGGAACGGTGTGCAAAGGCCGACGCGGCAGCGACAGCGATCCAGCCGTGCGCCGATCGGCCCCTCTCGCCGCACCCGACAGGAGAAACCGACCAGTTGAGAGAGCTTGAAAGTGGGGAAAAAAAATAAAAAATTCTGCTGCTTACCTCTTCAAGTAGGAGCACTCTCCGAGCCTCCTCGCCGACAAACTCTTCACCCAACCATTTCCAGGGATTCACCCAGCCATTACCATTGTAGGGATCGACGTTCTCGCACAGTTGAATTTTTTCTTTGTACCGTACACGCGCAGATCCAATCAACTGTGTGAAGTAGTCCTCGCAAAAGGGCCGTGCAGTTGGAAATGCTGGCATGTCCACGGAAAAGACGAATAGAACACGACACAGAGAAAACAACTGCTCGACGGATTCTCGCAGCGAGCGCGCGTCGGACTAGCGACAAGCGCGGTTCGCAAGCATGGCGGCAGCGAGCCCGCGGATGTGACGTCACGTGTAAGCTATGTATACGACACTAACACAGAACACGACAGCCTTACTTCAAGATCGACATTAAGGCTGCAGAGCTGGTGATGGGACTCTCGCTGGCATGGCATTCGTTTGGATCCTCTTGACTCGCACTTCCTGTCGGCCGCGGTAGACCAGTACGTTTACATTAGGCCTGAAGACTGTCGGCGCTGAACGGAAGGCTCTTGCAGTGCCACAAGAGAAAGCGGAAGAGGTTTGCGTATCAAAGATTGCGATGCCTCGAGGTTTTTCTCAAGATCACACTGAAAGTGGGACGAAAAAAATTACTCCATCTCCCGCTAAAGAGAACCATGTGTGGATGCGAAGCAGCGGGGAGATGGTTTGCTTGAGCGGGAGATGGTTTCGCGGCAGCGGCCCGAGCGGTCATCGCGGCGCTGGACAGGAGAGAGAATGAGGCGCGCTCGCTCCGGATGGATGGATGGATGCTATGAGCGTCCCCTTTGAAACGGGGTGGTGGGTTGCGCCACCAACAGCCCACTCGCATCGGCAATAGCATCTCCCGGAATACCACCCCAGATCTCTGCTTTGTCAAAAATGCGGATGGTGCTAGATGGTCTAATAATACAGAGCTAAACCTCGGCAGTGACCACTACATGCTCACCATTGACATCCCGGCCAAAGGATACCCCAAAAAGAGGAAATTCGTCACGAAACACACAAAGTGGGATCTCTTCAGATTCAAACGTAATAGAAAAGCCCCGTCTTGCATCACGGACCTAGGTCGATGGGTCAGAGAACTGATAGGGGATGCCGATAAACATACAACGGAGATTTCTTTCGAGGAAAACAGCCCTAAACCAGACCCCAAGTTAATTAACCCTTGGGAACAGCAAACGCTACAAACAGAATGGTTGAAGAACAAGCATAACCGTCAGCTTAAATTTCGTCTGGCGGGACTCGACCAAGAGATTCAGGACTACTCATCGCAGTGGTATCAAATCTGTGATAGGATTAATGAACAGCATGGGTAGCAAAAACCCATGCATTGCTAAAACAACTACTCGATCCAGACTAATCGAAGGGCGCCTCTCAAGAGAAAATGCTTAAGATCTTACACTCCTTTCCAGGTGGGGAAAAGCCAATGATGGACCTTCTCTGCTCCACATACCTAAACACCAAAGTCGATAGTGACTCTTATGAACCGTATAAAGGTGTTCCCAATGCCGATCTGGATCAAGATTTTACTGCAGCAGAGGTTCGTGCGGCCCTGCGCCAGCCTACGCTCCACATCGGCGGCAGGCAACGATAGAGTAACCAATAAAATGCTCCGGAATTTGGATGGAGTTTCTATTGACGCCATCACCAAACTGTTTAATGACTATTGGCACGATGGTTCCATTCCTTCCTGAATGGAAAGACGCAAAAGTAATCTTTATACCCAAGCCCGGCAAACCTCTTAAATTAGAAAACCTTTGCCCTATTTCAATCACATCATGCCTGGGAAAAGCGATGGAACATGTGGTCTTGAGTCGACTTGTCGAGTTAACGGAGACGAAGCAGCTCTTTCCCCCGACCATGGTCGGATTCCGCCCCAACGTCTCAGCCCAGGATATTTTATGGCAACTGCAGAGAGATATTTTAGATCCAGGGATCCCTGGAGTAACCAGAACAATTTTGGAACTCGACATTAAGAAAGCCTTTGATAATGTGGCGCATCGAGCTATTCTCGAGGGTCTCTCAGCTCTAGGGGTTGGCGACAGAACCCACACCTATATCAAGGCTTTCCTGCGCGACCGAACCGCAATTCATTTTGGCACTGCCTGCAGCGACAACATCTCCCTAGGGACTTGCGGTACCCCTCAAGGGGCTGTCCTTTCTCCCTTTCTATTTAACGTTGCAATGTATCCACTTGCGAGAAAATTATCGGCAATCCCGCACATAATTGACACGCTATCTATGCGGATGACGTGACCATATGGACGCGTACTGGATCTTCAGATGAGGTGGTGGAAGCGCTGCATAGGGCTGCAGATGAAGTCCAACGACATGCTCGTAAGAACGGGCTCGAGTGCTCTCCGGCAAAGTCGGAACTCTTCTTAATGTGCAGGAAGCTCCCTAACGCCATAGACAAGTATAAAATTCTAATCGACGGCACGCAGGTACCAATCGTACCACCATTCGAGTACTCGGTTTGTACATCCAAGTAAAGGCCCAGAATTCAGTGACGTTAAGCAAGCTACGAACTACAGTCCAACAGCTCAGTAATATGCTCAGAGGGGTGACAAATCGGAATCAGGGAGTGAAAGAAAACGAGGCATGCAGACTAGTCAAAGCCTTCTTCATTGGAAGGCTGGCCTACACGTGCCCATATCTCTACCTCCGAAAATCTGACTTGAAAATACTCAATACCATGATCAGGACCGTCTACAAAACTGCATTGGGAATCCCTAAAGGCACCAGTAGCCTGCGTCTCCTAGACCTCGGAGTGCATAACACTATAGAAGAAATAATTTCACATAAGGCTTCTCAACTGTGGCGCCTATCATGTTCTGCTCAAGGACACAGAATTCTAGAAGCCATGAATCTCCGCCCCGTTGCCGGCACAACGGATAGAATTCGTATTCCCAACAGCATTAGGAATAAAATTATCACCCCCCCCCCTCCCAAAAACATGGGAGAAAACAATGTAGGCAGGAGGAAGGCTCGGGCCGAGGCACTCGGCCGCCTTTATCGGGCTTCATTTTCTTGCCCTGTGTAGGTATTTGAGACTGGGAAGTCTTTGTCGACGTTAAAGTAGCGATCTTTCAACTCTTTAATGAGAGTGTCGTCATCTCCGGGGAAGGAATGAATAATTCTTTGCATGTTTTTCCGCGATGCAGACTTGGTTTGATTAGGGTCGATTAAGTGCCTAAGCAGGAACCATGTGTTTTTACTGCCCAACTGTCCGTTCATTCGATCGCAAAGCTGATGCCAGTGTTCCTGACTAAGGAACTGGCAGTGCTGTTCAATTTCCCTTTCTAATTTTACGAGCTTTTTGCGAAGGATTTTGTTATGTTTTAGTGACGACCATCGCTTTTGTATGCTCTTCTGTGCTTCCCATAAGTGAATTAGTCTCGAGTCCGGAGTGGGGCCGTCATCTTCCATTTCCGTCTCTATGGTTGCATTACTGGCGTCTTGAAGTATGGTATCGACCCATTCTTCGAGCTCTTCGAGGTTAGAGATGGGTGCGGGAGTTCGTTTATCGCGAACTTGACGAAAAGCGTCCCACCTGGTATGCAGGATAGTAAGTTTACGTTTCCTGTAGCCCTTTAGAAAGGCCGTGATAGTTAGAATGTAGTGATCACTTCCCACGCTCATTTCAGCATTCTCCCATGTGGTTTTTGCAATGTTTTTGACGAAGGCTAGGTCGGGGGACATGTTTCGACTCACACTATTGCCAATGCGTGTGGGGCGCTCCGGGTCGTTTATAAGGGTGAAACCGTAGCCTTGTGCTGTTTCCCAAATCTTGTTGCCTTTATTTTCCCCCTTTGGGTAGCCCCAGGCTGAGTGCCGGGCGTTAAAATCGCCCAGCACTACGAGTGGTGCTTTATGGGCGTGCTTATAGGCGTTGATCATCAATTTGGATGCCGATGGACTTTTGTCTTTTGGGGGGCTATACAAATTTAGAACGAAAAGAGATTGATCTGCTCTTTTATTAGGTAGAATTTCAATGAATGTGTACGCTACCTCGTCACATTCCAAGTCTATTTGAATTGCTGTCAGATTTCTATGCACCATGAGCGCTGTGGTCGGAGAGCGGCCGCATCGAAGACCTTCCGTGTAGGTTGCATAGCCTGTTAATTTGGCTGCAATGCCAATTTCTTGGAGTGCCAAAACGTCAGGTTTTTCTTGCGAATCTTGAATTGTTAATTCTAGGGCTCGACGTTTTTGTTTGAACCCTCTGCAGTTCCATTGCCATAAAATTATAGGTGCTCCAGCCATCACGAACACCTGTGAGGATCCAGCCGCGCCGCGCCGACGCTGTGCGATCTGATTGGACCCCCTGCCGGGTGTCGAGCATCTGACTTTGACGTCGAAGCTTCAGATGAGTCATTGTCTCCCGACAGATGCAAGGGATTTGCGGGCGGCTTACGTGCCATGTCAAGGCCTGTATGGGTAGCAAGTGCCTGCACTGCCGTGCTCAGGATAACAATGTTTTCCGTTTGTTGCTTAATTTGCTCGGTTAAATTGCTCATGTTATTTAGAATGTGCTCAAATGCGGTTTCTAGTTGAGCTACACGAGCATCCATCCCTTCCGATTTACCTTTCTTATCACCTGTTGATTCTGTTGGGCCAGCTGCTTTCCGTTTTTCGCCTTTAGTTACGTCAGTTTCCATATTTTCTGCCTCACTTGGGGCGGAGTGGTTCACAGGGTGAACCACTGGTCTGTTCGCACAGAGATTCTGCGAGGTACTAATTGGGGTTGGTTTGTTTTCGAGTTGTCGAATTTTATTATTAGCGGCAGCCAATTGTTGTTTTAGAAATTTTATCTTCTCTGCCAGCTCCCTCACCTGTTGTGGCTTGCTTTGCTGGGGCCTTGTGGGGGTGCCCTCTTCTCGGGCAGCTTGGCTGATCTTGTAGCCGGAACGTTCTTCCCTTGTCTGCGTCGTTGTCCGTCCGTTTCGCGATTGTTGCTCGGGCGGTGTCTCCAATGAGGTGGTCACTTGCGGTGTTGTTTTGTCGCGGAGGTTAGGTTTACCGCTTCCCCAGGCTACGTGCTTGGCAGGTTCGTCTTGCTGGGAGGTGTTTCCTCCGGAGGTGGACTGGTCAATCTCTCTGCTGTGCAGAGGAGGGAATGACTCGGAGCGGTCTCGAAAGACGCCTTGGGTTCGCCCTCTTGAGTGGGAACGCCTGGTCTCTCCGGTGGTCTGGGTGTCGCTTTGTGACGTCGTTTTCTTGTTCTGTTTTGGTTGTATGAAGCGCCTTTTGCAGTTTCGACTACCCGTTGGGTGTGTCCCATGACAAACGACGCAGAGTGGGATGCACGTCGGTTTCTCTCCTTCCGGTGGAGGTGAGTGCTCTTCCCCGCACCTTCGGCATCTGGGGATTTCTGGTCGGGGTTGTGGACATACGTCGGAGCGATGTCCTAATTTCCGACAATTGAAGCAAGCTTCCGGCCTCTCCCTGAAGGGGTACACGTTTAGAGTGAAACACCGATAACGTATCAAGGACGGTAAGTCTCGGCCGGCGAAGGTGATCACAAAGTGTTTTGAATGACCGAGTCTTCTTGCATTCACAATAGGTAATTGCAGGTTCTTGTTTGCTATTTCATCGTGAATGGCTTGATCCGTTTCGTTAGTATAGGCTCTGTAGACCAGTCCCCGTATGGAGTCGTCCGGAGCCGGTACGTACGCCGATACCGGTATGTCGATGTTATGCTCTTCACAGCGTAAAGATTCAAGAGTCCGGTAAGCGTCCGCCTGCGTTCTATCGGGTGTACTAATGGTGATGGTGTTTTTGATCGGGTGCACTCTCACCTGGTCGGCTTGCTCGGCTTGCGCCTGGTTGATTTTGGATGTCGCGTAGATCGCCTCCAAGAGTGCGATAAGTCCAATGTTGGTCAGATTCACGGCACACTTGGGTCGCAACACAATTTTATAGTCCTCCTCGGGCAGTCGAGGCATGGGCTTCCGTCGCGGTAGCTGCGGCGGACGCGGCTTATTCTTGGAGGCAGCCGAAGCACTGGCGAGGCCTAGTTCCTCGGTCAGCTCGGTGGGGTCGGTTGCGACCGAAGCGCTTTTGGAGGTCTAGCGGGTCGGCCGGACATTTCGGGTGCTGCCACGTACCATCACGTAGCTCCGCGGGGTCGATTTCTTCGCCTTCGACGGTGTAACTCATCACTGCTTGCTCGGAGACACTGGCTGCGTCGAGCGGGCGAGCAACGGCGTCTCCGTTGTCGCGCTAGGCCTGGGTTCGGCGTAGCTGTGAGGTGGCGTGGCGCCTACCAAAAACGGCGAAAATCGCCGAAGAATCTTGGTGCCGGTTCCTCCAAATGGTCCGTATGGGTGTCGAAACACACAAGGAAAGTCCTTAGTAAATTTGGTGAAGCTGCGTGAGCCGGTTGCGGAAAAAGATCGAAAAGGTGCGGAGCGCATGTGAGATGCGTCCGCTCCCTACGAGAGCTCCGCCAGAAAAACACACAGCTACAATGAAATTGTCACCGCGTACAGGGAGGACCAGCGGATATATCCACCACCGGATTCTTCCCTTAGTAGAAAGCAAGCCACGGATCTCCGCAGGGCGCAAACATGTACTGTTATGTCCCTCAAAATTCTATCTTATCTATCCAAAGGCGACTATAATTCAAAATGTAAATATTGCGACACAGATCCAGCTGATCAGCATCATATTCTATGGGGCTGCAGGAATAATCCTCCCCCAAACAATCTGCTGCGGCAAGCTCCCTCACAGGAGGCGTGGGACTCCCCCGTACTAAAATATACTAACCCTCAAACCCAAGCCGGGCAGGCGGACTGGGTGGCGAAGGTCGCGGCCAGCTGGACGCCACACTAGCCTCCTCTGTCTGACCTCGGCTCCCCCCTCCCCCTCCCCTTGTTTTCAATAAAGTTTATTTCCTCCTCCAGGGGCAAGACGATTTCTTGTGCGAAACTTGCACAGTTTATTTCATAGTTGAAGAAGGATCAAAGAGAAGAGAATGAATGAAAAATACATGGTGGGGCCGCTTAAATAGGCCCGCTAACATAGTAGGCAGGATTTCGCTCACGTCATCGTCACGTGACAGGTATTGAGTCCAGTCGGGGGTGCGGCAGCTGCTCCCTCTTTCCTAAGCGACGTTTCGGCGTTTCGGGGGCTTGCCTCCGATAGCGGTGACTTAAAGCTTGTGGAGTCTCACATGTTCTCTTGGGACAAAGGAACGACACATAGTAGTGCAAACAATCAAAAGGGCATTTATTGCACCTTTCATACACTAATACATACTAGCCGAATTACAACCAATAGAACATTCACACGGGCGCGCGACAAATCAAGGAAGTCCGACTCACCGCGACCCGATAGCGAGCGAATACGTTCGCCCCATGCTATGACACCATCGCCTAGTCGTTCACGTGTACAGTCACGCGAACGGTCGCGCGCTCGAACGATCCGTGTTCGTCCATACCGGTGTCCCGCTCTAAGCCTCGCGTGACGGTCGCGCGAAGCGGGCCGGCGCACGCGCGAAGCGTTCGTGCGTGACCTCGCCAAGTGACCTCGCCGTTCGGTGGCGTTGGCATCGCGACACCAGCGCCATCTCTCGCAACGCGCCGCAACCACCGCCGGGCTTAGCCACGCAGAGAAGCCGGACTACAGGAGACATGCGGGGAAAACAACATCAGGGGACGCGTGAGAGTCGCGCATCCCCACAAGCTCCTGTCGCGCATCGTTCGCTCTCTGCGTGCATGTACGCAAAGGGCCTGGTAAACAATGCGGCACGAGGCCCCGGTGGTACACAGTTCGGGGAAGGCGGAACCCCTCGCCTGCTGGGCGCACACACACAAAGGGGGCCAAAAGCACTGCGACTCGCCCGCCAGATTGAGGACCAGTCGAGACAACCATAGCAAATCAGGGATTCACCCTCTGTTGGTTTAGGCATGGGCCTCCGATAATTCCCCTTGCACGGGGCGTCACATGTTAATTGTAACGACCGGGCTGTCATACGTCAATCGTAATCCTTTTTGACACGGGGCGTGACATGTCAATCGTAACACTGGCCATACCGGTCGCATATTTGCTGGTAAGCTTCCTAGTTCTTTTCCTCCACTGTGAGTCAATGTTTTGCCTGTACAGATACCCGAATACGCTAGCACCCCATCTACTTTCTTCGATTTCCCTCAGTCTTCAATATCAATTTTACTCTGAGCCTCCTTTGCTTCAAAATTTGTCCAGCCCATATCACCCTACACGGCTTCATTAGTAGTCTTCCCCAACGGGAGGCGTCCCACTGACCTTTGGTTGCCATCGAGTCCTGATTGTACTCCTGACTTCAAGCAAACAACCGCATTTCCAAATGTAAGCCCTGGAACCATTACACCTTTACGCATACCCCGGAGCACCTCGTACCTATTGTATCCCCATAGCGCCCTGTTTCATTATGGCCACATTTCTCTTCCCTTTTGCTGTTGTTGTTTTCTCCTGTCTCTCCAGATATCTATCGCCTTCGTTTATCCATATACTAAGGTATTTCCTGGCCCTGAATCAACACTGTATGTTCACTGTTTTCATTGAATACCATAAAACCTGATTTTTTAAAGCTAAATTTTAATCCTAACTTCTCACATTCTTCTCCACAGATATCAGCCAGACGTTGCATATCACTTTGCTTGTTAGCAAGCAACACAATGTCGTCCGCATAAAATAAACCTGGAAGCTGCTGCTCAACTGTTGTGCCAGCTTGTTTGTATGAGAGGTTAAACCCGATATTGATTCCTTCTAGCGCGCTCTCCATCATTCCCATGTACATCATAAACAGCAGCGGGGATAAAGGGCAGCCCTGTCTTAGTCCGTTATTGATATCAACTTTATCCTCGCTCGTCATCCCTTCCTATTCAACGCAAACAGTATTTTCTCGGTAAATCTACCTCAATAGCTGCATACAGTCGTTGCCTATACCTTCCCCTTCTAGAATATTCCATAAAATGCTGCGATCTACGTTGTCATACGCTCCGGTAATGTCTAGAAAAGTCACATGTAGTGGTCTCCTTTCTTTTCTGGATATTTCAATACACTGAGTAAGGACAAATAAATTATCATCGAGCCGCTTACCGATTCTAAAACCTTTCTGAAGTTCTCCCAATATGCCATTATTCTCTGCCCATGCCTGCAGCTTCAATTTAATCGCCTGCATTGCTAACCTGTATATTACCGATGTAATGGTCAGCGGTCGATAAGAGTGAATTTTATCTTTTCCCCCCTTACCTTTATAAATTAATTTCATCCTACTTTGTCTCCAACTGTCTGGTATTCGCCTATGTTGTAAGCATTTTGCTACTGCTTTCAACAGAGCTTCCTTACTTCTTGGTCCTAGCTCATTAATCAGTCATTTTCATACCGCGGAACTACCGTGACCCCCCCGGCGGAGTACGCAGCTTGAGCGGGAGATGGTTTCGCGGCAGCAGCCCGAGCGCTCATCGCGGCGCTGCACAGGAGAGAGAATGAGACGCGCGCGCTCCGTCATTTTCATGCCGCGGAACTACCGGGGTGCCTCCAGCGGAGTATGCAGCTGTCGCACCACCTGTCGTGCGCGCCGCTCCGTAGATGATTCCTAGAGAGAAGGGGGGGGGGGGGCGTAGGAGAGGGGACGCGCATGCGCTGTGGGGTGTGGCACGGGGGCGCCGCTCCGTAGATGATTCCTAGAGAGAAAGGGGGGGAGCGTAGGAGAGGGGACACGCATTTGCTGTGGGGTGTGGCACGGGGGCGCCGCTCCGTAGAGGATTCCTAGAGAGAAAGGGGGGAGCGTAGGAGAGGAGAGAAAGGGGACGCGCATGCGCTGTAAGGGTGTGGGACGCGGGAGGGACGGACAGGGCCGCCGGCAAGAAATGCTTCACATTCAAAAGCATGCCTTCAAAACAGCGTGGCCGCACATGCAAGCAGGAAAACGAAGCAGCGGCAGCACGCGCCTTGCTGCCGAGGTTGGGACCGCATTCCGCGGCGCCCTCTACGACGGCGCCGACCGAGCTGTACCCGAGCCGAACATAATCTGGACGCGAGCAGGCGGCGCTTTCGCGCACGTTGTGGGGAGAGTGTCAGCACCTATCTTGCTTATTCTTACACCGTGGCCTAGAGTCTCTTGTGGTTGAGAGCCGTCGATAAACCTCCTTGAGCGTCCACGCCGCGTGCCGGCGCCAACGCTGAAAATCTGTCGATAATCGGTTCCTTGTGGTTGGGCCTTTTACGTCTCAACCTGGGTCAGCGTATACCTTGGACGGTTCCCACGAGGCAGCCCCTTCCATCAGCGTCGCCCAGACGGCGACAGCGTCCGACACCGACAGGACGGGCAGACCCTTTTCAGTTTGATTTCACAAATCAGCGTTCAACCGAAACTGCTCTACTAATGCAAAAAGAAATCATACTATAAATAGATGCATTCGAAACGGAAACATATACACTTGGAATTTTCGTTGACTTCTCAAAAGCCGTTGATAGAATTATAATCACATTACACTAATTAAAAAACTTGACCACTATGGTTTCCGGGGTAACCTTTTAAATATCAAAATCATATTTGGAATACTGACAGCAAAAATTTGAAATAAATGGCTACGCGTCTAGTTTTAAAGAGTTATCAAATGGCGTTCCCCAATGTAGTATTCTGGGTCTGCTACTTTCAATATTTATGTAAATGATTTGGTGAACATACAATAGTACAACGTTCATTATTTATGCAGATGATACAAGCTTGTTTTTTAGGGGCTGCGATTTGCATAAACTTGTGCACAAAGCAAACGATGTCTTGGAATCACTGAACACATGGAGCATAAGAAATTCATTAATTATAAACACTTCTAAAACAAAATCAGTACTCTTTTGTCCCAAAAATAAGCCCATAAACTGCGATTTGACCCTAACGATTGGCCTGGAAACAATTAAAATCGAACCTATAGTGAAAAACCTGGGAGTGATTTTTCACGAAAATTAGTTATGGAACTTGTTATGGCTGAGCTTGTTCACTCTGAACTTTCTCGTGTTGTAGGTGTCCTATCACGTCTACGCTTTTTCTTGTTGCAAAGGATCAAACTTCTACTATATAAATCTCTATTCTTATTTCCACTAACTTATTGTTGCTATCTAGTATGGGGCACCACAACGGAAAAGAACTTGGGCAGAATATAAAGACTAAAGAAGAAAGCTGTAAACATAATTACAGGTGCTCCACGCGAATGCACACTTTAAACCCATTTTTGAAGCCCTAAACTTACTACCATCAGGCATTTACAATTCGACTTTACTTAAGAGATATCGTACTTGCAGAAAAAATAATGATTGTTTTCTCATAGACTTTATGCATTTAACACCATGCACCTGCCCGTATAGCACGTGAGCCTCTGATGATAAGAAAGTCCCTTACACACGTACCAACTATGGTCGCCAAATGACTTCTTTACTGATACAAACACTAAACAGGTTTTCCACAAAAAATGAATACCATTCTTTTTCTACAAACATCTTTTTTTTATGTGCCCCGTTTCAGAACAAAAGCGATATAATACTCAAAGACATGTTTGTATTATAAGTATTTATGATTTCGTGTTGCGGTTTTCTATGTGTTAAATGGTGTGAAAGCCCTTGTCAAGCCTTGATGGCGTTTTGCTTTCACCCCACAGCATCACTGCTGTACTGTCACTGTCTCCTCTGGTGTGGAAATAAACTGATTTGATTTGAAGCTTCCCAAATCAGCACTGCGCATCCTTTGGGTGTTGCCCCGAGGTAGCGCGCGACCATCAGCGTCGCCCAGACGGCGACAGCGCCCGACACCGACCCTGACAAGCTGACCGTCACGAAGATGCCATGGATTGAGGCGAGAGGCCAACTTCGAGGAATTACTACCGTGGGAATGGCGACGATCTCGGTTTCCCTGATGACCACGGAATTGCAGTAAATGCGAGGGCAAGGATGCAACATTAGAGGCGGAGTTCTGTGACCAATACAACCCCTCTGATTGGCTGCACCAAGGTCAGCAGATTCTCCAGTCGAGAGTCCTAGGGAAGACGAAGGAATTGAAAGCGGAGACGGTGGTGCAGTGAGGGGGGCTGACGTGACCTGATACGAACTCGGACGTTGAATATGCTCCTGATGACAGGGTCGTTACCAACTCGCAACAGGCCTGCCGTAACTTTACCAACGGACAAAAACTGGTGCTGGCGGCTCAGATTCTAGGCCCGAAGCTGCAAGAATCCCATTAAATCACATGGAAGCCGGGCCACGCGGGACTGGAGGGGAACGAAAGGGCGAATGGGCCTTAGCTCGAGCGCTAATCAACCGAGTGGGGCAAAACCAATCATGTGATCAATCCCCACCCTTTACCTTCGTGCCCCTGCCATAAAATTACTGCGACCGACTCGAGATCCAGCGACTCAACCGCAGGATTTATCCTCCCCCTCACAAAAAGCTCAGCACCGAAGAGGCAATAGTCCTCAGACTTATCCGAACAAACACATTCCCAAACCTACACAGATACAGCAAAATATACCCACAAACATATCTCAGCATGTGCCCCTGGTGCGGCGACACGCGCCCTACACTCTTTCACATCTCATGGGGGTGCGGGGGCAAACCTCAACATTTAAGGACGCCTAACACGTCATTTGAGCGGTGGGAGGTACAGCTGACCGGCGATACCCTGGCGGGACAAGACGCTCTCGTCCAGCAAGTACGTCGAGCAGCCATGGCAAGTGGAGTCCTGGAATGAGGACACCACCCACTCGTCCTCAAGATCAATGACCTCGATGATCTAAATAAATGCTTTTTCTCTCTCTCTCCTGATGCAGTGGGCTTCCGTACCAGGGGCCAGTGTACATAACATAAATTAAACCTTTTCCTTCATTTCCAACTACCGGATGTATTCATCGATGGGCTTGGAAATGCCACCTCGAGCCACAACAGCCCGTAAGTGCAGAGACTGTCGCACTGTGCTGTATCTTGGGTGAATAAGCCTGTGTACGTTGGCGAACTGACTCCGGAGCCTTCTCTGCGCCATGTCGGAGAGTCGACGAACCCTGCCGTAGCGCATATGTGCGTTGCGGAGTGGAGGAGCGTCTTGACCTTTCCTGACCGTCGCTCATAGGGTGAGCCTTGTGCAAACCCATCTCCACATAATTGGCGCCCAACGTGGTTTCGGCATGGCATCAGAGCAGGCCCCTTCAGGGCCCTCGTTCCCGCTAGTCCCCCTGGCTATGGATTTATTGTCCTTCGACACGGACGACATTGACAGCATGAGGTACGTTCACCTCGGCGACCCTCTGCTTTCGGCCACCGGGGGCGATCCCTTCTACAGGTAGATAGGCTTGCTTTGGGAGCACACGGAAATACACCAAATCAGGGGGTACAGGGTGACATTGGATGGACGTCATTCGAGGGCAGGGAAGCTAGCAGCAAGATAGAATTTGAGGAGTGATTGAGAGAAATGGCAGAAGAGCGGTGGGCAAGGAGTTTTCAGTTATTTGTACATGAGGAATTTTGACACAAAATTGTCACATGTAGACGGAAGAAGTGGAGCCGAGACCCAAGCTCACAGCGGACACCAATACAAGTGCTTTATTGCTTCATCCCAAAACTGCCCCAGCGATGCTCTCGTCACTCCGCCTTCTGCTCGCAGCAGTAGGTGGCGCTAATAGCAGGTGGCGCTACAGCTAGTGCAGCACAACACTATCAATTGTCACAAAAATGAAGTAAGCTGACCAGAAATTTGTCAAATATTTGGACTGCAGGAGGGGTGCAAACCAGGAAACAGCGGTTAAGAAAAAGGTTAGAGAAACAGAGAGTGGTCTATGGAAAACAGGGATACAGATGAAATGAGCACTGGGAACATACAAACCTTTCAAGCGAGAAATTGCCAAAGAAAATACCTATGATAATTCTAGGGGAAGCTTTGTTTGAAGCCAGGACGGGAGTATTGCGGACTAAGATGTACCGAGTCAAGTATCAAGGTATAGACACGTTGTGCGGTATGTGTGGAGAGGAAGAGGAAACGGCTGAACACCTCATACTTTTCTGTAAAGTGCTTAACCCTACAGTGCAAAGCAACGACAGGGCTGATTTTTTCAAAGCATTGGGGTTTAGGGACAGTGGAAACAAAATAGACTAAGCGGGTAGAAATAACCAAGTGGAAGTTATCCGATTGGTGGCTAAAATCAAGGCAGGAGTGAAATTTCACCCTCCACAAAGTACAAAATATGTTAATAGTCACGGCTAGGTGGCGTGTGCCACCGCCCGATTTAAAGGGTTCAGCCTCATCAATCCATCCTGCCCTTTGGTGACGACCGCTCGGATGTGTACGCTAGTCCTAGCCATGCCAGTTTCGGGTTTCCTCAGCTGCTTGAGACGCACGCGGAGCAGGTGTCTACTAGCCTCTTCGAGTGTCTGACGTGCTGTTCCCGCTCGCTGGCTCCTTTTTGTCCCGAGCGCAGCAGAGTACCCCGTGTGCCGCATCGGAGCCACCCTGCTTAGATGCCGACACGAATACGCTCGCTGGCCTTCCTTTGTCCCGAGCGTCGTTCACTGCGCCATGTGTCGCGTCGGAGCCACACCGCTCTGCCAGTGCATTCGCGGGCCTTTCCCTGCCACCGGAGCCGCCCCGCTTAGGTGCTGGCACAAATTCGCTCGCTGGCCTCGCTTTGTCCCGAGCGCAATTTAGTGTCTAAAATGCCGCATCGGAGCCACCCTGCTTAGATGCTGGCACGCATACGCTCGCTGGCCTACCTCGGTCTCGAGCGCAGTTGGGTGTCCCGTGCGCCACAGCTGAGCCTCCCTGCCTCGCTGTTAGTGCAAAACCGCTCGCTGGCCTTTCCTTGTCCCGAGCGCAGCTGGGATGCAATGTCGAGCGCGAGCCGCACCGCTCCGCCGACAAAGTCGCCGCGCTTTCCGACTACCGCTTGCCTCATGCGCAGCTGAGTGACATTTTCGACGTGCGTGAACCACCCCGCTGTGCCGACGATCGGTTCGCTGGTCGCGTGAAGCCTAATGCACCTGTCGGAGCGGCAAACCAGCTCTCCTCCATGCCGTTTAATGGCCCCTTAGGGTCAGGCGTGCATTTTGGGTAACAGGCGCAGGTTGGCCCATCTCAGACCGCCACGCCTGACACGGAGCCGCTGCACACCGCAGCAGCTCAGCTTCTCCAAGTCCTGATGGAAGCGGCGCGCTCGCAGCCTAGTGCTCTAAAGGGAGACCTCCAGTACCCTCAGCCAGGTGCGCTAAGCAGCCTACGGGTACCTCTCCCGTAGTACGGCGGTTATTCGGACCGCATGAGTGCTACATACGGAGTACCTCGAGGCACTGCACCGCTATCAACAGGCAATGCCGTTGGACGACAGCGCGCTGCTAGGCACTGTATTGCCCGTCTCACTAACAGCCCACGCGGCACGGTGGTACCAGCTTGTCGGCCACCAAGTTTGTTCGATGAAAGGGTTTAGGACGCTTTTCCGCAGCGAATTCCTCCCTCCTGACTATGAGCGCCACATGCGTCGCAAGCTAGAGCTTCGGACCCGACAAATCTCTGCTCGAGTATGTCAGAGCTATGCAGGAGCTCTATCTTCTTGCTGACCCTATGGCATCTGATGCTGAGAAGGTGGAGCGGGCCATTCGTCAAGCCCACCCAACTTTCGCCGCTTACCTTCGGAGCGCCCGTTATCGTGACCTAAACGAGTTGGCCTCAGATGCAAAGCGGATTCAGGGCGACATACTGGCAGCGAGAGCCTACTCATATGGGCTGGTATTTTGTAGCAATGCTTTTCCGATGCTAATGCTTTTTCGCGCTTAGTCAGTGGTCAGAGAGACGGTCCGCTCACGTTATAAACGGGATCAGCCGGCCGTGAGAGGTGGATGATAAGACTAGTATAAAATAAGGCATAAGGCATCGCTACAAAATACCGGCCATGGCCTACTGCCCGCCGCCACCGTCTCTCTCGAACCTCGTTGCGCGTAGGCTGGTGGTGACTCGTCACCCCGCAATCCCCCGAAACACGAGGCCACAAGAGAGTACCGAGATGCGCGCTGTTCTGCCCTGCACGGCCAACGAGAACGGGAACCCCCTGCCCCTGCGCACGAGGGGAAATCCAATTGCGGTGCCCCTTTGGCTAGCGAAGGAAAACCACCCAGCACTTGAGACGCGCCCAGGCCCCCTTAATCGGGCCGAGGCGTTGTCTGCTACCGTTGTCATGAACGCGGCCATAATTGCCCGAATATGCACTGCGCACCGCCCGACACAAGAGCCTCCTCGCCCGTAGGGAAACGGCGTCTCCCCATCACCGGCAGTCGTTTTCAGCTCGACGAGGACGACTACCCTCTCCCCCCTTCTACCCCTTTTCCTACTTTCTCTCCCCCCATTCCCCGCCCCTCAGATGCTGAACCATGCTCCCTAACAAGGGCTGCAGAAACATGAATCTTTTCTCCACAACAAACTCTACCCCCCCCCCCTCCCCATCGCCGGCGGCGACAGAAGGGGTGCACGGTGGTAAAACACAACCTCTGGCTCCAATGGCATGTCGCGCTGGCACTGACTCTTCCGCCACGCCGGCGCCTTTCATCGCCCTTACGATCGCTTGTCGACAGTTTGTGGCGTTGCTGGATAGTGGGGCCTCAGACTGGATAGTGGGGCCTGGATAGCGCGGCTTCAGAGAGAATCGCGTGCGCCGTCAGCGCTTTGTGCATCTCCCGGACCTTTCCATGCAAGTGATTCTCGGACGAGACTTCCTCGCCCGCAGGGGTATTGTGATTGACGTCGCAAGGGGAGGCTACAGGGCTGGCCTCTTCCGGCCCCATGCAATCCTTCGCTACATTCCCGCTGGCCACGGCGGATGTCACGCGAGAGAAGGAGGAGAGACCTAGCGCGGCCCCCTTGGTTCGCATCCCTCACACTGCCGCCAAGATTGGCCCCTTGGCCGGCTCAGCGGAAAACGGTTAGCATCACTTGGCATTACTTCGTATACCTTAACATCACTTCGTATAGCCAAGAATAGCAAGGAACCAGTCAGCTCCGCTGTGTCTTTAACCCTGTGCCACTAGTGCAAGCTACCACGAATCTTTTTCTTCAGAGTCTTAATATGTTGAGTCTTCGGTTTCTCTAGAATGCAATGTACTATAGTTTTTGACAAACTATTAAATAGTTCTGAGCAGGTGCTATCCAAATCTCATGACATCACGAGTAGCCAGTGAGAGAAGCCAATGTTTTGCTTTTGCATCTTTTCTGGCGCACAAGCATTCTTGGTATTCAAGAAGCGCGATTTTCCAATGCAGCTTCGCATTAGTCTGAAGTGCCCCTTTAGGAGACCACAGAAGTGAAAATAAGAAGTCAGAAAAAAAAGTGCACAAGAGGTGATGTGGCAAGAACAGTGCAAGGACACGTCTTAGACACAAGTAACGCAGCAAGATTCTGGGATGGTCGACAATGCTGTCTAGACATTTTCCTTGCTTGGGAGCCCAGTCAGTAGCACTCCTGCGGGCTCAGCAGGCACACGTGAGCACAACAGCCATGTCTATGTGATGCCATTTTCACCCTCAGAATGGAAAGACATCAGCGCTAGCCATGAGGTCAGCACCATGGCGTTAATGAAAATAATTCTGATACTTTTCTTAGCTAGTGCAAAGAGATCCCACATTGACAGCTCAATAAATCTCATTAGCCCTGTTGCCTCATGAAAATCCAGGTGTTTAAGGTAATTTGTTCTACAATTAGAATTGCCCTCCTAAACACGTCTTGCGGCAATTTTCTCTGCTTGCACCTCGACAGTATGTATATTCACCAACCTACCAGTTTAATTAAACCAGCAATGGAACATTGTGCAGTGGCTAGCAATAAGCAGATGAGGAACCAAAATTTGATATAAAACAGAGCCTATGGTATGTCAAGACCAGTGTTGTACACATACATTCCTCTAAAACAGGAACGAAAGCTCGTTCCTTCCCAATTTTGAAACAAGTTCCTGTTACAAGTTTCTTTAATGCAAAAGCAACGCATTCCAGTTACACTTGGAACGTTGGAACGTGTTGTTATACATTGACGTTAAATTTTATTTTTTTAATTAAAATATAGTGTCGGATAATCCTGGAGCAAAATAATGAGAGTAATTTAAAACCGACATCAAACTACGTATATTGTACGAATTTGAACATCGCCGGCAGTTGATTATCTGGAGATTAAAAGAATCCAAAGAAACGTTCCTAGACACCGTGGCGGCTGGGATTTGATCGCGCGACTTCGTGCTTAACAGTGCAACACCGTAGCCACGAAGCCACCACGGCGGGTATCACATATGATACACATACACTACACCATGTAGTACCATCTCAGAGGAAGCCCATGATGTGGTCCTTTTGAAAGAAACCCCTCAAACCTCCTCTGGAAAATCTGTCAGCATTCGTTCTGTGCCAAGAGATAACCTAGGCACTAAGAGAATTGCTACGGATGATGGGACGCCTCTTCAGCAATAGTCCCCGAGCCAAAGCGTGGTGCACATAGACTACACGCTGGCATATTGTGATGCCACATATTGCACTACACTGAAAATCTGAGGTCATGCTCTGCTACCTTCAGTGAGTTAAAGGTCGTGCAGAGAGGGTGTCTACAAATAGTGCCAACTGGCTACACCCAGGAGTTCTCTATGTGGCACTCTTTGGCCCTTGCACCATAAAACCGCGTTAATCATCACGAGTTCTCTTTAGAATATCCAACTGGCCGAGTAGCACTCTGTGTTCAAATGCAATGAAATTCGATTTTATTACTTCATTTATTACATCACAAATTTTCATCAGGATAATATGCATCAGCAGCAGATGATTCCACACTTTTAGTAGCACCATCAGTGCTCTTTTATGTAGATTTAACACTTACAGAAGTTGTGCTCTCAACATTAGTGGCACATTTGTCATTTTAAAACAATGATCTATCAATTTATTTAGACTTTTGTGACTTGTTAATGAAAGCCGTGACTGCAAACAGTAAGAATCCACATTCATGCGAGTTATGTGATATATATATATATGCACACACACACACACACTTCTTTCTAGCTGCACCAAAGTTTTAAAAAAATTACCTGTGCCCAATAGCACAATTCTAACCCTTGATCTAAATTACTTGATGAGGTGGCCACTACTTCTGTGAGAAATCAAAAAGCTTAATTTAATAATTACCATAATTATGGCAATTATGTTTTCAATTATTTATTTAATGGCACATATTTTGATCTACGACTTGTAGCTAGTAAGTTCGCAAGGCATATCCACTTAGAACGAATTCTCAGGACTGCATCAGGAATGCCAATGTATTTCGCTGGACACTTTGAAAGTGTCCGAAAAAGTGTATATATGAAAGCGTACATGTATTACACAGGTGCACATACTATGACTTTTTCAAGCTTGCTTTTGTGTTCACATAGAAAACTTTACGATGTCCCAATACACAAGTGATATTGGAATGTACCTTTTTTTTCCCATGTTAGCACACATCAGTTGGTACAATGACCAAACAGAAGAATGAAAGAAGGCTACACTGATGCATACTTGACTTCATCGAATGCTTTTCTAGCCTTCTTCAGCTCCTCATTCATAGTTAGGAGGTCCTTAACACGCGCATATTTTCTAGGGTCCTTACGCACTAGGAACACTATGTCCTCCACCTGAACACGGCCTGTCCGCCCAATCTCCATTGCTTTGTGTGTCTGAAAGGAGAAGTTTACATCACAATAATATCATGGTACAAAGAAACTACTAGGCTAGATTTCCTGCCTAAACAGATACAATGAAATTGGCAGACACCACAGTGGCACTGAATTCCAGCTGCAGGTATTATTATCCTAAAGTGAACGTATGTGCATGTGTGAAAAAAAAAAAAAAAAAAAAAGACATTCGTGAAAGGAAAAATTTGTCCTGGCTCGGACCAGGACGAATTTTCTTTGTAGTTTGAAATTTCCTTTGTAGCGTTACGATTCACTTTGAGCGGCCATGCCCAGATGCAAACGCATAGGAAATGGTGTGCCTAACGATCTTGCTCGTCAACATAAATAGACGTGTCCGTCGCGTGGGTCCGAGGAATGTGCGAAACCTGCCGTGCCGCCTTGCGACCACCAACCCTCACTACTTTGTCTGGTTTGCCAGGACGTGTCCTAACAGGGCCCTCGGCAGTGGGGGCACCAGAGAAGGAGAATGCTCAGATGGTGGAAGGTTTATAAGAAAGACAGCAAGCTGCCACGTGGAGAACACTTTTGCTTTGCCCTAGCGTGCTGAAGCATGCACGCTGAACATTTCTTGTATGTTTTCTTTGGAGCACACCGCTCACTCCTAACCATGCATTAAACTTGTGTTATTTGTTTTTATGTCGCCTCGTCGTCCCTGCCGGACCCTCTCCAATGGTCAACCGGGTTCGAGCTTCAAGCATACGCTGTTGAAAGTTTACCAAACCCCTGCCCGTAACAGTAGCTTCGTGCTACATATGGGTGGACGACAATTTTTCCTTTCATGAACCTTCCTCCACCGCAGGACTGATTGGCCATTTATATTTGTCCTAGAATGATAAGGCCTGCAGTTACAAGCCAATACTACTCTCGTCTGTTCTTTTTGTCTCAGTGCACTGTAGATATAGCATGCATCATAGACAGATTTATATCCTGACGTGCACCTTTCCAAAATTTTGTCCACAGCAAGGAAGTGCAAAGGGAATTAAGTGTGTGCAAACATGCCAACAAAGTGCTTGTCAATGTATGCCCCGATTCCATGTTATACTTATGTTGTTACAGACACCATAATCTTATAGTGCAATGCCTTTGGAGAAAGCACCTAAGTACATGCCCTTTTTTTGACACATTTACGCTACTGACAAAGCTTCTGATGACCAGAAAAAAGAAAAAAAAAACATTTCTGAACAGGTCCGTTGTAATTTATGGCATTTGCCGCAACGCCGCTTTTAAGGAATTGAACTGCTCGTGCGGCACATTTTAGGCTCTCTTGATTTACAGGTAAAATGAGCAGAAACATACAATTTAATGTTAACGTGAACACACGTTACGTACGACTTACCATTTCAATAATGAATTCGATGACAAGGTCTTCCAGGAGGTCCACAGACTCCGTGTACGGATTTTGGTCGTCTCCGAACCCGTACATCATGCACCTCACTGTAATAGCGAGAGAAAAAAAAAGAAAACATCAAGGGACATCAAGACACCACGTTTTGAGTTTGCCAAAGCCTATATATATATACTTACATTCTTTCGAAAACAATCTTTTGCGCCTGTCCCCAGCTTGTACTTCGGCCCCTTCTGCGAGGTCATCGTCAAACTGAAGTTTCAATTATACAGCCGTTAGTCTAGTGAATTGGTTTAGCGTGCTCGCTTGCAAAACAAGAGCACGCCACCAGAAACGTGCAACCTTTGCAAGTTTACGTCAATCTTTACCTGGTCAAAAGCGTCGTCACTTGCCGCCATGCTCGCGCGCTTCCAACAGTTGAGCCCCGAAGAACGTTACAATCGCCCCTCTAGCAAAATTTCACGGCCTGCTACATGTCATAGAGAGGAGGCTATGTACAAGCGCTTCCACAACGCAACTTATGACAACACCGTAATAACCTAGGACATAGAATAAAGAACCAACTCCTAGGAGGTAAAAATCACGACCATCACGACCTCCTCAGTTTCCACAGAACACCCACAGAACCAGAGAGGAGGCGCTGGCACTGGCACTGGCTGATTACGGCCACAACGGCGCAGTTTCGTACCAAGCAGTAACAATGCCATGCGTATCCATGCGAAAAACCTAATGCAAATTATTGTGAGAGCTTTGTAATTTTTATAAAAGCAGCAACACTTACGCTTCGTTATTTTGTGCAAAACAAGTTGCAATGTAAGTGTGTGGCGAAAGGGCTTTTTAGATTTTTGGACGCGACAAAATGACACCATCGGCAGAGAGCACAGAGGCGTAAAGAAATCCCCACTGGTAGGTTGGGCGTGAAGGTGTGCGCCGCACTTGACATGTCAAGCGACGTGTGTTTTTGTTTTGGCCAGCGTGCGAGGAGCATCCCGCCGATCGCTTGGGTCTAAAATGTTGGAGCCACGACTCTGCGTGTTGTGTGGGCGCCTTGCCTATTGTTCCTGAGAGCCGCAGCCTTCCGAAAACGCCGGGGAAGCGCCGACGCGGCCTATCGGTCGGCCAGCCGGACCGATTCCAACGGGAGGATATCCTGTCTCTTTGATCGGTCTTGAAGCGAGCGCCGATAAATACCGCGATGCCCGGTATAATGACCGTCGACGAGTTTGTCTCCGAAACTCAGGAGGATTACAACTCGCCGACCACGTCGACTTTCGTCGGCAAGATGAACCACTGCCGCCAAAGCGTTAATCTACTTGAA
Organism: Dermacentor silvarum; assembly: GCF_013339745.2. Classification (NCBI taxonomy): domain Eukaryota; kingdom Metazoa; phylum Arthropoda; class Arachnida; order Ixodida; family Ixodidae; genus Dermacentor; species Dermacentor silvarum. Next base: position 5,070,575 of record NC_051161.1, read on the forward strand.
GAGGTGAGGCACATCGCAGCCCTTCGACGCATGACCAGATTCGTCGATAGGTGTGAGAAACGTTTAACAGAGCACGCTCACGGTTTATTCTATAAGTGCTGGCAAGTGTATGTGGTTACTTTGCTCGGGCAACAAGGAGGATATCGCAAGTGCGATGAAGGAGGGGACACACACACCCACCTTTCAATAACACTTCCTCTTATGATTACTCGCACTGGGGCTTTTTCTTTTTCTGCGCGACGCGTAGGAGACATTGCTCTAGTGCTGAAATAATAATCGTATCACCCACTTTTTGAAGGCAGCTTGCGTCAGTTCCTATATTTGGCGCTTTCAGCAGCTCGCCGTTTATTTTCTCCATCATTCCGAACGATTTGCCCCATAGCTTAATTTGTGAACACGTTGTAGTGTACCTGCATATCATTCAGCCGCGTTCCGGCATTGTTTGCCAACCGCGGCATCTTACGTGTACTTATCACACATGATTAAAAACAACGAAATGGTAGAGCATCCGCCTCGTATGCGGAAGGTACTGGGTTAGAATCCCCGTGCCGCCGGAAACCCACCGTTTTTTTTTTTTTTTTTTTTTTTTTTTTTTTTTTTTTTTCTAACGCGTAAATATGTACCACGACCTGGCGCTCGGTTGTAAATATGGGTTCTCATCTCGAAAGCGGGCGCTCCAGAGATTTGCGAGGGTCTCTAGGCGCCCCGTGTGCCCATCACAGCTTGGGTGAAATAGTCGAGCATCTGCTGCTGCTGTGCGAAGCAGACGAGTGCTGCTGTAGGACACCCGTGTACTTAGATTTAGGTGCACGTTAAAGAACCCCAGGTGGTCCAAATTTCCGGAGTCCCCCACTACGGCGTGCCTCATAATCAGAACTGGTTTTGGCACGTAAAACCCCATAATTTAATTTTTAGGGTACCTACCGGTAAAATGTGTATAAAATAGGCGCGCTCCCGGCCTCGTCAACTGCGCTTGGAAGCACAGCCACCCTTTGGGAGGGGAAGTTGGTGGCATGGGACACCGCCAATAAACTCTTTTTTTTTTTTTTTTCGTTTAAATTTGCGTCTTCGTTCCCAGTCAGTGTTGTTCCTGTACGCAGTACAATTGCACCTACTAGCCCTGTTGATTGCTCTGTTAAACAAAAACACTTTAATCATTCATTACGTAACGTAGACATTTGATTTGCATATTGGAATTCCACTGTGAGCATGCTGTTGCTTCTGGAGAAATTAGAAGCAAGAGTTGTAGCATCATGATAATTTTGTGCAGACGCTTGATTTTGATCGAGATGGGCTGACAAAGATGAAAAAGGCTGTGAAAGCAGTTTACAACAGTGGAAACAGTAAGTACACATCACCTCATTTCTGTGCTTAACTTTGTTTTCCATTTAATTTGCCAGTTGTTTTTTTTTTTTATATATAATACGCCATTTAATGCCATTGTTCACTTTTCACGTGCTAGTTTTTTCTGATAACAGAAGTTAATAAGGACTTTGCGAGGATATTCTATTTGTTTTTTATGTCACGCATGTGCAGAACCTGTGTAAAGTTTATCTTGAATATGGAAGTGCTTTACAGATGCAAGAGGAGTCATTTCCCTCGCACTACATTGTTGACATGACCATTGACCACAATTCTGAAAAATCTGAAAATAATGAGGAAAGAGCTCCACGTGGGCAGCTTGCAAATTTCCCGCTTATGGCAATTCAACATGGCAGCAGAGCTGTGCTCTGTTTTTTAGCGTAAGACACTGAAGGGTAGACGCAAAATTTCGGTATATAGTGAGGCAAACCCATTCTCACACATTTAACTATCCTTTACATAGGATTGGTATCATTGTAGTAGTATCAATGTAGTAGTATCTCGGGTAGTTTTTTATTGAGGCCTCTGACATACAGGGGGTTGAGAAGTGGCTCACTCAGAGCTACTCGGCTTTTACAAAAGTTTTGTTTCTTGGTATTTTAATAAGTACATTTGAAGCTGAATATTTAGTTGAGGGCCTACCTGTGTAACAATACATAGCAGATGCAAGGAAAACAAGGGGAATGTGGGAGATGGCGATTCAAGACGATGAGTAACACAAGAACAAGGTGAGAGCAGGAGCCAACGTTTCGACAAGTGGACTTTTCGCCTTGAAGAAGACAAGTCCACTTGTCGAAACGTTGGCTCCTGCTCTCACCTTGTTCTCGTGTTACTCATAGCAGATGCAAGGCTTTTGAACATGCTTCACTCTGTATCACAGTAATAAGTTATTTCTTACTGTCAAATAGCTCATGTCGACAACGAAGTGTACCTTTCAAAGGCTCTCGAAAGGCTGGGTGCCAATGCAGTCACGAAAGATCAAGAGCACGACATTGGTACGTGTACAATTTTTAATAAGCTAATATTTTTTCTTCTCGGCAAACACACCTTTTTTCATCACCTAGGCTTTATCATTCTTTTAACCCCACAAAGCCCTAACACCAATCCACATAACAAAAAATTAAAACACCTTGTTCACATTTATTTCTGGCCATAGAGAGTGTACGTGTATGAAGAAATCAGTGAAATAATGTCAAAATTCATTACTCCAGTAATTACTTACTAATTACTACTTGATTTGCCGAACGATTTATTACTGAGAACTCCCTTTGGCATATCAGAAACGCTAGTGCGGGCTCTGATTGGGTTTCCAGCATTTAAAGGAGAGTATTCAGCATGTCACAAATGACACATTGGGCTTTGTGGGGTTAAAAGTGTACTTTGAAATACAAAAAAGTTGTTATATGATGTTCAACTTTTTGTAATGCACTCGCCTCAACCAAATTTCCTGTGCCTTAAATACTGAAAAATAAGAACTTAATCATCAAAGTGCAGTTACTACAGTTACTTCTTGCAAAAATAGGTGTTTAAACCTTGTGTTTCTCATAAAACAGTTGCAAATTAATTTCCAAAGTTGTTTTTAACTTTTTACTTTATTTTCGTGGTTTATAAAATGATGCTTAATTCAGTGTTCAGTCATTGTTATCATTGCATTTTTACTATTTGGTTGATGTAATTGTTTGTTGTTTTTTGAACAATGTAAATGGAGGGCTCGACAGTGAATGGAATGACAGCTGAATGAACGAGTGATGCCTTAATATCACAATGTGAGTTTTATGTGTCGCCATAGCTACAGTTCTAGCCATCAAGTATGGGCATTGACCACTCCATCGATACATCACAAACACATTTAAGCATTAATTACTTGCGGACAGCATTAAACTGGCTTCAAACAAGCTATTTTACACTAGCATTGAACATTGCCAGTCTCTCAGTCTCCTGGAGTCTTGTGCCTTTCAGGACCTCCAATCCTAAAAGCAAGTACCATTATTTGTCACTGATCATCAAGCGACAGGTTAGGTAAAAAAAGAAAGAGCAAATACTATCAGGATATTCTCCAAAATCAACGAGCCTGCGAACTCAGTGCCATGCTTCCGAGGGACTAGCTTGCTTGGACATTGAACTGCGCCTGAGGAAAGACGGGTGGCTCTGGCACATTAGTTGCAATGAATGCAGCCAGAGTGCCAAGGATGGAGGGGCATATCTTAAAAGAGCTACGGTATTTCAGCACACACCTTGACGTTACTCTCAAATCAAATGCAAGTTTTATTGAGCGTTGTCAGTTGAACTGTACATATAGAGGGTGACCCTGCTGACTTTAGTCAAGGTTTGTGATTGTTGGCAGTCACATTATTCTTTGTATTTTGCTTAATTGCATAATTAGTCAAGGTTAATTAACCATCTTTGTAAGTATTAACTTGAGGGCAAAACTTCCAATCTGTGGGGATGCTTGACTCTCGCGCATCTCCTATAATCCGGCTTGCCCGTGTAGCTCGGCACCGCTGGCGGTCGGTGTAGTTGAAGATTAGTACGAGAGCAGGTGCGAATGTTGTGCTGCTAATGCCAGCTAATGACGGCGTTACTCAGGCGTGAAAGAGAGTAGCCTGTTCCTCTTTGGCTTGGGGTCGGCTAGCTGCATGGACGTTTAACGGCCGGCCAGCTGTGCTTGCCAGCCATTCGCAGGACTGTCTTGCGAAAGGCTTAGGAGCAGGAAACCGGAATGGACGAACACGATTGTTCGAACGCGCCACCATTCACGTGACCATACACGCAAACTATTAGGGTTTAGCGTCCATCATGGGAGTGAACATATTCGCTCGCTATCCGATCATGGTGAGTCGGACTTCCTCGATTTGTCGGGCACCCATTGGCATGTTCTATCAGTAATAATTCGGCTGGCTAGATTGGCGTATAAAAGGTGCAATAAGTGCCCTTGTGATTCTCTGCACTACTGTGTTGTCGTTCGTTTGCCTGAAGGGCATGTTTCAAACCCCACAAATGGGATTCTAGGAAACATCCAATTTGGTAGTTTTTACTATATATGAAAAAAAAGAAAGCATGTCGCATGCCCACTTTTGTGCTACAATTGCAGTGCTCTCAAACGGGCCAAGTATGAGCGAGCAGCACATTTGACCTGCTGTGCTGCCGTTTAAAAAAGGGCAGGGCAGTGATTTGGTATTACAATTTACAGCATTGATATGCTTCCCTCACGGCACTTCATGATAGTGATAGGCAGACCAGGCTAAGTGCGCTGTTCGTTCATATGCGGCATGCTTGAGAGCACTGCAATGGCAGCGCACATGCAGGTGTGTCGCATGTTCTTTTTCTTCATATTCTGATCGATTTCTTTAGGATACAGAAAAAATCAACACCCCTTTCTTAAAGACAGGTGGTTGAACGCGAAGCTTTCTCCCATGCAAACTGAGTCCAACGGCCACGCAACGAACCCAAGAAATGCTGAGCGACCCGATGCGATGCATATGTTATTTGATTGCTTGTTTAGGATTGTATTTTTTTCAACTTTGAAGTTGAATGAAGACACATTTTGTTAAGTTGCATAGCCTTTATTTTATATCATGTAGCCGTTGATTACACGCACACACTCACACTTTCATGGACTGCATGCCGTTGTCGATACACAGGATCGGCCTTACGGGCACGATCGCGCTCGCCTTTACGTTCGCATACGGGAGCCTCTTCTTTTGCCTTGTGCTGCACCTGCGGCCTATCCATGGTGACGGCCTGGAATGCATTGTGTGACGCGCGTAATTCAATGGAGATATATACAGTTTGTCTGGGTAGCGTGGCGTTGCAGTTCCCATTGTTCTTATCGGTACAAGTGCGAATGTAAACTGTAGTGTTCTACGATACCTATGTTGTGCGCCGTTGTTGTGTGGTGTGTGCAGATAGTTCCTTGGGTAAGTTGGCTTTCCTGCAGTGCATTCTCGGCGCTCACGGACGAAACAGTGAGACATAGTAAGCTTCGCTTTAAAAACTGATTACAGAAGTAAGAAATCTAGAAGCTTATGAATTAAATGTTTTCTGGAGCACCCTAGAACTTTCTCATTTGAAATTTTGCCCTAAAGTTAATACTTGCAAAGGTGGTAAATAATATTGGCTAATTATGCAATTAAGCAGAATACAAGAAATAGTGCAACTTGCTCCATTGCACATAATATGCATTTGGTCACATCCTCCTAGAGTGCTTTGGCATATTTTTCAACCTTGGCTAAAGTTAGCTGGGACACCCTATGTATCAAGTGATTTCCCACTATATTCTAGTTCAAGCTATGGGCAGGTATCTTGTTTGTGCTCAATCCTGCATCACAGGCAGTGTCATGATGCAGCCTTGGTCCCTTTTTTTTAGGTGCTGCATTTCTCAAGTTCTCAGTGGTTACGAAAGAGCTTTCTGCCCTTATGAAAACACTGGTAAGATTTTTATGTGCATGATACTACTAGTGACTGTGGTGTGGTATTTAGAATGAAGTGACTATGTGGTTTCTTATTTTTCCTTCTTTGTGCGCTATGCATCATGAACATGACTGATGCAGTACTTAAATTTTCTTTGCAGTTGTCTTTATTACTGTCACACTCTTTCATGTGGTTCAGTGTGGCCTGATTCTATTTATGTTTCTGGCTGCTGAAATGCACAATTTCAAGAAATGTCACTGCAGACCATGCGTTTTATTATTTACATGCACAGCTACAAATATTTAAAAAAACAAAACAATGTGCAATGCGTGTGCCGCTGGTATGGTATGACGTTAGTAGGCATTACTGAATGCAAATTCAATGTTTTCTGTTTGTTGCAGATGCAAAGCTTACACAATATTATTATGTTTCCCCTGGATAACTTGTTAAAAGGCGACTTAAAAGGCGTAAAAGGAGTAAGTACTTATAGAGATGGCTTTCATCATAAAAGACTGCTTGTGCCAAATGTGTTTGACTTAATACAGCTAAGGTTTGCTGGATGGTTCTGCTTGAGCGAGCTACTTCTCATTTTATTGTGCGCACATGTGATGTTTTGGTTATCAAAATTCCAGGACCTCAAAAGGCCATTTGACAAGGCATCTCGAGATTACGAAGCCAAGTCGTAAGTTCATAGCAAAGTCACTGATCTTATGCAGCATAAATTGTAGGCAGTATAGCACTTCAATATTTTAAAAGCACTTAAAAATATATTACGTTTAATTTTCATTATCCCTGATACTATAGAGGTATTTGCACTGTAAAAGTCGCCAAGAGCACATGGACAGCATTTAGTGTTTGCGCATAACTTGATTTGCCTCGTCCTCGCATTTTTAGTAACACCTGCAGCGTAACTGTATAACTACGAAAGAACAACCAGCGTCTAAAGCATCCTTGCTGGTCAATTAGCGGATACTGCTTTAGGTGCTGTCTTTCAGCTGCAAGCATTCCTCTGTGCATGTTGTGTCTGTAGCAGTTAATTCCGAGATTTATAAGCAGCCCACTCAGTTGTTAGCAAGTGTGTGTGACAATGTTCGCCTGTGCTGCAATGAAAATGCCCTTCTCTCTGTTTGTGCATTGTTGCACATGTGTCTATGTTTCAGCGCTGCGCTTTTTGTAGGTGATGATATTTTCCTTTCGTCATCAGGTCTAAAATAGAGAAAGAGAAGAAACAGCAGGCCAAAGAAGCTGGCCTAATCAGGACGGAGATATCACCAGCCGAGGTATGGACTCCCGTATTGCCCTGCCCATTTTTCATGCATGTGATTTTTCTCAACAGATTGCTGATGAAATGGAGAAAGAGAGGAAAATGTTCCAGCTGCAGATGTGTGAGGTGAGGAGCATTTGTCAGTGTATAAGATTTTAGGAATTTGACTGCAGGACCACTCTGGTTGGCTTTTATCGAGGATATTTGCTTGCCATATTGTACACCTTTGGCTAAATAAGTTTGAACACTGTGATGTTCCAACTTATGTGGCAGAACCTCCAGAATCTGCACACATCTAGTCTCCTGTTCTGGTTGGCTTCCCTGGCATTGCTTCTCTTGCTCGCATAGTAGTCAAACCTATTAAATTTGTTGCTTATTCATAAATACTGTAGTCTAAAGATTAAGCACAGGCTAAGCAAGACAGGTTAAGTCTATATAAATGATTTCTAATGAAACTTTTTTTTGAATATATTTTTTTGTGAGCCATGTCATTGACTCGTTATGTGTGCTTCAAGCCCATCACTAGTGCTGAGTTATTTCATGCAAGACAGGTGGTGTGTTTCTCAATGCCACTTGCAGGCGAGCATAAAATGAAGCATGTGACCGTGGACTGGTGATTAGGCTGGAGGAGTGCAGCCATGTTTCAGCTTCCACAGCTGCTTTTATTTTAATCTGTATGTGATTAGAATGTTCTTGATGTTCATATATGTGAGACCAACTTTCACCGCCTGTTCATTCCACCAACTCGCACAGCCATGTGGCGTTTCATTTTCTTGCCATACCCACCAAGTTTTATGATTTTATTGTAAAGTGTGCGGGGTCTCAAACATGCTCTTAAGACAAAGGAATGACAACACAGTAGTGCAAACAATCTACAGGGCATTTATTGTGCCTTTTATACACCAATCTAGCCAGCCAAATTACTATCAATAGAACATGTTGATGGGCACTGATGAATTGAGGAAGTCTAACTCACTGCGACAGGATTTTGAGCGAATATGTTTGCCCCTATGCTGGACACCAACACCTAATCGTTTGCGTGTACGGTCACGCAAACGATTGTGCGTTCAAACGATTGTGTTCGTCCATTCCGGTGCCCCGTTCTGAAGCATCTCGCGTGCCAGTCCTGCAGAGAGTGCCGACAGGCACGCGACAAGTCTGCCTGCTCCACGGATCCGAAGCCAAAAAGGAAGAGGCTACTTCCTTTTGCGCCCGAGTAAGCCCGCTGTTAGGTTGTGTTAGCAGCGCAACACTCACGCCATCTCTTGTACTATTCTGCAACTACACCGATTGCTGACAGCACTTAGCTACGCAGAGGAGCTGGATTACAGGAGGGGCGAGAGCAATGCTGGGAAAACAGCTTAACGGGATGTGAGAGAGTTGGGCGTCCCCACAAGTGCCCAATTTTCCACACATTTTTACGAGTACCTAATGGACACCTATAGTTTAAAGATTTTTGATGTTCTGTGTTCATAACTCCCAAATGCGATGAGTGTTGGTTGATGGAATCGCTATGACTGCTGCACCTTGCCTATTTGCAGTGCCATGCTGGCAACACTGAATGTGTTGGCTTGTATCTAAATCTAAAGCCAACAATAATTTACAGAAACATAAGTGCTTGCCTTTGCTAACCATATCCTTCATGTATCTTGTGCATTACTGCCAAAGCTTTGGCACATGATTTGAGATTTTAGTAAGGTTAATAAGACACATACCTAGTTCTGTGCCTTCATGTCAAAAAAGACATTGGAGCAGTTACTAGTTGCAAGGTGTGCGACAAAGGACTTCCTTAAAAAGGTCAAAGCTGCAACGACTGTAGAGCTAGCCCAGCCCTCAACATCCAAGGTGTAATGAGTTTGCTGTGCCGGTATTATGAGGTGTTTGTTATGCATTTCACATAACCAAAGTTTCTGAGCAATAAAACGGTATGTTATTTTTTTATGCAATTGTAGTATTTTTTGGCATTTCTTGTAATATTTTAAGCGGTGTGGGGTTGGTAGGTATGTCATGCAAATAAATTTTGAAGAACTAGTGGCACAAAATTTAGCAAGTTAAATTGCAGGTATTGTTCAGCTCGGGCTGTACATGTGGGTACCCGTTCGTGAGTATTAACATTATACAGAGGCTAGAACATAATCTAATTTTAAAGACCATGCAGGTGACTGACTTTAAGTGGAACACCTTGCAATCTCAGTGACATGCCCTGAAGGCATCCTGTGATGTCGGCATGATGTCCAGTCTTACTCGTTGTTGGGCACACATGGAAATATGGTACTTGGGCTAGCTTCAGTCATTAACTGAAGCCAGAACTGTTCAGTCATTAACAGAACCTTTTGTTGAACCTGTGCTCTTGCTTTGACTGTGGAAGGTCGATGCAGCGGATACGAAGAAATTCCAGACACTTACCAGTACGATCTTGTGGACTGTTATGTCCTCGCTCGGAATTGATGGTGCTGTCGAGTATACTTCTAACTTTATAATTGATGCAGCTTCCAAGTGTATCCCCCAAACAAGTGGACTTTGTAGCAAACGCCGTGTTCCGTGGTGGAATGAACAATGTCGGAACGCGCGTAGGCAGCAGAACAAAGCATGGAGGCAGCTTCGCGATTCCCCTACTGCTGAAAACCTTGTCAACTTTAAGAAAATCAAGTCCCAAGGTAGGAGAATGCGCAGACAAGCTAGGAGAGACAGCTGGCAAAAATTCTTATCAAGCATCAATTCATAACGGATGAGGCCAAGGTTTAGAACAGAGTCAATAGAGTAAGAGGACGACAAACACATCCGCCTCCCCTGGTACACACGCAGGGAGACAGCCTGGAGGACCAAGCGAACCATCTGGGTGCACATTTTGAACATGTGTCCAGTTCATCACACTATTCTCCAGCATTTAAAAGATACAAATCAGCAATAGAAAAACAAAAACTAGACCGAAAGAGCACCGGAAACGAGCCATATAACCTACCTTTCTCCCTAACAGAGCTGCTTGCATCACTCACGTGTTGCAACCAATCTGCCCCAGGCTCTGACCGCATACTATACGAAATGTTGAAGAACCTGCCCCCTGAAACGAAGAAAACCATTCTCTGTCTCTATAACTCTATCTGGACCTCCGGCGAGATTCCCTCTGCCTGGAAAGCGGCCATGGTGATCCATATCCTGAAGCAGGGCAAGGATCCATCGTCCGTATCGAGTTACCGGCCCATAGCTCTAACAAGCTGCCTCTGCAAAGCTTTCGAGAAAATGATAAACCGCCGTCTGATACATTTCCTAGAATCAAACAAGCTGCTTGACCCATACCAGTGCGGTTTTCGCAAGGGTCGATCCACCACTGACCATTTGATACGTATTGAGGCACAGATACGTGAAGCTTTTGTTCACAAACAATTCTTTTTATCTGTGTTCCTAGACATGGAAAAGGCCTACGACACCACATGGCTGTTTGGTATATTGAGAGACCTCTCCCACTTTGGTATACGTGGTAATATGTTAAATGTCATTGAAAGTTACCTGCTGAATCGCACATTCCATGTTCGGGTTGGCAGTGCTTTATCACGACCTTTTGTGCAAGAAACTGGAGTGCCACAGGGTGGGGTGCTCAGATGCACTCTCTTCATTATAAAAATGAATTCTTTGCGTCTATACATTCCACGCAACATGTTTTATTCAACGTATGTCGATGATGTACAGATTGAATTTAAATCGTGCAACCTTGCAATCTGTGAGCGGCAGGTTCAACTTGGTCTGAACCAGGTGGCTAACTATGCAGACGAGAATGGATTCTGCCTAAATCCACAAAAGAGCACCTGCGTCCTCTTTTCTAGAAAGAGAGGACTGTACCCCGACCCCGACATTGACCTGCAAGGACAGCGTCTACCTGTAAAAACGGAACATAAATTCTTAGGCATAATTCTTGACATAAAGCTAACATTCATACCACAGCTAAAACATCTAAAAAACAAGTGCATGAAAACAATGAATATTTTTAAAGTGTTGTCACGCACTACATGGGGTAGTGACAGAAAGTGTCTTGCTAAATTTGTATAAAAGCCTCATACAAACACGCCTAGACTACAGGGCCATAATTTATCAGTCAGCCATCCCAACCGCGTTGAAAATGCTGGATCCCGTCCACCATCTAGGTATTTGCTTGTCTACAGGTGCATTTAGGACAAGCCCTGTAGATAGCCTTTACGTCGAATCCAATGAGTGGTCACTCCACTTGCAGAGGACCTACACAGCTTTCATGCATTTCCTTAGAGTGAATGGTAACAGTCAACATCCCACATATTCCACTGTAAGTGATTTGTCCAGCTCCCACCTCTTTCATAACCGGCCTGCAGTAAGAGGGCCCTTCTCGTTGCGTGTGAGAAGTCTGGCCGAGGAAATGGATGTCCCACTCTTTGAACATCGTCTAATGACACCCACTATAGAGGTCCCACCGTGGCAGTGGCAGATTGTAGACTGATTTGTCTTTTTTACATGTTACCAAGCACGCCCCGGTTACACACATTCAAATGCACTTCCTTGAACTGCAGCATAAATACTCCTGTCCGGAATTTTACACCGACGCATCAAAGTCTCATGCTGGCATCTCTTATGCAGCGGTTGGTCCATCATTTTCAGATGCCGACGCCCTGCACCCCCAAACGAGCATTTTTACAGCAGAGGCTTATGCAATACTGTCGGCTCTTAAATACATCAAAGAATCAAAAATACCAAAAGCAATCATCTACTCAGACTCGCTGAGCGTAGTAAAAGCCTTAAAATCTCTTAAAAGGCACAAAAATCCTGTAATAGTATCGCTTTATTCGCTCGCATGTAATATTTATGCGTCCGGGCAGCATGTTGTGGTGTGCTGGGTGCCAGGACACTGAGACATCGAGGGAAATGTACTGGCAGACCAGCTTGCCACATCCATCGAGGCAAAAGCTGGCAACAGATCTATGCCCGTTCCTGTTCCCGATATGAAGTGTGGGGTCTCACATGTGCTCTTGGGACAAAGGAACGACAACACAGTAGTGCAAATAATCAAAAGGGCATTTATTGCACCTTTCATACACTAATGCACACTAGCCGAATTACTACCAATAGAACACTCACATGGGCGCGCGACAAATCAAGGCAGTCCGACTCACTGCGACCCGATAGCGAGCGAATACGTTCGCCCCATGCTATGACACCATCGCCTAGTCGTTCACGTGTACAGTCACGCGAACGGTGGCACGCTCGAACGATCCGTGTTCGTCCATACCGGTGCCCCGTTTCGAGCCACGCGAGACGTCTCGCGAAGCGTGGATCGGCGCACGCGCGTGACGACCGCGTCGCTCACCGATCCCAACCCAAAGAGGAAGCACCCTCGACCTTGCTCTCCCAAGTCACCCAGCCGTTCGGCGGCGCTAGCATCGCGACACTCGTGCCATCTCCCGGAATGCGCCGCAACCACCACGACCGCTGCCGGGCTTAGCCACGCGGAGAAGCCGGACTACAGGAGACATGCGGGGAAAACAACATCAGGGGACGCGTGAGAGTCGCGCATCCCCACATCCCCCCAACTTTAAATCACTACACATACTCCGGCGAAAAATGTCCTCGCGCATTCCCCACAGAAGCCATATCTACGTAAGAGACTTCGAGTCCACTGGCAACGTTTTTGGGATGCCCAGACTCGTAACAAACTCCATTTAATCAAGCCTCGCTTAGGGAACTGGCCATCGACCACGAAATCTAGAAGAAATGATGTCCTATTCTGTAGGCTCAGAATAGGACACACTTACGGCACACACAATTACCTGTTGTCTGGAGGCGAACCCCCGACCTGTACTAGATGTGGGGAGGCACTTACAGTACCTCACATCTTAGTACAGTGTCCACTAATACAACCTGAAAGGAAAGAGCACTTTGTTCAAGCCTTTAGAGAGAATATACCGCTCCACCCAGCGATGTTTTTACATAATGACCCGGTATTTCAGCACGATTCAGTTTTAACCTTTTTAAACGACATCGACATTTTGAAAGTTTTTCGCCCGAGAGATTCGTAGCGGCATCCTCTTCCAGAGGACGCTGCTGCGACAGCATGTTTGAAATGCACTCTCCTCCAGGCCCTTGCTTCTAAGGGTCTCTGTGAGGCAGTAGTGCCTTGTATCGCTTCAAACTTTTTATACTATATTATATTCATTGCGCCCCTATCACGTCATTGTCATGATTTTATTAATTTTGTCTGTTTTACGCACCTTTAGTGCGCAGGCCCCTTTACAGCCACCCTACACCTACCCACTGTCATTGATCACACCATTGCTCACTTAGTACACCACGTCTTGGCACTCTTTGGCCATAACTGGCCCTTGCGCCACAAAACAATATATATCATCATCATATGTCATCATCCCTTGTTTCCTTTATGGTGGCCTTGTGAGGGGACAGAAAGGAACCTGGAGAGCAACTAGTTTGGCTGCACAGAAAACAGTTTATAAAGTGGTCTGGCCTTCTGTGGCAGTGTGGACACGAGCATCAGAAGTTTGTGCTATCGTGTGATCAGCTGCTTTGTTAGAAGGTGCTCTGCAATGTCACCTGTCGTCTTATCACTCTTCCAAATCAAAACCACACACAGCAGAAGGGAAGGTTTTGCATACACTGTGAAGAAAAACTCTTGTCGTGTCAGTACCACTTAAAAGCTACCGGCCATGCCTGTGCATGCTGCATTATGCATCTTCCCTGCCCATTTTTTGTTTTTTTTTTGTTTCTTTCACCAGATCAATGTTATCACACTTAAAGAGTTTCAAAATAGCTTCATGTGTTTCAGATGTTACACAAAAATTAGTACGGTATAGACAATGCTACTTGCATGCATGAGTACTCTGCCAATAAATAACGCATGTGACTTCATTGCTGTGTCACACAAAATGGTGCTGTACTGTGCAGTTACGGTGTAATATTTTTGTTTTAAATGTTCTAAAATTATTTTGCATAGTATTCTAAAAATTCACCTCTTGTACGGAGGTGAGGGAGTTGCAAGGAGTCCAATGCAGCCATTAAATCAAAATGTTTGCCTCTGGGGTTGCCCATAATAAATGCAAACAGTCAATAAAGATAGATTGATAAATTGATCTAGGAATCTCGCAGCATGTGTTTTATGCTAAGAGGCAGTTTAGTTGCGTAGAGTGGCGTTAAGTTGGGTAGAGACTCCAGCAGCTGCTGCTTATGGCGCGGCCGTGTGAGCCCTATCTTGAAAGCAATCTGCGATGTAGAGGGTGTTGAGGCGCACCGAGGGCTGACAGCTTCATGTGCGCTTTAGCACCCATACGCTTGCGTGTCACTCGCGTTCATGAAGTGGTATGTCACAAACGTTTTTACATACGTTATTGTTGGTTAACTACTGTTTACTATACATAAATGGGACACTTTATGTGATGGGAGCTAGTACCATATTTCCACTGTGGTGACACTCCCGTGCTTGTGAAATCACTTGTTTCCTGTAAAATTGACACTTTCGATGTGCTCCTGCACTGATCTATCACTGCTGCTTGACTTGATATTTACCATTGAAACGGATCTGGCAAAGCAAATCATAGACAGTGTATGGAGGTGTTTCTTAAGCAAAGCTTTGTTTGTTCTATTTTTATAGTACACAGGCAATGTCTGTGCAGCCTCTGTGTGAAACTTATTGATTAGTAGCATCTAGAATAGCATAACTTTCAAAGTATTATGTGGTCATTCCTGCGAATCGGGTATCAGTTCTCAATGGTTGGCAGCAGTGGACAGACAAGTGAAGACAGCTCCTGAGCATATGTAGGCAGCTCACCTACAAATAATCAAGCTCCATGCCTCTCACTTCACTGTTAAGGACATCATGGTAAACTGCTGTTGTGACACCCTCTTTGTACTATGATGAAAGGCAAGTTTTGTTAGTACCTAATCAAAGAGTGTTGCTTTTAGAGAAGGATGCTCTTGCAGACCAGTGGTAGCACAGCCAATGGTGACTTTATTCAAAGTTAGGTCTCACCCAACACTTGGTATATGTTCAATCCTGCAGTACCTCATCAAAGTGAATGAAATCAAGACCAAGAAAGGAGTGGAACTATTGCAACACCTAGTTGAGTTCTACCATGCGCAGAACAAGTGAGTATTGGTCAAGAGAGATTGGTTAGTCATAGCTGGTGAAGAACATACATGATAGCATTGATGGACAAGACATATATAACGTACACAAACAACTAAATTGTTTCTTGTTTACACAGCATAAATACAAGCTTGCATTTTATGAACAGACAACCACATAAGGTGCCTGTCAATGTGGAGTAGTAGATAATGGGGTGTGTTCATGGTTCATAAGATACAAATGAGCATGCAGAAAGAAACAGTACAAATCGAACAACATACAAGTGCTGGACTTTCAACTGAAGAATTTATTCGTGCAGTGTAGTATGTAAACATGCATAAAGTATGCACATTGGAAGGTTGAAGAGCCCTTGGCAACAAACGAAACAACACAACAGTGCACATATACGAAGAGGGCATTTTTTGCTCTGATATGGTAATGCCAGCTAGATGAAATTCAAGGAATGGTTCCTCAGTGGCCCTGCTGAAGAATAGATGATTTGACACGCCACGTAAAGACACCGAGTGAATTTTGCTCATGCTGGACTCTGAAGCCTAGTTCTTTTGCGGGAGCAGTCCCACAAATGGAAGCCTGAATGAATTTGTTTGCCAGTGCTGTGCTCCAAAGTTGGACGGGAAGCCTTCTGCAGCATACTCCTGCAAAGTGCACCAACGAGCGCACAGTCAGTCTATGCATGCTGATGACCGCTAGCCAAAGAGGTAGAAGCAACTTCTTCTTGCACCTCCATGCTGTGTGGTGCTAGCATAGGCGTGCTTGTGCCATCTCTTGTAGTAGAACACCAGCTCCCACCACTGTCTGTGTCATGCACCAGGATGCAAGAATTGTGCATACCCGCTGTACTCCTTCACCTAGCATGGCCATTCAGTGCATTTGAGCTTACAAAAATATAATCTGCAGGAACTGCAGTTTCTTTTCATGCAAACCGGTTGATCTTTGGCCGACAAAGTTTTCTTTATAACGTATTTGCACAAATATTACGCGAGCTTTCTTTTCTTCCCCCCCCCCCCCCCTCAAAATTTTCAGTCAAAGAACACGCTTCACGCTATGTTCGGGTTCGGGACACGTGTAATCGTAACTTATTTTTTCTTTTTGGGAAAGACTGAAAGTCCCTCCTGACGTTATATTTATGGTTGCATTATTTACGTGCAAATACGGTAGATGTGAAATGATATTGACCTCTTCTCAGGAAATCTGATATTTATGGCCGAGTATCTTAGTGTTTGTGAAGAGCAAGGCTAGATTAGTTGAAGGTGCTTATTTGACGGATGCTGCATTTGACGCTGCTTTAGTATGCGGCACTGCACCCACAAGCAATCTAGGCCTCCTGCATGGACAGGCACTCGCTTGGCTTCCTTACATGGTGTGTCAAATGATTCCTCAGTGTGGCCCATTGTGTAGGAGCTTCATCTTGACAGACACCACTCTTGACAAGTACTAATATATAGTATTCAGCTGTAAAGATAAGATTTCCCCAGAAGTCGTTGGGCCTTTTCATATTAGTAAAGAAAAGAAAAACTCTTGGTCAAACATCAATTGGTTTGCATAAAAGAAAATGTTGATTCTGTAGATGATAGTTTGGTTGCACTGAATGACGATGTGCAAGTCATGGCTCATGTATACATGTTGCCGCCTTATCTGCTGTGAAATATTACCAAGTTGCCGAAGTAGCAGTCTTAATTTCTGCTCATTATGTTCGCTGGCAGAAAGGAAGGTTTTTATGCCTGCTGTAACACTGCAAATGTTTTGTGGGTAGAGGACCCATAGGTTGGAGCCAGCTGATGCAAGAGTGTCACAGGAGGTGGTAGCTGGGCGAGGCCTTCATCCTGCAGTGGACATCATTTTTTTTTCTTTGTAGAATCAATTCATTTCTGTGGCACATTATTAGCCTCACTTGCTTTTGCGCCATTAAAGCCCACATTTCCGTATAATGTAAATGCAGTTGCCCTGTCTTGCTCTATTCTTATTAACCGTCGGTCCTTGCTTGCAATACTCTGCAGTTTTTTGTGTACAAATATTTCTATAGATACTGATGTTATGATGCTTCTACAGGTGGTAGAGTGTATATAAAAAAAATAGAGCGTCTTTTTCAGTTGGTAACAGCATAGAAAAAAAATCTGAAATATTAATAAAAAGAAAAGTTATGGGGGAGGGGGGGGGGAGGGGGCTCCTCAATTTACACTTTAGAGATACATATGAAAGCATGGGTGATGTCCTTTTTGGTGTGTCTATATACGATTAGTTTATTTTACTCTGTTGTTTGCGGGTGCAGTCTGTCGTGTCTATTCTATATGGTTCATTCCTAAACACCAAACACGGCAACCACCGATTGCAGTTCATGCCACCTATATAAGTGCCACATGAGTCGCACCTGGTGCATACAGAGGCATCTAGTGAAGTAGCAGACACAATATTTTATTTACTGTGCCGTGCACCCACGAAGACTTCGCATCCATTCTTTTTGGTTGTCTCATTTTTTATGTTCGTATATAATGTAATAGGGGGATACTGCACTAGAAACACACGGACAACAGAAGTAAAAGTGGACAGGACACCCGCAGTCCTGTCCACTTCTACTGTGCGCGTCCTGCCCACTCCTACTTCTGTTGTCCGTGTGTTTCTAGCGCAGTATCCCCTTATTACAAGGTGAACATCCACCAACTAGCCCAACTTGCCGCTTCTACTGCGCTATGTTTGTATGTTTCACCGTTTTCAGCTCTTCCGAATGCACAGCACATCACTCGGGTGTTTTGGCAGCACAGTACCTTCATGCCATTGCGATGGCGTCTATCAGTTTCATCTACCTTCATGGGCTGAGGCATCTTGGCTGTCTTTATTTCTTGTCATTTCCTCTACTCATTACCATAATGTTAAGCCCATACACCCTGGCCCCAACACAATTCCATCCTGCTTTCACTGCACCTGTGTTGTACACATTGCTCTTCAGCCATTTCATTTTCTACGCACTGATGCTCTGCCTCGCGGCACTTCCAGATGCGCTCCTGCGTGAGAGGCTCTCGTCAACCATGCCTGGCTGGTTTCCAGTGCCTCTCCTTCCCCAGTTTCCCCCCCACTCTCTTCTCCAGTGCACTCCCATTCCTCCTCTCTGCCAGTCTGGTGCCACCTCCTTTTCTGCATAATTCTTTTGCATTAAAACATTCAGCATTGCCTCTGGGGTTTGAACCTGGGTCTTCCCGAATCGGAAGCTAGTGCCTTAGCCACTGAACCCCGCACTGACATTGGTGCTATTTTAGGCCTTAGTGGCCACATTGCCTTACCTTTACTAAATAGTGCAGTCAGTTACATTTCATAACTACAGAATTTGTTGGGGAAGAAAGAAAGGCTTATGCATTGCATTTCTACTGAGGGAGAAGCAGATAATTGTGCTGCAGCATAAAACTGAAACGAGTAACCGTTGCACCTTTTGCCTGAGAAGAAGGTGCTTGTATTTTTCTCATTGTTGATTTACTGTGTGTGTGGATGATGTACACGTAAAGTGTTTACATCATAGAAGCCAAAACAAGGGCATTCCCTTTCTTTGCTTTTATCTTGAGAAGCCCGAATTCGCACTTGTGCCTCTGCTATTGGTTTATTATTTTAGTCCTTCATGAAACATGACTATCCTTGTGCACACCAAGGCATTCTGTCATATTTTTCCTGACAAATATTCTTGCTGTTATCGCTTTGACTTTCTTTTTATTGTTAGTATTTCTTCTTATGGCAGTGAGACAGCTGATGCACTGAATTGTCTTCTTAAGGCATGCTCATATGTTTCTTTACACAACTGCACTGAGCATTCGGGGAAATGTACTGGTGAAATGTGACACTAAGCATAAGAATGGTTTACACTAACCACACATTGAAATTGTTATAGCTTTATTTGATAAAAGTAGACAGCAGCGCCTGAGAACTAACAAAGTGTTTACTTGTTCATTTTGTTTTCTTTGTTCATTTCAAGAAAGAATATGGTGTTTCCCTTGTGGCAAAACACACATTACGAATGTATTCAGTACAATGCATAAAGCATCAAGCTGCTTCTTCCATGCTGCAAAATAATTGTTGGTCGTGGCACAATACTACCTTGTGTACGAAAAGCTCTCATTCACGGGGAATTTCTTGCACGCTTTGCCATCACCAGGATCTGCTGACAGACGTAGCTTATCATGCTTAATAAATGATATAATGCCAAGCATCATGCCATGACAGTAGGCAACTGTCCACCAATCAATGAAAGCATATTACCACATCAAGATCATCTGTAGATTAATAGGTTTTGTAGATAAATATTCAGCACAAGTGTGTGTTCGACATGCAAGCAGTTGGGTCTAAGTGGACACTGAAGGGAAGTTTGTGAGATGAATTTAACTATGCAAACTGACAACAGCTGTTGTCACTGGTCATGCTCTTCAGCTCTGTACTCATTGGCTATATGAATGTCCATGGTGCTGACGATGAAAATCAGGAGATGGATGCTGTGTGCGCTTGCACATACACTTAAAAAAAAGTGGGCTAATGCCACTGTCCTGCACCATGTATTTGTTTTGTTTCTACAGTTTCTCTCCCTCTCTTTTATGTTATTTCTACATCTTAACTGTAATATTTCAGTTGGGATGCAATGCATGGTAGTCTGTGGGCATATTGCAAGTACTGTGCCTCAGCACAGCTGGCAATGTGCATGAATGTATCAGTGGACGCCATTGCACTTGTGCCTCCTCACCCAAAAACAGCTGCCAGTGTTCAATAATTAAAATAAATCAGGCACATGAAAATAAAACAAATAGTGTGCTTTTAGTAGCTTGTGAGCGTTTCATTTGTGTGGACCTTCAAAGTGCATGCAACATGTTGCCTTTCTTTGTCAAAAAAGTCAATTTCGGCCGAAAGGCGAAGCATTGATTGTGATAGCAAATTATTAGACAGCTATACAAAATTAGGTTAGTCATATTATCAGCTGCATAAGCTGCTGTAAACATTCGCTTACTAACTGAATTAACAAGCACGTTGTGATGCATGCATAGACAAACACGAACACATCTCACTCAATGACCACACACGCTCGCTGTCGGAGCGCTGGCGTGATGAAGAGCGGCAGCAGCGACAAGCGAATTCCCCTTCGTGCTGCCTCTCACTTAAATGCGAACTAGGCGCACGAAAAGCAGCACACATGAAGCCATTAGCTAGCTATTTCAGGTTGGCTAGCCTTCGAACCACGCGCAGGTTGCCTCCAAGATAGGCCGCGCAGCCGCCGAAGTAGAAGAGGAGATGCACACTAACCTGCTCTCCCCCTGAGCGCACGTACTCTCCCCGCCTTCCTCCCTTGCGAGTGCGAGAAGACACTGCCGCATCAAGCCACCATCCTTCTCGGCTCACTTTTGCTAGCTTTTGCTTACACTTACAGCATGTGGCGCGTGGCTGCAGTGTTATCGCACGTGGACTTTACACGTAACATCATAACGTCGGTGTTGGAAGTTTGCCTGGAGTGTCCATATAATTGCAATCGTAATAATAATAATTTATCATGCATTGAAGCCTCTGCAGTTGTACTGTGACGGCAGAACCATACTCATTCGTGCATCACAAGTCAGCTTCTATTTTCAGCTTCTTTCAGGATGGGCTCAAGACAATTGGTCACTTCAACAACTACATCATAGAACTGTCTAGCAAGCTGCAAAAGGTCAGGCAGAAGCAGGATGAGGAGCGGAAGAAACTCATTGAGCTTCGAAACACGCTAAGGAGTTCACCCTCCCTGGATATCAAAGATGTAAGGATTGCTTTCAGATATTTTGTTTAGTCACTTCAAGCATAACGGCATTAGTAGGCACAGATTTCAGGAAGGGGAAAATACATGTAGAAGCCGAAGGAATGGGCCAGTAACTCGTGTATAGAAAAGATAATGTTGAGAAAAATGCAATCTGCAGAAATGGAGACAGAGCAAACTTTGTACTACATCAAAAAAAATAAAACGATATACTTTTTGATTTTGTGGAGAAAACAATTTTTTTTTTTTTTAACTCTGGAAGGTAAGGTCATATTGTAGCACTCTTCCACAAAGCACACTAAACAAACTGGTTTATTGTGGGCAAACTTGTGCCCGGAAACTCAAGTAAAACACTTTCACATAGTTTGCAAGCAGAGTTAACTGGAGCCTATTCTGCAGTCCACCATGTCCCTACACCGAACACACTTTAACGTGCCCCGATGGCCAGGAACAATGCCATGACTTGTCATTGGACGGGGGACTCGGGCGCTGTCACGTGCAGGTGCGCGAGAGACATGCGCTGTCTCGCCATGTGGAAGACGATGCGATGAGACATGTGATGAGATACTTGCAAGGATACCTCGTGAGAGTGCTCGTAACTGGCATGTGGAGAGATCTCTGTGGCCTTACTCCCCCACCGAAACACATCGTCCCGGTGCGTGTGAAACAATTTTGGTATATAGATATGTTTTCATTGCCTGTCATGGTAAGTCTTCATGCTGTCTACATGTACGACCTCTGCAAGGTTGTGGCGCTTTGATCGCTCTTGTCCATGAGGGATGACTTAGAAATTCAGGTCACCTACTCGGCGAATAACTTCGTAAGGACCAAAGTATCGGCGAAGATTTTTTTTAGATAGCCCGTGACAATGCACTAGTGTCCATACCCACACTTTAACGCTTGGCTGGTACCGAACTTCTCTATGGCGCACATTGTAGTAGCTTGCATCCCTACATTGTTGCTCGCATATACGGGACCGTGCCAACTGCTGGGCTTCTTCAGCTCGTAGCAAGTCGTCCGCATCGTACGGTTTGTCGTTGTCATCATCTACTGGTAACATATTGTCACGGGAAACGGTATAACTGAAAATATATTTACAAAATATCTACAGCGAGCCGTAGCACTGCCAAGATGGCGGAAAGACAATCTCTTCAATCGTCGTCTTCTTCTCCCAAATGGTCAACAATGGTTTTTGTCCCATTGCGCGCAGTCTCGTAACATTAACCTCCGGCTGGAAAAGCGCCGACCCGGCGCCTAAGACGTGGGCGCGAGGTATGGCTTGAGGCAGGCCACGTGCACGACGCCTGAGGAAGGAGAAGACGTGGTAGGATCGAGCGGGGCTATTTCGTAAGTGACATCTGTCAATTGTCGCAGGACGCGATAGGGGCCAGAGTATCTCCAAAGTAGTTTTTCGGAAAGGCCAACGCGCCGAGATGGGGACCAGACAATGGCATAATTTCTTCTCTTCAGTCATGTTTGGATCAGCGCACTTGAAGAGGCGAGACATGTCCTCAATGTACATGCCGACTCTATCGTTAGTGCGCTGGTTTCTGGCTCATAAAGCGTTCTCTGCCTTCTCTCGTCGCTCGGTGCTGGCATACGTGGCAAGCAGCTGTCACCGCAATTCCTGTCATGAAGATAATGCTGACTCATGGTTCACGTACCTACCATGTCCTTGCTGACGAAGCTTCCGCGCCTCGTCCCAGCCATTGAAATCTCTGACTCGCTCGAAGTGTTCTAACCAGTCTTCCACTTCGAACGCATCGCCATGGAAGGACACGATGAGCTGGGACGATGCCACCGGGCTAGTCATGGTTGTGCCGTCAATGGTAACTGTTGCCTGCACCGCTGCAGCGACAGGAAGTGGTCCAAACTCGGGAGGTCGCCTCGGAGGCGGCGGCTTGGGTACTGGAGTAGGCTCTCCGGGTTCCAATCGCCGATAGTTGGGGCTTGGCACTCTTGCGCACTGGGGATTTCCAATCATACCCAGCACCTCCACCAGAAATGTAGCACTCTTCAACGAAGCACAACAAACTGGTTTATTTTGGGACGAACTTGTGCCCGGAAACTCAAGTAAAACACTTTCACACAGTTTGCAAGCAGAGATAACTGCAGCCTATTCAGCAGTCCACTACGTCTCTGCACCGAACACACTTTCACACGCCCCAATGGCTAGGAGCCACACTGTGACTTGTCAGTGGACAGGGGGCTCACGCGCTGTCGCGTGTGGGTGCACAAGAGACACGCACTGTCTTGCCATGTGGAAGACGATGGGTTGAGACGCTTGGAAGGATACCTCGCGAGAGTGCTCGTAACTGGCATGTGGAGAGATCTCTGCGGGAATATTAGTAGTGTTGCTGGGCTGGTCGGTTCATACTGAACAAATTCAGACCGTAAGACGTACGACCATTTAGCACAAAATGGAAACAGAGAGAGGAGGGGACAGGTTTAGTGGCTGTTGTTCATTAGGTCACAACTGCTAAAAAATTGTTCACAAGGTCATGTAAATGCTAAAATGTCACTGAGTAGTGGCATTAAATAAAGCAAGGATTTATTCGTGCTGTTTTTCTTGGCTTTCATCTCCACGTAGATGCATGCACAAGAGCACAGATCCAATTCCTTTGTTTCTGGTATCATGCCTTTAACTTATCTTTGGAGCAGCCATCTTCATATAAGCTGGGCATTCATTCTGTTTGTGGAAAACGACTTTTGACCTAATTCACAGCATTCTAAAATATAATGATCTCCTTATGCCAAGTTTGTGCTCACGCTCAGTGTTTAGGTAATGATAGTAGCAATAGTAGCTTTGCAGAGCGAACTTTTACATAGCAGAGACTTCAGAACGATACCATGGAGAAAGAAATATTACTAGCAGTCGCGATCATGCTTGTGTTAATCACGATCTTATGTGTTCTGTCTATAACCTATTGTAGCAGCAATAACGCTGCCATAACGCTTCACATACAGCTAGCCTAATCATGAAACATATTGGTCGTGTAAAAGTTTTGAAGCAGGATCTGATGGATGTTGCATATGAGGTTGTGTTTTAAAAAGTCTTTCATATAACATTCTAATGGTGCATGTATTAATGCTTAGTTTGCTGTGACTTGCAGAGATTTCTTTCTGGTGCTGATCTTTAGCAATTTGTCGCTGAAGTTGTGTGTTCTTGTCTTATGTTCTGGAACAGGTTAGCTCGATTGGCTACAGCTTACACCAGCCACAGGGGAACCAACATTATGGCTATACGAAGGTTGGCTACTTACTTAAGAAGTCTGATGGTAAAATGCGCCGTGTCTGGCAGAAAAGGAAGTGTGAAGTGAGAGATGGTTATTTGTACATATCGCACTCTGATGTAAGTAACTCTTTCTTGCTTTTTTGCTTGTTCTTATTTTATGTTTGTCATTTTAAAAATGAGTTTACAGTGTTTAAATCAGACTTGTACAGGTTATGTAAAAAAAAGTAACCAATTACAATTACTTCTTTCATAAATGTAATTGATTACTCTTACTAATTGCTGCCACATGAAAGTAACTGAGCAATTACTAAAACGTAAATAATTACTTTATCGTTACTTTCCTCCCCATTTTTATTAACATTGCGCAACATGAAAGTAACTGAGCAATTACTAAAAAGTAAACAATTACTTTACCGTTACTTTCCTCCCTATTTTTATTAACATTGCGCAAATACAGCAAATTGAACAATGTTGCGGGTCGGAGATCTGTATTTATCCCGCCGCTGCTGCCAGTTTGTTGGGAACGGGTTGTTGAGACTCGGTAGTGTTTAGGCCGGTGATCCTTCAGCCATAGGGGTGAGTACGTCCGGGAGTAAGAGCGAAAGAAAAAAGGGCTTTATTCTACATATTTACAGTGGCTCCAAATATGGAAGCCCACTCCATGGGGGGAGCACTTTGAAAGTCTCAGCTCACTACATGTCTGAGCACATATCAGAACAGGTCAGGACACACCACTGCACTCAAGGTGTCTCCTTATAAAACATCGGTCTTCCCTAGTTGACCCGGCTAGGGAATCAGATGACCTTGATGCGACCAATCAGAGGAGTCGTATTGTTCGCCGAACTCCACCTCTAATGTTTCAACCCCGGAAACATGGGGTTGATACTCCTTCCACGAAAGTCGGTGGCTTAGTTTCTTGCCCTCCACCAGTCATCTTGCCAGGGTCGGGAGAATGGCCTTCACGCTAATCCCCTCATCTAACGAGGGGTGGCGGTTGTGGTCGGTCGCTTCAAAGTGAGCTTCCTTGTCCGAACGTCCCTGCCGGTGTCTGGCCGCGTCGCCAGGTAGGCGGCCGCTCATGAAAGGGCCTGCCTTGGTGGGAAACAATCAAAGAATGCGCCCGGCCGGTTCGGGACGCAACAACAAGCTGACCAGGCTCTTTCAATGCATCTTATGCAGCCATTCACTTATCTTTTCTTTATCTTCACTAAGAATTACTTTTCAAAATATTATTCGGTAATCTTTCCTCGTTTTCTTTGAAGACTTCTGCAGGGACACTGAAAGCTTGCTTAATGTGCGCACTGGAGAGAAGGGCTGTGGAATTACGTACGAACACCTTACTCAAAAGATTGTAGTTACTCAATGCTGCGATACTCGGATCTGGGTTCTCTATGAAGCACAGTGCTTTATCGGGGCTAGGAGAAGGTGCTTCTCACTGGGCAAGTAAAAAACCGAAATATCCGATTAGGTGATTCCCCGGCACCAACGTCCGGAGTGATCATCGCTATCGAGCCAGAGTTGTGCCATTTCCGTTTCCATTTTTCTAACAACGTCTGGTCAATCTCTTCTCGACACCCTTCACTAATCAGCCATTTAAACTTAAAACATCTAATTGTAATGGATTACAGCAAACGTTCACATTCCTTGAAATGGTGGCCAAATCTGTAATGTGATTTAATATAATGTTGGATATTACTCAGCCCTAGAAGTACTGTTCATGTGTTACAATCACAAAAATATGTGTATACGAGTCCCGTAATATCAGATAGAAACGTCAGTTTAACAGCCAAAAAAATCTATGTCAAAGAATTCGTAGACTGCAGTAAGCGAAGATTTGAGCAGCAGCTCTTGGCTGCCTGTGAGCGCTTGCAACGGAGAGGGAGAGAAATATACAAGTGCAGTGTTCCTACTCCTGCACCAAATGTGCCAAAATTGGTGACCACACAATAGGCATGTGGTCAAAGTGGTTGCAGATGTGCAGCATTATTTAAGCAGATTAGTAAATTAAACTTATTTTTATCCGTACGTCGCCGACTGATAATTCGGGCTCGACGGGAACTGCCTAAAGGTCTGAATGATTGGGAGTTCAAAATATCCAAACTCACCAGAAAACAAATGACTTCATTTCACGAGTGGCTATAAAGTGTGCTGTATTCTCAAAAGGCCAACCTTTGGGAATGCTTTCACTTTTGCTGGATTTCAAGTGACTAACGTCAGACACGTTGGTGTCTATGAGCGACGCCATTCTTGGCACTGTGCCAGGAATGCTATCATTCTTTGATGTGTGTGATGCCAGTCACGAAATTTTGTGAAAGTGAAAGTGATGGAAGTGGTTTTATTACCAGTAGTGCCTTGTGCGGGGCAATTCTAACTCTCCAAATTTTCTATTAATAATTTAATCGCAAATAATCAGTTCATGTGGCATGAGCAAAAGCAAGAAAGCAGGTATTGTCGTAGTGCTGCATGCATTTCCCCGAGGCACTGCACATGACTGTCACCAGTCTTGTTCGACTAAGATCCATGGCATAACATACTGTGTCATGAGCCACCTGAGCGTGAAGCTACCTGCCCGTGAATTAGTGAAGGTTCACCTTGGGTTCTTTAGGTTACCAGTTAATTTTCATTCATTTAGTTATGCATTATGAGTGCTGTGTTATACCAAATATGCATTCATTTTGTACACTTTTGTAGATAAGTCAGTGTGAAACCATAAAATATATTGTAGTGCCTGAGGTTGTCAAAAAAGCAAGGCAACTAATGTTCTGCATTGCAGCTAGGATTATTTTCTTTGAGTTCACATATCACATAAAAACGTTACCGAAATGCCTTTTTTTTTAAGTGCTCGATTGAATTAGCACAATAAATAAGTGGCCGAAATATACTCAGAATAATATATTTACTTAAAGAACACCCTTAAAAATTTGTTTCATTCTAGAGAAAGTTGTCTTCACTACACTGCTTGAAATTGGCTTTTTTCACCGCTAATAAAGTGAACAAAAAGTGAAAGTAAATATATAGATGAGTTTGTGTGACTGTGTGCATGCTATACTGGTCACCGCCTTATGAGGGGGCCCCCCCTCCACTGAAGGGAGACTTTAAGCCGTGGTTGGACGCACAGAACCATCACCGTAGCCCTTGCCAATGGCTTGCCGGGGCAGCCAGTGTTCACTGGTCCTACGGTTTGGACACGGTTGGTGCTGAATTACCTAGGCTTCGCTAGTGTCGGTTTCAAGGTGTCAGTAACATGGCCTACAACCATGTGGCGGCAATGCCAGCGAGGTATCAAATGCCAAAATATTACTATTTCCGCTCAACTCGGTGGTCAAATTAGCTTACAGTCATGCAGGTAGAGTCCTGTTTATTGAACGGCGTGCCTTAATGTTGTCACAAATTTCAGTCGTATTTCTACATTAAATTAAGGGGCCAGTGATCGTGCCTCGAATCAGTCGGAATAATCGAGCTTGTCTAAATTGTTGATGTCGAAATAATCAATCCGTGCTAGTTGCTTAGCAAAGGTTCAGCTTTACTAGGAAAGCAGACCATTGAATAGTGCCTGGTATTGTCTAAAGCAATGCTTGAGCGTTACCAGGGGCTCATCAAGGCTGGCCTGGCTCAGAATAGCATTGATGACATTGAGTCTGGCCAGGTGCTTCTGATTGATGCTAGCTCTGCTGAAAAAATTACTGAGCTGGTAGTGTAAAATTCATAAGATGTAAAAAGGAATGCTTGAGCAGCTTCACTCACTTTGAAATAAAATAATTACAGCACGCTGTGTGAACAGGTTTTTTTGCTTTCATTTAAATTAAAGGGATACTCGAACTTGGGGTTCCTTTTCTTTTTTTCTGTATTTTGAGGCAGAGCAGCATTGTTTTACAGCAAGCAAATACGTTATAGAATAACACTTGTCAATTTTAAGTGTTCGAAATAGTCTAAGACGTGTCCAGCAGTTGGCATTTATTTGCTCCAAAGTGCTCTGAAATCTCTATTTGGGTGCTACAAATTGCCCCAAAATTAACATTACGCTGCTCCAAAAGTTGCTCCAAGTCTCAGTTTGTCAGTGGCACCACTAAGTTAAAAGGTTAAGCTTAAGTGTGCAAGCCTTCAATGTTCAGGTGATCCAGGCATAGCTGCAGGATGCTGATTGTGAGAAGGAGATAACCCATGTACATGTTTTCTTCCTTTTGAACACTGCAGTTTCCATCAAATTTAAGTGACAAAGCTGTGTCGCCTGTTAGAGCTCGTTTTGTCAAAAATGTAACTGGGTAAATGTAATTGGTTACTGAAAAGAGTAATTGAATTGCGGTGAGCATTACCGAGAAAGCAGTGATTGTTAAATTACAAGAATACCAAAAGACATAATTGATTACAAGTAATTAATTACATGTAATTATGTACAGCTGGTTTAAATGTGGAATGTTGATACAAAGGGGTGCAATATGTCTGTCAGTTGCCTCTTAATGGGAAATGTATGCAGAAGAACTATTAGACCTTAGCCAATATGTATTCAGAAAGCATGTATATGCTTAACTGTGTCAGCAGCGACCATAGGTTGGCAGTATGGGAGAATACTCACTCAAACTCACTCACCATAATTTTTTCCAAGCCCCGCACTCACTCAAGTTCACACTCGCAGCACTCACTCGCACTCACTTCCACTCACACTCACTGGCGCTCACTCGCACTCACCTCCACTCACACTCACAGACACTCACTGGCACTCACTTGCACTCACCTGCATTCACACTCACTCGCACTCACCTGCACTCACACTCACTGGCACTCACTTCCACTCACACTAACTGGCACTCCCGCACTCATCTCCACTCACACTCACAGGCACTCACAGGCACTCACTCGCACTCACCTGCACTCACACTCACTGGCACTCCCTCACACTCGCACTCACCTCCACTCATACTCACAGGCACTCACTCGCACTCACCTGCACTCAAACTTACTGGCACTCCCTCGCACTCACCTGCACTCACTCGCACTCACCTCCACTCACACTCACAGGCACTCACTCGCACTCACCTGCACTCAAACTCACTTGCACTCCCTCGCATTCGCACTCACCTGCACTCACTCGCGCTCACCTCCACTCACACTCACTCGCACTTGCACCCACTTCCACTAACACTCACTGGCACCCCCTCGCACTCATCTGCACTCACTCGCACTCACTTCCACTCACACTCACTCGCACTCACGCCTTTGAAATGAGTGTGAATCAGTGTGAGTGAGTGCGCTGAGCTATGGCAGCGACTGCCACATTCAGAAATGTACAGATGTGGTGAAATGCGATTTTAATTTCATCATCATCATCGGCCTATTTATGTCTACTGCAGGACGAAGGCCTCTCCCTGTGATCTCCAATAACCCCTGTCTTGCGCTAACTGATTCCAACTTGCGCCTGCCAATTTCCTAACTTCATCACCCCACCTAGTTTTCTGCCGTCCTCGACTGCGCTTCTCTACTCTTGGTATCCATTCTGTAATTCTAATGGTCCACCGATTATCCATCCTACGCATTACATGGTCTGCCCAGCTCTATTTATTCCACTTAATGTCAACTAGAATATCCGCTATCCCCATTTGTTCTCTGATCCACACCGCTCTCTTCCTGTCTCTTAACGTTAGTCCTAAGATTTTTCGTTCCATCGCTCTTTGTGCGGTCCTTAACTTGTTCTCGAGCTTCTTTGTTAACCTCCAAGTTTATGCCCCATATGTTAGCACCGGTAGAAT
Organism: Dermacentor silvarum; assembly: GCF_013339745.2. NCBI lineage: Eukaryota > Metazoa > Arthropoda > Arachnida > Ixodida > Ixodidae > Dermacentor > Dermacentor silvarum. The sequence goes on from NC_051161.1 coordinate 5,100,458, forward strand.
GCAATGATTGTACACTTTTCTTTTCAGCGACAGTGGTAAGCTCCCAGTCAGGATTTGGCAATGCCTGCCGTATGCACTCCAACCCAATTTTATTCTTCTGTAAATTTCTTTCTCGTGATTGGGTCCCCTGTGAGTAATTGACCTATATAAACGTACTCCTTTACAGACTATAGAGGCTGACTGGCGGTCCTGAATTCTTGTTCCCCTGCCAGGCTATTGAGCGTTATGTTTGTCTTCTGCATATTAATCTTCAACCCCACTCTTACGCTTTCTCGGTTAAGGTCCTCAATCATTTGCTGTATGACAAGGAAGTCTAGCACGGCTGTGGACGACACGAAGGACGTCGACAGGAAGACACAGCAGCGTAGGTTTAGCCAGGCGCACCAGGAACAGCGTCGAGCCCGAGCCCCACTTCAGTAGCGCTGGCGATTCAGCTGCGGAGCTCTACACGACGCACTTCTTCTTCCTTACATCTTCCCCCCTCACTGAAGACGGAGCCGCACAGGAGGCCTAAGGCGTCATGAGGATGAAGGGCTCGTGATATGGCTCGAGCCGATCGATGTGGACAGTTTCGCGGCTTCGGCGACGCAGGTCCGTAGGGGGCGTCAGAGGTTTCATGACGTAGTTCACCGGAGAAGTTTGCTGCAGAACCCGGTAGGGTCCATGGTATCGGGATACAAACTTGGAGGAGACACCTGGTGTCGAAGTAGGAGGCACCCACAACCAAACGAGAGCGTCGGGCAAAAACGGGGTGTGGGGGCTCCCGTCGTCATGACGAAATTTATGTAGCGCTTGTTCTTACGTTGTAAGGGAGCGAGCTAGTTGCCGACATTCTTCTGCATACCGGGCGGCTTCGGAAACCGGTGTACCCTCTGATAAGTCGGGACGGTAAGGAAGAATAGTGTCAATGGGGGAAATGACGGTTCTCGGCCATATAGAAGAAAGAAGGGAGAAAAGCCCGTCGTTGCCTGGGGTGCCGTATTTTAGGCGTACGTGACATAAGAAAGGATGAGGTCCCAGTTGGTGTGGTTGAAGGCGACATACATCGAAAGCATGTCGCCAAGAGTTCGGTTAAAGCGTTCTGGCAATCCATTTGTTTGCGGGTGATATGCGGTGGTACAGCGATGAACAATGCGGCATTCAGTGAGAAGTTCTTGAAGGACATCGGCGAGAAAGACGCGGCCTCGGTCGCTCAGTAGTTCGCGGGGAGCGCCGTGACGTAGAACGAAGCAGTTGAAGCAGGAAGGAGGCAACATCACGAGCCGTCGCGGCGGGTAGAGCGGCCGTTTCGGCATACCTCGTGAGGTGGTCTATAGCTACAATGACCCAGTGATTTCCAGCAGCTGTGTATGGCAGAGGCCCGTATAGGTCTATTCCAACACGGTCAAAGGGTCGTGATGGGCACGGCAAAGGTTGCATTGGTCCAGAAGAGCGGCAAGGATCAGGCTTGCGGCGTTGACATTCTGTGCAAGAGCGAATGTACTTTTGCACAAATGTGTACATACCGCGCCAATAAAACCTATGACGTAGTCTGGTGTAGGTCTTGAGACCAGCGTGTGCACACTGAGGGTCGGCGTGGAAAGCGGCGCATACATCAGTGGGGAGCTGCCGGGGTATTACAAGCAGCCATTTGCGGCCATCGGAACTGTAGTTACGACGATAGACGATGCCGTCGCGGATAGGCGAAGTGCGAAGCTTGCTGGCGTAGCGCTCGGCAAGCCGGGGACCATGCGGAAAGATTTGGGTCTCCCTTAAGTAGCTCTGTCAGCGGTGCCATAATCGAAGCGAAATTTCTAATGAAGCGGCGGAAATCCGAGCAGAGGCCAATCAAACTACACAAGTCTTTTAGAGACGTTGGCCTTAGGAATTCTTTAACAGCATGGAGCTTTGCGGCATCGGGAAGAACGCTGTCCTTCGACACGACATGTCCAAGAATTGTCAGCTTGCGTGCCCCAAAGTGGCATTTTTTCAGGTTGAGTTGGAGGCCAGCGTCACTGAGACAGCGTAAAACCTGCTCCAAGCGATCGAGCTGAGTAGGAAAATCTGGTGCAAACACTACTACATCATCCAAATAACACAAGCACATGTTCCATTTGAGGCCTCGAAGAATAGTGTCCATCATCCGCTCAAAAGTCGCGGGCGCGTTGCAAAGGCCGAATGGCATCACACGAAATTCGTATAAGCCATCTGGTGTGATGAAAGCTGTTTTAGGCTTATCGTCTGCAGCCATAGGCACCTGCCAATAACCAGAGCGTAGATCGAGGGAGGAAAAGAACTCTGTAGCTTGTAAGCAGTCTAAGGCGTCATTGATCCGTGGCAATGGATAAACATCCTTTCGGGTTATTTTGTTTAGGCGACGGTAGTCCACGCAAAAGCGGATCGAGCCATCCTTCTTCTTAACTAAAACAACTGGCGATGCCCATGGACTGTCGGATGGTTCAACGACACCACGCTTGAGCATTTCACCTACTTGCTCATCAATGACGCGTCGTTCTGTCGAAGATATGCAGTACGGTCGCTGCCGTAGCAGTGAGTGAGCACCGGTGTCAATCCGGTGGCATGCAGTCGTCGTTCAACCCAGAGAAGTGCTATGGCTGTCAAAAGCAGGGCAAAATTTGTCGAGGAGACAGAGGAGGTCATGGCGCTGCTTGGGGTTTAAGGCGTTGTCGATGACGTGGCTGAAAACGTCTTCAGGCGATGTGGCAGGTACGGGACTACCGGAGAGGGTGTTGACCTTGGACGATCCAGTAGAAAGTTCCAATGCGATAATGGTGTCGTAAGGCTCCACGGTGCCGAGAGATTCACCGCAAAGCAACGTAATCGGGAATGGGAAGTGGTTGTAGACAGGACGGTGAGCCGCACCTGCTTGAAGGCCAAGCAGCGCGGTTGGGAGTGGTGAGATGTGGCGACGAACGAAAGCAGTGGAAGGTGTGAAGAGTACGGTAGAGTCAGAGGCAACGGAACAGGATACAGGTGCCAGAACCGATGCGTGCGGGGGTATCTGGATGTCGTCGGTGAGGGATAACTTGGTGCAGGAAAGCGAAACATCGTCAGATATGGCATTGCCAAGCGAAGAGAAGGCGACTTCTGCACGGGAGCAATCAATGACAGCTTGGCGACGAGAGAGAAAATCCCAACCTAAAATAATATCATGGGAACAGTGGGGAAGAGCGACGAACTCGACGATGTAGAGCACTCCTTGACTTTCAAGTCTGGCGGTGCACGCAGCCACCGGCTGGACGTGCTGTGCTGTGGCCGGGCGGAGTAATGGACCAAAGAAAGGTGTCGTGACTTTTCGTATTGAGCGGCATAGTTTTTCGGCAACCACAGATATGGCGGCACCTGTGTCAATGAGGGCAAGCACAGAGACACCTTCAACAGCGACATCAATAACGTTGGGTTGCGAAAGAAGAGGGCTTGAGCGTTGCAACAATGACGCAGTTCTTGCCTCGGGAACTGCGCCGCTTAGTTGTTCGTGTCAGCGGTAGAGGGACGTCGACGCATCGGGGAGAGCGAGCGACGACGGGGAGAAGAACGGCGGTCAGAAACTGGGCGAAGGCTAGGGCGGGGAAGAGGTAAATCGCGGTCTGGAGCGTAAGACAATGGATGGTCGTACGCTGCTGTGCGTGGGTCGTCACGTGGATGAAGTGGACGGCGGCGGCACAGGCGTGCAACGTGTCCGTGAGTACCACACGAATAGCAGATGGGCCGATTGTCCGCTGTGCGCCAGGGAATAATTGCAGGGATTAAAGGCGGAGCCCGGAACGTCGGTGGGCATGGTCGTGCGACGGCGTCGGCGTAAGTCAGTGGGGCGGTGAGTTGAGGCGCCCGCTCCAGAGGAAGGACCTTGGACACTTGTTCTTCTATAATGTGTCGTAGGGTCGGACTAAGGGACGAACTGGACTCTGGCGGGTTGGAGATAAGGAAGAGCTGGCGAGTAACTTCTTCCCGGACGAAAGCCTTGATCTGCCAGGGGAGGTTGGAATCGTGAAAAGGAGAGGTCAAGCTGGACAACGATTCCTGATGGGGAACAGGACGGCGGGTGAGGAGGCGTTGACGGCGGAGCTCGTCATAGCATTGGCAGAGTTCAATTACTTGGGCAGCAGTAGAGGGGCTCTTTGAAATGAGCATCTGAAACGCGTCCTCATTGATGCCCTTCAGTATATGCTTGATTTTAGTGCCCTCAGTCATGGATGCATCGACGCGTTTGCAGAGAGCGATGACATCTTCGATGTAGCTCGTAAAGGTCTCACCAGGCTGCTGTGAGCGTGACTGCAGACGCTGTTCGGCACAAAGCTTTTGAACAGCAGGGCGGCCGAAGACCTCGCTGAACTTTGTCTTTAACACAGTCCAGCTTGGGACTTCACTTTCGTGGTTGCAAAACCACAAGTGGGCAATTCCGGTGAGGTAAAAAGGGACGGTGGTCAATTTCGTGGTGTCATCCCATTTGTTATTAAGACTGACGCGTTCGTATGATGATAGCCAGTCATCAACGTCGTGGTCATCAGCACGGCTAAAGATGGCAGGGTCCCGCTGACGGAGTGTGCCGGGGCACACGGGGGGGGGGGGGGGGGGAGCAGGTGGTGGTAAGCTCGTGGCGCTTGTGGAGGTCATGATGGCAGGGAGGATCCGGCTGCGCAATTCCAGGATTACAGGAGACCCAGCAAACCTCCACCAATTATGACAAGGAAGTCTAGCACGGCTGTGGACGACACGGAAGGACGCCGACAGGAAGACACAGCAGCGTAGGTTTAGCCAGGCGCACCAGGAACAGCGTCGAGCCCGAGCCCCACTTCAGTAGCGCTGGCGATCCGGCTGCGGAGCTCTACACGACGCACTTCTTCCTTACAGCTGTGATTTGTCTCCATTGTTGCTGAATAGGACAATGTCATCTGCAAACCGAAGGTTGCTGAGGTATTCGCCGTTGATCCTCACTCCTAAGCCTTCCCAGTCTAAGAGCTTGAATACTTCTTCTAAGTATGCAGTGAATAGCATTGGAGAGATTGTGTCTCCTTGCCTGGACCCCTTTCTTGATAGGTAACTTTCTACTTTTCTTGTGGAGAACCAAGGTTGCTGTGCAATCCTTGTAGATATTTGCCAAGATATTCACGTATGCCTCCTGTACTCCTTGATTACACAATGCCTCTATGGCTGCTGGTATCTCTACTGAATGAAATGCCTTTTCATAATCTATGAAAGCCATATAGGGAGGTTGATTGTACTCCGCAGATTTCTGTATTACCTGATTCATGACATGGATGTGATCCATGTAGAATATCCCTTCCTGAAGCCAGCCTGTTCTCTTGGTTGGCTGAAGTCAAGGACTTCAGATTTTAATTTATTTAAATAAATTTTAATTTATTATGTATATATATATATAATTTATTAATTATTATAAGTTAATTTATAATTAATTTATTAAGGATTTTAATTTATTGCGTTTCATTTGTGCGTCAAGTATGTTTAGTTTTCATTGTACCTGTAAAATGTTTTCTTATAACCACATTATTTGCAGTATAGCAGTTCAAAAAATAAAGCACCATGCTTTCACTTTCAACCATATTTGCAGGAAACAAAACCTCCTACTAAGCTCAACCTTCTTACATGCCAAGTGAAGGTAGGTTCACAGAGCTTTGTGCGCCCAAATAGTTTTTTTATACTGTACAACCCACCATCTTTCACAGAGCCTACAAGAAGAAAAGCGTTCCTTTGACTTAATTTCCTGTGAGTAGTCATCAGATGGTCCAGTACTAGATGATAAGACGTTGCCCGACCAATGCTTCATGTGATTCCTCTGTGCAGATAACCGAACATACCACTTTCAAGCTGATGATGACTCAGAAATGGAAGCGTAAGTGTAACTGCTTAGTACTTACTGTCTTGGTACTGTAGATCAGTGTCATTCAAACTGTCTGCAGACAGATTCACAATCAACTTCAGTGTTGCCACTGTTCTGTGCTTGCTTTCTGACTAACGTTTGTGCAGTGCAGCCGGTATTATATTAAATAAGTGTCCAATCAGTTTTGAGACGGGCTGTAGCTGCGTGTCATAAAAGGGACCTTGAAATGATTTGGACAGTTGTGTACAAATTGCATTACCACAAGTTTCTTTTGTTTACATTTGAAGTTTTATTTCATGTGGAAATTGGGTAAATTGGAGTGGTAATCGCATAATTTTCTCCTGCCTCTTACTTTCAAAGTTCATTTCTAAAATACACTGACCTTCATCATACCAGTACTGACACATATGCTGTCAAATTGGTGAAACAAATATGTTTGTGGCTGTTGTGCCTTTGAAAACTAATTAATTAAATTCTAGGGTTTTATGTGTCAAAACCACAATATTATGAGACACACCATAGTGCGGGACTCCGGACTAATTTTGGCTATGTCGAGTTCTTTAACCTGCATCCACTGCACGTCCTTTTTAGTTTTTTTTTTTTTTTTTCTCTAATTCACCCCAATTGAGCACTCTCGGGCTTAGCCGCACAACGCCAAGCCACTATGCCACCACAGCGGGTACTTTGTGACTACTCTATCAAACCTTATTGAGATGCTACTCAATTTCTTTTTAGCACAGTAGTCTCATAAAGAAGAAAAAATGCATGTATTTGCTTAACATGCTTAACTCGTGTGGTTAGTTCTCAAGTGTGGTAAATGCACAGCTGTGATGTTTCTTTTGAATAAAGCTCATGTTCCTGAATGATGGTGGTTGTGAGGTGCTTTTTGCATAGTTTCCAAATTGTGCATCTTCACTTATTTTCTTTTTCTGCATTCTTGCAAACACTGTATATTGTTACGCCCACGAAAGGCATTTATTGAGATCCTATGTAGTAGTAGCCACGACAGTCATGATCGAGTGCCTATTGAGGTCCAGCTAGTTATCCGAATGTAGTCTTCCTCTTCTCTACTTGTTTTGAATGTCCCGCATCCTGTTGAGGCGTGTCAACCCAAATTCACATAAGAGTGTCACATTTCCCTTTGCGCAAATGAATCCCACTGGGCAAGTCAAACAGGCTTCTGCAAACCCATCTCCTTAGAGGGCACAGCCGAACATTGTTTTAGCCGATCTTGCGCCTAGGATAGTTGACCTCCAGTGAGACCTATGAAGCACGACTTCTTTAAGCTCACTGAGACGTTTGCCTGTGGCCTGAAGAATTATCATCCATCCATCTTGTGCAATAACACTGTCCTTATGCTTTTTTTTTTTAAATCTTTAATGCATAATTTCTTTCTTATTGAGTCAACAGTGCACATGGTATGGCCAAAGTATGATTATTGCTTCATAAGCATATTAAGGTTTAATCTCATTGAAGACCGAATAGTTTGCTCATTTATCCATACATAGAAGTCCAATAACTCTAGGCCAGCACCAAAGCTCAGAGACATAAATGTTTTCTCTGTATGTCCACATCGTCCATGGTTCACACCTGTACATCAGCACGGGGAAAAATCAAAAGTACTAACGAATTGTTTTCTGCTTCTCAGACTAACATTTTTCTCATAATCCTTGAAAGTCTTCTCATTCATGATAAATGAATAGCTGTGTTCTATTTGCAGGGGAACAGTGGTTTTACATTTTTGTTAATAAGATGGGCAAAATGGAATGTGGCAGGCAAAGCTGCAGTGTATTGTTCTGGCCTTGTTCACAGGTGGAAAGCAGTGCTGGTCAACTGCAAAGAAGGAGCCCTTCGCAAGGCATTCACAGAACCAGGGCAGGCTGGCGGTGGCACGGGAAATCAGAGTCTGCTGGAGTTTCAGCAGTCCATCATAAGACAGGTGCAGCAGTTACCTGGCAATGACCGCTGCTGCGACTGCAACTCAACAAAAGGTTTGGCGACACTGCTTATTATGCATGCCTTCAGCCAAGGTGGGATTAATCGAAAGATGAGCCAGTAGACGCAGGCATATTTAGTGATGCATTGTGGAGGGAAGGATGACGGAGTAATGGCAAAGGCACATGCTTGAAGAATAGAGCATTACGACTGGTGCAGAAAGCACCTGGTATGATCTAGGATTGCGTCTGTCCATAAGTGCAATGCACTTGAGACTAAGCAACTGCTATAGGTGTGACAAAAGAAAACCTCGCGTGCTAGCTGTGCTTTTGCTGTGAGAGGCTGGTATACTTGAGATAGACTTGGTTACAACCCTGTAAAGTAGTGCAAGAAAAACGTTTTTCTTTTCTAGTTTTATTTTAGAAAGTTTTGGAAATTTTGAGAAAAACTTAAACTCCATCAAAAATAGCTTATAGTTATTATTTTAGCAATAAAAAAATTATCCTTAAATACATGCAATAATTATGCAGAGAACACAAAGGAGTGTTTTGTCTAATAGGAATGAACACCTTATTGTACGCAGACGAGTTTTCGAACACGTTTGCTTGCAAGTCTGTTGTGAAGCTTGTTGTGAACATTTGCAAACAAAGACCAGTTTCGTTCACAACTGATGGATGGCGAAGGTATCTGCAGCAGCCTAGAAGCTGTAGGTCCTAGAAGCTGTGGCTGCCACTAAGTTGCAGTAATATCTGCAGCAGCCTAGAAGCCTTGCCACCAGGTTGACTGTTTCACATGCTTCGCGGAGTCCAAAATGCCAGTCGAGAACCAAAACTCTGAGGGCGTCCTGTATTCCGCTATGTTTGAAAGCTACAGTATGTTGAAAGCAAAACTGATAGCACTTGAATGAAGACACTTGAAAACAACTGTGCTGCTGTTTTCTGGTCATCGTGCTAGTCACTTGTGCTCAACAGCAGAGAATGGCAAGTATTTCCATATGTGGAAATTTTAATGGTTATTTTTGCATTTTTCTTGTGCTGAAAAAACAAAAATCATGAAAAAAGAATACATTTTCCCCCCCAATCTTTCTGTGTTTTTTCCCAGCCCTTACATCTTTAGCTATGCCAACACAGCCACTGCACTAGCACACGATACTTTAACAGTTGGTGCAGTAATCTCTTCATTTGCCAAGTTTTTCAGATATATTTATAACATTTTTAAAGAGCTATCTTTTTTTTTTTTTTCATAGCTTCATTTAAATAATCTGCGTATCATGTTCAATGCAGCTGGATATGAATATGATACATTGGTGAAGCTGAGATTTCGGTGTAATGTTACTTTGCACCATGTAAAACATCACCAGGTAAAAGCGAGTGAACATCGACTGGGGTCACATGTTCGCTTTCTCCTAGCTGTTGTTTTTTCCTGTCCGTATCTTTTTCTGCTAGAATATTGTTGAGGCTACTTCAATTGTTCAGAAACAGATATCCTCAGGAAAAGCTTATGGCCTAACTGCATACTATCCAGCACTCTCTAGCACTAGTACAGTGCAAATTATTACAGAGTAAAGCGTTTATCAATTATTGTGAATACCAGTGTCCTCAAAACCTCATTTTGTATGCACACTTACTTTGCAAACAGATCCAACATGGTTGTCTACAAACTTTGGAATTTTGACCTGCATTGAGTGTTCAGGAGTACACAGAGAGCTTGGCGTGCACATTTCGAGAATACAGTCGCTTACACTCGACAACCTAGGAACATCACAACTCTTGGTGAGTTTGTATCATTGTGCATTTGTTAGACTGATTAGCTAGAAACAGTTACTGAGCTTTGTTTGTCACAGATTTAATTACAGCTGTATAGAAGGCTTCCATGGATACTTTTCAATGGTGGCTCAGATCAGATGTCTTTATGCGGATGCACTAGTTGGTCTTCCATGTCTAAGTAGATTTCATATTGCAAATGAATGTTGTGGCCTGGTTCATACGTCATTCATATATGATTCACACTTTCAAAATAACTGTAGGTGAGTTGAGAATAGATGACAAACCATTGGAGCACTGTGAACGTAAGTCGTTTGCCACACTTCCTTATTGTATTTCTCATAGGACACAGACACCTTGTTACATTGTAATTATCTGTTGCTTTTTGCTTTTTATATTTTTATTGTCACACTTTCTCATGGCTGCTATATAACTTTTCATTAGTAATTTTGAACGTTACCATGGTGACAACACTTGGCAGGGCCCCTAGAGGCTTAGCGTGTCTTCTATGCAAAATATTTTGGATTTTGATTGGCATGAAAAAGCTGACTTTCTTTTCTTATTAAGCACGCAGCAAAAAATTTAAGTTTGCATTCTGCAGATCTGTGTGGGACCTCCACCGATTCTAAGCTGTGTACTTAAGCTCCAAGGAACTGTTCTTGCTTTTCTAAAATTCGTTTACTTGTCACACTGAGTCATCTTGTCATTTACTTGCATCTCTATGTCAAAATAAGGAGATGTGATTTTGTGAGGTTAGCATCCTACTATAAATTGTTTGTTCCAGCTGGCAAGGGTAATGACAAACAACGGTTTCAATGAAACAATGGAGGCAACCATGACACCATCCAGAAAACCCACCCCTACAAGTGCGATGTAAGTCTCACTGATTCGCGTGTTTTCCTTGTTGCTAATGTTTTGTCTAATCTCAGTATTTTTTGAACAAATGATCCACTTTCTTTATGCCTTTATCCTAGCAGCAGATTACTTTTTTTTGTGGTGCAGTGTAGGTGCAGGTTTTGTTTATACACTCAAACCTCGTTATAACGAAAGGAGATATAATAAAATAATGGATATAATGAAGTAAATGAAATTCACCTTGAAATTGCTAGAGATCGATGGATTTAGAACCTCATTATAACAAAGTAAAATTTTCCTGCCAGTGGATATAATGAACTAGATTCGTCTCCAAAACCAAAGACTACCCGAACATTGCACCCCGAGTACTTTGGTTTCAGTGGGCTTCGGTACTGGTTCGTTGCAGCTGTTCAAAGCTCCCGCCTCCCTGCTCCGAATACGCTGTCGAGCAACACTGTTCTTTCTCACCACCACACGTAGATGCACGCAAGTGGCTCACACTCTGGCTGACTAAGACATTCTCTGTTACTGCAGCGTGTAGCGCAAGCAGGCACAGCTGAGCATGGCCTTCGAGATCTGCCTGATGAATCTTGAAGTTCACGCCCAGACCGGGCCTCGCTGTGCCTGCCTGGGCGAGCTGCACCAGGCTACAAGGCTATCCACAGTGGTGCGAAAGATCATAACTTTTCTCTCTCTCTCTCTGCGGCACACTGCATGGGCTTGCAGCTGGCGTGGCCTCCAAAATCGCATTGGCTCTGGAGATTGCATTGGCACAGCGCCAAACATTCTTTTGCTGTTTTATTAAAATGTCGTAGCACACGTGTAGCGGTTTCGCAGGTCGCAAGGCCATTTTCTTATTGCCATATTTACAATTGTGCACCCTATTGGGCATATATTGCAGTAAAGGGCAATAATGGATATAACAAAGTAACGGGCATAACAAAGTAATTTCGGCTCCCCCTTCAACTTCGTTATAACGAGGTTCCAGTGTAGTATAGTGCAAACTCAAAACAGTGGCCATTGTGCAGACCTGGCAGTGATGTCATTTTAAATGCCACTTTCAGGGAGGAGCGGTGTGAATTCATTCGGGCAAAGTACGTAGACCACAAGTTTGCTGTGCGGACCTGCTCAGATGAGAATGATCTTCTGCACGACTTGGAGCATGCTGTCACAGCCAGGCACCTCTATCAGCTTCTACAGGCCTTTGCAGAAGGGGCCATTCTCACAGCAGTGCTTCCAAATTACGTGAGCCTAGAATTTGAATCCTCTAGGTGATAATCAAAACCTTGGTTAATCAACAGTATTTATACCTCATCCCATTTTTCTAAAGTCTTTGCTGTGGCTTCTGAGCATTGTGTATGGACACCCTATAATTGTAGGAATTTTGAAAGCCTGCACAAAGTATTGAAACGAATATACAATTGGAGGGAAAATATGGGGAATGTGAAAATAAAAAAAAAGTAATGCAACTGAACAACTTTAGAAACGCGCCAATCAGCCACCAGTGTTGCTTGTGGAGTCCTTTAAAAGGTACGCTATAGATTGGCCGTCTTGAATTTAGTGCTAGTGTGGCCAGTGTGTCGGAACGGAAAGAAAACAAGCACGAAAAATGAAGAAAAAAAAGCCATATTTTTGATCGGTACGAAAATGTAACCGAAACTTTATTTATTTTGTTTCGTAGTGAAACCCAAATATTTTTTATTGATTTTCGGTTCAAGGGGAAAGCTGGCAATCGGCGACAACCGACGTCAGGCGCCGTTTGAATTAGCGCGTATCTTAGGGGTCCGCATAAGCCCGTATCTCAGGCAGCGATAGTGTGAGCGACAGCCAGTTGAGTGCTCCACTAATCTAAGCCTGCTGCTCGGTGTACTAGCAAAACCCAGGGCTTGCGCCCTGAAGAGCTCATCGTTTTCTTTTCTACGGTACACCGCTTTGTTACCGAAGCTGTATCGTTTCTTTAAGTGTGTTTTATCGGAACAGCGGTCTCGCATTTCGTCGAGTACACTCGAAGACGTGCTGCTTCTGAGATCATGCTCAGTGCCTTGACTCAAGGCACTGAGCATGATTTTAGAGTTCATAATGCCCTGAATACCACGAAGCAAGGACGGCCTCGCCCATGACGAGGTGACTAGTGCAAGCCCTCGTCGTTAGCTGCATCACATTCACGCTACTGTATCGAAGCATGCGCAAAATGGTTACCGCACGCATAGAAAAATGAATTGAGAGAAAAATATTTGAGAAATATATTCAGAAACATAAATATAGAGAAAGCTATTTCAAATTATTGAGAAAAATAAGTACTACTATGTTTTTATCGTTACCTTGCTTCAAAAATTTTTGCAATAGTACCAGAACCGATATGAACCATTACAGGTCTGTTTTTTTTCTTTCTGGAGCAGAACCAGAATGCAACTTTTTTTCAGCGGAACGAAACTAAAACTGCAACGAAAACACATTTCGTTCCGTAATCCTGAGTGTTGCAGCAAGTACTCAAAGTTCAGACTTTAGCATGGCCTCAATGGCCATCAGTGATGGCACTTTTTGTGCACTTAATAAATGGCTTTCATTACTCCCATTCATTGTTTTTGTCAAAGTGCAATATGTTGGAAGACATTCCTGTGGAACGATGACCACACACTTTCTGTGAATAGATTTACACCATGGGATGGCTCCCCAAGTGAAAGCAAATGCTGGACAGCCTGGGAAGCACAGCTGTAGGATTTAACTTTGCCTCAATAACACCCTCAGAAAAAGCTGGAGCGCAGGAACACAAGAAGGTGACGCACAGCACAGGTGCTCAAAGCGCTTGTGTCGTTCATCATCTTCCTTGCCCTATAGGTTTTTCCGAGCTTGCAATACCAAGTAGCCTATTTCAATAACACAGTTGAAAGTCAGAACTTGAAAACTGTGAACTCCCTTCATTCTGTGGCTCAATGAAGCCATTGCAATCAATTTGTTAATGTGTGAGCAGTGACCATAGTGACGTACTACAGTATAGACCACTTATAACGTAACCTTTTATAGTGAAGAACTGGCTACAACGCGGCCTTTTCCGACTCCCGTTCACCCTCCCATAGAACTTCATGTATATGCATACCGCTTACAGTGCAGCCGCGTGAGACGAAATACCGGTTATAATGCGGCTTCCGCGGGAAAATCTCGCCGACAAGGACGGCAGCGAGCACGCTTCTCAACAAGGTGCGTGCTGCCGGCCGGCGTATGCATTATTCAATGCATGCAATCAAACTTTCATAAATTCGGGCTTATTTGGCTGCACATCGGTTAATTCGGACTACTTTCGGAGCTCGCTGTGTGCGGAAATTTGCGACGCAAAAGAGCAAGAACGGCGCTAGCGTACAACCGAAACAAAGCGGCGGAGTCCGCATCGCCACAGCCATCAGTTGAAACCGTACGTGAATGACAGCAACGCCGGAACGCTTCGAGCCTATTTGTGTCTTTAAAGCCTGTATTCTTGCGTTTACCGCCGCGCGTAACACCGCGTTGGCGGCAGGCTTTCGTAACTGCGTAGTCGTCATCCACGATTGCGTCAATAGCGGCCGCGGTTTTCTCTGCAGCGGTTGCGGCGAACAGTAGTTTCGTTTTTACTCGGTACGCGTGTCGGCCGCGTGCCTAAAAAACTGCGTAGTCGCCATCGATGATCACATAGATAGCGACTGCGGTTTCTACCGCCAGTTGTTGCAGCGACTGGACGACTTGGTGCATGCATCGGGCGCGTGCCTTCAGCACCACAAAGTCGCCATTCGTAATCGCGTCGATAGCGGTCACGGTTTTTTCCGCAGCGGTTGCGGCAAACACTTGTTTCGTTTTGACTTGGTGCAAAGCTGTCGAGCTTGAAGAGCACCGACTACATCGCGATGATGTTTTCGACAGCTCACTGGAGAAAACGTAATCGCGATGTGTGCGCGATAGTACAAAGCGTGTCTACATGCTTGGTCTACATGTTTGCATACGTGCAGGGATTGAAAATTGTTGTTTTGGTTATAGTGCGGTACCGCTTATAGTACAGATATTCGCGACTCCAGCGACTTTACGTTATAAGCGGTCTATACTGTAATACTCTTTGGCTGTTGCCATCCGACCATACTGATGCATGCCACACTTGGAGGTGTGTAGCGATTGCCGAGCCTTTCCTAAGTTTTGTCAGTGGCAGGCTAAATCACTGCCCATTTGTGTGCCCTGATGAACAAAGATGCCAGCTAACGGCACCTTCTGTGGATGGTGATCATAGGTGCACTTTCATTTCACCCCAGTTTCAAAAGGGAAACCCTACTTAGTGCGCAAAATAAGGAATCCAGAGCTTTGTATTGTACACCAAAAAGCAGATCTGACGTGCCAAAATGTGTGGGTTCTAGCAATAGTTTTCTCATGGCCTCAAATATTAAATGCATGCTTTATGTTTATGCTAATGAAGTGTGTAGCAGTAATGAATTGCAGAAACCCACAGAGGTGCTTTTGATATCCATGTGTTGAGCAAGCAGGAGAGCTTATGTGGCTCCATCATTTCCAATGCAGCAAAATACGGCAGACACTGCGCTTCATGTGGCTGTTGCCCAAGAAGATGGCACCTCCCTTCACATTGTGGACTTTTTGGTTCAAAATAGGTATGCATCTCAAGCTGTGCTTGTTACTGAACTTCCTATTAGAGAAGGTGTTGCTGATTAATTTTACATTTCTTTTATTTAAAAGACCAACAATCAACCTACAATTTGTGAGGGTGCACAGATATCCAAAGATTTCAGACAACAAATTAAACGCTTTGATACAATTAAATGCCTTTGTAACAAAATGTATAGAAATGTGCTCAGATTTTTCATGGAGATGGCATTTCACAATGCATAGAGTTAGACATTATGTTTTGGTACTATTATGAGCAATATGAAAGGGAACACAGGAACGCGTAGAAAACACCCTCAGACCCAACTATGGGTGATACGCAGCAGCCGCCGTCGGAAACAAAGTGGAAAGGGGGGCACTGTTCTAACAACTGTTCGCATCCCCGCTGTGCGTCTGCAAAGTGCGGAACTTCGCATCGCCAACAGACAGTGATAACACTGTTTATATTGCGTCACTGACAACTGGGTGCATCGATTCAAATAAAGAATCGGTTTCAAATACAGGGCAAGCTTGGTCTAAGAGTACTATCAAGCGGTTGCGCAAAGAAAAAAAAAGAATGAATGAATGAAAGAAAAGAAAATGAATCGGTGTAAGTCACTGCCACGATTACGGTCTTCTCAGCTGTTAGACGATACCATATTATCGGCAAAATGACGTAAGCTGCTGTTTTGTAGAAATACCAGCGGGGTGGGAGTGCCAACAGTTAGTGGAAGAGCGCCCACCTTTCCCCCTTTGTTTTTCACAGCACCATCCACATATCGCTCCGAGTCTGTTTCGAGGCTGTTTGCCACCCGTTCTTGTGTTCCCTTTCATATTGCTCGTAATAGTACAGTAACTGACAGCACTTGTGACAAAGTGACCATAAAGACCATGTCTGATATTAAAAATCTCATGGGCCTGCTTCTCTGAAATAGCTGGTTAGCTCAGCACAAAATATTGGAATGATGTGTCCACTATGTCCAAGGGGCTCTATTTTAGGTCAATCACGTTCCAGAATACTTTCATTTTTGGGATGAGTATCCCGTATGCTGGCTTATCCAACGAATGTTCACTGAAAGTGATGTTCCTGAATAGGATCGACCAAAATATGTCCCCGGTAAAGAGCGAGTCTTAAAGGGTCCCTGAAACGGTCCGGACAAATTTTGTAGACGCGTTGGCTACAGCTACAGTAAAACATTTGCGTCAAAATTTAAGTGAAGCATCTCATATTAAGAGAGCTACAGATGATTACCAGTTACCCTCCTCCCTAGTCATGCTTTTTCTCCTGAACTCGTTTGTCGAGCGATCGGGGCTAAGTTCCGCCTTTGCTGGCTCTACGTCATGCTGTGACGTGATGTCATGTACTTCCGGTTGTCTTGGAGCTAGCGCGTGAAGGCTCTCCAACCTCTCCGCTTGTGGCCTGGCCATTGATCCCAAGCGCGAGCTTCAGAGTAGCGTGCGTTGCAAGCGTTCTGTCGCAGCGCCGAGCGTGTCCGGTATTCTGATAACCACAGGCGAGCTGGGCATTTTGACGGATGGGCGGAGGCGTAAACTAAAGCCCTTCCATCCTACTACCGCTGTGATGAAGGAGCTTTAGCGTAGACGTGCATGAGTGGCCTAATCGGCATGCACGGTCCAGCTACCTGGTGGCGCAGAGCTTAACCAGCCAAACACAGAGCTAATATTAGTGTAGCCAAATGTAAAACATTTTAAACATTTGAAAAGACGTGTTAAAGATTACGCTCCTGCCGAAAATTTGCTCCAGCAGCAAAGTAGAGTACACTCGGTTACTGCTATATTAGCTCTGTGTTTGAGCTTTGTGCCACCAGGTGGCTGCACCGTGCAAGCAGTTCAGGTTTGCACCTCCGTTCATCCCATAAAACCGCCCAGTACACTTGTGCTTGCATTTACCTGAATACCGGACACGCTAAACTCTATTGTGGTAGTAATCCTTCGGCGTGAAGTGATGGCCACAAACGTGTAGATGCTGGTGCCATTTGGATACCAACTGTCCAACACACTGCAGCCACTCCGCTCGTGTGCTGCCTTGCAGAGGAGCACGATGTCGCAGCTTGACATAGTGCCAGTCGTTATGTTTGCTGCCCAAAACGCAACAAGCGCGAACCATAGTGCTCGCGAAAAGAAAGAACGAGATCAACACTGACTGCGCAGCTTTCGTCAACACGGAGCACATTGTAACACAAGCAGATGATACTTGCTGTGTGCCGGAAGTGCTTTTAGTGTAGTGATACATTGTCCTTGTGCATTCTTTCTGTTACTTTCTTTTTATAGAAACAAATAAATAACATCTCAATTATTACGAACACCATTTGTTCACCATAATATTGGAAAAATTATTGATGACGTGCCCTGGGCAGCCAGTCGAATAGCTCGCCCTACTGATGTCATATGGTCAAATCGTGTCACCTGGTCAGGGGCAGCTGAATACTCAGCCGATTGGCGTGCTGTGATCGGTAGCGATGTGCCGTTTTAAAACCTTGTAATAAATTACCCGCTTTACGCGCAGCACTTGTATGCATCAATTAATGAACAGAAGGACCTACTCTAATGACTCAGTACCTTTGTACAATATCATCAAAATCGTTTCAAGGTCCTTTAACACAGCCAGTGAGTGATGCCGATGCTCAGGCGGACATAAGCACCAGGCTTTTTTCATTCACCTAGCATGTTAGATGTGGTGTAATTTAAAGCATTGTACTTAATGCTTTCAAGGCCCTAAATAAAAGTGGGCTACCAGGAACCGAAATGTAATGTGCACTTCGTAGTAGTGCAGCCTTACCACTAGAATGCTGCTTCCAAAGGTGCGCAAGGTGTCTTACAAGAAAAATTACCTTGGCTCCAGACAAAAAGAAATGGGGCGACCTCTGATAACACACACAATAGATGTCCTCCTGAGAAACTGTGCTCCGATTGTGGTGTATCACCGCTGACCTATGTTGTGAGTGTCGTACAAATTTGCAGGGTCACAGTTACAACTCATTACACCTGAGAACTTGGCAGTTATTCCAATGCAAAACATACACATTTCAGGAAACTTACTGGGAGCTCTTCAAGTAAGAGTCGTGGCATTATACTGTGTAACAGAAAGAGTTTGCCTGCAGTCGTGCAAAAATTTGATTGGAACATCCTGTTTACACAGCAATAGGCAAAAGGTGTAAAAATTAAATTGTGAGGTTTAATGTCGTGAAACTGCAGAGTGGGTTATGAGACATGCGACAGGGAAGGGCTCTATGGATTAACTTTGACCACCTGCAGGTTCTTTGGTTCTTTGAAGGGACACTAAAGGCAAATATTAAGTCAACGTGTGCAGCTAAAATACCATTCCAGAAACCTCACAGCACTTGTTGCGCATCAAGAAAAGACAATTTAAGAGATAATCATTACTGCAGTGTTCACATACCTTTAGTGCAATTCAAATCGCCCAACCCCGGTGCGTGGTGACGTTGCATACGCCATCACCACCCTTTACTTTCGTCGGTGAGTAAAACGGCGCCCAACAGGACTTGAGCGCCGTTGCTATGGTTTCTTATGCAAAACGCAAACGCGTGGCCATGGAGAAACCGAACCAAGGCAAAGCAAGTGGGGTGAACCGTTCGGGCATCCTGCGACATCACATGGCTGTGACATTCTCTGCTGCTTGCAGTTTTTGTGAGTCTCACAGGACAGAGCAGCACTACGTGATAACCAAACTACTGAAATGTGAAAGCACGGGTGGTGCAGAGTCAGGTGAAAACGAAACCTTTCGACCGCCAACGACGTTGTCAAAAATAATGCCAATGAGTTCTTTTTTCTAAAGGCCTAAAAGGACTTGCCAAGTAGCATTTTCTTCCATCTTATAATTCAATGCAATGATCTTTTATTACCAGTAATAGAGTACTAGTGACAGAATTATAATGAGGAGTGCCTACGTTATCGGGCTAGTACGTGAAGGTCCCAGGACAGTCTCAAATCACGTCCTGCATTTACTTCAATTTCTTGATTACTGAAACTTTGTTTGCGATAACATTGATGCTTTAGACGTTCTCAAGCATTATCCTATCACTGAAGCTCAACTTGATATTCGCCTTTAGTGTCCCTTTAACATGCACCCAATGCCCAGTACACAAGCGTCATTGCACTTTGCCCCTCGTGGCCAGTATTGAACCTCATACTCGACAGCGCAACGCCAGTGCCACCATGCCAGGTTTAGGGCAAAAGGTATCACACCTGGGAAGGTGTAGCAATTTTAGTCAAAATTCTTCAAATACACATCCACTGAAGCCATAAATTATCTATGGCATTTAATGCCTATCCACAGTTTTCTCACACGAAACTATCTCCTCTTAATTTCACTGGCATTCACACATTGACAAAATTGGGGAGTGGCAGTTTTCAGCACTTTCACTTGGTTAAGGGGAGAAGGAGAGGAACACAACACAATTCCCAAGATTTTTGTTGTTGTTGTTGTTGTGGCACTGTCGACAAAATAGAATGCACTTATGAGTCGCCTATTCATTGCAATCTGTGATGTGGGGCACCCCACAACACGAGTGGAAAACAGAATGGCATTATGCAGTATACAAGCTTGTTGCTCTAATTAGAAAATCTGCATACAAAACGATTGAAATGTATCGCTGGCACCATTTGTATTGTGATATGCAGTGCAGGCCATTATTTGCAACAAAAGTGGCTATCTCCAGTGGCAGCTTTCTTTTTGAAGAGGCCCCCAAGTGGTAGGAAAGGAGGTGAAACCAAACCCAAGAGAGAGTAGTCGATTGTGTTTGGGCACCACTGATCGTACTGGTGGGCACTCATACCCGCTCTGCCTGCAGCCCCTGCCTGGATGTCCACAACAAGGCAGGCAACACTCCTGTGCACACTGCGGTGCTGCACAACCAGACTGAGTGCATCAAGTTGCTGCTTCGAAGTGGGGCTGCTGTTGATGTCAAGAATGCAGACAACAAGACCCCGCTTGGCCTGGCCAAAGAAAGAGGTTACCACACTTGCCTCGAGCTGGTAAGTAAATCAGCCTATTGAGTGATAACAGCAGTTAACCTGTACATGCCACAGAAACAATGTAACTGGTCACAATTACTTTCTTGATTAAAAAATGTAATTGCTTGCAGGGCCAATTATTGCCCCACAAAATTAACCGAGCAATTACTATAATCTAACCGATCACCTCCGGATTATTTTCCTCCTAACTTTGTTTAACACTGCACATACACATGAAATAGAGTGAGCTGGGTTAACTCTTTTAGTGCGTCCTCTGCAGCACTTCGCACATTGTTTATCGTCACTAACAACTGCTTTTCAAAATTTTCGTAAGTCACCTTTCCTCATTCCTTGTGAAGAGATTAGCAATGACACTGAAAAATCGCTCAATGTGCATGTTGGACGGAAGGGTGGTGGTGTAACATGTGAACACCTTGTCGTGTACAAGATTACTATTACTCAAGGCCTTGATGCTCGCGTCTGTGTCCTCATGGAGTGAAGTGCTTCATAATTGCTGGGGTTCGCAGGAGGTGCTCCTGATGGGCCAATAAAAAGCTGGAAAAAAATGGTCTGTAGGTGATTTCCTGGCACAAACGCCCCAAGTGGCCAATACTATTGAGCTATAGCAGTGCTGGTTCAATTCATCGGCCAACATCTGCTGGGGCTCGTGCCGGTGCCCTTCACTGATTAACCACTTAGACCTAAGCCGAGGAATTGTAAGGGAGGCCAACAGCAGGCATTTTACTGCAGTTCTCGCCAAATACAAGCTCAAAGCTGCGTCATGTGTTGCCACTTGCTGTGTCAATGAAGGTGCAGGTTACATGTAATTGGTTACTTAAAAATTAATTAAAATACAGTGAACATTACTGAGTAGAAAAAGTAATCAATCAGTTGGAAAACAACCAAAAATATTTGATTACTAGTGATTAATTACATGTAATTCGTTATGTACAAGTTTGATGAGTAGTAATTGCTATCCTGCTGGGTTATACTGATATTATTGATGAAGTAGCAGCTGCAGTGAGCTGTAGTACTTGCCTTGCATGATTTAATGGTTTGGAACACAGTGCAACTTAGAAGAATACTATGTTGAACATAGAATGACTGTACACCCCCACCAAATGTCTTGAAAAAAAAATATAGTATAGGCACATATATGAGGCTACTGAACCACTTACTGTGGAACCTCGTTGATACGATCTTCGCAGAACCAGAAAATAAAACGTATCACCTAAAAATCCAATCATCCAAAGCAAGCCCTAAAACGTAAGAAAACAGACTTACTTGGTGACAAACTCGCAAGCAAAACTTCATGTGGCGTCGAGTGATCCTGCTCCACATAACACGTGTGCTATGCGGAGCAGCATCACAACACTGCGCTAATCACAGCCAACACACTTACAGTATAGACCACTTATAACGTAACCGCTTATAGTGCAGGACCGGATATAGTGCGGTCTTTCCCTCTGGCTAGGTCCTCTTTCACTCTTCCTAGGTTTCTCAGTCCCTGTGCCTCCAAAAATTGATCAGCCTGTTTGGCTAGATCGTTGAGTGAATTCACCTTTCTCTCTTTTAGGAAGACACCCAGATTATAGCTACAGCAAGCTAATTGCTACCTGACCATGAAATCACGAACCCCCTCATAAGTCTTTGCGACACCGGCCATTTCCACCCACTGGTCAAAATAATTTGACAGGCTGCACGTAAATTGCTTTCCTGCTTCTGCATCTTCCAGCTTGCAGTTTCGGAATCGCTCGCAAAAACCTTCCGCTGTAAGTCGGAATCTTTGTAGTACAGTATAGACCACTTATAACGTAACCGCTTAGAGTGCGGGACCGGATATAGTGCGGTCTTTTCAGACTCCCGTTAATTTTCCCATAGCACTCCATGTATACACATAGTGCTTATAGTGCAGTTGCGGGAAACGAAATACCGGTTACAGTGCAGCTGCCTGGGAGTACGAAAGTCAGCGGAGACGGCAAACGCTTCCCTCAAACGGGCGCCCCAAGGAGTGCTCGAGAAAGAAAGAGAGACGAAGTGGAGGAGAAGGGCACGTGGTGCGAACGAACAGCCAGTGAGGCTGAAACCATAATCTTGAGTGCGAGTCGTGAAATATCATGGCGTGCATAGCGAGCGAGCGCCACAAAACTGCCAACGCCGGCTAACGCTCGCTTCACGATAGCGGCAGTAAACAAAACTTCAAGGAGCGGGCGGCACCGGCACATCATGGCGAAGGGCACACGCGGAGACCGAGGAATGTGAGGGAGGAAGGCGGCAGGGAAGCGGATTTCGCCTCGGCAACTCCGCCGCTTCGGTGGCTCCCCTCGCCCTCCCTCGTAGCTCCCTCACTTTCAACTGTCACCGTGCGCCCGCCGCCGTGCAGGCGCCGCTGCTCCAGCCGGCCCGACGCCAGCTCCCCGAAGTTTCGTTTTCTGCCGTTATCGGGAAGCGGGCGTTTGCCGGCATGGGGGCAGTTTCGCTGGCTGGCCTGGGACAGCGCCGCTGCTTCCCTCTGCGCCGTAGCCGCAGCGTGCAACGTCAACACGTGACTAGAAAGTAGGGGAAGCATCAAGGAGAAAGAAGGGTTCACTGCCATTTTCTACACGTGGCTACGGTAGCGTGGCTGAGACGTCGGCACGTACACGCATGTTCCTGTGCAAAGCAGAATCGCCGACCTTGCCATTTGAGAGAAAGTGAAATTTCCGCCGCTTTTCT
Source organism: Dermacentor silvarum (assembly GCF_013339745.2). Classification (NCBI taxonomy): domain Eukaryota; kingdom Metazoa; phylum Arthropoda; class Arachnida; order Ixodida; family Ixodidae; genus Dermacentor; species Dermacentor silvarum. The sequence goes on from NC_051161.1 coordinate 5,123,174, forward strand.
TTTTCTTTTTTTTTTTCGTTCGCGTGCAACATTGAGAGGTCTCTCCTAAGCTTTTAGTCTATGGCGGTGCCGCAGCAATGCCTGTCGGAGGTGCCGCCGCGTGATTTGGTTCGAATTAACGAGATTCGACTGTAAATTGACTGCAAACGTTCTAGTCGCCATCCTCAACTGTCGCATACGCGTGGCGGCTCGGTGCACATGTTTTGCATATGTGCGGTCCTTGAAGATTGTTGCTTTGGTTATAGTGCGGATATTCGCGACTCCGGCGACTTACGTTATAAGCGGTCTACACTGTATATTGAGCAATTTTAAAACAGCTCGTCAGTTTTCTCTAACTTTTGTTTTTTCAAAGTCCATAAACAAGTTCTTTTGAAAGCTTACAAGTTCCTTGACATAGCTATGGAGGTCACGGCACCACGAGGCCAAGAATTCCGAAACAAAGGAACACTGTAGAGCAGTGTGACAAAATCAGCGATACGACTAGCGGACAAGGGCAGGCGCTTCATTCAGGCATGTGACCGCATAAAGATCTCGCCTGAAAAGCCAACCAAAACAAGCGGGAACGAAAGCTGACGCGAGCAGACGATACTACAAGTGCAGCTTCGCATGACACCAAGTTCCTGCACCACGGCCGGAGTAAAGTCCAGGTTCTTCTCCCTCGCTCTCGAGGGTACGGATGTTGCTTCCCCACTTGGGCGTCCGAGACGCACCGCCAGAGACGGTCTACGCAAGTGGGGGATACTGCCGCTTAGGATAGTGGCGACGGCTTCGCTGGATGCTTCTGGTAGATTGAAGTAGAGACAGATGACGATTGAAAAATACTTTCTATTTACAACTATTTACAGTAAAACCTCGATAATTCGAAGGTCGCCGGACCGCGAAAATTTTTCGAATTAACCGAAATGAATAATAAAAAAAAAAGAAAACAAGCAAGAACTTGCCGCAAAAAGAAATAACCCTTATTTTCCATGTCCGAGAAAAATTACTCAAAGTAATCACCGATGCGGGATTACTTGGCGCGCTGGTTCGCCGCCCCTAGTGCCATGCTCTCCAGCTGGCTCAAAAAACGTAGCATACAAATATCACCCGCACTGAACTCAACAAAGTTGCGGACGATGTTCACGGAATCGATAACTGCCGCGAAAGCGGGCGTGGTGGTGCTTGACTCCAAAAATTTGGACTTGCTGGATATTCCGGACTTCAAAAATGCACCATCAGGGTTCCCATTGAGTTCATGCATTTTCGCACCCAATTTTTCGGACGAATTGAGACCCCAAAGATCAATTTTGTGGACTTAATCGCTCTTTCCGAGCCGCGCTACCCAATCTTGGAGGCCGCCATGTTGGATTTTGCACTGGCTTGGATTCCAGTGGCTCGCTGTATGGCCTCCAAGATTGCAACGCGCGCTATCAATAGAGCTCGCGCAATCCTCCAGTCTCGGAGGCTATGCCCGCTCTTCCTTGGCTGACAAAACGCTCCAGAGTACTGCACTTTTTCTTTTTTCTTAGTATATGCACTCAGCACTATCGTTGTAACCATTTATTGTAGGATGTTTTTTTATTGCGACAGCAATTATATGGACACTTCAAGCGGATTTTCGCCGTCGGCGTCGCCGCCCTGAGGATCCATACAAAGTCCAAGGGCGATAAAATCATCGCCGCGCGCTTTCATGGAGAGCGAACGCACGGCGGAGGGTAAACGCGACTTCCTCCCTCGTGCGAAAGGCCGTGGGGGTATGAGAGGGAGGGGGGGGGGGCGACTTCTACTCTTCTAACAACTGCGTACTTAGCGCTGGAGCGCTTTATCGCACGCACCGTATCTTGAAAGCTTGAAAGCGATCTCCAGACGGCTCTGACCTTTTGTATGCACTGTGCTCTCGCCGCTCAGTTTCCGTTGAAGCGATAGACCGCACGAACCTTCGCTCGCTTCGCTCGTGCGCGCTAACACCACGCGTGTTAATTCAGTGAGTTTTTTTTTCTCTCAAGTTTCGGTTGCTAGTTTTAACGTGGCGTGTACACTGAGCAGGTGTCTCGGAGACCCATGTCTCAATGATCGGCGCTACCTCCTGTACCTTCGCGAGAGCTAAGCGGTGCGAAGCTCGTTTCTTGGATCACCATGGCGAACTCCGTTGGCGGAGATCGCCAACGCGGTGACGTTTGTGTCGACTGTACACGGAGACGACGTCATTGCTGCGCAAATCCAAGCAAGTCGATCCCCTGCAAGCGTAGTATGAGGCAGGGCATTATTAGAGATTTTTTTTTAAGCCGCACTAATAACTTTTTTTTTTTTCGGACGAACGAGTTTTCTGGTCTATTTTTCAGTCCCCACGAGGTCGGAAAATCGGTTGGCAACTGTACGGAGCGCCCTAACCTAACCGCCGCATGTTGCTACTAGCCGGAAACTTCGAATTATCCGAAAAGAGCCGCGCGGGCCATTCAAATTATCCGGTAGAATTTGCATTGAGAATGACGGGACCGCTCAAATTCTTCGAATTAACCGAAATTTCGAATTAACCGAGTTCGAATTATCGAGGTTTTACTGTACATGGAATTGCACATACAAATACAGGACGAGGACTGGAACGCATAGGGTGACCCTATATCGGCAGAGCCGAGGGTGCATAGCACCGTACTTTGTCCAGAACGCTTGGTCGGGGCAACTGGGCCACATTTTCTACCCTTCGGTGCCCCGCCCCAAACATTTTCAGCCCAATCGCCACCGAGTGGCTTGGAGAGTGGTCCGCCAGCACACCAATCACTAATCCTGTACTAGGATCGTCTTGTGAGGGGTTCGCCGGCACTTCCAGTATTGCGCTTCTTCCAAGCGCCCTTCACTCTACCACCTTTTACGGTGTTTTCTCCTTTCTTAAAAACAACATACAAACAAACAATGCACAAAGAGGGGAGGGTTACAAATGCATAGCAAACGTACTCCCGCGCAAAGCCACAGAGCCCGCCACAATGGGTACAATAAAATGCTAATAAACAGGTAGCACCTGCAAGCCGAAGCGATTGGCCTTTGCTGTGACCCCTTTTCTGCTCGTACCTATACAAAAAACCGATACCGTAATAGCTACGGGTCATTTGTCAATGAAAGCTGTCAACCGACACTTTAGGCTCTGTTCAGTAAATGCTTGCTCAGAGAAGCTTTTCACGGCGGTCATTTGGCAGCGGTCTCCGCAACGGGTTGTCAAAACGGTTACAATGGGAAAAGGGCACGCGGTGAATAATGAGTACTGCGTTCACGCGTTCTGTGCTGATGACACGCCCGGCACGCGCACCACAGGAGAGCGGTAGTCATGGACCTCTTAGCTTTTGCTGTCAGGGCGACCGCACGTGATGTACGTGATGGAAGCACCGATATACCCTCTTCTTGAGGTCCGCTTTGTGCACTAATGGGCACTAAACGCGTCGTCGTTCGCCGCCTCGTCATCGCTCAGAGCCAGTAGGCCCGCAAGTACATCTGATTAACCGTAATCGCGTCCGTCACGCTTGAGATCACTTGAAAGTGTGTCTCCGAAAGAATTGCGGAACCGTGTGCTGTAACCGACAAGGGTCGTTGACATGTCACGGCTTGCTGTCACTAATCGCCCCTCCACGTGCTGGGTATAATCGGGCAGTGTCATGAGCCTTTCACCTGCCTCATCTCGGCACGTCACCATGACAGGCATCCGCTGCTGACCATCAATTATCCTATTGTGCTTTGGATGTCAAGCAAGGACCATCGGCAACCCACCGCTAGCTGTTTCTCTCCCCTTTCTTCGCAACCGTTTCGTTTGGCGAGACCAGGTTGAACAAAAGCGCCAATCTTAAGCCCTCCGAGCAGCAATTTAAAGAACTAACTAGCTCTTCTAGCAGCAGGCTTACAGCCGGTCGGGAGACACGCTCCCTTCTTTCTTTAATGAGCAAGCCGTGCCCGCGCGTACATCACTGAAGGGGGCAGCTCTCATTGGTCTGCTTCGCTCGCGGCTCATTTTCCGTCGGGGCGCGCGGCAATTTAAATCGGGCCAGGACCGATCCCTCACGTGACACAAGAAACCTGCTGCACGGCAGCTTTTTGTGGCGCGCATTTTTCTGCTTGTGTTGTCGGCCACTAACACATTGTTCGTGGGTCGTTGGAATGTAATTTAATCTAGTACACTTGAATATAAAGGTACGAGTTTCAGAAATACCAGTTTACAGTCGTATCATCCAATTTCAGGTGAAAACATGATCGTATCAGCCGCATGAAAAATACATTGCTCCTATGGGGCGGCACATTGGCCGGGAAACAAAAGAAATTTGTATCATCCCGAAAAACTTATTACGCAGAATCGTATCAACGAGGTTCCACTGTATATGAGAATCGCGATAGACGTGACAAGCAAGAACTACAAGACAGTTTTGCAATAGAACGAAAGCACTGTAGTCAATCGAGCTTCTTCCTCGCAAGATTTACTAAAATATTCAAATTCACTTTAATGTAGGTAAGCTGATGCATGTGTTGATCAGTTGTGGAAAGCTTCCGTGAATTCTCTTTTGAGCTGTTTCCCTTCTCTGGGAAGTGCTTTACTATCGTTGAACCTCAGAATTCAGTTGGGAGTTTCCTTCTACATCCTCCTGTTCTATTATATGATGATTCTTAGCTACATGCTCATCTTTTGATTTCGCTTGAGTACTTGCTGGGACTTTGGAGGCAAGAAGGGATACACATGCAAAGTTCCGTAGCTAAAGCATTCAAGCAGGGGTTACATCACTGCCCTGCCTACATTAGTGATAATTAAGTTAAAACTCAAGCAGAGCCTAAAGCATAGTTATGGCAACGAGATTTCTAGTAGAGGCTGATTTGTGGTGATATATATTCATGGCATTAGTATCCCATGTACACTTTGAGCTGTTGTATAGAAAGAGAGCAAGTGGTTAGAGTCTCCACACTTGTTACGTGCGGAAGCACCCCACTTTCACTGCACCTGCTGGAAAGGTCATACATTGGCTCTCCACCCGTATTGCCTTTATGATAGTGTGGTGACTGATGTGTCGTGATCAAATACAGTTAAACCTCGATATGACGAAGTCGGTAATATCAGCACATTACTGAAATTTTGTTATATTGAAATTAGAGCTTTTATGCAAATAAGTACAGTCGCTGATGGATTTTTCATGCACAGATGGGGCCCGTAAAAATTTCTGAATTATCAGACAATTGGGAAAAAACTCATTAGAATCACAAACAAATATATATATATAATTTCGTTGAACTTGAGATTCTGCGATCAAACGTACAATTTCCTGCTGTGTCGACAATATTTTCACATCGACGGTACAAAGCAAAGCCTGCGAAGCTTTCACATCGACCCTGCCGCCATGGCTGATTGTCACCGGTCCTCTGCTCTCCACGCAGTCCAACCAATGCAGCGTCAAAACCCATCACTGCAAAGAAAGCTTCGCTTTGAGATTACATGAAAGTCACAACCTGTTGTTCATGGCCGCCATATTTGTTGTGTCCTAGAAATATACCAATATCCGGTCTCAAATTTTGGTAGCCATTATGCATTTTTTCTGGTATTGGTTTTAGGAGTAAAAAAGTAAAAAGGCAATGCATTGATAGAGATAGCAAAGTATTAGACAACGAAACGAAAATTCCTAGTTTTATCAGCTGCGTAAACATTCACTCACTAATTAAAAAGCATGGTGTCACGCGCACAGGCAAACATGATCAGATTTGAACAACCTTATTTTCATGAGTATGCAAGGAAGGACATGAGTATAAAAAAAGAATGGCATGATAATATTGTGAAATAACTACCTGGAATGCAGCCATATTTAGGCTTAGCACAGCACAACTGACCATTTGTTATTGTGATGTGCACTCGAGCGGTACCACCTGCCTGTATGCTGGGGTCCACTTGGGTGCACATAGCCGTAACTCTGCCGAAAGGTTTTTCTGCAAGGCGCTGCACCAAGGGAACAGATGCACACACCAGGGAGACCGCTGCCGGATGTCCTGGCATTTGTGGTGTCGTCGCCATTTCCCTTCATTTCCATTGAGCTGCACTCTTGCTGTTCACAGACCTGCATTTTCTACCATTGAAGGGAATACTCTATCCCATGACTCAGTTGTATGGTGGTTGAGCTTGCCACATTTTAAAGTGCTGGGCTGATTGCATAATAAATTAGAAGCATAATCCCAAATATGACACAAGATAACTTTGGTGAATAAAAGCGTTGCAGTATGTTAAATGCAAATATTATATGAACATGCGATATTCATATGCACGCATCTTGTCCAACGTCTTTGTGTGCATAGTGGTGCATGTCTGGACGTGAAATGCGGGCACATTTAGCTGTCTTATCCACCTGTCACCTATTTAAAAAAATATACTATGGGGTTTAATGTCCTAAAACCAGGGGGGTGAAGCTTCCTATACCTCCCATTGGTTTTGTATAGCAGACGCTCAGTCGACGCTAGCACCAAGGCGCACTTCAGTTAGGCCCTAGCGGACGGATGACGGTACTACGGCGGCGAAAAAAACAAAAACAATGAAAAGCGGTGGGATTTTTTATACTCTCCTTTTCGCTAGAGCACTTTTTTTCTTCCTTTTTTTATGATAACGTTGCTCCGCTGGCTTCTCCTTTCCCTCACGCTCATGACTTTCCTATCCCTCCTCGCATGTCTCGCCTCCCCTCCTCTCAGTTTTCGCACAGTTCTTTTTTGTCACAGGCGTTATCAGACGCACCGCCGGCCCTGCCAGGCGTTGCACCACGCATTCGTGCTTGTGCGCAGTGGGTTCTTTTTGTGTTTTCATGCACGCAATCCCGTTCATTACTACGATCAAGCAAGCATGTGCCCAAATTATATATAAAAAAATAATTCCACTTCAACAAAACAGTTCTTTGGACTCACTTTATTGTGTTCGTTTGCGAAAATCAGAATTGGAGCAGACAGTGCAACACACTATACATAGAATGCAACAAAACGTGGATGGTGTTTCATGTACGCACATGTAAAAAAACATTTATTGTAATTGCTTTAATGGCCAATGCGCAGAATAGCTTCTCCCGGCCTGCTTCTTGCTCGGTCCATGAAATCCACGTCCGTGAAGTGCGCTGAGAATATCCTGCGGTTGGTGACCTTATCTCTGGGTAAACCCATTAGGTCCGTCCTTCCAGCGTAGTTTAAGAACACTTCCATCCTGAAGAACAGTGAAGATCATAAATTATAACATCGCAGTTAGAACATACAAAACTGAGCTCGTTTCGCGTCGCGGCAGAGTACTAGTTGTGATATATCAACCTTAATTATCAGAAATGCATTTTTAAACGATGGCGACTAATCAGCTAGAAATAAGTGCAAAGCGCACGCCTACACGTGTTCCTTGTGATACGCACAGGTGGTACTATATTTATCAGGAGCTTTATGTTCGCCGCTTGTTGACCTAACGATTTACTACATCGTTGTGGTGTTTTCAAATCAGCTAGCTGCTGCCTCACCACCGGACAGCCATGTACAACTGCGCACAATGACTATCACAAATAAAAACCGGGAAGTAAACTGCACAGTGCTCACTTGTTGTCTTTAGGGATGCGGTAGAATTTTACGTCGCATGGCTCACTTCATCTTGATGTATTCGCACACCATTGAACCACACACAAACAGCGACAGCTGCGAGACATTGCTGGGAAAAGCCGACAAACTTGCAACGGTAGGGTACCACACAGACCACACTGCTAGCATGGAAAGCAAAAACCGCAAAACTGACCGCACAATGCCAGAAAAAAAATTGCTGCCGTTTTGGCCGTTATCAGCACGGCCGACGATGAGTGCGGGCTGCGCCAGCCGCGCCACCGATAGTTGAAGGCGAGAGAGAAACAACAAAGTTGAGAGACGGTTGAAAGAAAAAAAAAGAAAAGCGATTCGCGTGGACAAAAAGCCAGCAGAATTTCCGAGGCCTTATGGGAGATGCAATAGTGGATTAATTTTGACCACTTGGACAATGGTACACGAGCGCTGTTGCATCGGCCACCGTGATTGAACCCATGACCTCGTGCTCAGCAGCACAATGCCCTAGCCATCTCTGACTGCGTTATCCTGCCTCAAGTGAAAAGGAATTAATTCAAAGCTTCGTATTATGAATCCATTTAAGCATGTCGTCTTTCCAAATCTTTTTCTATGCATTGCATGTTTTAACTGAAATTCTGATCAATCAGCTGATGAACTGTCACGAGTAGGTTGTATTTCCAAGTTGCCTTACTGGATTACTAATGCAGGTTTTTGTTAATTTTATGAAAGTAGTACATGGCACCAATGCTGTTTTTCATTTTGCTGTGCAGATTGAGCATGCACTGCAGAACAAGAAAACGCTTTTCGAGAATGTCAACATTGACTGGGGTCTGACGCAAGATGATGGGTCAACAGACTTCAGCGATGATGACTATCCAGAAGATCGCGTAAGTATTTTCTTTGATATTTGATAAGCTGTCAATGCCTGAAATAAGTAGAACAAGGATTTCTATTAATACCTGCCCTAGGCTGCATATATTGTCACGACGGTGAAAGCTCGAAGGACAAACGAACCGCACTTGTCGGCAGAGGCAGCAACAAGAACGGACGGTTTTAAAATACCGCGCTCTAGTCACTGCTTCTTCTTCTTGCTATGTTTTTTCATAACTGCCTAATGTGTCTTATGTCGTCGTCATCGCCCCGCTAGACACGTGGCAATATTATATTGACCCTTTTCGCAGAGATCCCGTGGGCGCTGCCATGTTTGATCACGTGGTGACGCGTCTATTGCTTGCCTCCGTTGCCTCCGTGTTTACTATGGGTGTACATGACGCCCGGAGCAGCTCAGGAAACCTCTGTTTCGGAAGATATCGCAGACGCTGACTGGGTGGTTGGCACGAAGCTTTGACGACACCTTCAGAGGACATGCAAAAGCGCTTTCGAAGCTCATTAAGCTTTGCCCAAACGATGCAAGCAGCGTATATGGTGCTTGTTCTAAAAACGAGGCTAAAAATGTATTCCAAGCTATCCAAGCTTTCCACTTATGAATTGATTCAGGATCAGTGTGTTTTGCTCTTCGTTCTTTATTTGGCAAAGACATTGAAGCAGTTTTTTGTCACGTTTCTGACTCAGTGAAGTTCGTCGATGCGGTGACTACCTGATTTTTTTCTGCCTAATCGCTCGCAGGTGTGCTCAATTGCAGTAGATTTAGTCTTGCTGCACACAAGGCTTGGAACATAGCTGTTCTGTACTTTGTTATAGCTTGTCGCAAATCTGTATTATCACTAGTAACTCGCTTACTCCTGTGGACCGTCACGAAACATTCTGCTTCGACCATTCGTGTGCTGTCGGTGTAGTTGCTGCCACCTATGCTTTTGTGCACAGATTCAAGTGTGCACCCATTCACATATTCTTAATACGTTGGCGATAGAGTGTGCGTAAGCTTGCGTGCGAGTTGGGGTCGATGTGTGTAGATAATGTGCACAAAACTTACTATACCAGGAAGCGGCGCTACTCCCTTTGTCATTGTTTAACGAGTGGTACTCACTGTTGCCGGCGTTCCTGGGTTGAAGTCTTTTCTCTGGAGGTTAGCGATACAGCGCTGGCTGATCAGTTGTCTTTTTTTATCCTTTTAGCAACACAGGCAGTTGTTATGTAGCAGCAGCGACACAGGGTGATTCCATTCCTTAATATGCAAATCACTATTTTTACAGCGAACTACCACACACGTCTTCCCTTTACCTTTACACATTTTGCAGCATGAATTGAGTACAGTGCATTAGCAAACACCCAGTTGCATTTCTGAGAGCTGATCGCACAGTAGCAGGGCAGAAGCGGTTATGGTTTCGTATTCGTGCGCTTTCGCTGAGGCAACGTATGGCGTGCCGCCGAAACTGACATCTCGTTTCTCGTGAACAAATTGCTTCTCAAAAAGGGTCTATAGACAAAGCATACCCTTAAAAGCCACTGAATACCATCTGTCAGCCGTGTTTCCAATTTCAATTAGCTCGTCTGTTGTCCCATATCCAGTGGAACCCCGCTGATAAGTTTTTCACCTGACCGTAATAAAGAATGTAAGAGCCGGGAAATGCAAGAGCCGAGAAACAGGAAAAATCGAGAAATGGGAGTAGTGTTGAACTGCACACAATATTATTTTAATTATTACATGCGAAAAAAAGTCCTAGTTTCGCCTGAAAGCCGAAGCATCGATTGCGATAGCAAATTAGTAGACAGCTATACAAAGTAAGGGTAGTAGATTTATCGTCCGTATAAACTAGTAAACATTCACTTATTAACTATATTAATAAGCATGGTGTCAGCGCACACACGCAAACATGAACACATCACACTCGATGAGCGCGGACACTCACTGTCAAACGCTGGCGTGGGGAAGCGCCGCTGCAGAAGCGAGCGAAGGGACCTTCGTGCTGTTGTCTATCGCTTCAACGCAAACTGAGCACCGAGAACACACAGCACGCACAAAGCTACGAGCCGTTGACGCACCTACACCGCCTTGACTCTGCCTCAACGCAGATCGCTTTCAAGATACGGTCCGCGCGACCGCGCGCTGTACGCAGTTGATGCGAGAGTACAGTAGTACAACGCCGCCCACTATCCCTCCCCCACTGTACCTCCCCCCCTCGCTCCCTCAACGGTTCCTCAAGCGCAACGGAAGAAGGCGCGCTTCCTCCCTGCTTTTCTTTCTTGCGTGCACGAGATTTAAACGCGGTCGGCGGCTTCCCTCGCACGCTTTCACTCGCACATACGGCGCGCTGCGACGGCGTTTTCACCCTTGGACTTTATACGGAACATCTATGAGCCAAAACCAATTTTAGGGCTACAACGCGTCATAGACACCATATTTAGATAGCAAATACGGATCTCAAGGGCCATACTTTTGCTGGCGGAAACCGAAAATTTGTCATACTTGTCGCCCCTGGCACTTTGGGCGGCCAATGCCATCGTCAAGCCACCAAGCCGTTCGGGCTGGCGCAGAGTGGCAGTTTGCAACGTATGATGCGGGAACGGTTTCACAGTTGCGACGCAACAGCGGGGTTACCAATGCATTGGGTTCTATGGGAGCTGTCCCGGGACCGGCCAAAAACGACGTAACAGCGGGGTTCTACTGTACCAGTGACACTGTGTCCAAGCAAATACTTCCGATGAGACTAACCAAGCTGCCCAGACTTGTGTAGCTGAAGCACGAGTAATGCATGGTTGTGGTGGACATGAAAGTGTATTGTTCTCCAGCTCACATCAGACTGGAAAAGGTCCCGGCCTTCGAGCGTCATCAGCAACGAGTCGACACGCCCGGAATCTGCAAGTCCCCAGCCTTGTCCCAGGCCACCACCCCCTCCACCTCAGAATCGCAAGCCAGTTAGTGAGTGGCTACTTCGTTGATATGCTTTGCCTTGCCTGTTGGCTTGCATTTGAGCTCAGTTAGACCTGTTTTTACAAAGAATTTCCTTGGGGATGTTTCTTGGTAACAGGTGGTTCCGCATACTCATTTAAAAGAATCTGTTGTTTGACAAGTTGATCTAAAATTAATTTTGAAACAAGATTCTTGGTTAGAGTGGCAGCATGATGATGATTTATTGGCAAATCCCTTGAAACAGTGTGATGAAAAATAGCCTGCTCGAGTTAATCAGGTATGCTAGGTAATCAGAATGGCACATTTGGCTCCATCTTGGTGCAGCAGGTGGTTTTGTACGCTTAGTTAAAAGACTCGTTGTGTTCTTTGGCAAGTCAATTGAACATTGTGAAACAAGATTTTTGGTAAGAGTGGCAGCAGAATGGCTCTGTCTTGGGGCATGCAGTTGGAAACAGTGCATCAGTGAAATGTTACTTCACCTGCACCTCTGAAGGGTTGGCTATGAGATGTGCATAATGTGTGCTTCTTGGTTTAGAGTGACTGAATTTTTCTTGCATGCATTTTTTTTAAATGCTGTGTATATTAATTGTTTTCTCCTCTGGCAACCAGAAGTTGTTAATTGACTGAGTTCTTTTACTTTCTTGTATGTATGTTGTCCTTAGCTCCTTATTTAGCTGTGTTTCAAGTAATGGTGGCACTTCAGTTTGAAGTTTTCGTAAGTTGTTTTATTACAGAAGGCTCTGTTCACAGCATCAATGGTACATTTTTTTATTTCGAGTACCATTCTCTAAATTCAGCTTGACTACTGTCAGTTTAGCCTTTAGTGCCTCTTGAACAAATGCTTGTATGGTGATTGCCTTGTAGTGTGTCTTGAGCTGTACAATAAATGGGATGGCCCATGCCTACTTTCTACTAAAACACGAACCAACTATTTTTGTCTAGTAAGCAATATGTGCATGCTGACTTAAAGCTATAGCTGTGCTGGTGGATGTACAGGGCATGGATCTACAATATAGCCAAACAATGAGCATGTGAATTAAAATGGTAGCACCGTAGATGCACTGCATATCCACAAGGAATGTGGCAGGTGTTTTCTCAATCGAGTTGTCTGCTATACTACTGTGCAGGCAAGCTTCTTAACTGCACACCAGAACCACTGATCCTGTCTATCCCTGCCCTTTGGAGGCTTATCTAGTTCATTTATTCACCAGAAACAAACAAGTTATGCAGATCTCGTGGCACAAGATGTCTTCTCAGCTTACACAGCACGAGGTGCCATAGCAGACAACATTTATTTTCGTACTGCTAATCTTCTGACTAGCTCCTTCCATCTATGATGGCATTAGAAAACTATCTAACACTTGTCAGAGTAAGGAACATGCAATTTTTGATGGCAGACTTGGTTTAATTTTACTTAGCCAGTGATTCTGGTCGGTAGTTCCAGGTCTCAATGCACATGGCTCCATGAAGAAACGTGCAGCCCCGCTGCCACCACCCTCGACAAGCCTGCAGTCGTCTAGTCATTCGCGCACTCCCTCCGACCCATGTTTCTCTCAAAGTGCCCTTGGTCTAGTGCACAAGCGAAACCCTTCTGTGGACCTCGCCTCCAGCTCTTCAATTGATTCCTCCTTTGATCAAGCCAGCTCATCGAACCCCTCCACTCTTGGGTCAAGTGAGTGCTTCTGACCGTACTGTTGTGGCTGTAGTCTTGTTTGGCCACTTTCATTCAAGGCTGTTTGAGTTTGCACCTAGTGCACAGAACAAGGCAACCGGTACAGTAACATCTCATTAATTAGACCCTTGTTAATTCGGAAAACTGTGTAATTCGAACTTGCCCTCCAGGTCCGGCAATCATATGCAATATTTAATGGCATCAAGCGCTCCTTAAACCTGCCAAATTTGGTTGTGAATCTGTGAATTTGAACGGCCTTCAGAGTTCGCCAAGTGCGGAGTGCCACAAATGTGTGATACAAAAGAGCAGAAGTAGAGCTAGCGTCCAACCGAAACGAAATGGCAGAGTCCGCCTCGCCATAGTCATCAGCCGAAACTGGGGTGGGGAATATTCAAAGTTTTGAATACGAATTCAATATTACACACTAGCTATTAGTATTCAAAAAGCAACTACAGTGGAATCTCGTCGATACGATCTTCACGGGAACCGGAAAATAAAATGTATCATCCTAAAATCTTATTATCCGAACATAATCGGGTATAAGGAAAAAAATTGAGTATAAGAAGAAAAAAAACTATTATCCCGAAAAACAAATTATGCAGAATCGTATCAACGAGATTCCGCTGTACTCTGTATTTTCTAATAATCAAAACTAACCAAATATTTCGCAATAACTGAATGTCAAAGTCTGGAGGGGTATTCTATAAGTGACCACCTTGTGGACTGTCCATTTCAGATGTCGCTGACTGGCTGGAGCTGTATGAGCGAGAAGGAGACAGGCTGGGGATGCCTGTCACCTCCTCACATGTACCATTGCCCAGCCATTCAGCACTTCAGCAGTAGACAAAATCGACAGTCCACTGGGTAGACACTTACAGAATACCCTCCCCTCTGGTTTATGTTCATCTGCTAAACAAAGTATCGCAAAATATCAGAAGTGAAACAATTACATTTTCGAAATAATGCAGTAACAAAATGAGTTAAGCAAGCTTTGTTTTAGGTTTCATGGTGGAAGCCTAAATGATAAACCATGATTTTTGCTTGTCTGTCATGTAGTGTTTCTGGCAGTCTAGTCGTGTAGCAGGTTTTTTTTATGCTGCAACATGTTGCTAAGTGCCGTTTTACATGAGTCTAAGGGGCACATTTTCCTTCCATAAACTGATCTTTTTTCAGCAGCCATTTACCAGTTAGCCTTTTTGGGAAAACTGGTCATACAGCAGTCATTAATTCTCTGAAAACTTGTTTGCAACCACATCTTTAAGTTGTTGAGAGGCTATTGTGTGTCATCCCCATGCTGGACACCAACACCTAATTGTTTGCGTGTACAGTCACATGAATGGTGGTGCATTCGGACGATCGTGTTTGTCCATCCCGGTGCCCTGTTCCGAAGCCTTTCAAAAGAGACATCCCCAAACCAAAGAGGAGGAGGCTACTCCCTTTTGCACCCGAGTAACCCCACCGTTCTGTGGCGCTAGCAGCGCAACACTCACGCCGCCTTTCGTACTATAGTCGGGTACAACTTTAGAAGGCAGCGTCCTTTGCCCCTCAAAGTCGGATGCACACGAGCCTCCACCAATGGACGCATGCTCTAGACTGACATCATGAGCCAGACAGCCGGTGACAGCACCGACGGAGAACATGCAGTCCGCGCTTCGAGCTGGGCCGAGTAGCGTAAGCGGGACTATTTCTTTAGTCGCGAAGGCAATCGGGGCTGCCGTGCTTTGGTCATTTGAGCGGGGGGCCTCTCCTGTATTCTTTAGCTGTACCCGACTATAGTATTCTGCAACTACACCGACCGCCGGCGGTGCAAAGCTATGCAGGGCAGCTGGAGTATAGGAGGAGCAAGAGCCATGCGAGGAAAACGATATCAGGGGATGCGTGAGAGTCGAGCATCCCCACAAGTCATGGTGCCTAATTAGACCGAAATGAATCTTCCTGCTCTAAATATATGTCTCCGGTCGACTATTCGATATTCGATTCTGTATTCTTTACTTACTATATGTATTCGAAAAAGTTGATACAGTCAACGTCAGATTTTTTTTACTCCCTAGGTGCCAAAAAAACATGTTAAAAAAATAATGCATGCTTTTTACTGCCCCCAAGGGCTTAAATCGTCACAGGCACATTTGAAATAGCTCTGAAGGCCTGCCAGTACACTTATTAGGTGTATCGGTGGTCATACTGCAACAGGAGATGTGTGTATAATTATTGAATACATATTTTGTCAGATTTTTGGACTCCCTAGGTGCCAAAAAAACATGTTAAAAAAATAATGCATGCTTTTTACTGCCCCCAAGGGCTTAAATCGTCACAGGCACATTTGAAATAGCTCTGAAGGCCTGCCAGTACACTTATTAGGTGTATCGGTGGTCATACTGCAACAGGAGATGTGTGTATAATTATTGAATACATATTTTGTCAGATTTTTGGACTCCCTAGGTGCCAAAAAAACATGTTAAAAAAATAATGCATGCTTTTTACTGCCCCCAAGGGCTTAAATCGTCACAGGCACATTTGAAATAGCTCTGAAGGCCTGCCAGTACACTTATTAGGTGTATCGGTGGTCATACTGCAACAGGAGATGTGTGTATAATTATTGAATACATATTTTGTCAGATTTTTGGACTCCCTAGGTGCCAAAAAAACATGTTAAAAAAATAATGCATGCTTTTTACTGCCCCCAAGGGCTTAAATCGTCACAGGCACATTTGAAATAGCTCTGAAGGCCTGCCAGTACACTTATTAGGTGTATCGGTGGTCATACTGCAACAGGAGATGTGTGTATAATTATTGAATACATATTTTGTCAGATTTTTGGACTCCCTAGCTGCCAAAAAAACATGTTAAAAAAATAATGCATGCTTTTTACTGCCCCCAAGGGCTTAAATCGTCACAGGCACATTTGAAATAGCTCTGAAGGCCTGCCAGTACACTTATTAGGTGTATCGGTGGTCATACTGCAACAGGAGATGTGTGTATAATTATTGAATACATATTTTGTCAGATTTTTGGACTCCCTAGGTGCCAAAAAAACATGTTAAAAAAATAATGCATGCTTTTTACTGCCCCCAAGGGCTTAAATCGTCACAGGCACATTTGAAATAGCTCTGAAGGCCTGCCAGTACACTTATTAGGTGTATCGGTGGTCATACTGCAACAGGAGATGTGTGTATAATTATTGAATACATATTTTGTCAGATTTTTGGACTCCCTAGGTGCCAAAAAAACATGTTAAAAAAATAATGCATGCTTTTTACTGCCCCCAAGGGCTTAAATCGTCACAGGCACATTTGAAATAGCTCTGAAGGCCTGCCAGTACACTTATTAGGTGTATCGGTGGTCATACTGCAACAGGAGATGTGTGTATAATTATTGAATACATATTTTGTCAGATTTTGGACTCCCTAGGTGCCAAAAAAACATGTTAAAAAAATAATGCATGCTTTTTACTGCCCCCAAGGGCTTAAATCGTCACAGGCACACTTGAAATAGCTCTGAAGGCCTGCCAGTACACTTATTTGGTGTATCGGTGGTCATACTGCAACAGGAGATGTGTGTATAATTATTGAATACATATTTTGTCAGATTTTTGGACTCCCTAGGTGCCAAAAAAACATGTTAAAAAAATAATGCATGCTTTTTACTGCCCCCAAGGGCTTAAATCGTCACAGGCACATTTGAAATAGCTCTGAAGGCCTGCCAGTACACTTATTAGGTGTATCGGTGGTCATACTGCAACAGGAGATGTGTGTATAATTATTGAATACATATTTTGTCAGATTTTTGGACTCCCTAGCTGCCAAAAAAACATGTTAAAAAAATAATGCATGCTTTTTACTGCCCCCAAGGGCTTAAATCGTCACAGGCACATTTGAAATAGCTCTGAAGGCCTGCCAGTACACTTATTAGGTGTATCGGTGGTCATACTGCAACAGGAGATGTGTGTATAATTATTGAATACATATTTTGTCCTGCGACAGTGGCCCCTTTCCATTCTTGGTAGGCTTCACTGCAATAAATTGGGTATGCTGAACTGCTTAACACCGCTGTATTGCAGCGAAGTCTATTTTTTGGAACTGGCATTATGCAACGCTTAACCATTGTGGTACTTTTCGCGCTTCGAGGCCGTCCACGAGGATGACAAATGTGGAGTCGACGCCATTGCTGACAGCGCTGAATTCTTTGAATAAAGAACATGACAGTAAACACCAGAAAGCTTGGTAGTGAACGTCGAAGCAGTTGGGCCTAGTGTTGCTTCTATGGTGGCTAGAGCTGCCAGCAGATCAGTGTGCACTGGCTTGACGCTGCGAGATAATTGATATGGCAGTCGTGGTGGCTTCGATTAATACCGTTTTTGACTCGTGGTCACAGCAAGAAGTCTGGAAAATTGGATGGTGAAGGGTTTCAGCGTCGGAAGTCTCAGACTTCCTTATACATTGGCTCTATGGGATATGTGGAGGAGCCATGAAGGCATTGAAATTGTCAGCACGTCGGAAAAATTGGGCGTCCTATAACCTGTTGTTGACTATGTTCGCCCATCTCTTGTGGAAACTGTATGGGAATGGGAAAGCCATGAAAGCATGTGCATGACACCACATTGACTGCTTACCTTTAGAATTGTGTGGTTTTCATCAATAATCTCGTAGATAGTGGCAACGGATTCACTTGCGTTGGTTGTGGTGAGCAGTGGTTTTGTTTTGATTCAGTGCAAGGCACGCGTGATGTGACAAACATGGCGTAAGTCATCAAATACTAAAAGCAATTCTACTGCAGCTCGCATCAACCTCACCGGCTACATCATGATGGACAATCATTTGCAACAAAATAATCGGGATGTGCACGCGCGCGGTAGTAAAAAGCACCTCTGCTTGGACGTACAGGTGTGTTCGCCGCTGCTGAACTGTGAATTAAGTTACAAGGCCCTCGTCACTGTGAGTGCTTATCAATCACAAGATCATGAGAATTGCAGCTCCTGTGCTTATTCTGTGCCAAACATAAGAGGTGTGGGTTATGGATTTTCTTTGGTAAACAAAAGCATGTTGATGTAGTAAACATTTGTTTTTGCTACATTAGATCATTCGACATTCAGGAAATTAGGACATTTTTTAAAGTCCCATGAAATGACTAGGTATTACTTTACTTGGTGTCAAAACACTGTGGCACTGCAGCTATTGATCTGTGTGCCCTATTTGCACCAAGAGCATTGTGTAGTCAGCCTTGAGCACATTCTCTAGCTCCATAGCATGCCTTGTAGCTTCCACTCCATCCCATTAGTACTTTATTTTGATACAGCATATATAGAGGAAAAAATTGCCAGGACAGATATTTGATTTGCAACTGAAGTAGCATATTCTTTAGACATACTAATCACAAATGGGGCTTTGCATTCCACCATTGCTGTGAAGAATTATCAGACATTGCCTGGAATATTATTGGCCTTAATGAAGTTAGAACTGGTGAGGCTTACACAGTGCTGACTAACGGCCACGTCCTCTGCTACAGAGGTCTTCCAGATAAGAGAGAATCCGGGGTAGGATTTCTAGTCCATAACAACATAGCGGGCAACATTGATGAATTATACAGCATTAATGAGAGGGCAGCAGTCGTCGTAATAAAGCTGAATAGGAGGTACAAAATGAATGTAGTATAAGCCTACGCCCCAACCTCTATTCACGATGATGAAGAAATAGAACAGTTTTATAAAGATGTTGAATTAGCAATGAGAAAGGTGCAAACTCAGTATACTGTAGTCATGGGCGACTTCAATGCAAAAGTGGGAAAAAAGCAGTATGGTGAGCAAGCAATTGGGAACTACGGCATCGATTCTAAGAATGCAAGAGGAGAGATGTTAGTGGAATTCACGGAAAGGAATAGGCTCCGAATAATGAATACCTTCTTCAGGAAGCGCAGCAACAGGAAGTGGACCTGGAAAAGCCCTAATGGAGATACAAGGAATGAAATAGATTTGATACTCTCTTCCGATCCCAGCATAGTACAGGATGTAGAAGTGTTAGGTAAGGTTAAGTGCAGTGACCATAGGTTAGTGAGGTCTAGGATTTCTCTCAATTTGAAGAGAGAAAGAGTGAAATTAGTCAAGAGGAAACAAGCCAACCTAGAGGCAGTAAGGGTAAAAGCAGACCAATTCAGGCTGGTGCTCGCAAACAAATATGCAGCTTTAGAAAAGGAAGATGAAGACAACACAGAGGTAATGAATGAAACCGTAACTAGGTTGATCACAGAAGCAGCAATTGAAGTGGGAGGTAAGGCACCAAGGCAATTAGTAGGTAAGCTCTCCCAGGAAACAAAGGACCTAATAAAGAAATGACAAAACAGGAAAATGTCCTACTCAAGAGATGAGATGGCATAGGACAAGGCAAGATGTATGCACTGAAAGATAAGCATGTAAATATCATCAGCAATTTCGATAACATAGTAAAAGCAGCGGAAGAATTCTATACTGACCTGTACAGGTTCCCAGAACAGCCAAGCTACTTTCATTCGAAATAGTGATGAACCGGATACAGAGGCTCCTTCTATAACTAGCGATGAAGTTAGAAGGGCCTTGAAAGACATGACCAGGGGAAAAGCTGCTGGAGAAGATAGAATAACAGTAGATTTAATCAAAGATGGAGGAGATATCATGCTTAAAAAGCTTGCGGCCCTTTATACACAATGCCTCACAACTTCATGTGTACCAGAGAGCTGGAAGAACGCCAACATTATACTAATCCATAAGAAGGGAGACGTTAAAGAACTGAAGAATTATAGACCCATTAGCTTGCTTTCAGTATTGTATAAAATATTCACCAAGTTAATTTCCAATAGAATCAGGGCAACACTTGACTTCAGCCAACCAAGAGAACAGGCTGGTTTCAGGAAGGGATATTCTACGATGGATCATATCCATGTCATCGATTCAGGCAAAAACGCCCATGTGCTTACGTTGTAGTGCACGTTAAAGAACCCCAGGTGGTCAAAATTATTCCAGAGCCCTCCACTACGGCGTGCCTCATAATCAGAACTGGTTTTGGTACGTAAAACCCCAGAAAGAAGAAGAATCAGGTAATTGAGAAATCTGCGGAGTACAATCAACCTCTCTATATGGCTTTCATAGATTATGAAAAGGCATTTTATTCAGTAGAGATACCAGCAGTCATAGAGGCATTGCGTAATCAAGGGGTACAGGAGGCCTACGTGAATATCTTAGCAAACATCTACAAGGATTCCACAGCTACCTTGATTCTCCACATGAAAAGTAGAAAGTTACCTGTCAAGAAAGGGGTCAGGCAAGGAGACACAATTTCTCCAATGCTATTCACTGCATGCTTAGAAGAAGTATTCAAGCTCTTAGACTGGGAAGGCTTAGGAGTGAGGATCAACGGCGAATATCTCAGCAACCTTCGGTTTGCAGATGACATTGTCCTATTCAGCAGCGATGGAGACGAATTACAGCAAATGATTGAGGACCTTAATCGAGAAAGTGTAAGAATTGGGTTGAAGATGAATATGCAGAAGACAAAGATAATGTTCAATAGCCTGGCAAGGGAACAAGAATTCAGGATCGCCAGTCAGCCTCTTTAGTCTGTAAAGGAGTATGTTTACCTAGGTCAATTACTCACAGGGGACCCTGATCACGAGAAAGAAATTTACAGACGAATAAAATTGGGTTGGAGTGCATATGGCAGGCATTGCCAAATCCTGACTGGGAGCTTACCACTGTCGCTGAAAAGTGTACAATCATTGCATTCTACTGGTGCTAACATATGGGGCAGAAACTTGGAGGTTTCAGTTCAGTTTCAGTTTATTATTCATTCACACAGTTATTTAAACAAGAAATAATATACAGACAAGGGTCCCATAGTCAGCGACTGCGCCGGGACCCTTGATTAATTGTTATATAAAAAAAAAAATTGGAATACAGAGCAGAGAAACAACAAAATGGAATAAGCAAAAATACAAATTAGCAATATAACATTATACCAAGTTAATCACACAGCAAATAATTCTTAAGTTGGTGTTTAAATGAGTACAAGGTAGATGAGAATTTAATGGCATATGGTAGACTGTTCCAAAGTTTAAGTGCGCAAAAAGAGGAAGCCATCTTTCCGTAATTAGTATGGCATAAAGGTAACAGGAAATTTCCTTCTGCTGTATTAGGATTAAGAAGTAGATCAGAACAAACGAAGTTGTAAGAAACTTGTTTAGTTAATAGTTTGAAAAATAATATCGCTAAATGATAGTTGAACAAATCTGTAACTTGAAGAATGCGGTTTGTACGTAGTACACCAACAAAGAAGCTCGAGAACAAGTTAAGGACCGCACAAAGAGCGATGGAACGAAAAATCTTAGGACTAACATTAAGAGACAGGAATAGAGCGGTGTGGATCAGAGAACAAACGGGGATAAACGATATTCTAGTTGACATTAAGGGGAAGAAATGGACCTGGGCAGGCCATGTAATGCGTAGGATGGATAACCGGTGGACCATTAGTGTTACAGAATGGATACCAAGAGAAGGGAAGCGCAGTCGAGGTCGGCAGAAAACCAGATGGAATGATGAAGTTAGGAAATTTGCAGGCGCAAGTTGGAATACGCTAGCACAAGACAGGGGTAATTGGAGATCGCAGGGAGAGGCCTTCGTCCTGCAGTGGACATAAAATATAGGCAGATGATGGTGATGATGATCGCTGCGAGGAATTACCAAGTGATCATATGCACCTGATCCCCTAAATGCAGCCTCCAATGATATCTTGTAGCTCATTGATATTTGCGAAATGTCTCTTGAGCAATCGTTGTTTTAAGTAACGCCACAAAAAATAATTACATATTGTCAGGTCTGGAGGGTAGGCCGGCCATGAGGTGTTGGCTGTCTTGTTTGAAAAATGGCAGTAAGCCTCGATACAATGAAGTCAAGACAGGGGTAATTGGAGATCGCAGGGAGAGGCCTTCGTCCTGTAGCAGACATGAATATAGGCTGATGATGATGATGATCAAAATTTTGTTATATTGAAAGTCGACTTTTTATGCGAATAAATACAGTGACTGACGGATTTTCTTACACATAAGAGGCCATAAAAATGTTTCAAATTATCGAGCCATTGGGAAAAAAATGTTTCCTCCGCCTTTAGCTTCAATGTGTCTCCTAGACTCAAGATTACGCGACTTCTAACATTAGTCGCAAAGAAAGACAGTGCACGTGAAGCCACCTCAGCTCCCCCAGCCTACACACCCGCTGAAGATTATACCTCCAAGATAGGGCATGTATGGTAGTGCATTTTATGAATACAAGCTCGATGATACGAATCTCACGGGGTCGCGAAAAATATTCGTATTAGCCGAAATTCGTATCATCGAAACACAATTAAAACTACGGTCGAATCTCGATAATTCTAACTCGAAAGGCCCAAAAATTTGTTCGAATTAAAAGGACGTATTTTTGAAGTATTCGTGCACCACATAGCACGATGCACGAACGGTGCGAGTCGTGAAATATCGGGCGCGCAAGCACATCGCAAGCGCGGGCCACGAAACTGCCCACGCCGGCTAACGGTCGCTTCCCGATAACGACAGAAAACGAAGCTTCGGGGAGCGAGCGGGCGGCGCCGGCACACGGGTGCGCGCGGAGACCGTCGAAGGTGAGGGAGGAGGGCGGCAGGGAAGCGGATTTGGCGGCGTCAACTCCGCCGCTTCGGTGGCTCCCCTCGCCCTCCCTCTCAACTCCCTCGTAGCTCTCTCACCTTCGACTCCGTGCGCACATCTCCGTGCGCGCCCGCCGCTGTGCTGGCGCCAGCTTATTTTAGCCGCTCCCTGAAGTCTAGTTTTCTGCCGTTATCGGGAAGCGAGCGTTCGCGGGCGTGGGCAGTTTCAGTGGCCCGACTGCGCCTCCGCCGCAGCTTCCCTCTGCGTTGCTGCCGCAGCGTGCAAGGTCAACATGTGACTAGAAAATAGAGGAGAAGGGTTCACTGCCGTTTTATCCTCAATTGTATCTTCCGGCTCAGGGGGCACCTCTTCTGGACTCCCGAAGAAGCCGCATTTGCTGAAGCAGTTCGCTACGGTAGTCGGAGTTACCCGATCCCATGCCATAGCTATAAAATGGATGGCGTCCAGGAGACTTATTCGCAGGTCTCCTTCGTCCTTTCGATCAATTTTAGCAAGTAGGCGGTGCACAAGAAGGCTCTTGAAATGGTGCTTAACGTTCTTTATAATCCCAGCGTCAAGGGGTTGCAGGTGCGTCGTCGTGTTCGCGGGTAAAAAGACAAGTTTGACGTTTTGAAGCGTTACTTGCCTCGGGTGGGCGGCGCACTGGTCAAGAAACAGAACAATCTTCCGATTCTTGCATGCCATCCTCCTGTCAAGGAGCGACAGAAACTCTTCGAACAGCGCCGCCGTCATCCACGCCTTTTTGTTTTCGCGATAGACACACGGCAAATGACTCGCGCGCTTGAAGCACCGGGGCTTTTGAAACTTGCCAACTACCGTGAGCTTAAGTTTCTCCGATCCGTCGGCGTTACAGCAGAAGAGAACCGTAATGCGCTCTTTGCTTTTTTTGCCTCCTTTGCATGTGCTTTCCTTTTAAACAGAGGCTCTTCTCGGGTTGCAGGTTAAAAAACAGACCTGCCTCATCAGCATTAAAAACATTACGAGGCTCATACTCCACGATGAGTGACGGCAGCTTCGCTAGCCAGTCGCTGACAACTGCCTCGTCAGCTTTTTTCGCTTCGCCACAAACGCTTTTATAAACGAGACCGTGCCTAGTCTTAAAACGCTGCAGCCACCCCCCTGAGGCCTGGAATCCATCGATGTGCAGAGCAAGTGCAAACTGGTCGGCTTTCTCCCGCAAAACTTTACCGTCAATATTTACACCAGCTGCTGTTACTTCTTTAAACCAAGTCAGGAGATTCTCCTCAAGCTTCACGTGCTGAGCGGTCTTCGCTTGCTTCGCGTTGACGTTGAACGAAAGCACGTTTTTCATGATAGAGTCTCGCTGTGCAACAATTGTGCTCAGTGTTGACGTTGCGAGGCCTAGCTCCTTAGCCAACTCCGTCCGCTTCCTCTTGGGATCCTCATCGACCTTTCGAAGAATGTCTAATTTCTCTTTAAAGGAGAGTGCTTTCCGCTTGCGAGACATAGCTCGCTGCGACTAGGCAATATGGTGCAAACACGAAGAACGCGGTCCGAAGCGCAGCAGCCACTCCATCTGATGGCTCGCAGAAAAGGAGGAAAAGTACAAAAGCACCAAAAGCGCCACCGCTTCAAACTCTTCGCGCCCAGTCGCGGAGTCCGCGCTGTCCGGCGCCGCGCCTCTGCACCAAAAGAGAAGGAGAGAAAGCGCGTGACTGCGCGCTGTTCTCTTTCGCGGCCGTCGGTGGGGCGGCGTTTATTCGTATCAACCGACGCAGGCTGAAAATCGATTCGTAACAACCGTTCTCTAGCACGTTGCAAAGTAATGGGGCTCGGCCGGGACCACAGAAAAATTCGTATCATCCGGAAATTCGTATTAGCCGTGATCGTATCATCGAGCTTTTACTGTAATGCTTGTAGTCATTTGAGCTAGAGATATTTTGCATTGAAACAATCATTTTTTCTACCCATTTATTATCTTCAATCTTTGGTGGCTGAGGACCTGCGCTTGCATTTTGTTTGTGCATAACTGTGTTATTATTGTACAAAGATTATATATATATAACGAGAAGATAGGGAACCAAGGGGCCTGATTTTTATTAATCATATCATAAGAAGGACACTAAGGACAACATCAGGGAAATTACTTGTACTTACTAATTGAAATAAAGAAATAATAAATTAATGGAAATGAAAATGGATGAAAAACAACTGACCGCAGGTCAATCCCACGTCTTCGCATTACGCGTGCGATGCTCTTACCATTGAGCTACCGCGGCGCCATTTTCCCATCCGTTTTCTGGGGTATTCATGTTTTTACTAATAGAAATTACTCTCACCCCCGTATTCTTAAACACGCCTTCACTCAACGCTTCTCCTCGACTCGGCCAAGTCGAGGCGACGAGCGTTCGTTCACTCAAGGCGCCGTTTCATGAACACTACTTCACATTTCCTCCGCCTAGGAACGCCTTGAAAATGCGGCCTTGACTCGAGTGAAGTGCACCAACCGAGAAAAGCATCTGATATCAAGGCTATACTTAAATGCGCTTAACAAAAGCCCAATTATTTAAGACAGATATGTGTTTCCATTAATTTGGCTTCGTTATCAAATGACAACACGGCGCAATGCACAAAAGTAACAGCGGCAGCGCTGCCACTGTTAGTGTTGATAGATCACGCGGGAGCTGTGTTTGAGGTCTGGCAACAATCGCACCCCAGCAGCTGAGCATGGCGCATGGCTCAGAAACAAGAAAATTTGTGCCCGCATTTGTCTGCTGCTCATTGTTTCCTTGTGCTTAATTTGTGATTCACGTTGCAGTTGTTAATCGTGGTTATTATGGATGATATCGTCTGTGTGTGTACTGTGAACCGAGCCGGATTGACTTCGAAGGAGGCAAGGCATGGAACGGCCGATGGGCAGCTTTGTTTAACTTCAAGGCCAAGTGCTGCTGAAAGCTTTCTGAAAGCAGTAATAGGACAAAAAATAAGGGTGAGTGAACAGTTTATGCATGGAAGCACATTAAGCTGTTGCGGTTTTCATGAAGTTTCCGCCGCGCTATCAATAAAACCTGTCCGATGTATCCAAGCTTGACTGGCTCCAGTTGCTCATGCTGCGGGCATTAGCATCCGAAGCATACTATTCAAGGCAGCATAAGATTGCGCGAGACAGTTTTTTTTTTTTTTTTTTTTTTTTTTGCATTGGAGCTTGGGGGAGATTCGACGAGACATGCTGTTATCGGTTCAGCTCTTTAAACATAAATGCACAAGGCACCGCTCTGCGCCTGTGTCCGATGATCATTCCAGTATCGCGTAAGAAATCTTTCAGTAGAGAAGAAGCAGTTGTATACATGTGGCAGAATGCATATGGTTGAGTGCGTAGCACCGGCAGTTTTAAGGAAACAAACGTTTTTCAGTCATGTACTTTATTTTAGAAGCCGTGGTGGTTAGTCGGTTTGTTCAAATTGTAGCACATATCATCAATGAAGCAGCACTAGTGCCTGCTTTTCCAGTGCTGCTTCACTTCACATATACGCTACGCAATATTTTATTCTTCCAAAAATTCACTTGTCAGTAGATGATTACCAGCATTAGTGTTTTTTCGTCTTATCTTTTTCAATGTGCTATGTCGTAGCATTTCCTGCACATTCCATAAACTGTGCTTTCAAGTTCACTCAACAGCCACATTTTTTTCAGTTGTGCTATGTCTTTTCATTTCAGTTGCTTAGGTGCACTGAACTTAGCGTGTGAACGCCATACGTACATATCATTTTTGGCATTCTGCTGCAGGATGTGGGCCTTGGAAAGACCAGCTAATGGAAAAAAATCAACGTCTGTGTTGCATGGTAAGACATGTGACTGACGTGAAAGCATCGATAGATACGGTGCCTGACTTTTGCAAATGCACCATCTCGCTTCCCTGAAAGAACATAGGTGCTGTGGAAGTACTTGACTGATCTGCCCGGTAGTTAATCTGTGCTTATTTTTCATACTTATCATTAATAATATTGATGTTATGTCTGGCCACAACCGCAAAATGAAACAGCTATGCCATAATGAAATCAAACTCTTATTTCATTCCTCTTCAACAGTCATATATTATTGTTTTGAAGAGCATAGTTATGATTATGATGTGCGAAGTCATGAGTTGCCCATGATGTGTTACAGTTGAGACGTGAGATTTTTTACTGCCCATAATTTGTAATGTAGCACTGTAGTATTTAGTGGTATGCTGAAGCTACTTTTGCATGAGCAAGTGTAAATCAAGAAATATACCATAATTATGGTACATCTCAGCTTTGCTGAACTCATGGTAGTAATGCGCTCTATACTGTATTTTTCAGCAACACCATTGTGACAGTCTGCATCACCATTTGGCCTGTTGTGGGATCCCAGAAGACACGCTTTGTTCCTCTGTCAATTACTGAACTTCTGCAAGCCCTATGGAAGCCAACTGTAATCCGCATCGAATGGAACAAATTCATTGTTCTGGCCTTCATAATTCATCTTAAGCTGAAGTTAGAACCGGAGCTGAAACAGCGTATATTCTATAAGGATTTACCACGGCATTCTGTCGGGTGCCCACACCCAACAGTCTACTGTCTAGAACACGGATGATGTTTTATTCTAGAATAGCTTTGTCAGTAGTACTACTGCTTGTGTTTGTAGGATCAGAGTCCACGCTCTTTTTTGCAATTCTATCAGAACACAAAAAGACGAGGATAATTTTAATTTATTGTCTCAGAGATTGACACTTGGATTGACCAGAAATAATTCAGTGATACAGACTGCTTTATTAAATATGGCTTAAGAAAAGAAACCTGGATGAAAAATACAGACTTAAGCTGCAAGGCAGATGTACGCAAAATGCCGTTAGTGGTGATGTTTGAGCTGTTAGGATGTCAGAAACGAGATAGAGGTTTCAGCCAAAATAGTGCGACAATGACTACAGTGCAGCAGGACACATTAACTGAAGCTCCACTCTTCTCCACTTGCACACCAATGCAAGCGCAGCACCCTTGAAAAGGCAGTTGCTCTGCGTGGTTGCGTTGGCAGCCTGGTTCCTGCATAAGGGAAGGGGTTGGTCATAAACATACAATGATCTTAATGCACATAAAAACTAGCTTAGGTACTGTATTCGTTTTCTTCAGTTTACTTTTCGTAGTAAATACATTCTTAAAGGTTTTCATTGTGTTCAGGAAGCCGTTTTTTTTTTTTTTTTTTTTTTTTTTGCATTGATGAGCTCGGACTTTTCATTCGTATTTGCAAAGATACAGTTTTAAGGTGGTCTGGCGTTTGCACAGCCAGACCGACAAACACCAATCTCACACTTACATAATGCACTCACTAATAGCCGGAATGTGCGCAACAAATATATGTGACATATATCTGCTACCACTTGCTAGCGTTTTCTGTATTAGGAGCTCGGTCAACTGGTACAGCTTTTTTTTTATCACAATCAAGATAATGTGATGTACAAAAACTATCCTATGTTGCATTGTTATTCATTGTTTTGTATTGAAATAAAACATTACATTCCCTCTGTATACTGCAGGTATAATTATGAAAACCATTTCGTAGTTGCTCACTTCCTCGTTGGGCTTGGATGTTCATAAGCATGATAAGCGAATTAAACTGAATATTTTGAAGCAGGGCTCACATAATTATCGCTAACGACTTTAAATAGCAGCTACTGCACACGTCCCATGCAAAATTACAGTATACTTTTTGTTTTCCCTAGAGCAACTAACTGCATGAAATTATAGAGAAAAAGAAAAGTGAACGCACCTGGTCGTTTATAGAGATGCTCGCCTTGCTGTGGTGTGCATCGCCATCCTTGGAATAGCGTAGTAGGTGATGCACCCGAGTACAAACCTCTCAGGCGGAGCGAATACCGGCGCTCACGCAGCCAGACCCGCATCCAGCAATCGAGCACACAGGCAGTGCACCCACTAATGGCAGGAATCTTCGCAGTTCTTTTCATAGGTTCAAACTCCGCCGCAGTTATGTATCTTGCCGCGCTTCAAATGATCCTGTTTTGTATGATAACACACGAGAAACACGGCACTTGCGCTGATAATAGTTTCGGAGCACTCGCACGAGGAATGCAGGTCATCAACTGGCTCATGCACGGAATAAGAGGACATGTCACTGCACTGGCTGGCAGTCTTCTTGACAGGACGGCCAATCTTTCTCGGTGCCACAGTAGAATTACTCCATTGCCGAAGCGCTCCAGAGGATTGCACCGGTCCGTAAAATGATGCCCTTGAAGATGCACAGCATCGTTAACGAAAGAAAAGCTGCTGAGGCAACTGGCGTCCAACTGAGAAAGCCGACGAGGCGAGCGACAGATCACAACGCAGCCATGTTTGCGCACTAACTTCACTCAAGGAGCGATTCAAGGTAGCTGCGGGGCTACCTTGAGATTCTCGAGTAAAACGCTCGAGGTTTCCTTCACTCAAGGCGCGTTTCGAGTGGAGGGCGATTTGTGAAATGAAAAGCCACCCTCAAGGAGCATTTCGAATGGAGGGTCGAGTCGAGGTGCGTTTGTCAATACGGGGGTCAGAGTGTTCGCCAGGGCCACCACTCAAAAACCATAGCGGCGGATGTGGAACATCCTTTCTGCCACAGGCGTCACTTGTAAGTGACCTTTTTGGGTGAAGGCAACTGGTCAATAAACCCACGCATTTCCCCTATGTAGTCCTTGGTGTCTTTGTTCGTTGGTTTCTTATGATTAATAAAAATCAGGCCCCTCTGTTCCCCATCTTCTCATTCATTACATAATGAGGGTCTCGAATCCGGCAACATTGACGCCTTCAGGTAGCATGCGTGGGTTTATTGACCAGATTCCTTCACCCAAGAAGATCGCGTACTCGTGACGCCTGCGGCAGAAAGGATGTTCCACATCCGCCGCTAAGGTTTTTGAGTGGTGGCGCTGGCTAACACTCCCAGAGTTATTTCTAGTAGTAAAAACATAAATACCCCACAAAGTGGATGGGAAAATGGCGCAGCGATAGCTCAATGGTAAGAGCATCGCGCACGTAATGCGAAGACGTGGGATTGTTCCCCACCTGCGGCCAGTTGGTTTTTCATCCATTTTCATTTCCATTAATTTATCATTTCTTCAATTCAATTAGTAAGTACAAGTAATTTCCCTATGTTGTCCTTGGTTTCTATGTTTGTTGGCTTGTTATGATATGATATATATATATATAAACTAAGTTGAAAGTGTTTGATGCTCTTGCTAAGTTATGATAGTAACCTCTGACGTGTGCATCATTTAAAGTGGGCACTCACCCATCTCTTTTTGGTGTTTCCACCAGGTTCCTCCCGGCAGAACCTGTCCCAGGGATCAGATGTGCTGAAAGGGTAGGCATCTCCTCTCCAACTACGCATCATTTAATATGTAATAGCTCACATGGCACTATTAGTGCATTAGCTCCTGAGCCATACCACATTGACACTTTTTATGTAATAGTACTTTTCATCAGGCCAAAGTGCTGTGAGTGCAGACGCAGTACTTACAGCCTGGGCTTCTGATTTAACTTTTTTCTTGCTGTGCCATGGCAGATACAGTAGACTTCTGTTGCACCAGTTAAACTCCAGTTAATTCAATTTTTTCGTTAATTTGATACCGACAAAACATCCCAGCTGGCAGCCATGTATTTTTATGCGCCCAAACATTTGTTATTTTGATCCTGAAATTGCCCTTAGCTGGATAATGCAAGCTGATTCTGAATTGTTAGCACACACATGCCTGACCCCAGTGTTGGTGACTCCAATAGCTACAACGTCTGTCTTGGCGGTGCTGAGGAAACAGTCAATCTTTAAACACATGTCAACTCCCGCCAAAATTTTTTTTTTTTTTTTGTTGCCCTCACTCGAAAGATTTCCAAACGAAAATGGTAGCTCACAATGAATCATTGCAGTATTTATCCAGTTATTACACACACTTTTTCTTGCAGGCAAATGGGCTGAAAAATTGCCTGCCTAATATGCCAGTTGGATACGAAAACCAAACCGCATTCATGTCATTCCCAACAGCAGCCAGATCACAAGGCATCACAAGATGGTGAAAGAATAATTTCTCACATTCACACTTTGATTAAGAAAGCTCATTCAAAAGATGTTATTTTACTTGCCAAGCTTGTTGCCAGCAAGTCGCTTCACATTTCTTTGGCATTTCACTTGGAGTAGGACATTGCAAAGTTTGGCACACGCGCGGTTGTTTGCTATGCTACTACATTAAGCGTCATCACAACCGTTTGCACCATAGGAGACAACCGAGTGAGCCGGAGTTATAGCCAAAACGTCGAAATGTCCCGTCTCACATGACCACTTTCTGCATCATGACATTAAAACATAGTCACCACTTGGGAAACGAGACTACAAATGGCTGTAGAAAAGTGCTTATACAGTGCAACCCCGCTGATACGTTTTTTTCACGGGACTGTAAAAAAAAAAAGAAGAAGAAGAAGAAGAAACAGCGTAAGAGCTGGGAAATGCAAGAGTGGAGAAACAGGAAAAATTGAGAAATTTGAGTAGTGGTGAACTGCACACAGTATTATTTTAATTCTTACGTTTGACAAAAAAGTCACAGTTTGGCCCGATAGCCAAAGCATCGATTGCGATCGTAAATTAGTAGACAGCTATACAAAGTAAGGATAGTAATTTTATCATCCGTATAAACTTGTAAACATTCGCTTATTAACTATATTAACAAGTGTGGTGTCAGCGCGCACAGGCAAACATGAACACATCACACTTGATGAGTGTGGACACTCGCTGTTAAAACGCTGGCTTGAGGAAGCGCGGCAGCAGCAGCAAGCGATGCGACCTTGGTGTTGCCTATCACTTCAATGCAAACTGAGCGGCGAGACGCAGCACGCACTAAGGTATGAGCCGTCAGCACACCTACACTGTCTAGACTCTGCCCCCAACGTAGATCGCTTTCAAGATACGGCCTGCACGACAGAGCACTGCGTAGTTGATGCCAGAATACAACCCCTTCCCCCCCCCCCCCTGGGCTTCGAGCGCGATGGCTGAAGGAGCGCTTCCTCCCCACTTTTCTTTCTCGCGCATGTGAGATTTAGCCGCGGTCGTCAGCTCCCCTCACACGCCTTTACTGGCACATACAGCATACAGCGTGCGGCAACATCGTTATCGCCCTTGGACTTCATACGGAACATCTATGAGCCAAAACCAATTTTAGGGCCCCAACGCGTCATAGACACCATCTTTAGATAGCAAATATGGATCTCAAAGGTCATGCTTTTGCTGACGGAAACCGAAAATGCATCAGAGGTGCCGCTCCCGGCACTTTGGGCGGGCAATCCCATCGTCAAGCCACCAAGCCAAGCGACATGAAAAGTCAACATGGCCGCTCAGGCCGGTGTGGGGTGGCAGTTCACAATGCATGATGCTGGAACGGTCCTACAGTTGCGACACAATGGCGTGGCTCCCAATGCATTGGGTCCTATGGGAGTGATGCTGGGACTGACCGAAAACGACATAACAGCCAGGAAAACGCAGCACCCGGGAACGTAAAAGATCTACTGTATTAAATTATTTAGGGTGCTCTGAGGCTTTGCAGTATTTTGATACGGTTTTGAGGTCTTGGACCTTCATTTAATGCAAAATACGAGTTGAAAATGTGATGTCAGTACTCCTATAGCATGCTCTTCATTTTGATTCTGTTTTTGTGAGAACTTAACCTCAGTTGCGCTATGTGACATCAGGTCATGCCCTAGCTATGTGGTCTGCACAGTGTGGAGACCCAGGAAAGTCAGTGATATATAGTGGTGCAAGCGCTTTGGTCACACATGCAAGCTCTTTAACACTAGCTGAATGCCATCTGCTCCCCCATATAACCCCAGAACGGAGGAGCGGCCCAACTACAGCACCTTGCAGCGACCCAAGTGCCCTCCACCTCCGGCTCCAGGGCCTACTGGTAAGTGGTTCCATTTGCCGTATAGTGCCACTTAATAAGAAGTGGAAATGTCGCATGGTAACAGGAAAAGTTTCACTTTTATGACCCACCTCTGTGTACAGCTGGCACCCCCATGTACATCCCTCAGAAGTGCTTGAATATTTATAAAACTGGCCCTGCAAAGTTACCGGCAGGCTTTACAAAACAACCTTATTGTGTACATTAAATTATCCCTGTGCTTGAAGCTGCTCCCTCTGGAAGCATTGGGCTGCTTCATGGCATTGTGGAGAGCAGCTCTGTGAGGCTGCACCAGTAAGTAAAATATATGTATAATTCTCCTGCCCACTTTGTTTGTGAGCTTGAATAACTTGAATTTCTGACACAGATAGCATGCCTGTGAAATAGAGCATGTGCAAGCAGCTTCTCCACAGATGGACATAGGTACTTCATCATCATAGACTGCCCTCTTTAGTAGACGCAACATAGGACATACACTTCCAACTCACCCAAGTGGTGGAAGTGATCCATTGCAAGCAGCACAAACAAACGACAACTAAGGCAAAACACATGTCAGCATCAAGAACATACAGTTTGCACATTGCCAATTCATATTGGATAGTTGACTCTAATGGCAGAGAGAAAGCAATGGCAGCTGTGAAGCATTGTGGGGTCACAGTCTACATTGTTGTCATGGTGCAAGGCTGTGCACATTGACAAGATGGGGAGTGCTTTGAAGTCAATCAATGTGGTGGTGTGTTGTGCTACCTGAATGTGGTTGGGGACCTTGTAGTGTGCATGATGTGTGCCTCTCTCATCACTAGCAACATCGGCTGCCTGCAACAGCGTCAGCAGTGGGGACCCTGTTGGCAGCAGCAATGGCCGTCTGCTGGATGCGGCCTTGCTGTCGAGTGGGAGTGGTGCAGCTGCTGCAGAGGTGCCCGTGCCACCGCCACGGAAGGTGGGCCACGCCCTTGTTCACCTTTGGTACACTGGACTCTGTCCCAGGCCCTCTGCTGCCAAGGTTCTTGCTCTCTGCTGCTCATCTGCATGCTCTCTGCCTTGGCCAGGCTGACGACATAGCTTGTTGAGGCCACTTTGTCAGAAGGTTTGCTGCTCCAATCATCTTTCTCTCTCTGTCATCATTATACCTGTCATTTTCCTCATCCTCCACCTGCTCTGTTTTCATTCCTCTTTGAACTTCTTTTTGGGGGTAAAGTGCGAAGCATGCTCTACTTGGTTTCAAATGTACCCAGGCTAGCCTGCTCATGGCCATATCAGCGCTCTATCCTCCCAAAGTCAAGGCTCCAAAGAGTAATCAAGTGCAGAAATCGGACATTCAAAATCACTTTGGGTCACTTTGGGTCGCTTTGGGTTCCACCACATATGCCCTGTGTAACCAAGAGATTTCATCGAGAGGAAGCCTCAGTTTTATATCGAATCAGGGCAGGATCTGCTAGTACACTGGCCTGGTTATATTAAGACGGGACGAATCAATTCTCTGCACTGTACGGCATGCGACGAGACAGGAGATATTGAACACTTTCTGTGGTCGTGCCCGAAATTCCAAGTTGAAAGGAACGCTCTTCTGGAGAATCTACAAAAAAAAGGACCTTCCGCATGCGTGCTTGCAACACCTTGTATTTCTCGAGGGATCAGTTATAGCCCGCACAGAAACTTCCCGTGTCCTTATGGAATTCTTAAGAGAAGCTGGTTTGATGGACATATGGTGAAACCCTTCAGCGTTATTGTAAGAGACGCTCAGGCGGAGCAATTGCCGGCCTTGATCGCCAGGCTAAACCTCGCCTGTTAATACAATTCACCACCACCACCACCACCACAGGAATAAAAGCATGTGGGCGCTTTGCACCAGTCACAGGCACTGAGCTCATCGTGCACTATAGAGGTGTCTGGCCTTACATACATCCCTACACACTTAGCACCATCACAAGACATGTTAGGTCCGTCCATCAGAACTGAGAACTTCGCATGAGAAATTTTGGACAAATAGCTCATGGGAAGTACATAGCGCTGAATAGTGGTAGCTTCACGTTTTGTGACTTGTGGTATTGAACTTGTTGAAGCTTATTTCTCTTTACAAGATTATTACAGCCAAGTGCCTTTACAACAAACGCCTCTACAGTGAAATGACCTATATAACGACAGATTGATTATGTCCCTGCAAAATTCCTATCTTTCCTGTGTATTGTGAATGCCTGTACAACGAAGAACACTGCGTACAACAAATCGCCTGTACAACGAATGTCACGTAGCGGTGCCGACACTGCCCTCCGCAGACATCGCTGAGGTCATGGGCTTCAGAATCTTGGGGGCAGTGGGGTGGGTGTCCCCGCAGGTTCCATTGCAAGGGGTCACCGCCCCACCAACTCCTGTGTCAGCGTAGCCTCTGTTTCTCTTCAAGGCTACGAGATTAACTACTTGCTAAAAACATGATAACCTGCTATAACGATGCGCGTGATGTGATGATTTCATTCCCTTCCTGGTGTAGAAACCATGTTTTTCTGGCCTTCTGCGCTGAACCTGTGTATTGTATACAGTAGCCGACCGATTTTCCGGACTTCGCGGGGACTGAAAAATAGTCCGAAAAACTCGCGCACCCCCCCCCCCCCCCCCGAAAGATATTATGAGGCGTAGAGCGACTTAAGAAAAATGTCGCAGTTTCGCCCAAAAGGCAAAGCATCAATTGCGATAGCAGATTAAAGGGACCCTGAAACGATTTTGACAATTTTGTACAAACGTACTGAGTCGTTAGAGTAGGTCCTTCTGATCATTAATTGACGCATCTAAGCACTCCACGTAAAACGTGTAATTTATTATAAGGTTTTAAAAAGATACATTGCTACCGATCGCAGCACGCCAAGCGGCTGAGTTTTGTGCCCAAGTGACGAGATTTGCCCATAACACGTCACTGGGCCAGCTATCCGATTGGCTGCCCTGGGCGCGTCATCGATAATTTTTCCAACATTATAGTGAACAAATGTTGTTTGTAATAGTTTAAATGTTAGTTAATTTGTTACTATAAAAAGGAAGTAACAGAAAGAGAATGTACACGGACATGTACCACGACACGAAAAGCACTTCCGGCCCACAGCAAGTGTCGTCTGCTTGTGTTACAATGTGCTCCGTGTTGACGAGAGCTGCGCGGTCAGTGTTGGTCTTGTTCTTCCTTTTCGCGAGCACCATGGTTCGCCCTTGTTGCGTTGTGGGCTGCAAACGTAGCGATCGGCAACATGTCAAGCTGCGACATCGTGCCCCGCTGCAAGGCAGCAGATGAGCAGAGTGGCTGCAGCGCATCGGACTTTCGGTATCCAAACCAATCCAAACGGCGCCAGCATCTACGCGTTTGCGGCTGTTGCTTCATGTCGAAGGTTTGCCACAATAGAGTTTAGCGTGTCCGGTATTCAGGTAAACGCAAGCGCAAGTGTACTGGCCGCTTTACCATGTTTTACGTGATGCACGGAGGTGTAAACGTGAACTGCTTGCAAGGTGCAGCCACCTGGCGGCACGAAGCTCAACCAAACACAGAGCTAATATAGCAGTAACCGAGTGTATTCTACTTTGCTGCTGGGTCAAATTTTTGGCAGAAGCGTAATCTTGAACACGTTGTCATGTTTAAAATGTTTTACACTTGGTTACAGGAATATTAGCTATGTATTTGGCTGGTTAAGCTCTGCGCCACCAGATGGCTGGACCGCGGATGCCTATCAGGCCGCTCATGTACATCTACGAAGCTCCTTCATCACAGCGGTATGGAGGGGCTTTAGTTTACACCTCTGGCTATCCGTCAAAACACCCAGCTGTGGTTACCGGAATACTGGACACGCTCGGCGCTGCGACAGAACGCTCGCAACGTACGCTGCTTGATCGCTCTCGCTGGGGATCAACTGCGGGGCGGCTAGCGAAGAGGTTGGAGAGCCTTCGCGTGCTGGCTCCAAGACAACCAGAAACACGCGACAACACTGTAGAAACTTCTTCCTCGCTCACCTGCTATCATCATAGTCATCGTGACTGTTGTTCCATTAAACGCCATGTTTGCTCATCGACCGCTCTTCCTGTGTGGTCCTTCGCGGGTTTTTACGAAATGGTGCCGTGAAACCCGGGAGCTGTATTAATCAACGACCAAACAGCACCCAGGACCGACTGACGACGAGCCCACGCATGGATTCACCGGGAAGAGCTGAGTCAACGCTACTGACGGCCCTCATCCACCCACCGAGTCACCTTCTACAAGGAGGCCGAGCTGATCATGGATAGGGAAACGTCAGAACGACGGTAAGCTTCATTTTCGACGATTTCGACACGGCACTCAGTGAGGTCACAACGGCTCAACTTCACCTCATGAGCAGTCGGCTCGAAATGCTTCAGGAGAAGCTTCGATTTCTAGACGAAAAGATGGAAGTCCTGATCTCTGACGATGACATATATGAAGAATATACTATTCAGTTAGACTACATGGATAAATTGGTTACGCTGAAATCTAAAGTCGGCCTTGCTATTGAGATCGGACATAGTGTAAAAAAGTGAAGACGTGCCACAGATCACTGGAAGCGGAATGACCATATTATTACTTTTGTGCCTTGAAGCGTTGCAAAACATACAACCGGTAAAAGATTGTAAGACAGAAGCTACAAGCCATGGCTGCAGTGGAGAAGGTAAACGAAGGGAAGGCATAAAGGCAACAACCTTCAATGACATGGAAGTACCTACTGAAGACAATATTGTCGTGTCCAAAACCGGTAGTAACATGGTTATAGACGTGTATGACGGAGCCGAAGACAGCCATCAACTGATGTCATCATCTTGGACTCTAGAGATGCGTCGAAAGCACAAGGACGGACAAGTTGTAACTCTTGTAGCCACAGGGATACCGAAAGAGCCTTCGTACAGTAAGCGAGACATGAGAACGGTTCAAATAGCAAGATGCAGCTTGACAACGTATCTACTGAACAGTCCAGGAGTCCACGAGGACCTCATTTTCACCGAAGAGTCACGGTCCTGTCTAGGCAAGGGAACGCAAACTGATTGTATTGACGACCACAAAGGCACACGCGTGAACCGCAGCGAAGTCAATTTCAGCCAGTACACGTGCCGACAACAGAAGGTTCATCGACACTGCGCAATCTACGTAGAAGAGCGTCTGCCGACAGCGCTATCTCCCGCTGTCAGAACTAAGTACTTAACTCTCAACGAATCCTACATGGCACAAACAACCAACGTCCGACCATTAAGACTACTACTGCCGCAGATATCCAGAAAAGCAAGAACAACGATGCAAACGAGACCGGATATCATCTGCGCAAAATCAAAGCAATGCAAAGACAGGCCAAGGTGTCCCTTTTGCCAAGTGCTTTGCCGACGCTGGACACCTCTTGACGACGTCCACATTGTTTCAAGGAAGATCAAGCAATGAACACAGAATACTAAACGCCAGCTACTGATGTTCAACGTTGAGCAACGTCGTCTAACACCACAACGTGTGCACGCAAGAACTGACACCACGAAACAAAGTGCAACTGTGCATTCAGTAAGGCAGCAAGGACATGGTAGAGATCCAAGTAAATACCGACCACAAGGTGAATTTACACGAACCAGTGAGCCAGTGCGAGGTTTCCTTCACCTTATCTGGCCTGCTGGAACTTCCCGATTGTTCTGATATGGTGTAACCGGACTGTCTATGTGCCAAGGACACGAAATGTCCCTCCATGTCGTGGCGGGGAGTGTGTAGAAACTTCTTCCTCGCTCACCTGCTATCATCATAGTCATTGTGACTGTTGTTCCATTAAACGCCATGTTTGCTCATCGACCGCTCTTCCTGTGTGGTCCTTCGTGGGTTTTTACAAACACGTCACAACATGATGTAGAGCCAGCGAAGGCGGAGCTTAGCCCCGATTACTCGGCGAACGAGTTGAGGATGAAATGCATGGCTAGGGAGGAGGGTAACTTGTAATCGTCCGTAGCTCTCTTTATTGAAAGCTTCACTTAAATTGTGACGCGAATGTTTTACTGTAGCTGTACCCTATACGTCTACAAAATTTGTCCGAACCGTTTCAGGGACCCTTTAATAGACAGCTATACGAAGTAAGGATGTTAGTTTTATCGGCCGTATAAAGTTATAAATATGCGCTTACTAACTAAATAAGCACGGTGTCACGTGTGCACAGGTTACATGAACACATCTCGCTCGATGACCGCGAAAACTCGTTAAAATGCTGGAGTGAGAAAGCGCGCCAGAAGCAGTGGGCAAATTAACCATCACGTTGTCTATTCTCTCCCTTCAACGCGAACGTCAAACAAAATTTAAAAATTTTTTTTAAAAACAGCGCATACGCAGCTACTGGCACTCGGCGCACGCCCTTTGTACCCATCGCAGATCGCTTTGAAGATGAGTCCCCGGGCGGCGCACACTTCGGCCACATGGCAGATCGCTTTCAAGATATGGTGCCTGCGCGGCAGGCACCGTATCTGGAAAAAGGAGCACGTGCCCCTTTTTGGAACGTTTTGTCGGCCGAGGAAAAGTGGGCATGGCCTCCGGGACTGGAGGATAGCGTGCGACTGCTAATCTTGAAGGCTATACAGGGGGCCACTGGAAGCCAAGCCCAGCCAAGCCAGTGGAAAATCCAACATGGCGGCCCCCAGGATCGGGTAGCGTGGCTCGGAGCGAGCGATTTAGTCCAGAAAATCGAACATTGGCACCTAGATTCGTCCGAAAAATCGGTCGCGGAAATGCATTAGCTCTATGGAAACTCTAACGGTACATTTATGAAGTCCGGAATATCCAACAAGTCCGAATTTTTGGAGTCCGAAAAATCCATTGGCTACTGTGTATTGCTTTTCGAGCAATAAACCAGTGGTTGTTAGTTCAGCGCCTTGTCTGTCTACTCACTTTGTCCCGTCCTAGCGCTGTTTGCTCCTGTCTTAATGATGTACCAACCAGCCCAGACCAGCACACTCCTTCTGTACTGAAGAACAAAAGCTGTACTGGACTGCTTCGAGAAGAGCTTCTCGGCCAAATGAAAGCGTAACCGTGATTCCAAGGTCCCTGAAGTGACGAGTGCACTTCTTGGGTGGCTGAAAAATGCCGTAAGTGCGAACCTTCCCGTGAATGGACCTGCACTGAAAGCAAAAGCCAAAGCTCTACCCCTCCAAAGTGGGCAAACAAGAATTTAAATTCAGAACCGGCTGGCTTGAACTGCTTCAAGCGACGGCACGACAGGTCCTCAATATCGATTGTTGGCTAAAGTGCAGCCATGGGCCGAGACACTGTGGAGGAATGGTGCAAACATCGGCTGAGCTCCCTACTTCAGCAGTATGAGGAGAAAGACATTTACAACCTTTACAGGGCTACATTTTACAAATTCATTTTGCCAATCTTGTTACCAGCAGGGCTACAATGTAGGGTGTGTGTTAATATATAAATTGACTTCTTTTTTTTAGAAAACCAAGTCATTTAGTTTATATTCATGCATAGCACACAATTAAAGAAAGTTGAGTTATAAGCTTAATGGGGGCCCTGAAACACTTCTCTAAATAATCATAGAATGGCCTCACTATTTAAGAATGTCTCCTCATGAATTTCTGCCACACAAATTTTTCGAATATTTCAAGTATATGCGGAGTTCGAGGTACAGTAAACCCTTGTTAACTAGAAGCTGTAAAAGCCTGCAAGAATTTCTAGATATAGTGGATTTTTTCCATCAGCAAAGTCGCGAAAATAGAAGCCCTGTTGCCACACATAGATCACATGGTGCCTTTCCGAAATATTGCTTGTAATATTTTCAGTCACTTTAGCGTGCATCGACACTGGAGACGTTGGTGTCTACAGGCAACAGTGTTACTGGCACTGTGCCAAGACAGCATGCTTGGCACAGAGTCAAGACGATTGATCCTAATGCAGTGTGTGAAGCCAGTCATCAGGGCATAATCATTTTCAGGCTTCCAAAAGGCTAATGCTGTTTTCTGCATAGTAAGAAATTCTGGATAATTTAACTTGGACAACCGAAACTATGGAAGAGCACGATTGTAGCGCCTTTAGCAGACGCCCACAAGAGATGTGGCACTTATGCCTTACCGTTGTGCGAACATGAAGCAAGCGTACTTATCAAGTCGCAGTCTAGCTGGACCACTGTGGGCTCGCATGTTGGCTTCTTCTGGATGCAGCGCGTGTATTGATTGCGCCTGCTCAAAAATGCCCATCATCTTGCCAAAGGTGTCGATTAATATGCAGTCACTACACTGATGCGTCACTGACAGCGTCCTAAATGAGAGGGCGAAAAAGAGGGCCTGTATAGCCACAACAGGTTTCCAGTGACACTTGCCGTGAAAACACTGGACTCTTGTCGTTAATTAACATGGAAGAACGTAAAAGTTATTTTTGTCAAAGCTAAATTATATATGTAGTGTCATGCAATTTGTGCACATGCAACCTATGTGTAGCTGAGGTTATTGGCATGTCGACAGTAAAGTCGGTGACATGAAAGAAAAAAATGGGTTCTATCCTTGGAGCACTGTGTAAGACTTGTAGGAAGGCCGAATGCCCCTCAAGATGTGTTCATCCGCACCTCGATGTCTGCTTGCCATCCTGTCGATACATGTTCCACGGGTGGTGGATTGGTGCAACAAATGTATTGCAGTTTTAACCATAAGCTGCAGTCGCATCACTGCGCTGGTGGGGCTTAGTTTCATTGGTCCGCTTTCACAGCAGTTCCTTGCAGCCTCCTTAGTCAGTAGTAACAGCGAACGCCCCTATAAATCTTCAACTGCGCCACATCGTCTGCTTGGTGTCTATTTGCCATTTGCTCGCCACCGTCATCACGTACCACGCTAGAGCATAGTAGTAAATTAATGATGCAGTGAGCAAGTAGGCCCTTATAGCGTTCTGCATTGTCAGTGCATCACCAGTGCTAATGCTGTTGCACCATCTGCTAACTGAAAATCAAACCATTCTTATGGCTTGGTGCCGCCTCTGTAGTCCTATCAGCGTCGAAACAAACAGCTCATCTCAGTAGTAACGAGAACACATACCTAATGCTTTACCCTCGTGAGATGAGACTAAGCAGTGACGTATTTTACCATTTATTTCTTGCTGTCAGGGCAGACAGCCAGCAACGAGGGTGAATTCAGATTGAAGCGGGTGGTCTGGGCTGTATGGGCATGCCATGTTGCTGTATCGTGACGGTTAAGGCAGCTATTACCATTACCAGTCGTAACCACCACAGTTTTTTACAGTGTACAATGTGGATATGCAAATGGCCAAACATGTCATGTATTGCTGCAATGTATCACCATCATCATCATCAGCCTATATATATGTCCACTGCAGGACGAAGGCTTCTCCCTGTGATCTCGAATTACCCCTGTCTTGCGCTAGCGAATTTGCGCCTGCAAATTTCCTAACTACATCATCCCACCTAGTTTTCTGCCGTCCTTGACTGCGCTCATGTACCAAGAATGATCATGTACCAAGAAAAAATAAAACTCTAGTCCTGCCAGTTATGCCCAGAACTATATTCCCCTGCACAAGGATATTGCCTGTGTGTAAAGAAAATAACGATGACGTTCGTCACACTTGGTTGTCTTGCCACGCAATGAGGAAAAGGATACAAGAAAAGCAGTCGGAACTCGTGATGAAAAGTCCAAACTGCATTTATCAAAACCAAAACCAAACTACAACCGCACAGAACCTTATGGCACGTGACATGAGACGCGTAATACGCTAGAAGAATTGACGTTGCTAAGAGTCCGAGAAACAAACAGTCAAGAGAGCTCACAGTACGGTGTAGACGAGACGAGGGGTTGCCGAATTGAGAGGCGATGACATGCCTCGATGTTGGATAGTGAGGAGATGGCTCTTGGCGAACCGGAGAGGACCGCTCAGCAGTCGGCCTGTATCCGAGCCCCAGTGCACGTTGCAGGAATGCTCAGCATCACAGGACACGTAAGTAGATGCAGGTGGGGTAACTGGTAGCGCCATAAGGCTCGTAGTGGCAGAAATATGAGCTAGAACAGGCGCACTGCCTTTCTGCTTGCTGGTCAGGTCAGAAGTACAGTAGGTCGTGATCGTGGCAAGATGCATCTTCAGAATACCACTGGGCTATCGCTGATTTGGTGAGATCGCTCACAGGCGCGATCCAATCGCGAAAGAACCCGTGCACACTTCGTCATTGTCGTTTTCTTTCACTCGTCACACTGTGCACACCTCATTCCTTCGGCAGTGCTGCAAGTTACTTGTAATATGGAGTATAGTGTCAATTTCTGTGTGGATAGCTGTGCATCATTATTGACCTTTAATCACATCCACATGGTCATTGTTGCAGCTTGGAACACAAGAGGGCTGTTGCATTAACTCATCAATGACTGTGTGTGAACTTCATGTGCACAGACCAAAGGAGATAACTAATTGTACTAGGTAAAAGTACTCACCTCTGCGAAGACATCAGAACTGCTTGTATGGATCTGTGGCTATGGCATTCAGCTGCAGGTTTGCAGTGGCTGTCATGCATGTGAAGTACAAGGACATTCATGTACTTGGATTTTAAACGCAAGTTGGGGAACCCCAGATGGTCTTAATTAATCGGGGGCCCTCCGTTATGGCATTTAGCTCAAACACCAAGAGAGCGATTTCGTGTGCGACGGCGACGGGCGCCGGCTTCAAGTGACGAAACGGGCCGTCGCGCGAACAGATAGCTCATTCTTGTCGCTTGATCGCTCGGTCCCGGAAATCTAGAATTCATCACTCGTCGCCCAGAAGTGCTATGAGCGACTAGCTAATTGCAGGGAGCCGGAACTGGATGTAAATAAGTCAAGTACTACCGATTGTTGTACGGAACAAGCAAACGACTAAGATTTGATGCGTGCAAGGATAAGAACCTACTGGCAAGACCTTCAGAAATATTTTATGCTGCTCTTTACAGTAAAACTCAAATTAAAAAGTTCTGCAGCAGGTTACACTCCTGTAACACATGAAGGTGAAAGCCTGCTGCACACTTGGTAATTTGCTACCTCACATCGTCGTGTTGCTGCTTTCGCAGTTCGGCTTCTTTGGCTCGTCTTCGACGCTTAGCTGTGGCTTCGCGCGCTCGTATAGTAGGGTCAGACTCTCGCACCAGCGATGTTTCTCTTAGACTTTAAGTTGTAGCCTCTCCACAGGAAATTGAAACATATGCTGTTATATGTGTTGTATGGGTGATTTCAATGAAAGCATACACTGTTTACTTCACTTTGTTGAGCGCTTGTAGCCTCAGCCATACGCAGGGGTATGAGTCATTGAGAAGGTCACATGGTTTGTTTGTTTTTTTTTTGTTTTTTTTTTCTTT
Source organism: Dermacentor silvarum (assembly GCF_013339745.2). Lineage (NCBI taxonomy): Eukaryota > Metazoa > Arthropoda > Arachnida > Ixodida > Ixodidae > Dermacentor > Dermacentor silvarum. Next base: position 5,167,072 of record NC_051161.1, read on the forward strand.
TGGTCCCACTTAACTACACCCGGCGACAACTTTCTGTGGCAGCACGGCCAAGGCTACGTGCTTCGGCTCCGTAGCCTTGGCCGCGCTGCCACAGAAAGTTGTCGCCGGGTATAGACGCCAGGTTTCTGTGTGTTGTATGCGTGATTCCAATGAATGTATGCACTGTTCACTTCACTTTGTTGAGTGCTTGTAGCCTCTGCATTACGAGAGGGATGAGCTATTGCTGATGATGACAATTTTTGTGCCACTGGACTGAACAACGCATTTTTTTCAAGGCCATTGGGGGTATGAGCCGCTTAAGGCTTTATTAAGGCTTTCGCCTTAATAAAGCACGCATTACGCCAGTTTTGCCGTGTATTTGCTGCCCTCATACCGGCAACATCGGGGAGTTGTCACTCAAGGTCGTCGCTTGTGTGGGGTTCGACTTACAGGTAACGCGGCAGCCATCTCTGTCGTGAGCAAGATTGCTTGCATGGGGTTTACACTTTTCTCATTGCCCTTCTACTGCCTTTGAATATAAACTTAATCGGTCGGTACACTTTTGAAATCAAAATCTACACAGCAAAAATGAATGGCCTAAATGCCACCAGTTGTACAAATCTTAATCTCACTGCTTTCTGTAAAACGAAGTGCCTAAAAATAAACTTTTGTATGCGAAATGATTGAGCATTCTCACTTAAATTACAGATGCCCCCTGCAAGAAAACCTGCGGACGGTCAGGGTGATCAGCAGGTATGTGAAATTGCCTGCACAGTTAATTCAATGATAAAAGCATGACAGGGCACTTTGCACATTGTGACATGCTGTGCACAGAGCATGTTTGCACATACTCTATCGTCACGCTCTCGCCTTTTCCTTCACCCCTACGTAAAGCATCAGGCCAGAGACAAAGCTCCCTGCTTTTCTCACATTAAAAATACTCCTTCCTGATGGCACAAGTTTCTTAGGAATATGGAAAATATTGTGACTGATAAAGGAAGACAGTTATAATAATGCTTTCCTATTTATCTGTAATGTGTTATGTTACTAAACCAAAAAAAAAAGGTGAAAAAGAAACTTGTGTAATACAATTTTGCTTCTTTAAGATAACTGACAGCAACATTCATTTCACTGCACATGAAATACTTGTGCAGACAACTTTTTAAATTTGATTTTGATACGAATTAAGGTTACAGAAAACTTCTAAATGCTGTCACACACACAGCTTAATTAAGCATTCAGTTTTGTCCACTTACAGGGACACTAAAGGCAAATACTAAGTCAACCATTCCAGAAACCTCGCAACGCTTCTGTCGTGCCAAGAAAAGACTTAGTTTACGAGAAAATTGCATCTGAAGGGTCTGAATACCACCCAACCGGGGAGTGGTGACATTGCATACGCCATCACCACCCTTTGCTGAAATGGCGTCTGACAGATGGCAGAACGGCTTTTTGCACAAGGCGCAATCGCGTGGCCGCGGAGACACCGTGCCAAGACAGAGTGGTGGATTCGCCACTGCAGCCGCTTTTGGTCAAGTGGCGTGGAACATTGCATCCCGTGACATCACATGGAAGTCTTATAATGCAATATAATGATGTTTTTATAATGAGTGGCTGAGTACTAGTGACAGAATTTGAATGACGAGTGCCTTCATCATTGGGCAAGTGCTTGAATGTCCCAGGCGAGTCTCTAATCGTGTCCTACATTTACCTAAACTTCTCGATTACTAAGGCCCTGTTTGCAATAATATTGACGCCTTAGAAATTCTCCAGCACTAAAATATCCCTTTAAGGGACAGCTTAAAGGTTTTTTTTTTTTTTTTTTTTTGGGGGGGGGGGGGGGGCATGTTGGATCAAATTTTACTGTGATGAGCCTTGTTGACAAGGATCTGCTGCACATGTGCATCTCCCGTCGTTCTTCTCCAGAGTCGTCTGCCCTGTGCAACTGGTGGAAAACAAACCAGCATTTTGCCTTGTGCAGTGTTATAAAAGCATGCGTGATGCAAGCTCACTGCATTGCGTTCATTTACTAACAATATTAATAGAAACATGCTGGTATTGTAGCATTGGTAATGCGCAATGGTGAGCTACTTGGTACATGACTTGGAAAACAAACAATGCTAAAAGCAAGAAGACACAAGACTACCAACTGAATTGTTTGTGTCTCGAAAGATGGCTTATATATCTTAAAGGAGAAGAAAAAAAAAGGAAACAGGAAAAACAAAAAGATAGCTGACAAATTTCTAAGTACTACAACGCATGCCTTAATCTCAAATGTAAGCGATTTAAATATAGCTTGGCTCCACAGACAGAATGCTGACATATGACGCTGCGCTGCAATGAATAGCAAAAGCCTTAATAGTTTCCTGTGCTCATTGCTCACGATAAGTCCTCAGGATGGGTACTGTTTAAAACATCGGCTCACACCTGCTTTTAGTGCAGTGGACTTGTTTTGCATGGAATAAATCACTGTGAGTGGCTCTTGCCACAGATCCAACGGGGCGAATTGGCATTGTTGACCATGCAGCACAGTGCTGCAAGTTTATTCTTGGCTGTGAAAACTACCGTGACTCCGGCGCATCCTCCTGCTTTCTTCAATTTGTGGGAAACGGCATGAATATGCAAGATCACTACAAGCTTTGACTTGTCAATTAAATTTTCCGATCTGGTGATTCCTTGGTGTAAACAGTCCCAGAGTGTCTGCAACACTGCTCACAAAGTGGTCAAAATAACCAGCTGTCGAGAACCACTGTACCTGGGTGTTGGAGGTGAGAACTGCTTGAAAAGATCAAAGAGGGGCTTTCTTTAAAACAGCATGTGCGATGGCACGTTTCACTAGCTTAGCATGCTTAGAATTGGTAAGCGTCAGTGACCCCAGTCATTTCAAGAATGTACTAATTAACATGAAATAATGTGTGGTACCAAATGGTATAATTACATACTTATTCGTGAACATTGCCTGTTCGGTAAAGTGTGCTCTTTGTGCATTTAATTACTTTGTATTATATAAGTTATTTTCTTTCCGGTTGTTATCGAAATATTACTACAGTAGAACCCCGCTGATACGTTTTCCACGGGAACGTAAAAAAAAAAATTATAATAATAATAATGTAAGAGCCAGGAAACGCAAGAGCCGAGAAATCGGAAAAATTTAGAAATGAGATAGTTTTGAACTGCACACAATATTATTTTAATTCTTACGTGTGAAAAAAACTCAGTTTCACCCGAAAGCCGAAGCATCGATTGCGATAACAAATTAGTAGACAGCTGTACAAAGTAAGGATAGTAGTTTTATCGTCCGTATAAACTTGTGAACATTCGCTTATTAACTATATTAACAAGCATGGTGTCAGCGCCCACAGGCAAACATGAACACATCACACTCAATGAGCGCGGACACGTGCTGTCAAACGCTGGCGTGGGGAAGCGCCGCTGCAGAAGCGAGCGAAGGGACCTTCGTGCTGTTGTCTATCGCTTCAACGCAAACTGAGCGCTGAGAACACACAGCACGCACAAAGCTACGAGCCGCCGACGCACCTACACCGCCTAGACTCTGCCCCCAACACAGATCGCTTTCAAGATACGGCCGCCACGCAGTGCACATTTGATGCTAGAGTACAATGCCGCTCGCTATCCCTCCTCGCTCCCTCGCCTTGAGCGCAACGGAAAAAGGCGCACTCCCTCCTTGCTTTTCTTTCTTGAGCTCGAGATTTAGACGCGGTCGTCGGCTCCCCTCGCACGCTTTCCCTTGCACATACGGCACGCGGCACGCGGCGACGGCGTTATCGCCCTTGGACGTTATACGGAACATCTATGCGCCAAAACTAATTTTATGGCCACAACGCGTCATAGACACCATGTTTAGATAGCAAATATGGATCTCAAGGGCCCTACTTTTGCTGTTGGAAACCGAAAATACGTCATAGGTGTCGCCCCCGGCACTTTAGGCGGTCAATTCCATCGTCAAGCCACCAAGCCAAGCGCTTTGAAAAATCAAAATGGCCGCTCAGGCCGGCGTGGGTTGGCAGTTCGCAACGTATGATGCGGGAACAGTCCCACAGTTGCGACGCAACAGCGGGGTTACCAATGCATTGGGTTCTATGGGAGCTGTGCCGGGGCCGGCCGAAAACGACGTAACAGCCAGGAAAACGCAGCACCCGGGAACGTAACAGCGGGTTTCTACTACTTTATAAATAGTACCCTCTTTTCTTCCCTGCACTGTGAATTCTTAGAACTAATCCTGTATTTTTTACTCTTGCATTGTATTCTTGCCCCTCCCCTCTGCTATGTACTACTATGTACCTTGAGGGTCTTACAAATAACTAAAAAGAATATATAAATGCTCCAGTGAAAAAGGCAAAAGGCTCTTTTGCGATTGAGGTTCTTACTTCCAGCTCAGCTGATGGGTTTCAAGAAACGTATTGTGTCTTCTTGTTTAGTTCTATTTTTAGCAGTTTGTTTTTCCAAGAAATGGTCACTACGAGTGTACGTTCAAAACTGAGATGCCACTAGACACTGGTGGTGCAATCTGCCCTGCCCTGCACTGCAACCAGCTGGGGGCCAAATAAGAAAGCATTTTTGTGGAGCACATTTTTATTCTGGTAAATTGGGCGTTCAACGCATGTCACTTGTTGTGCAGCATGTTTTGAGATTGTGCATAGTCCCACGGCACACTGTCCAGGCGCATGCTGCATCCAGAATTCTGATCCAGCGTTATTGCCTGCACTGAACACAAGGTAATGAATGCAATCGAAGTAGAAGACTCATTATCAAATACACCTGGAGGGCAACCTTTTGATGATGCTACAGAAAATCACTCTATTTGGCTGTACGCTTACTCCGAAATGGCAGTGAGTGCCACACCGCCTTCTCAGTACCATTCTGTCACGATGTACGGACCGTTCTGCACAGATGGCAGGCACGCCCCGTGCACAAGAGCATATTGTTGTGCACTATCACACTCTAAAATAAGTCTACACTCTTTGGGGCATGTCTTGTCGCCATCTGTCTTGCTTGTGCTTTCCTTTCTTGAAAGCTCTGCACTCACTATTTTTCTGCCATGCTATGTCACGCTGATAACTCGCATGTCATTCGTGACCTTGAGGTACCAAGGGCGCACTATTAAAGAAAGGAAAGGCATGCAAGATAGATGACGATTATTGTTCGGCGACAAGACAAGCCCCAGAGGGTGCAAACTTTTCTTGGAGCGCACTGCTGTCATTGTACATATTGTTGTGGATGTGGCTTTTTTTTAAACACCATTTGCAATGTCCCTGCCTGATGCTGTGCACTACCTTGTGAAGGTAGTCTCGTACCGGTTCTAAATGGGGCTGCTTCTTGACTGGGTTTACTGAACATGAGGTGCACATGAAAATCTTCATTTAAAGTTAAGATGCCCTAAGTTAGCTAAATGTTCACAAACGTATATACTATGCTGCTGTCTTGGACCAAACACAAATTCACCAAAGTAACGCATCCAATGCCAGCTTGTTGTGCGCTTGGAGCATGTTTGTTTGTTTTCCAACATTTTCAAGCAGACAAAATTTCAGCATGCCACGAAAGGGCACCACCTCCAATGAAAAGGCAGATTGAGCTCTGCGTCTGAATCACTTATGCCAAATTACTCAGCTGTGTGGTGCTTTGTTACACAATTACAGCTCACTGTTTTGTTGTTTTTAATTATTTATACATAATCAGGGAAATCACTCGTGTTGATAATATGTGGCCATTATCTCAAGATGCTTTTTAAAAAAACATTGCAGTTGCCATTGAAGCAGTTTTCAAAGCATGGGTTTGTGTAAGCTCAAAATGACTGTGCTTGTCCTTTGTAGCCCTAATTGATGCAACTAATTAGGAACCATATGTAGTCAATAAGGACTACGATCAAGCACAGCAAACCAATTTGGAGATCGGCAAGAGGGAACTGTTGTGCAGTTGCACAGGCATGCTCATTTCTGCTGTGAGGCAACTAATGCTGAACAGGACAGGGTATCATTAGAATGTCTGTGGTACCGTGGAAGAGCATGCATGTTTGCTTGGGGGCTTCCATGTGTCTCCTCTAATTACACTGCAGTTTTTCACTTGCATAGCTTTTAATGAGCCTGTTGCTCATTTGCAATGCAGTGCCCCAGTGAACGCATCGCTACAAAAGTGAGACGCCGGTGTCGTGCGCTCTATGACTGCTGTGCTGACCAGCAAGACGAGCTGTCATTCAGCGAAGGTGAAATCATTGTCATCATCAGCGAGATCACAGAGGATGACCAATGGATGGAAGGAATGATTGAGGGGGAACCACAGCGTAGGGGAGTTTTCCCAACCAGTTTTGTTCATATGCTGTCAGATTAGTGAAAGGCATTCACACGCCTCTCGAGTGAGATTAGCACTGTTGCTTTTTGTCGTGCTCTTTGGAGCGCTGGCTATCTGTGCTTGCATATAGTCTTTAGTAACTTCTATTATCCGGTCTAGAGATGAACTGGTAACAGTTTTGATTCACCTTTATCGTTATTTCCTTTGTTTTGTTTTGTTTTTTTTCACTTTCAGCAGGTTCATTGAAATCTTATCTTTGGAAGATTCCGCTGATTGTTTTGGAGGAACTAAATGAATCCTCAAGTGAGCGTTCAGGTCATGGCCAGGTTTTGCAAATTCAAATCTGCCAGACAAAAACAAAATGTCCTGTGCTGGGTCCATGCCTCGATGACAAAGCAAAAGAGTAATTTGATCTGAAACGACTGTGGAAAACAAATTCTACATAACCTGCTCCCTTTTGTCTCATTACCAATGAACTGGACCTTTTGCCAAAGGCACACACTTGTTTCTACCATTTTTGTAATTGCGAAAGAGTTTTCACATTATAAACACGCCGATGCTTATGTAAGCTCCATCTTTTCTATACTTGAAGTTGATTCATGGTTTTAAAACTTCCAAGTGTGGCCATTTCAGTTTGGAGGTCTGCCCTTGCGATGGACACTTTCTTTGACCACCTTTTTAAGCTGTGTTGCCAACTTTAGTGCAAAACATTTCAAGGATTCGCTTTGTACTGAATTAATTGCTTCACATCTGTCAATATTTTTATGACTTACTGCAGCCTTCTTAATTTCCTTTGTTAATGCAGCCCTGAGTATGTGAGGCACACAAGTTGCCTTGACATGCCATCATGTCAAGGCAGGTAAAAAGAATTAACAGTGCTTTGCTTTCAGTCACAGTTCAGTGGTGTAAGTCAGGGCCACACAAGAAACAAGAAGTTGGCCTCTGCATGGGCATAGCTCCCCTGGAATGTGGCAAACACTGCACAGTCTATGGCACAAGGTTGAGGACCCTGCAAGTGCTTGCATCTCTGTGCCTTCTGCTGGCTGCTGTCAAAAGCTGAGCTTGTAACGGAAGTGCTTTCTTTTGTGCTAATGTCAATTTTTTTCCCACAACTTGGCTGTTTTTCTATTTGTGTTGTCACAGTTAAACTTTCACTTCGGCAGCCAGAACTGGGTGTTTCTGGAGCTCATTGCACGAAGCAGTATAAGCCCAGCAGCACTTAGCTCTTGCCTCTTCCAGCTATAATGCTGCTGCCATTGTGCCATCTGCCACATGATTCGTGTAACAGAAAAAAGTCAGGCGGTGTGAAAGTACAGACATCTCTGCAAGCACAAAAAGAAAAAAAACTTCCATCCACAAGCTCTGTTCTCAACAGCAGCTGTTACATCTATAAAAGGCACGGGGGTAGTTTGTAAAACACTTGCTTTTCCTGCAAACTATTGCTACCAGCTGTACGTTGTAAGGTGTGTTTTGATTTAATTTGAGCTGTGAATGACATCTTCGCCTCTTCCATGAAAAGCCAAAACAAACATGCCGACTTTACTATTTAGTGTCTTCCATATGCACAGTGTAGTACTATTTGTCACTACACGCACACACACACACACACACAATTCCCTGTGGCTGAACATGTGATCCAAAGTAGTAAGCTATAAAATGGCTTTGCTTTGCCCTTCTGCCCGCTTTCCTGGTGTCTGTCACAGTTGATGGAGATTTTGTGAAATGACTTCAACTTTTATTGCACAATTCATTAGGCTCATATATTGCATTTGTAATTCCAGAAAACCATTATCATAGTCTTTTAAACTGTTGCATGTTTTCAATGTTTTTAGGTTGTTATATGTCTTGACATCATGACACATTTGCTATCTGGCTTGTGTAATGATGAGAGTATCTATTAGCAACAGTGGCAATGGTTAAAGAACAAAACAAAAAAAAACTTATGTTTCAATGTGTACATCTGGTAAACTTTGAAAATTGTGTGTTCTGCCATCATGAAAATTTTCTCAATTATTTTATATCAGAAATTGCTAGGAAGCATCTGTCTTAATTACTTGCACACTTTGTATCCTGAAGTCAGAAGTATCTTCCGATAAATAAGCAGTTTTTACAGTCTTTGCCATTTGGAGCTCAGTCCCTTATGTTGTACACACAGTAGTCTTCGATACAGTAATGGTAATAACAAAACTGGGCTAGTGCTGGCCACAATCTCGCCATGTTATAGGAACAGCTTCTGCACATACGTTGCATAAAACAGCGCATGTTTCTGTGCCAACAACACACAACATTCAAGAACAGTAGCAAAGAACAAAGCATAATGTACATAGTGTTGGCATAAAGTAGTATAAAAGAACATTTTATTATAGCGGTACTATGAATATAAACTGCTCAAGCACATGATGGTTAGTCAGATACTTGTACAGGGTGTTTCCAGAGAACTAGGTGTTGTGACAATTTTTTGTGCTCTTCATTCTACTTTCATGCCTGGCTCCCTTTTTTTGTCACGTTCACTGCCTTCGTGCACATAGAAGTGTTGCTCCACTTTCTAAAACAGAGTTTAGTGCATTCATCCTTTAGCTAACTGTCAGCATGTGCAACAAGCATCGCTTAAATCAGCATGCAAGACCAACTTTGTGCTTGTTTTCACATCAGCGGCTTAGGCCCAGAAAGTTGTGGTTTTCATCAGTGAAACAAAAAAATCTGTCGGTTGCAAGATTGCCATTTTCATATTGTTTTCGAGCTTTTATGCTCTCTATGCTTCCTTTACAATTTTTCGAATAGTTAAAAAATTTTCTTTTTTTTCCTTAGCACTGTGAATCAGCTCACGCTTTTATCAGTGAGCTTTTACTCCAGACTATGTACAGCCAGCATATTTGTCAAACTAAACAGTGACGTTTGTGCAATTGTACTTTGGAAGGTTGCATACAAGCAGTGCTGTTTGAACATGTTGAAGATATTTGTTATTCATCCTCCTATTGCTTCACAAAACATTTGGAAGTTGCAAAAAGGCAGAAGGAAAGACAGCTCTAGTGATTGCTTGATGTACTTCTTTCCACACAGTAGTGTAGTTCCCTGTAAGCTCTATGTCAAACTGTGAGCTCTGAAATTGGTATTATTTATTGCCATTACTCACTTTGTAAAGCAAGGCCGTGAATACAAATTTGAGTTTTTGGAGTTTTGCTGTAGGAAGCATTATTGAGTTGCTTTTTCTTTTTCATCATAGGTGCATGTGTCGTATCCTTGCTACTTGTTTCAAACATACCAAAAATAAGCTTTAAACTAGCTCAGTTCTTGCTGTTAAGAATGAGCACTATTAAGCTTTCAGGCCGCTAACCAAGTTCATCCTTACAATGTTTTCAATTCCTACAGGAATAACACACCGTTGTCTCCAATTGTAGTGCAAGTGATGACTTGTTAAAAACTGTGATGCAAGTACAAGTATGAAACATTCTAGTCTGAACAAAGATAAAGATGTATGTGGCATGTTGTTTTACTCTTTCCTGCACAGTCTCTCACATACATGCATGCACACACATACACATATAGTATATATATATGTATATCATACAATGCTACTGCCAAACTGATTTTATATATGCAGAATTTGTGAGGACTTCTTGTATATAGAGACACTGTGTTGCCTCCCGTGTGAGAGCATTTACCACGCCTATAGGTTTGCACTTTTTCACTGCAAGGCGTTTGTACACTGACATGTTTGATGTCGCTTCGGTCAGCAGCTGTGCAACGTCTGCATTTTCCCACTGCTTCAGGGAGCTGTTGCTGCGGCATCAAGCCGCAGTCCTGTGTTTATGTAATTCTACTTGCCACGTGAATCTGGTCCTTGAAACATCACAAGCCACGCAGAGACACTTTTGCTTTTTATTTCTACCCCTGCTGAATGTTAGTGTAAGTGTGCCATTTGAGCTATGCTGTGTAATTGTGAATTTACAATAAATTTGGTAAAAGCTGAAATATGTGTTTTGTCGCATTTCCCAGCTGCCACAATAGACGAGTCAGCAAATGAGTGGCACAAACTAAAAACGAAGAAGGGGAGTGCACAGCTGAACCGCACTTGTTTCTTTTCTTTCCCTTTATTATTTTTTAGTTGCTCATGTCACACTGGCTGAATTACTTGGAAGAAATGGACAGTAGAGCATATATAAACACAATGATGAACAAGATTTCAATATAATCAACTTTTAAATATTTGCTTCAGGACAGATGTAAAAACTGAAGGCTACCTGCCAGGGGCATATACTTTGCAAGTACATCATTGTACAGATGCAAGATACTGAGCCTATAGGTATTTACTAATTGTATCTGATACCATTTGCATCTTAAGATACATTAGTTTCCTCATTAAAACTCCACTACAGGACCGCTGCAAATTTACTTGCAAATTTCGTATCTCCCACCCACAGACCTAGTTCCTTCCTCTACTAACATGCAAGAATTCTTTTTTCTACTTACTAACCTTATGTATTACAACCCTAAATATTATGTCACTAATCTGCAATAGTCTATGCGGGTGGCCAGACTTGCATTAGACCAATGCAGGTACACTGCGCAATCTGCAATTTTTTGCATGCCACTTTTGCACTCGCTACGACGCATTGCTTTATGGTCCAATCATAAAGCGGGTCAGTGTGTTATTTTGCTACATGTTCATTTGTACGTGTTTGCAATTGTCCCAGACTCAACTTCAGTGCGTAATCTGCATATTATGGACTAAATAGGTTGCGCGCATTCTACGGATGTAACAATTTTTCTAAACAACATGTGTTGCTATATATTTTTTTGTTTCTATACGACAGCAAATGTACTGTAGGGTATCAAGGTACTTAAAGGTGTAGAAGCACCAGAAAGTTAAAAGAAAGAACTTGGTGAGATGTAGCACCACCCCACCGAATTGAGATACCGAAATCTTCATTATCATCATCATGACAATGGCTTAGTGAGCTTGTACTAATCTTCAAAGTGCAGATAATTTTAAGTAGATGTTAAATTTGGATGTGCACCAGTACGTGCTGCTGATGATTGCCTTGCAAATCACGCATTTGATTTGACATTGTACCTATCAGACGAAGAAGCGGTAGATCATGTAACGGCAGATAATGTTCCATTTAAGAGAACATGCTGACTGTCATTAGCCGTGCTCAGTTCTTCCATAGAAAATTCCAGAAAATATGCTCACAAACAGTGCGAGAGATTTCGGTGGTCACCTGCATTTGTCAATAAATTCGTCTTTCACATTCTCATGAGAGAGCGTTGGATAAGCATGGGAAAATGTTGAGAACCTTTGAAGAACATTGAATCTCAGTGGAGAAAATTTGCAAATGTGTCATGGAACTAACCAGTAAATAAAATGTTTATGGGAGTGTCGACAGCGGTAGAGAGAAAAGGGTGTTAGTAAACCAGGGTGGAGGAACAACATAGTGGATAGGGGTGATGGAGAGGCAATCAGCTACGGCACTATATTGAACAGCCAAAAAATGACATCAATAAGAAGGAAGTCGTGATACTTCGAAGCACTGAGCACTTCATTTAAGGGTTCTCTGAACAACTCCACTGGTGCAGGGGTTATCCCATCACAATAAATCGGCATCAGGTAGAACATTTCTCGCGTGACAACATCGACGAGCTTGGAGCATAGTGCCCTCCGAGGCGCGAATGACTATATTAACTAACAACCGGCTAATCGGCAGGCAGTAGTCTGTGATTAAAAGACGGCCCTACAGTGTTTATCAGCTATTTGTTGCGAGTAGAGTGTTGGAACAAAATGTTTTTCGTTCTCATTTTAGTTTTGTTCTACTGAAAAAAGTTCCTGTTCCGGTTTTGCTCTGTAATGGAAGAAAAAATTATCCGTACCACTTCATAATGGTTTTGGTTCGCATGCAAAAATTTTCCAAGCAAAGTAACGTTAAAAACATCAGTATTTGTTTTTCTCAGTAAGTGAATTATGAGGTCATGCTCAGTGCCTTGAGTCGAGGCACTGAGCATGATCTCAGAAGCAGCACGTCATCGAGTGTACGCACCGAAATATGAGGCCACGGTTCCGATAAAATAAACTAACATAAAAAAATTATAAAACAAAGCGTTGCACCTGTAGAAAACCAAACGATAAGCTCTTCAGTGCACAAGCTCTGGGTTTTGCTACGATGCCGATCTGCTAGTGCACTGAACGGCAGGCTTAAATTAGTGGAGCGCATGACTGGCTATCGCTCTCACTATCCCTGCCTGAGATACGCCCTAATGCTGACGTTGCCTGATGTTGGTTGTTTCGAATTGCTAACTTTCCTTTTGAACCGAAAACCAATAAATAATATATTGGTTTCACTCTGAAACAAAATAATAAACAATGTTTCAGTTAAGTTCTTGTTCCAAAAACTTTTTTTTTTTTTCATTTTTCATTTCGTTCCGACACTGATTGCTAGTCCTGTGAAAAATTGGGTGGGAGATACAAGAAATGCACAACCACATGATCACGAAAGGACACAACGCCGTGTTTGCTGGGTTATCGCAGTACCTCTTGTAATGACCTCGCCGACGAAGATGATAGAAAACCACATGAAGGAACAAATCTTGTTTCTCTACCTTTGTCGAGGACTGACACGGGCAAGTACCTAAGCAAGCTAGCTCATGATTTGACATTACAGAAGTGGCACACACCTGACTTGACTCGCCATCGGTTGCCTTCACTCGACCCTACTATGCAACTGCGCCTGTTATCTGGTGTTCCCCTAAGTAAAGAAACGGTACTGTGTCGCTTATGCCTGGATGTTGCATTCATATTGATGCATACTCGTTCTTAACTGTAATGACTGATGACGTTGTGCCCACTTTTGCAGCCTCGAAATGCATTACAAGCGTCTGTGGGAGTGTTTATCAGTGACTGTGCCAGCACTGTTAAAGTGTAATCAAAATTCTGAAAATCTGAAGCGACGCACATTCCTGTTGCAGAGGATTTGTTTCTGCGCTGTGCAGAATGTGTGTGTAGAACTGTTAGCTGCTACAGCAATGCATTTCATGACATGCTGAGAACGTATTTCTCAAAAGTGGTTCTAAACACAAAGTTTCTAGCAAAAGGTTATACTATGAGCACTGACTTGCCTTCCATTCATCAGTTGCAAAATTTCACCTAATGACTACAATTAAAAAGTTATATAGTACAGTTTTACTAATTAGTTAATGCTATTGCGGCACAGCATCAAACTTTTTCAATCAAGTTTGGTTATTTAAAAAAAATAGCACCAAAGTCTTCTCTTATATCTTTAAATTGTGTCAATTGCTTTCCTCGGTGACTCTGGCTGTGTTTGCAGATTTTGCTGGAAGTGTATCTTGTATCTTAATATACACTATACTTCGCATGAAGTATTGAAAATACAGAAACTGATACATGTTTTGCCGAATGTATTATGATACAGATGCAAGATGCCCAAAGAGTATCTTAAGAGAGTATCTAAGGTACATGTATCCTCAATATAGCAAAGCTACATTCAGGTGGATGACAGTTCTTTCCTTCCATGTATCTTCGATACTGCCCAACTCTGCTACTCGCCATGGCGCTCAGTGCAAGGGATGCAAGGGAAAGAGGTTGGAGGTTTCATTCCCAGCCACAGTGGCCACATTCCAATGGGGACCGAATGCAAAAACACTCATTTACTGTGCTTTAGGTGCACGCTCAAGAACTCCAGGTGGCCGAATTTAATCCGAAGCTTTCCACTACAGTGTCCATCATACCCACACTGTGCAGTTTCGGGACTTAAACCACACAATTTAATTAATTTCCACTAGCAGGAATCCTGATGCTCACACTGATTTGAATTCAAGATATCAGCCTTCAAAATGTCCTGGGATGTGCAACAGTTTCTACCAAGTCTAGTTGATAATTAAGCATATAGCGGCTCCTTCGTTTTCCTTGGTTGCAGCCCCACTTGGCCTTGCTTCCGCCGCGCCATGCTCGGGCTCCTCGAGGCACGCGCTTGGGAGAATAAAAAATTGGTTCTTTTCTTAAGTTTTTATTCTGGACGGTTGTTCACCTGTTGGCCTAGCCCACGACATGTTTCATTGGCTATAGGGCCTTGTTTCAATCCCTATAGCGTGGTGACCCAGACGTGATTTGAACACGCAACCCCTGGGCATCAACATTGCAACCATGGAATCGTTGGACAGCAACACGGTAGGTGATGTGGTCGCCACTGGCACTGGTATCGTGCCCCCAGCAATGAACGAAACAACATCTGTGGCCTCGGAAAGTGCATGCCTCGGTGGTCCAGCTACAACTACCGCAATTCTGGCCGCATAACCTTGCCCTCTGGTTTACCCAGGTTGAAGCTGCCCATCCAGACACACCATGCGACCATTTCAAGGCGGTTGTGCTCACACACAAGACTCCTTCCGAGTGCAGGCGCCCTCAACAGCTGCTCAATATGGAACAACTCAGCGAGAGGTGCCCGTCACAGCTGCTTCATAACATGCAACAACTCCTGAATGGCTGTGGGCAGGACGGGGACAGCCCAATTCTTTGCGAGCTGTTTCTGCAGCGGTTGCCACAAAATGTCGGCATTACATTAGCCATAGTGCCTGATTTGCCACTGGAAAAGTTTGCGGAGCTCGCTGACAGCGTCGTAGATTACCAGCATGAGCACCATCACGGCGGCAACTGCAATTCCATCTTCAAACCTTGATGCCCATCATACGTGGTTGCAGACAAAGACTTACGGGCTAGCTCGCTGAGCAGATCGGTGCGATACGATTTTTGCCTCGTCAACGCAGTCTCTCTACGTTCAGCTCAACGACAACCGTCGCTGTCACCTTCAAGGTCAAGATTGCATAGCAACGGTTACTGCATGCTGCTGGTACCATCACAACTTTGGTATCAGCGCACGCCGGTGTCGTAGTCCTTGCCGCTGGCAGGGAAACTCAGCAGCGAGTCACTGATGGCGGCCCATGACTCCTGCATAGATCAATGAGCCGCCTCTTTTAGGTCACCGACAAGCTTGTCAGTCACCGTTTCTTGGTCGACATGGGTACTGAGGTCAATGTCATCACCGCTGCGCTTAATAACCGTGAATGTTCTGCAGTTTCCAACCACTACAAGCTGTCAACTCGAAAATGTGCATTTACAGACGTTTCCTCACACTTCACCTCAGCCTAAAGAGCACTTTTCGGTGGGTGTTTATAGTAGTTACTGACATGCATTTGGCCATTTTGGTAGCAGACTTGGTGCTTTCGGCCTCAGCGTCTATGTATGCTCTCGTCGCCTCGTAGACACCGCGATACGCGTGTCTGTTCAAGGACTTCTTGCGCCAGTAGCTTCCACCACACGGACAGCCCCACATGTGCCTTCGATGACTTTATCCTTGATTCTCACCGATTTCCCCGCCATAACCTAGCCAAATAAGCTGGAGCTCCCAATTTGCCACACTGTAATGCATCACATCAATCGTCACCGCCACGGGACCTCCAGTTTTTTGTAGCGAGAGCTACACTGGCCGCATTCTCGCCGTTTCGCTGTGGCCGGTGGCCGCAGCTGGCAGCGCCGCACCATCTGGCGTCGTCTGCTCGAGTTACACGGCGCAGCGACGCGCCGCCGCCGCTGCAGTTATGTAGCAAGCGTTCGCCGCTTAATTGCATCTGGCATGACGTCAGAGGAGAATCCGGTGAAACCGCGCTGCAACAGAGGAGGAGCTGGCGTTGCATCGTATATATAGAAGGGGAGGCTTGGTGGGATTCCTCGGCAGATATGGAAAATGAGTCTGAGAGACTGAAAGAAGCCAGGCTTCGTCGTCGGAACGAAACCAAGAGGAGGCAGCGAGCCGAGGAGACGGAGGAGGAACGAGCCGCACGCCTTGAGAAGCGTCGTAAGTACGAAGCGGCCAGGCGAGTGGATTCAGATAAGGATAGCACCCGAAACGTGTTCAAGTCACTGGACGACATGCCCTTATCCTCCCGCCTCACCGGCCATCGTGCAGTCTTTGTGGCAATTGAGAAAAAAACAAGATGAAGACTCAAAATAAATGTGTTACACTTTAAAAATGTCTAGTCTTTAATGTAACCATAACTTAACGAGAGGTAACAACCAAACCTAAACACTCAAACATACGAAGTTAAACGATAAAGATGTAACCGTAGAGAGAACCAAGCTAACCGTACCTCTCGCTACGCACACCCAGACATAACTGACTTAAGCCACGGACAATTTTTTGCCAACTACGGCGACTTGCTGTTGACCGACTTGCCATCACACGTAGAGAGTTTGACCACACGCTTCAATTAGGCATCAATCTCCCATTTTTCAAGCAGCTCTCCACGTGATTCCCAAGCGTGAGCCCGGCAACTGGCGTTCGTGCGGTGACTACCACACTCTCAATGCCCGCACCGTCCCCAATCGTTATCCGCTACCCCATATGGTCGTGTCAGCAAGAAAGGCTGCGAAGTCATGTATATTGCCACAGGCATGGCATGGCAAGGCAAGCAACCTGTTCTAGCACATTTCGACCTGTCAGCCAGCACGAACGTTCGTACCGACGCCAGTGGCCACGGTATAGGCGCCGTCCTTGCACAACAGCAGCACGGCCTACACCGCGTGGTCGTTTATGCAAGCCGCCTTCTGTCGCTGTCGGAGCAAAATTACTCCATCACAGAACGCGAGTGCTTAGCTCTCGTCTGGGCCATCGCAAAATTCCGACCGTACCTGTATGGCAGGCACTTTGCTGGCTTCCCTCGCTCAAGGACCCGACTGGTCGCCTTGGCCGTTGGGTACTCCGCTTGCAAGAGTACTCATTTTCTGTGTTCTACAAATCTGACGGCTTCACCCAAGACGCTGACTGCGTGTCGCGATACCCCGTCGATCCCCCTGATGCATTGGAAGATGAACCTGAGACCTTCGTTCCGGCCATTACAGACTTCGTCCACATAGCTGATGAACAGCGCCGCGCCTCTTCTTTGCGGCCTATTATAGACGGTCTCAACTCACCACACCCTGACCCTTCCCTACGGATGTTGGTGCTGCACGACACCTTACACCGCTACAACGCCCGGCCTGACGGCGCTGAGCTCTTGCTTGTTGTTCCTGTGCATCTTCGCTCTGCTGTTTTGCACCAGCTTCACGATGCACCGACCGCCAGACACCTATAGGCATGTCACGCACGTATGATCGCATCCATAGGCGCTTCTTTTGGCCTGCATGGTCTCTACTGTTCTGTGCGACAGTAGGTTGTGGCTTGTGACCTCTGCCAGAGACGCAAGACTCCTGCCCTACTGCCTGCTGGCAGCCTTCAGCCCCTTGATATCCCTGATGAACCATTTTTGCCGGTGGGACTCGATCTTCTAGGGCTTTTCCCCATGTCAACCACTGGCAATAGATGGGTTGCAGTCGCTACTGACTACGCAACGCAGTACGCTGTTACACGAGCACTTCCCACCAGCTGTGCTACTGCAGATGTAGCCAATTTCATTCTTTATGACGTCATCCTGGTGCTCCTCGTCAGTTAATCACGGACCGCGGCCGCTGCTTCCTGTCTAAAGTAGTCAACGACGTTCTTCTTTCCTGTTCGACCAATCACAAGTTCACCACTGCGTACCATCTACAGACAAACGGCCTTACTGAACGCCTCAACCGTACTCTCACAGATATATGCTTGCTACGTATGTGTCTGAGGACCACCTAGACTGGGACATCAACTTGCCTTTTGTGACCTTCGCCTACAACTCTTCTCGTCATGACACAACTGGCTACTCACCTATTTATCTACTGTTTGGCTACGACCCACCACAAGGGCATCATACTTCATCGTCACGCAGACACATCCTCTGCCTATGCTCGTGATGCTCTTGCCCGCGATCGCTTATCGGCTTCACAGGTCAATCAAAAACGTCTCGACTGCTGACACCGGGAGGCGATCCTGTGGTCGGTGCTTGGACGATGACGACGACGACGGTGTGGCTTTCTGGTGTGCACCCGCTCGCCTTACCATTGCTGTAGCATTGTGCGCCTTACCTTGTAAATATATCCATTGTATATATAATCTCCCCGTAACAATATTATACACGACACTCCTTCGCGGCCTCTCATGTTGACACGACCGTCTAAAACCTATCATCAGGTGCCGGTAGAGCCTGTTTATATTCCGAAGACTGCCAATGTCACGCCGTTTGGCCTCCGAGTAAGTACGTAGGTCTGCATGAATGAGTGTACTAGAATGGGGGAGTAGGTCCAGCGGACACCTTAGCAAGCGCCGAGGGTGAAGCAAAAAATGCGGAAAATATGGCGGCGCTGCCGTCGCCTTATTCTCAACTCACAACACCCTGACCCTTCCCTACGGATGTTAGCTTATAGTTACAGCTCAAGGTGTTCGGCTAGAGGGAGATGAGGCAATGGAACATATAAGAACAATAATGACAGAAAAATTTAAAGAACAAAACATAGCATGTGCTCAATCAGGGGTAGGTAGACTGGCTCTGGGAGCACACGGAAATACACCAAATCAGGGGGTACAGGGTGACATGGGATGGACGTCATTCGAGGGCAGGGAAGCCAGCAGCAAGATAGAATTTGGGGAGCAATTGAGAGAAATGGCAGAAAAGCGGGGGGCAAGGAGAGTTTTCAGTTATCTGTATATGAGGAATGTTGACACAAAATGGAGGAAGCTGACCACAAAATTGTCAATCAAATATTTGGACTGCAGGAGGGGTGCAAACCAGGAAACAGCGATTAAGAAAAAGGTTAAGGAAACAGAGAGGGGTCTGTGGAAAACAGGGATGCAGACGAAATCAGCACTGGGAACATACAGAACTTTCAAGCAAGAAATTTCCAAAGAAAATATCTATGATAATTCTAGGGGAAGCTCTTTGTTGTTTGAAGCCAGGACGGGAATATTGCGGACTAAGATGTACCGAGTCAAGTACCAAGGTATAGACACGTTGTGCTGTGCGTGTGGAGAAGAAGAGGAAACGGCTGAACACCTCATACTGTGGAAAGAGGCTGTGGAATTGGATCGATGATAAGAATTTTCAATGTCACAATTCAGGTCAAATTACTTTTCTACGTGGGCGATTTTCATCTGCATTAGACCTGACTTTCTCTTCCGCTCAGATGGCTATTTCATCGTGGGACACCTTTGATAATGGAACAAGTAGCGATCATTTACCCGTTACATTTGAAATTATGCTTTCACGTCAGGTTTCTATTGTACGGCAAAAACGGCTCATTAATTATAAAACCTATAAGTCAGCTATAAATGCAGTGGTATCATCGTTAACACCTAGTGATGAACAGCGGAGGGCTGACTCGGTGGTATCGCTTTTACATTCTTCGATTCAGTCCGCTGAGTTTACGGTGATGTCTGGGAGCTCACCGTCAAACTCAGCTTGGTGGAATGAAGCATGTACACGAGCTTATAGGCGCAGAAAAGCAGCATGGAAAAGTCTCAAACATAATCATTCACCGAAAAATTGGCTTGACTATAAATTCTATGCAGCTGTATTTAAAAGAACTGCGGCAAAAGATAAAGAGGAACAAAAAAACGGACTGCATTCATCTTTATCAAAACCAGAAAGAAGATCTGCACTTTTTAGGTTTCTACGGAGCAAAAAATCTTTCCAGCAGTTCGTATGGTCACATTCCGATGTACTATCCCCCAAAGAAGCGGCAGATTTACTAGATGATATCGCGAAAGGTCTTGAAGCTCGTTTTTCTTCGCTGTGTCCTAGACTTACAAGGCTTCATAGTTCGACATACGAGTTTGTAGAAGTCACTATGACAGAATTATCCGATGTCATTTTAACTGCTCATCAATCGGCTCCTGGACCTGACCGTATCACAACAGCAATGATTAAATTATTATTTAACTCTTTCCCTAATGAGCTTTTGAATATAGTTAACAGTTCCCTTCAATATACGTGGATCCCAGACTCCTGGAAAATTGCAAAAAGTTATACTTTTACTAAAAAATCAAAACCTCGGATATGTCTTGGACAACATTCGGCCCATTTCCCTTACATCGAACCTAGTCAAAATAATAGAAAAAGTAATCCCTGTCCGGCTCAATGAATTCACTTCCAAGGGTATTCTGTGCTCGAGGCAAATAGGATTTAGGCCTCATTGTTCAATATGGTCAGCTCACGTTGATTTAGAAAGCCGTTTTCGACTCGCAGGATTATCAGGAAACATATCAGCTTTAGTAACTTTAGATATTACAAAAGCACATGACAGTGTCGAGCACGGAATTTTAATTTCTAGATTAGTGAGCTGTGCTGTTCCAGACTATATAGTGGCCTGGATAGAAGAGTTCCTTTCTGATAGAAAATTCTTTTGTTTCAAGGATGGGGTGACATCGGGTACATATAAACAGACGAGAGGCGTACCACAGGGATCAGTTCTCTCTCCGCTTTTGTTTAATATTTTGTTATCTTCTGTCCCAACTCATCAGGATGTCCAACTCTACCTCTATGCTGATGACATTGCATTTTTCTCCTCATCACGGGATATCAATACGTTGCACCAAATTTTACAATCTTATTTGTCTGCACTCGAGATCTGGCTGGACGGACTGTCATTTTCCCTTAACGTTAAGAAATGCGCATTACTTGTATTTCCATTATCAAATCCCGTTTTCATTTCTCTTCAATATCGAAATGAGCCAATACCGCAAGTTGCAGCTGTGAAGTACTTGGGGATAACCTATGATGGTACACTAAACTGGCAATAGCAAATCGAAACAAATGCTAGGAAAGGAGAACGTGCAATGGCATTCTTGCGCCGTTTCAGTAATAAAAAGACGGGTATGCGTATGGCTACATTGCTGATGATTTACAAACTCTACGTCCGCCCTATTCTCGAATTCAGCTGTGTTCCTTTTTCAGTATGTACAGCATACAAGCTAAGACCTTTAATACTGCTAGAAAGGCAAGCGCTACGTCTTTGTCTTGGGTTGCCACGTTTTGTGGCTAATGATGTGCTTTATCTGGAGGCTGGAATTTTCCCGCTTGAGTCCAGGTTTAAGCAACTTACTGTCGTGACTCTTCTAAAGCTTTATGATACATCCCTATCCCGTTTGCAATCCGTTTTCATCAATTATCCCGATTTATTTTTCCGAACACATTGGCGGCGTTATCGACAACCTCAAGTTGTTTTTGTTCAGACGCTTATCAAAACTTCATGTTCGTCTACCGTGCCTGATTTCTTCAAAAACTGATTCGTTAAAGGTGAACTTGATATTTGATGATATTTTTCCAAAACACGCTAAACTTCTTCCGTCACGCATACTTGAAGGTCTCCTTCAAGATCATCTTATCAATTTCAGTCTCACTTGGTTATTTCTACGGACGCTACACAAAATGCAGAGAAGGCCGGAGTGGGCATCTTTTCAAATCAGCTTAACTGGTCTTTTGCTCTTCGTCCAGCAGATTACACCCCAATATTTCTTGCAGAATTTCTGGCCATCATTCTAGCCATTAGAAAATTGGATACCCAGACATCGAAAGTAATAATTGTTACCGATGCGCTGTCGGTTTGTACACATTTAACTTCTACAAATCATTCACATCTACTGAGTATATTTTCGACTCTTGTTCCGGACAATTTGCCCTAAGTCCGCTTTGTATGGGTCCCCGGTCATAGTGGAATTTCTTTAAATGAATCAGCTGACTCGCTCGCATCATTGTCACTAAATGGTCCTGTCTTAAATATCCTTCCTGATTTCACTTTTATAACAGGTGCTAGATTTAAACGCTTTTTATTTCTAAATTGTACTAAATCATCCCTACTTTCCGCAGAGGATTTTCGACATCTAAATTTCCGGTGGAACACGAGCAAATGCCTTTCACGACAATGCGAGGTGACATTATCAAGCTTCCGTTGTAGAGTTCCCCGCCTAAATTTTTTCCTTCATAGATCTGGTTTGTCTATAACTAACCTTTGTTCTTTTTGTAATGAACCAGAAGCTATGGACCATTTCTTTCTTTCTTGCCGCCGCTTCTCCTCCCTCCGCAGAATGTTCCTAGTATTTCCTACAAGTAAGCTGGGTTTAGCGCTTACTACACCAAACATTTTGTCCTTTGGTGCGTGTCAATTAGGCACAAGCCATGGTTCAATGGTTTCTGCTATCCACAAGTTTATTGAAGCGTCAGGAAGGCTTCCCTGCTAGGGTACCGACCGTGGGACACTTCACTTTATTTTTTTTTTCCCTAAATTTATGAATATGCCCTCTCAAATTTTCTGTTGGCATTGAGTTGAATATTGCTTTGTATTAAATCTGCCTTTCTCCCATTTTGTTTTGTTAGACGCACATTTCAAATCTAATGTGGCCAATCCCCCCTGTGGGTACGAGCCATGTTTTGAGGCAACAACAACAACACCTCATACTTTTCTGTAAAGGCCTTAACCCTACAGTGCAAAGTAACGGGGCTGATTTTTTCAAAGCATTGGGGTTTAGAGACAGTGAAGGCAAAATAGACTTTAAGCGGGTAGAAATAACCAAACGGAGGTTATCTGATTGGTGGCTAAAATCAAGGCAGGGGTGAAATTTCACCCACCACAAAGTACAAAATATGTTAATAGTCATGGCTAGGTGGCGTATGCCACCGCCCGATTTAAAGGGTTCAGCCTCATCCATCCATCCATCTGAATCTCCGGCCAATAAACGTTGGCTCCGGCTATTTCGTTAGCGCTCATTGGCTGAGGCGAGCTTGCGGGCTGAGTAGCTGTCGTCTGCTCGACCAATGCCTCCTTTGGCTCGACGCACCGTCGTTGTTGCGTCGTTTGCGTTCTTTCCGCCGCTATTTTTCCATTTTATTTACAATAGATCGGTGGGGAATAATCTCAGTGTTACCACCACCGAGTGTCCGCCTGTCAAACCTCCATGCAGCTGCGGTAGGGTCTTCGACGCGACAAGCGTCCGGCCGGCGAGCGGGGCCGCTCATTCGGGAGAAAGAGATGGTGGCGCCACCTGGATTTTTAATAAAACATGCCTCAGCGCAGAGCCCTCGTTGGACCCACTACCCCATTCTAGTGCACTCTAGCCTTGTCATTAACCCAGACAAATGCGTTACCGGCGTTCATGACGTCGAATTCCTTGGCCACCGTTTAACACCTAAGCCAACCGTTGGCCAAAAAAATTCACCGACGATTACAATACTCCCTAATGTGAAATTTGAGCGCAGCTCTATACGTGCTTTCATTTCGCGATATATTAATTGACTAGTGCGGACTGTCTAGTGCAGCACGTTGCAAACGGAGTGAAGTGTGGCGCGACTGCCTCAGTAATCGGGAGATCGCGAGGGACAGCACGTGGGTGACGCGTGGGCGCGATTCACAGCAGTCGCCGTAGACAGAGCTCCGCTCATGCAGCACTTTGTTTCCATAAATGGTATCGGTGGCTTCATCTGTGAACAGACGACGCGCGCCACTCTGGCGCCATCTGGTAGCCATCGTCGCCGCAGAGCCCATCTTGCGTGGATGGTATGGCGAAAGCGTGGCACGCTTTTGCCATACCATCCTCCTCCGCCTCATGGTTTCCCTCCACCCTCATCCTCCGCTTTCCTCCTCGCGCTCTCTTCGCTATCGTCGTCTATCATGTCTATCATCTCTCTCTGCGGTTCGGTTACGCCGAGGACGCCGACGCTCGCCACAGGAACAGGTGCCTAAGAGCTGCGCTCTGAAATGTATAGGCTCAGCGAGTGTTCCCACGCCCAACATATATACGAAAGATGCGAGAGTTTCTTGGCCTTTTGGACTTCCACCATCATTTCTGCCCAAGATTGCGCAGATCATTTTTCCTTTTCCTGACCTTTTCAAGTGTGCACCGTTTTCTACTACCTCACTGGAGGGGACGCCTACCACCGCCGAGGCATTCATAGCTGCCAAGAATGCTCTGGCTGACGTGTAGCGCTCCTTGTACATCCTCTGGCTCAAGCGCCGACGTGTCTCGTCATGGACACATCCTCTTCTATGGTGGGCACTGTCCTTCAGCAGTACCAATGCGGCTCTTGGTGTCCACTCAGGTTTTTATCGCAAAAGCTGAGATGTACTATAACATTACATTCAGCTACGAGGTTCTTGCTATTTATCTCGGACATCTGCTGGTGGGCATGTGACTGCCTCCAGTGCCAGCATGTGAAGATTATCCGACACACAAAGCCACCAATACAACCTTTTCACCTACCGGATGTGCATTTCGACCACGTGCACATCGACATCCATTGGTCCATTTCCACCATCCCATAGTGCCCGATACATCCTCACTTCTGCGGACCGGTACACCCGCTTGGCAGAAGCGTTCTCTCTACAAGACACTGCAACACGAGAACGCCTTTGCAGACTGCGTGACAGCGCCCACAGAAACAGTTCTGTTTTGTGTGTGTGTGATTTTCTTTCATTTTTTCTTACTTATTTTCTCTCTCTCTCTCTCCTGTCGCATCCCTTTACCCCTCCCCCGGTACAGGGTAGCCAACTAGAGATAATCTCTGGTTAACCTCCCTGTCTTTACCTTTACCTTTTTTCTCTCTCTCTCTACAAGACATCACCGCAGCTCCTGTGGCGTCAACATTTGTCGGCGCTGGATTTCCTGTTTTGGGCTGTTCTAAGCATCATCACCATCGACCGTGGATGTCAATTCGAAGGTGACCTGTTTCGCCAGCTATCAAACCTGCTCAGTGTCCGTCACATCCACACGATGGCCTATCACCCGTTGGCCAATGGTATGGTGGAGCAGCTGCATCGTCAGCTCAAAGCTGCCCTCATAACCCACAATGCCAGTGCCCGCTGGGTCGACGAACTTCCCCTCGTCCTCCTCGGCATCTGCTCTGCTTTTAAGGAGGACCTCGGGTGCACGGCAGCTGAGATGGTTTACGGCACGACTAGCCAATTACTTTTTCACCCCACTGTCTTCGGCACTGATTAACCCGCAGGACATGTGGAACAGCTGAGGCTACATTTTCAGCAACTGCGACCGACCCCTTCACAGACGCTTTCCAGTCAAGACGTCTTTGTGAGCAAGGACCTCGCCACGTTGACCCACGTTGTCGTCTGCTGGGAAGGCATTTGACCATCCCTTGTGCCAGGTTATGACAGCCCATTTCTTATTCTCCACCAAGATGAGACGCTGACCATCCGTGTTAATGGCCGTGATGAGGTTGTCACACTCAATCGCGTGAAGCCAGCATTTACATCGAATGCAGCACACACATCAGTGCTGTACGACGCTTCTGCCTATACTATGACTGTGGCACCAGGACAATCCCCTCGAAAATGGGTTAGCTGGGCACATGTCCGTTGTCCCCAACGATAGACCTCTGTTTTCCTAAGTTTTTTTTTTTTATTGTCTTTTTTCCTATAGGGGAAGGAGGGGCCCTATAGCAGCTCCTTCATCTTCCTTGGGCTCCCCGAGGCACGCGCTCGGGAGAGTAAAAAAAAAAAAAAAAAATCGCCACCCCTTCCACTCCGTAAAGATGGTCGAACAGCGAAGCTGTATTAGTTACACCGAGTGTTACATGTGCATGTGTTGCACGTGGTGCAATTGCGTAAATACAGGTACACACAGATCTACAACAGGAAGTTATATTGAAACGTTGCGAGGCAAGAAGAGGCAGCGACTTCCGACGCTACTCGACGAGTGTCCAATTCTCTGGTCGAAACCTGCCGAGCCCCTGCCAGAGTAATCGGCTGCAGTCACAGACGCCGCGTGCGTTTGGTGCAAACGCGGTGAAACACGGACGGTGTCAGCAGCAGCTCTGCGCATTGCACGTTATCCGAAAGGGCATGCTGCACAGAAACACCTTCTCTTATCGCCTCTCCTCCTCTCGCCCAGCGCGGCCTCTCATTGGTCGCCTCCTCCCCCAGCATGCCTCTCCTCCTCTGCTGGTCAGATGACGTGCGTGATGCCGGAGAGATGGCGAAGAGTCGACTAAGAACAGCTCTGCTAATAAAACAGTTCTTTCCTTGCTTTCTATTGTGAATGGTCGTCTACTTGTCGCCCTAGCCTACAACACGTCCCATGGGCTATAAGGCCTCGTTTTGATCATCCCTGTAGGCACTATGTACATGTTCATACCTCAGCGGCACACCTTCTGGTGCAGAACGCCATGCACAAACGCCACTGGCTTCTGAGACACCTGGCAAGCAGCTGGGCAATGAAGAGGTATGCACCCATGCTGTAGCCTCCCGTGTTCAGGGTCACTCTGATAGAAGCAACTTATTCAAGCTGTTTCCACTCCAGTCAGCTACTCGCAGCTGCATTGACTAGTGCATGGGTGTATCATTATGAAGCAGCCGAGTTCTGTCATTTCCCACAAATGCCAATGTGGTATTTCACTGTGCATTTTTAAGACCTGTATCGCAAAACTAGTGCAAATCTTAGGATTTATATCATAGGAATATGTCTAAATTGCCATCTAACTTGAAAGCAGAAATTTTTTTTTTAATTATCCACAGCTAAATCAGGTAACAATATCAGTAACTTAAAGTGATCCACCTGGAGAGGCAGAATCGCATCATGTAGCTCAATATGTAGCTTTCATCATGTATCATCAATAGCTGATAACATTCATGAAAACTTAAGTTGGGGCTAGCTGGTACATAGTATTTTAAGGTGAAAAAATCAGTGCAAACACGGCCAGGAAAACCACAAAGAGACGAGACAAGCACTGGCACTTGTCTGCACCGCAAAATTTTTTAGAAAGACGTAGGCGAAGCTATGAAAAATCTGCATGCCCGGTGACAGAGAATCCACACACCAACAAACAAAGGGGAAAAAAAAAATTAAAAAACAATGCAGATCTGGAATTTATGTGAAGCTAAGCGGTTAATTAAATCCTGTACAACTAAATGGGGTGCAGTGAATTTACTGTCATTCTATGCAGCGTGTAATTTCATGCAATGCTTATGTTTGTCTACCACAAAAGTCAACTTTATTTTCATACAATTATTACATTTATACACTACACCATTCACAAGCCATGCCGAAATCAGCTGGATGCAGTGTGAGACGTCCTTGCAGCAGTGTCATGAGGACAAAGGCGACGTCGAGAGAAGGACGACGATGCATGCACAGAAAAGTGTGGTACAGATATTGTCTCGCTACATTTAAGGATTCTGTGCTGCTTATTTCGCAGTGGCACTCACCCATACTGGAGGATTAGCAAAGAGTGGGCACACACCCAGTGGTGCAAACTGGATCGATAAATCAATGAAAATCAAGTAAATCAATGAATCCATTGAATACAATATGCCATTCCATCAACAGGTTTATGTGCTTTAGAGATACCTGTGAGCCAACATTATTTGTTCAGGTTTTGTGTAGAAATTAATTTTTTTGTGTTGCAGAAGAGAGGTGTGCTTACTTGCACTGCCCGTCAGTCAGCATACAAGAGTTAAATACAAGCCCGCTTGCTAGTACTAGCATTTGACGCACATTTAAGCGTTGTGCCTATATCCACAAACATATCCACCAAGATACTGATTGACCCAGCAGACAGCAGCCACACCAAACCTGGGAAAGTAGGCAGAAAAAGTTTGCTTTAAAAACAAAGTGCTACGCTCAAAGCAATTGGGAGTGGCAGTGATGTACGTAAAGAGTGCGATTTCCAACTTACCTTACGACTTGGAAACACATTCACAAAGTGCAAGGTGCTCAAGCTTACAAGCAGATTCTTGGGGGCACACTGCCATTCTATTTGCATTTTAGGCTTGCACTAGACAGAACTGGCCATGACCTGTACTTGTCGCAATCTTTCTGCACTGTATAGAATCTCAATACAAAGACCACAATGTGTCAGCAGACAAGGCTTACAGGAGGCACCTTTGGCTTGGCACCAACTCCAATTTCTCTGTTCACAGGCATTATCTCATCAGGTAACCACTGGACAAATTTCAAATTTGTTGGATTTAGAGAGGATCGAAGTTATATTTGCAGATTTGGTTACAGCCAAACATATTTTCTACAAAAATTGCCACAAAACAGGAAGCTTAAAAAAAAAAATGGAAGCACAATATTAACAATCCTGTAACTGCATCAAGAACACATTGAAATTCTGTAATTTTATTGGTTTATACTGTTTAAATATGATGTGTTAATAAGTGAAGTTTATTCAGTATAGACCCTTTTATCCACTCTGTGGCAGCAGTGTGTTTAGTACCCTAAAAAACTTCCAGTCCTGCATTTCTGAGAGTCAAGTTAGCCACGAAAAAAGAAGTATTTTGTCACATAGTACACTGTAGGCACATATTCTTGTTGCGCTCAGATATAAAGAATGTTTGCCATGCGTCGAGCTCATGTATGGGCTTTTTTGTCGTACTTAACAATAAAAATTGACTTGTTGAACATTCCAACTCTACAGCATAGCTGGTGCCAGCTGGAAAGTTCTATAAGTATATAGGCTATTGTAACTTGCCTTGTTCCCGAGGGCTTAACCAGAAGTTCTCCAGGAACTCTGTTTGTAAACATAAATATGCTCTATACACTGTGAAACAATACATTTGCCAACTGTACACAGGGGGAGGTCCCAAAGTGAAATCACTAACAGGTTACATGAAATTATCCTTTATTTACACAAGTGTTGCAAAAGTCCTGTTCACAAATTATTGGTATCACCTAGAGCGATTCATAGTGCATCAATTTTGTCAACTCTAGAAGTCAGTATGTTCTACCTGTTTCATTTAATTGCAACAAACTTAATTGCAATTTGCACAGTGGGTGCTGAACAATGTGATTTCTCTGTTGCCATGTGCTTGAATAGGAGCTCCCAAGGTAAGGCTTCCTCTTAAAAGCTAATCTTGTAGCCTGTTCTGATGACACTAAATGGTGTCAGGCGAGATAAGTAGCCCCGACAAGAAAACACTAAAGTACTGTTTGCATAGCTTTTTGTCAAGTGATATATCTCTGCAGTTAAGGACCTTACTTTGGCTGGAGCAGGCTGCCAAACTTCCCTGATGATGCTCACTTGTAACACGCAACAGTGAAGCATGTGTGTGCCACACCTTTTCTGAATCGAACAAACATTGGGTGTATTCGATTTGCACCATCTGCACCTATTTACGGTGCACTGCACCTAGGCTGTTCAAGGTACTGCAGTGCACCCTGCACCCCCGTCCAAGGCAAGTGGCCACTGCACTGCAGTGCACCCTTGAACCTTGCAGTGAACATACAGCCCAGCGCACCACAACCACTGCAGGGCCGGTATTTTGTAGCGATGCCTTTCCGGTAATAATGCCTTTTCGCGCTTATCGCGCTTTATCAGTGGTCAGAGCGACGGTGCGCTTGTATTGTCAACGGGATCGGCCGGCCGTGAGCGGTGGATGAAAAGACTAGTATAGAATAAGTCATAAGGTATCGCTACAAAATCGCGGCCCAGCACCGCCTGCACATTTTCTGAATAGAACAATACCTCTTATGTGGACAAGCAGTAGCGCACCCAGGATCTCTGCCAAGGCGGGGTTGAATTATTTTTTGGGGGGAAGCAAGCACTTTGCACAATATGCAATTTCCTTGCTTTAGCCAGAGGAATCCAAAAGCAAATAAAATGCCTAATAATTGTACTAATAATGACACCAATTAAGGAAGATGACAATGTTTATTTATTCAGCGTTTTACTCAAGTAATCTAAAAGTGAATGCATAAATACAAGACAGTGATAGAGTGTTTTTGTTAACCAGGAAAATTCGACCTCAAGCCACCTCCTGAATTGCAATGACAATGTGAACAGAGCACTGAAGGTACACGTATGTACGTCGGACTGGTGGGGCTGGACGCGTGGGTGGGGCTGGACGCGTGGGGGGGGGGGGGTTTACAACACCCGAAACCCCCCCGTCGGTGCGCTGGCACTGTGGACAAGGGCACCTGCACAGAGCCTTGCAATACATTCTCCAAGGCCTTGCAGCGGACTCACTGGTTCACTTTAAATGCATGCTTTGGGGAAGCACCCAACAAGTGCCGCAGAAATTCCAGAAACACTGACCATGCTCTTCGAGATTGTTTTGCATTTTACCACTGTGGATGTGCTGGGGTGCTTCAATATTCTGTGATCGTAGTACGTGGTTCAATGCAAAGCAGCACAGAAGTGTTGCACAATGCTATCGATCATAATTAAGCGGTCAATTAATTTCGTTCAGCTGTGTAAGCGGAACAATTAAGGAAACGCACGCGCTACGGCGAAATTCAAGACACGCCAGTGTGTCCGCAATACACGGGTATTACAAGTAGATTATTTCAGATAAGCCTATCAAGCACGGTTCTGTTCAGTGACCTTTGCCCTCGGCCTTGGGCGCATCACGCGTCGGTTGAACGCTCGCCGGCCAGAGGTCACTGCCCAGTGCCGGGCGAGCGAGAATGGAGCCTCGGTAGGTGTTTGCTTCCGCCCTCCCACGAAGGGCACTGCGCGCTTTTCTGGCGGTGCGATGACGCTGCGCGTGCGTGACAAGGAATACGGCGCCCCAAGTGCGCGCGTAGCTCGGAAGCGAATGAAACGCACATGATACGGTTGCAGCAGCGGCGCCGGTGTGCGCGACAGGCGATGACAGCACGGGAGCACGGGCGAGCAAC
This sequence comes from Dermacentor silvarum, assembly GCF_013339745.2. NCBI lineage: Eukaryota > Metazoa > Arthropoda > Arachnida > Ixodida > Ixodidae > Dermacentor > Dermacentor silvarum. The sequence continues at coordinate 5,197,893 of NC_051161.1, forward strand.
CGATACGGCGTCCGATAGATAAAAGGAGCCCGGCGCACACAAAAGCCCGCGAACAACAGCGCCCGCCACTCCTCAGTCGCCGCCGGCTGTGTTTACTAGGAAGTGCGCTCAGCAGCATTGTCGTAGTCGCGTCACGTTCAACAGCACGCTCTCGCGCCTCCCTTCTTTCCTTTCGTTCTTGTTTATTTTTTTCGCCTTCCCTAACCCGCGCTGTCATCGCCGACGAGAGCGCGTTTTAGTTGAGTGTTGGGCGCGAGAAACAAACCCGCTACGGGTGTGCGCGCTCAGAAGCCCGCACGTTGCCCGCCCGCGCTGAGCGCCGCTCTCATTTTGGCCGCAAGGATCTTCGCCCCTGGCTGCGCGCATGGTCTGTGCATCGAGGAAATGAAGCAAGCAGCCCGGGTTCTAGCGCGGAGCGTCGCCTCGGAGACGACGTCTGTGTCGCTCGGCACGCGGCGGCAGCCGCCTGGCGCCGCGTCCAAGGAACGCCGGACAACGGTGCCTGCTTATGCAAAACCTTTCGACCAGATTCCTGGGCCCAAGCCGTCGGTGCCTTTCATCGGAACTAGCTGGCAATACACGAGATGGGGTAGGTAGCGCGCCTATGCGCATTTCAAATGTGAAAGCTCGCTGCTGCATTAGCAGGCTGAAAGTACGAAGCATGCGTTACGATAACTTTCGCCAATGATATATCGTGAGCCTTACATGCAACGAGGTGGAGGCGAGTGGAGGATTGTTATACGACAGAAAAATAATAGGACATTCGTCAGAGGTACGGCAAAAAAGAAGCAAGAGCCCCACACGGATGCACGTATCAAACGAGATTCCTGCAATTAAATTTTTTTTCCCCCATCTTCCTGCTCCCATCGTTCACATCCCAGACAAAAAAAAAAAAAAAAAAAAAAAAAAAAAAAAAAAAAGGGGGGCAGTGATCTACCATGTTATCGTTTAAAATGTGTTATATCTGCTTTTTTTTCCGTTTTGTGACCACTCCTTTCTGTAGTACTTTCGGGCCTTGAAAGTATGTATAATATTAAATAAATAAACTGCTACCGTCATCATGAACAGTTGCCTGACAGTTCAAGGTGCAATAGCACTAACAGCAAAGTAATCTTGCACCGAACGGGGGGGGGGGTTCAGGTGTTGGAACCACTGATCTCCACTAGGGTTGTTGTAAACCCCCCCCCCACGCGTCCGACCCCACCCGTCCAACGTGTACCTGCAGTGCTCTGTTCACATTGTCATTACAATTCAGGAGGTGGCTTGAGGTCGAATTTTCCTGATTAACAAAAACCCTCTATCACTGCAGGTCTTGTATTTAATTCATTCACTCCAAAATTATGTTGAGTAAAACGCTGAAGAAATAAACATCGTCACCATCCTTGGTGTCATCATTATTATAATATTAGGCATTTTATTTGCTTTTGGATTCCTCTGGCCAAAGAAAAGAAATTGCAGTGTATACAAAGTGCCTACTACCCCCCCCCCCCCCCCCCCTTGCACCACAAAAATTCAACCTCCCCCCCCCCCTTGGCAGAGATCCTGGGTGCGCTACTGTTAACCAAGGTATGAGACTGGGCTAGTTGGTGGTACATGATTTTAATTTCACAGCACACACATGCACAATAAAAAAGAACAAAGACAAGCAGGGGGAAGACTTTTCAACTTCCAATTGAATTGTGTTCTCGAAAGCAACAGATGTACATGTACACACACATACCATTCCCTAATCAAAAAGTCATGTAACTGTGATGCCTATCAAGTATGTTAAATGGAACACAGTTTACAACAAACTAAACAGTCAAGGTGGGTGCACAACCTTGTGAACATTCTAATATGCCTTATCAGACACAGTAATAGATTGTTTACTGACACCCCCCTTACTATTGCTACAGCTATTAATATAAGCCTCATATACTCGTTTCTGTGTCTCGCAATCACTTAGTGTTTCTGAAAATGGTGCCATAATGGCACAGTGTAATTCTAGAAAGCCCTCATTAGTTTTCTGGTGTTCATTGTTATGCTATTGCAGGTGACACTAAAGAGAAAATATATTTCAACAGTATTTGTAAGTTGCCCTTCTACAATTCCCAAGATAAGCCACTCTTGCCATGAGAAAAAAAAAGATACAAAAACAAGACTGGTGGTAATGCCGCCTTGTACTTCCCACACCAGCTTGTGGGATGTTGACGGTGTCTGCTCGAGCCTAGTTAATTTTTTCAGTAAAGATGAATTACATTGTATTCTAAAATAGTTAGACTGAGCTTGCAAAAAATACCTTGAAATTGATGTCACACTATAGTAGGATACAACTTAAAAAAACAGCAGTCGGCAACAAAGGCACACGAACCATGCAGGGGTTGTGTTACTCCGCCAGCCAATCACAGAAGCAAACAAAATCGTCGTCATGCGACCTTTTCTAAATGGCGTTGTACTTTATGCGACTGTACTTCTTGTACTTGCGCGTTCCACTATAATAGACGAGTGAAAACATATAAAACTTTGCGCTTATAATTTTATTTTTGTGGTTACCGTCTTATTTAGGAAATAGGGAAAGTTTGAAGTATGAAGTATTTGCAGCCTCGCAGAGGAACAGTGGCTGGCGGTTATGAGGGCGTGGGCGGGGCTTCACTGCAGATTTAAGTTGTATCCGACTATAACATTATAACATTGCTTCATTTTGTCTTGTTAACCCACTTACTACATAAAATGAATGAAAAAATAGTTTTGAAAGAATACTTTGTCTAAACCGATTTATTGTTTCCATTTAGTGCCTCTTTAAGGCATCTGCTAATACAAGAATATCATAAACGAACACTCTACAACAGTCAACCCAATAGTCCTTATGTTTAACATTGCAATCCCTATTTTCCTTTTTGACCGGGTCAGTAATTTTACACAATTCTGGCAGTTTATCGGAAGCTGAAAGAATGACACGATTTCTGGCCTTTAAGCAAGTGGTACACGCAGTGCAAATAACTGCAATTCCCTGCATGTGCCTTCTTCTCATGTTCTGGTTCTTGCTTAGATTTCCTTTGCAAGGTCTTGGTCGCCAGGATGAGCACACATTGGGGTGCTGCTAATCTTGAAATGCGTGCATCACAGACATAACTAGAGTTGGGAAAACCTGGACAGGAACATTACTAGAGAGAGGTCAACCTGAGTTAGCCAGCTACTCTGCACAACGGCAGGAGGATAAGGGAAAGAAAAGACGGTATAAATGATGATGATGACAGATTAGAGGGATGCTAGATGCACGATCATGCTGCGTTGCTAATGGCACCGGCCCGCATCAATGTCGTGGAAATGTTAAAAAACATTTAAAATCTGGACATGCAACACAAAGAAATCTAGACACATTCAGGGACAAAACACGGAGCACCAAAATACATTGTTTTTATTGGCTACACAATGTTTATCATGTTCTGGTCACCAAAACAATTGCCGTTTCGTTCTTTACCAGTAATTTGCCAAGTACATCTCAAGCGGCTGCTCGCTTAACCTGTGTCTTTACTCCTTAAAGATATTTTTAAAGTCGGCTGGAGAACAAGAACTCTGCTTCTACAGAGACGAAAAGAAAAAACCCGAGCGCTCGTTTTACATCTAAGTCATAATTGCCATTCGCTGTTATTGGCAAACGCACCCACTCGATGTCAGGCTTCCTCAAAGTTTTATTTTAGCAGTACCATCCAACTTTTCTGCTCAGAATCTAAGGTTTCAAGCTGTGTCAACCCCTGCAGTTTCTAGCCTTGCAGTTGAACTTTATATAAATCCATACTTATCAATGGTTCTCAAAGCCACATAAGTGTATCTGCAAATGTCAAGCACACATCATGCTTGGAGAGAAGGAGCTAAGAAGTCTGTAAGGAACCCAAACAGATGCTGCTTTTGTTTCTCGCATGGGCAGAGTGTATGCAACATTGAGGGACTTGATAGCCAGCCCCAACCGTAGCTTCACATCCTGGTATAGTAGAACTCCATGCAGCATACACTACAATGTATTCCGTGCCAAGATGCAATAGTCGGATAGATTTACAGCAAACATCTGCCGTTTTGTGTAGGTAAGTGCCTGGAATGAAAAGAACTAGGTAGTTTCCATAAGGTCAACCTTTCGGAAAGCGGACGCATACCCGTCGTGAACCACTGTGGCAGGCTCTGCATGACCCATGACGAGCATAAAATAAATGTGGTACTCACAGTTATTGCTATTTTCAAGGAATGAAAGACAGTTTACAGCACAAGTGATTCAGACGTGGTGGGCACATAGGCAGAGGAAAGAACTAGTGCTTTCTGCCAAGACTAGAATATTACCTGCAGTTGAATGGCAAAGTGAATACAAGCATGTATATTAAATGTACCAGCACGTCTGTTAAATCACTGGAAACATTATAGAATGCCTGGATAACCGGAACAATCTGTGATTCTCCAGGACATCCAACGGAATTTGGACAATAAAGTTGCTTAAAACCAGGTGCAAGCAGTTTGTTAGGTACATGTACACAACTGACACTAAGATCAGGACATTTGTTGAAATTGGGACACGTCCTAGAAATCCCAACCATCAACGTGACTTATTGAGGAAGAAGTGGACAGGTCATCTACTGCATACAGCAGATAACTGTTTGAGAAACACAATGGGTGTCAAGGGAAACACAGTTGCGAATGCTAGTGGTTGAATGTACTAGATTGGGGGATTGGGTCCAACGCAGGCTCCCCGCTGAGGCTTTTTTTATTGAAAAGTTGGTGGCGCCACCGTCACTTTCTCCCGAATGAGCGGCCCCGCGCACTGGCCGGACGCTTGTCACGTCGGAGACCCTACCGCAGCTGCATGGATCTTTGACAGGCGGATACTCGGTGGCGGCAACACTGTAATTATTCCCCACCGATCTATTGTAAATAAAATGGAAAAAGAGCGGCGGAAAATGCAACAACGACAGTGCGTCGAGCAGACGACAGCTACTCAGCCTGTGAGCTCTCCTCGGCCAATGAGCACTGCCGAAACAGCCGGAGCCAACGTTTATTGGCCGGAGATTCAGAATAAAGCGACGGCAGCGCCGCCACAATTTCAACATTTTTTTTGTTTCACCCTCGGCACTTGCCAAGGCGTCCGCTGGACCCACTGGACCCCCATTCTAGTAGACTCTACTAGGGTGTTAGCTGGTTAGGATATTTGCAGGCATAGGTTGGAGTCAGTTGATGCAAGGTGGTGGAGGGAGATCGGTTGGAGGTGCCTTTGTGCTGTAATCAACATAGGATAAGCTAATGATGATGGATATGCTGATTCTCATGTTCCTGCTGGCCACTTTGTTCTGACAGCACTTGTTAAAGATTTGAAAGCATCAATACTCAAAGCATAACTTTTTGTTATAAACATTGGCACTAATTTTGAGAAATAAGCAGCGAAATGCATTGCTGTTTCAGTTAATATGTTTCTCCACTATGGAGAAAAGCAGTATTGAAAAATTTTAACTGGAACAGCGACGCACAGCATAGCACAGTTTCAGTCCATACATTCCACAAACTTGAAATGTTTCACCGCAGCAATGGTCAATCACCACATACACAGCTTCGCTGGTCATCCACCTTCACAGAGTGGAATGGCACTGATTTTTTTTTTCTTGTATCTTTTCTTTTTTGCAGGTTAGTGCCAAAAAGATGTTGGTCATTGTACATGGCTGGTGTCATTAATATCTTCAGAAAATAATGCTGCCATACTTGGAAGTGAAATGTTCCTTTGGATAACATTACTCGATGAGCTCTAATATGACCCTTTGAGCATATTCTGCGCATTTTTAGCAGTGGTTGTAAGTTCATCCTTGCCATTTATATTCTGTAAGCATTGAGATTGTAGAGCGCTGTGATGCAGAAGTGAAGTGTGACTAGGAAAGCTTATGAGAAATTTCAAGATACATTCACATAAATATACATAGCCTTACGTGTTAACAGTATTTATTTACATCTAAGGCCTCAGTGAAGGCACCGTATTTTGGGGGTAATATCAGCCCGCAAAACCTTGCACATAAAAATAATAATTGCACTGATGATTGCATAGCTTATTATGTACCATGGCAACTTAAAAGGTATTCTCCTTCCAGAAGTTCACTGTGTAGGGGCATAGTGCTAAATATCGGGATTTGTAGAAATGTTAAAATTTCTAGGTAGTGGATGTCTAAGGTTAAAAAGTTGGTAACTCTGCTACACTTGCATTCTGCAAAATGATACCTTTTTGGTACAGGTCGATACAATCTCTACCAGCTTCATGAAGCCAGCACCGACAAGTACAATCGGTATGGTGACCTCATGAAAGAAGAGTACCAGTGGCGACGACCAGTGGTCCATTCCTTCAACCCGGAGGACTTCGAGGTCATATTTCGTAGTCAGGGGCGTTGCCCAGTCCGACCACCAAATGAGTTTGTCTGCAAGTACCGCACTGAGCACCCTCTCAAGTACAACAGTGTGGGGCTTTCCAATGCGTGAGTGCCATCCCATAAAGTGTTCATTTAAACAGAAAACAAGAGCCCTTGTGACAAGACTACAGACAAGGAACAGACACAAGCGCAGCCTTATCTTCAGTTTCACAGATACGCAAATTTGTCAACACATTCCCACCAATCTCGGGTATGACAGTTATTTTTCTGAGAAATAAACCTTTACAAATAAAACTATAAATTTATCAGATAAAGTTGATACTTGCATCTGTCCCCGTTATTTGTCCTTTCTCTGTTTCTACATTGAAGTCTCATTATGGATTATAAACTAGCCTTTTTGCAAGAAAAAAACTTTTTGCAAGAAAAGCAAATAAGCACATGCACACAACACTGGAATCTAAATGAGTGTTGATGAAAAGCAAATATTTGTGCATACATCATTTTAATTCTAGATGAGCCGAAATTACACAGCTTTGCTTTTGTTTAGCCAACATTGCCCACTTGTGCCCCGCTTACTGCATCTAAAACAACAGTTTGCCAACTAGGCCACTGCTGGTGTATGGTTGTGACAGACAGTGAACCATTCTCTTGCCAATTCTGAACCATATACTGTCACATTAAAAAGGCCAACTGACTTTAAAGGTACCCTACTACTTTTCTTTTGTGTGTGTGTGTGTGTGTAAGAGGAAGCGTGCCATTTACAATACCACAGTTGTTACAGGGGAAACACTGCAAAACATATTTTATAGCATTTTTCCAAATTGTGGTTGCATTTGTTTTTATGCTGTGTTTGTATGTTGGTTATAGTGGAAACAGTGATAACTACTTGGTGATTGGTGCATTGAGAACAGGTGCAGCCCCAGCCGTTTAAGTTATTCTTAATTTATCAAGGCAATTGGTAACATGGCTGAAGCCTTCATAACTGTTGAATTATTTCTTGTATTTGTTCTGTTCTTGTTGTCTTTCTAATGTTTCATGCTGTTGTCATTTCATAAGCCTTCTAAAACAAAATGACACTTTTGCAATGACTGCACAGTACCTATGGCTATTGTGACACTCCTCCATGGCATTGTGAATTGCTGGCATTTTGTGAATTGCACAGAGACGAAACGAGACTGGGAGGTTCCACAAACATGCATGTGTACCGAGGCATGTACTATGAAGCTGCTGTTCTGCCAATTCACTTGTTACAGAAACAGAAAGCTGCTTTTCAACATGAACTTCCTTTACCTAGTAATATGCAGTGGAAGGACCACAAATGTTAATATGATGAATACCTTTTCAAGCAAATAGCACAGTACATTTAACAAACATCAGGTTATGTGTGCCAATTTGCGATCATGTTGGGAGTTTCATATTATAGTGTAGCTTCTTGTCTGCTGCAGTTTTCTGTGCAATTTAAAACTAGAATTTCTTGTTAAGCCACTTTGTACTGCATTCCAATTTCGTCAGCACACTGATTTCATGTCCACCATAATTTGATGGCATTATTCATGCCATGCGGCAATTGTGTACTGGTAAGCAGTGATCGCTGCAGTTCAGCAGACTTTGCCAAACACATTTTCTCAGTGCAATCATGTGTTGCCTTCCACTGCATCCTTTCCAGGCTTGGTGCAGAATGGCACACACTGCGCATGGCACTTGCACCAGTGTTGCTCGAGATGAGGAACATAGCCGAGCTAGCAACTTGGCAAGAGGAGATCTGCGATGACTTTGCCGAATACGTGCGATGGCTGCGAGACCCTGAAACTCTGGAAGTAAGCTGCATTCAGGACATCCTGTCTAGGCTTGCTTTGGAATGTGAGTATATGCTGCACAGTTGATGCATGTGGCGGTCAACAACTAACTACTAAACCAACATCAGCTGAAAATATTCAAAATTTGCCAAGAGAAACATCATTTCACATCTGGCAAACTCAGAAAAACTTTGACTTGCATGCTGAGCAATGCTTGTTTGTTTGTTTATTTATTCTATTACCCTCAAGGCCCTAGGGCATTAGAGAGGGGAGTGGGTAGTGTTAATAAATGCAATACGACAGCAGCAACAACAGAAACAATAAATGCAATTGACAAGAATAACAGGAATGATGCAACAGTTGGGTAGTTAGGGTAGTTATTGACAAAGCAGGTTAGTAGCAGCACTTCTAAAAGCATCTCTAGTGGCGACAACATTGTGTTGAAGGCGATGCCAACTCGAACATGTGCTGGGAATAAATGAGTCGCGATAACCCATTTAGAGTGAAAATGTAATATCTACTTAATGATGGCGATCAATGTGTGTGGAACTGTAGGATGGTTTTGTTAGTAGCATATCCTTAAGGGATGAATTGTTATGATCAATCTTATGAAATAAACAAAGGCGGAAAACCTTTTTACGATGAGAAAGGCTGGGTAAGGAGATTGTTTCCTTCATAGCTGTAAAACTAGCGGTGTGATGATAGTTGGAACGGTTTGTATTCTCTCCAAGTCAGCTATAAGTGATTTGAGACCAGGATCCCATATAGCTGCGGCACATTCTAGTTTAGTTGGGAATAATGTTTTATAAAGCTGGCAACTTGTGAGATGCAGGGCCATGAGAAAAATTTCTGTGGAGGTAACCTAACATATGACTGGCATTATTAGTTATGTAATCAATGTGAGTTTTCCAAGATAAGTTATACGAGATGCACGCCAAGGTACTTGTATGAGTACAGATTCCAAATCAGTGTTGTTAATTGATATGTTGGGTGATTAATATGTTGTCGACAAACACACATAAATTTACATTTGTTAATGTTTAATTTCATGTTCCATAACTGAAACCACTCATAAACCCGGGTGGTATCGGACTGCAGGATGGCTGAATCTGTCACTGCTAATTTGTCTATAAATCCCAGGCAGCACAACCAGGTTGGCCCCAGCATGGCAATATCACTGCAAGCACCGGCACAAATATAGGCCCGAAACCGGCAGCACTACCCACGTCACAAGTGGCCCAGTGCGGGTATGCCACTAAAGGGCCTATTTCGGCCATCATGTGGCAGCGCCAGTACAGGCAGATAGCCGGCACTGCCGTTCATTGCCATTCTAGTGTCCTACCTTGCCTACTGGCAGCGCCGGTATTGGTCAATAGCCGGCTCTGCCGCTTTTAGTCAATTTATTGTCCTGCATTACCCATTGCATGGCCATATTGGCAGATTGTGATGTATGTGGGCGATGCCGTTATTTCCTACGATTTTAAATTGTGCAAATATTGCACGGTAACTCGATGCAACATGCCACAATCTACTATAAAATCACTAAATAATGATGCATGATTTCTTTATTGGTCTTAAAATAGGTTGATACAGATTGTTGCTCATATCCCCAAACCTACTTTGTTTATGACACTTTGTTTATAACGCTACGGGGGGTTGAGGCTGGGCTCGCAAAAGGGCCCTTGGAAGATGCTGAACGGATTGAGCCGCTTCGGCGTAACGCCGCCTTCTGCTATTAGCACAGTTGACGGCGCCGGGCAGCCACATTCTTATGAAGTCTTGCGCTTGATTGATGTCGATCTCTATGTCTCTCAGGCACCATCTGCATACAATACATATACCTATATTATCCCAACACTGCCAGCAGTGCATAATATAAGCAAGAGGCACAAAACTGAGAAATTAAATGTGTATCACCTGTTCCCACTCTGCATAGCCGCATGTTAAACAGTCTCTTGCTTTTCTTCCCATGCAGGCTGTACGGCCAGTTTAACTGCATGGCGCATGATGGCGTTCATTATATTGAAGGCAACCTCCCACAGACATGATTCATCTATTCAAACAAGTTGTTGAAGCTGAAAAAAAGAAGCAGAAATACGCAAAAATTAGGTAGGAAATGCCACTGCATCAAAATACAGTGTAGACCGCTTGTAACGTAAGTCGGCAGAGTTGCGGTACCGCACTATAACCAAAACAACAATTTTCAATCCCTGCACGTATGCAAACATGTAGACCAAGCATGTAGACACGCTTTGTACTATCGCGCGCACATCACGATTATGTTTTCCCAGCTTACTGGCAAAAACGTAATCGCGATGTAGCTGGTGCTCTTTAAGTTCGACAGCTTTGCACCGAGTCAAAATGAAACAACAGTTTGTCGCAACCGCTGCAGAAAAAAACGTGACTGCCATCGACGCGATTATGAACGGCCACTTTGCGGTGCTGAAGGCACGCGCCCGACGCACGCACCAAGTCTGGACGAATTAACTACCATTCGCTGCAACAACTGGCGGTAGAAACCGCAGTCGCTATCTATGTGATCATCGATGGCGACTACGCAGTTTTTTAGGCACGCGGCCGACGCGCGTACCGTGTAAACACGAAACTATTGTTCGTCGCAACCGCTGCGGAGAAAACCGCAGCCGCTATCGACGTGATCGTGGATGACGACTACGCAGTTACGAAAGCCTGCGGCCAACGCGGTGTTACGCGCAGCGGTAAATGCAAGAATATAGGCTTTAAAGACACAAATAGGCTCGAAGCATTCCGGCGTTGCTGTCATTCACGTACGTTTTCAACTGATGGCTGTGGCGATGCGAACTCCGCCGCTTCGTTTCAGTTGGACGCTCGCGCCGTTCTTGCTCTTTTGTGTTGCACATTTGTGGCGCTCCTTGAGCTCCGAAAGTAGTCCGAATTAACCGATCTGCGGCCAAATACGTTCGAATTAACGAGAGTTTGATTGCATTGAATAATGCACACACCGGCCGAGAGCACGCACCTTGTTGAGAAGCGTGCTCGCTGCCGCCCTTGTCGGTGATATTTTCCCGTGGAAGCCGCATTATAACCGGTATTTCGTCTCACGCGGCTGCACTGTAAGCGGTATGCGTATACATGGAGTTCTAGGGGCGGGTAAACGGGAGTCGGAAAAGGCCGCGTTGTAGCCAGTTCTGCACTATAAACGGTTACGTTATAAGTGGTCTATACTGTATGCAATTTTTGTTCTAACTAGCCAATTATGATGAATTATGCCTTCATCACAAGACTTCTCGTAAGTGCTTGTGGGTAGCTGTACTTAGCTTTTGGCAATGCGTAAGCTTTCAGAACAGAGGTAGCAAAGAAAGGGTGCATTATTTCATGATAAACACCTAAGCAAGCTACAATACAACAGATTATAGTTTCGCAGGAAGTTCTGAACACCGGTCAACTCGCAGAATGTACTTCCTGAGTAAGGAATCACGACAATCCAACTTAGGTCTTCTTGAGTATACCAGCCGAAATGTGCTTTGCTGGCGTGTTTTCAAACAGACAGTGCGTTTCAGCTGATGCTGAATCAGTGCAGCACCGTCTACGTACGTAGTAAAAAGTGGCCGTACATTATCTCTGTAAAAAAAGAAAATACACGTATTAGGCACTGCACTTAGTTGAAACACTATACTTGAGAATAAAAATAAGACAATTGTACTTACCTTGCGATAATTGAGTTTATTTCGCAGTACATGCAGTTTTCAGACGTTTGCTAGTTGTTCATGTTTCACCCGATAGCAGTGTGGAACCAAGCTTGTAGTGGCGAAGGTCAGGCCGCTGGTACTGAACACATTGCTGGACAAGTTTATGCATGCTTTACAAGCAAAACATGGTGCAAGCAATGTGGGCAATGACAGCTCACAGGCAGAAGCAGAATGTGTACGGGTCCCTCGCCCTACAAGAGACCGAGCGTCACCACATTTTTTTGGCAGCAGGTGAGGTACACGCAGGGAGCAACAAATTTGACAGGGCATCATTCACGCTTATTTGTGCCCCCATTCGTTTCTGAGTAGCAGCGCAGACTCGGCTGTGTGCATAATAGGCAGTGCATACCTTCGACACTTCAAAGCGAGGGAACGGAAAAAAAAAATGGTGAGAGTGAAACCCATTCTTGGTACTTTGATGTCACTTCGCCTGATAGTAGTGAATAACGACACGCGCATGTTTTTTTTATTCTTTTATTTATTTATTTTTTCTTTTTGCAGAAGCTGCTGTGGCTGAACGAGCAGTAGCACTTGTGCCAATTTTATTATATATTATAGCTGAAAAGTAAAACATGACAAATGGACCTGTAGAACAACTCAAAGTGATCAATGAATGTTTTCATTGTTATTATTATTATTTTTTTTTTTTGCACTGCTTATCCCAGGAGAACGGCAGAGCAAGACAAAGTGTGCGCAAAGGGGTAGTCCGGCGCACAGCATCACTTGCTAACATGTCCCCATGCATTTCTCGCTTCTAGAATACAACCTCCCCCTTCGGAAAAAAAATGAATAGACCCATAGGAGCGGCAGCCGTATCTAAGAAACCTCGCGACAATACCTTACGCGGCACATAACATATAAGTGATGCCCAAAAAGCGAGTACAAGGATCTCGTTCAAGTTCGCCATATTAATTTACTAAATTATGTTAGTATAGTGTCAAAGCCCAAAGGCTTTACATAAAAAAAGCGGGCAGTTTTTTTTTTTCCTTTTTATAAGCAAGAAAGCTTCAAACGTGGCCGCTGCGAGAAGAAACGTAGGTGGGAGGTAGAAAAATACGTCCTAATAAAATAAATCAAATCCTAATAATAAAATAAAATAAATCCTAATAAACAAACTGAAGCGAGATCGCATACGGCGACAAGATAAACCAAGCGATGATATTATAGAAGACGCACTGGCTACACGTGAGTAATTGTATGTAACAAAACACGGACGGCAAAGTTTTGGACACTTTCGAGAGCTTGCGATAAGGTATAGCAGTTGCTGGATTCCAGACAGAACTGGTGTACTCGAAGATTGACCCCACCATAGATTTGTAAAATAAAAGCTTCCCACGAAGAAAATTTCGGAGCAAGAAACCAAACATGCAGTTGGCATTGGTAAATTGAAAACTTAACATACATGTTCCAAAAATGTTGTGTGTGATTTGTAGACCGAGATATCTACAAGAGGAAGAAGTTACCAGAGGTGTGTCGTTGAGGGTATAAGTGGGAGTCTGAATTTAATAAGGAATAAGGAAGCTTATGTATGCCGCTTTGCAAAGTCAAAACAGCAATAGTTTTATTGATTAGCTGATATAAGATGCAAACGTCAGCGAACAATTTATTCAAATCTGTGTTGCTCTCACAAAAGGAGTTCACCTACTTGAAAAATGTATATATATTTTAGTAGTTTTTTTTTCTTTATGCTTGTTTCACTTTTTAATCAAAATCACTTTTATTCAGTAGCTTACATTTTTATCTTGTAGCGCTCATTTTCTTTTTTTTTTTTCCTTTTCTATATTCCTGTATTCTCGTTAATCTTAGCCTCGCTCTTCGTTCTCAGTCCTAGGTCGGTAACTTCAACTCTTTCAGCCATCCGTCAAGGTTCGGAATAGCGCGGCGGGCCACGAACATTCCTGTTCTTTCTATTTCTCTTTATTTTCTGTTCCCTTCCAATGGAGAGTGCCTTGTGTAGTCATCTTGGTCGTCTGACCAAACTTTTTCTCTTCACTCCCCCCCCCCCCCCCCACATCCGTCTATGTGTTGTGCCGTTGTCTCTGTTCTCCGCCTTCCCCTTTCTCTTCAGTGTAGATATATTTGGCATCGTGCAAAATAAGCATTTCATTGTAAATTAGCGTTGGGCTTGTCTCACATTCTTGTCCCTTCTATTTGCTGTTTTTTGTTTTAGAAATATACACCAATAGCCCAGCAGAAACCTCTTCTTCAACATGACGCCACTTCTTTTTTTCCCCAGTCTTTTCTGCGGGGAAGAATTTACGCCTACTTTGCCAGTTGGTTTAAAAAAATCATCTGGCATCAAAAAAAAAAAAAAATGCACCCCAGAGCTTTCCGGGAAAGGCACCTAAGATTATAATGAAGCTGACCGCAGGAGACACTACTACACGGTTCGATATGCTCTTTATGCAGAAAAATAATATAGGCAGCAGTCATCCAAAATGACTTGTACTAGCAATAAAATTTACAGCCGCTACAGAAGTTCAGCTAGCAACGGCATTACTGGCAAGTGGTACAGATGATTGCACCATAAAGTTATGCAGTATTTTGAAATTCACTACCCGCAACACTATTTAAACGACGCACATGTAAGCACACATGCTTTTTAATTATATACCCCCTTGAATTTGTTATTGCGCCTATCGAGGATGCACACGGCATTGCGGCGTTAATAATGGAGTGCCCGTGCCACTTGTAAACAATCTCCGATCGAATGATTCAACACAATAAATACAATTATGCGAAAGTTAACAGCCTTTGTAATAAAACGAAAAAAAATATGCAGAACATACATAATATTTTAGCAAGAAACAAAAAAAATTACCAGAGTGATCTCGTTGCAGTTGGTGTGAGCGGTGAAAAATTGAAATAAATATTGCGTGCTGTAAACATTTATAATTGGGGCTTCAATGCCCTGGGTGATCGTCAATGCCCTGGGTGATCGTCATGCCTGGCCAGACCACACAAGATGGCTGGTTGCCGCGAAACGACTCTGCGGTGCCGCCAAGGCATGGGACAACTACGCAGGCATTAAACTTGGGTCGTGGCCTGAATGGAGTGCAGCTCTGATCGCTGCTTTCGGCCTGCTCACCTATGCCTGCGTCGAGCCTGGCCAGCAGTGCTCTACGGCCCGATCTCCTCAGGAGCACCACTTTGACGCACCAGTCGTGCCCAGTAACGCCTCGCCAGGGAGGCCCGCAGGCTGCCCCGCCGCAGAAGCCGTCTCCCCGAGTGTCGTCGCGGGCCTCATCGCAGACGGTGGGAAGCGCACGGCGACTACCGCTCCCGCTTCGAGTCACCACCAAGCGGCAGATCCCAAACCAGCATCATTGGCTCCACCACAACCTCTGAACACGCAGCAAGTCACCGCTGCTACTTTCACGCGGCAGTCTACGCCGGCTGAGCTGCTGTGACGAAAACCGTGCATAGCTCAGAATCCGCAACATCTTGCCACTGTAGCTGCACCCGGGAAGGTTTTGGCAGATTGCTCCGCCACCTGCCCTGCTGTAGACCCAGAACGAGAGCCATTTGTACCACCACGGCTCCTCGACTCTGCGGCGGCTTCCGACACCGTACCATCGCTTTCAGAGACCAAGATCACTTTCGGTCCAAAGCATTCAGTGCAACGGCTCTCAACCACTTCAACGCAGGGGCGCATGGAGGCACCAAAGCTACCACTCCGAGAGCCCGACCAGTCCACGGATCATGGCAGGGAGATGCTTCCTGACTCGTCGGAGGAACATCTCTGCATGTCTATGCAGCCGTTTGCCGAGTTGGGGGGCATTATCATCAAAGACCTGCCCGCACGCGATAAACGCACAAGCTGCGCGGGACCGCGGACGAGACGCACGAAAGACCAGTCGCGCATTGGTCGCGGTTTTTCTTCGGTTGCAGCTGATTCGAGCGCAACGGCGGGCGTCGATCAGTTTGCGGCAGCGTTGCGAGGGGGCACGCCACGGCTGAGCAGAGCGGCTGCTCATCGTGCAGGATCTCCAGCCCTACGTGCCCAACTGCGACAGAATGGTCATCGACGAAACATGCGACCAGAGCGCAACAGTCAGTGCCGACCCCCCGAGGAGCCGGTTGCGCGCTGGACGGTCTCAACGATGACTACTTCCGACGATGACTATGCAGCGATTTTCCAGCATCAGTGCGGCCTCACAACCGCAAGAGCTGTTTTCAGCAGCGTGGCCGAGTGTAATGAAGAAAAAGACGCGCCTAGGCTCGGGCGCTCGGACTGCGGGCGGACTGAGAGAGGAAGACGACGAGGCAGAATATAGAACAGCCGGCCCAGGAACGGGTGCTGTCTCTGTTTCTCCTATTTACAATATATATATATATATTACCTTTAATAAACATTACTCTGGAGACTTCCTGTGACCTCGAAAGATTGTTCACTGAAGTGACGAGCTTATATGAGTATTTGCAAGACCTCAGAGTAGGAGACAATTCAGTTTTACAGCCTGAGTCCCCTCGTACCACCAAGAGAGTGGCATCTCTTGGATGTGCCATGCGACAAGCGGATTCAGTTAAACACGTGAGGGAGTCATATTTCTTTTGTGCGCATTACATTGCACAAATGCACATTAATGAAAAAAGCCATGTAACGCCTTGTAAATGTTTTAATACAAAAGATACAATCAAGAAATCTTTTCCTGACAAAAGGTCAGTTATTGAGAAGACATAACATATGTAAAAATTAAACGATATATAACAATTTCTGAACACAACTTATGACGAATAATTAGCATAAGTATAATGTGATTCCATAACACAATAGTTTCATTACTTGTCAAAGCATGCCTTATGCCACTGGTTTCGTTTATTTTCCGGAGGCAGAATAAAGGATTATAGGGTAAAAATCATCAGGTGCCCAAATAAATAAATATATTAACAAATAAATAAATAAGACAGCGATATCTGAAAAGCGCGATAGGACTCGATAGCAAACATAGGAACAGCGTGGATTGTTTTATTGAGTGGAAAATGCAGCACATGACGAATAAAAATTAATAAGGAAAACGCACAGCATGGTCTGGGGAGTTTTACAAATAGCGCAACCACACGGCTTTTCTTACCCAAATGGCCTCGCTCTGCTTGCACTGTTATGTACCCCATTTTCGTTCTTTTGTACAACTTTTTGCGTTGTTTTCTAAGCCAGATGGTTTGCTTTGTCTTGTAAGTTGGTGCCTTTCTCTCTCCTATTAAAGACATCAGTTCGTTGTCTGATGCGATGATTTCACCATCATTGAAAAAGTGTTCGTTCGGGCACTTGATCTGGAAATGAAGTCGTCGGCAATCTTATTCAAATTGATTTTGCAGGAGAGTCCTTTGGGGGGGTGCAGAATTGTTAGATGGTTCAAACGGGCTTGTCCAGTCGTCGACCACAAGTACATTTTCAGTCGCCAAAGGCAAGAAAAGGACCTCTCAGATGTGGTCGACCAGACCGGTATGGCCAACGCAATTTTTTTTAGCTTGGCCATTTCCGGCAAAAGGTTTCGCAGGTGTTCGCCCTTGCTCCCTGCAAACATGCGCACGATGTCCTCAAATGTGTGCAGTGATGCCGACCTTTGCTGGCTTAAAATGTCAATCAGCATATCTCTCTGCAAAATCAGACGTCCTGGTTCAAGGTCGTCACCGTAGAACACTATCACCGTAGAACTTCCCTATGGCAAGCTGCTCAATGTGGGACTTATGCTGCCACATATCAGGTGGATACCTGTTGTTTAACGAAAACAGCACTGTGTCAAGTACTTCACAGAACCTCTGGCGGTACATGTCACTCGCTGATGGAAACATGTGAGCTGAGGAACCTTCTTGATAGCGGCGTGGAGTCTTCTTTTGCTTAGCAGCTAGAACACATGGGTCCCCAACTCCTACTTTTCGTGCCTCTGCCATACATACGCAGGCCGCGCGCTTTATTTTGGAGTTAATCTGCGCCGAGTTCAAGCTTGGGCCATCCAAGATGGATGGTCACTTCGCGTGCGCTGTCTCCCCACGCGCCTAGTGTTATGTTTCCGCTGGAGCTTATACAGTGGAAAATACGCTTCCTTTTCAGCGTTAGACGGGTTCCTGCGAAGTATCGATAAGTCAGGTGCGCACTGTTGGTTTTGTCGTTGGTGCTCATGCTGTGTTTGTAGCCGGTGCACTTTGCAACGTCCACAGCCGCGGTAGAAGCGAGCTCGACGCCTGTTTTCTATTTCTCCTTTTATTGCGACAGCAATTGTATCGACACTCCAGGCAAATTTTTGCTGTCGTCGTCGCCGTGATATTTCATATAAAGTCCAAAAGTCATATGAGTGAGCGGCCCATACACTGTGGGTGCGAGAAAAAAAATCACCGCATATCCACAAAGTGAATGATGATGAGTGGGCAAAGCACCGGGGGATCATTTGGGTAACCGTGAATCCCCCGTACATTGCCCATTCGAACATGCAAATGAGTGACAACGCATGTGTACAGTATATAGAATGGTGTTTTATTGGTCGTATATGGTATTGAGGTGCGGACTTCGTTTTCCCTTCATTAAGACTGCCGGAACCGGAAGCCGGAGCTTTGCATACATATACTGTACATATATATATATATATATATATATACTTATACATATTGACACAATGATGTGGGGCTCACGCACAGCGGGACGGCGCGCGCAAAGGTCGGCGCCGTGAAAGACGACGAAGCGCGTAGGCTGCACGTTCTTCTTCTGGCCCGCCATTAAAGAGAAGCATCTATTTTTCAAGACTCCGTCTTCGATCTACGTTACATTTTTCTGGTGGAGGTGCTGGGTACATGCTACCACTCCCAGATCGAACCCCGCCTACAAGCCCAGTACGAAGTCCGGTCGAGCTGACTCCTGTTCACGTACGGACAAGCCGTCGACTTCAAGGACTGCCACCGGAGCACGAGCCTCTACCCAACCGAGTCAGAACGATGAGTACATCAGTTCCGTCTTCTTCCTCAACTGCACCGACCGAGGTCGTGCTTAATCAGCCGCTAATCCCCAAATCCTTCCATGGGGACACCTTCGAGGATGTTGAGGACTGGCTCGATCACTTTGAGCGTGTCGCAGAATTCAACGGCTGGACTCCGGAGCGCAAGCTACCCAACGCCTACTTTGCCCTCGAGGACTATGCGCGGACATGGTTTGAGAACCGTGAGGCGGCCCTATCAACATGGGACGAATTCCGACGGCAGCTAATCAGCACATATGCCAGCCTCGATCGCAAGGAGCGAGCTGAATCTGCAATTCAGGCGAGAGTACAGCGGCCGAACGAAAGCGTCGCAATGTTTGTCGAGGATATGTGCCGACTTTTCCGACGCGCGGATCCGTCCATGCCGGAAGAAAAGAAGCTCAGGAACTTAATGCGTGGTGTCAAGCAAGAGCTATTCGGAGGCCTGATACGCAACCCACCAAGGACCGTTGCAGAGTTTCTCGCGGAAGCCACATCAATGGAAAAGGCACTGCAGCAGCGAACAAGGCAGTACAACCGCGACGTGTCGACCCTATCACGTGACCATCTCACTATACCTGTTGACAATACCGACGCCTTGCGGGAGCTCATTAGGCTTGTTGTTAGAGAAGAGCTCCAGAAGCTTCAGGTGGCTCCGGCATCGGTACCGCGACTTGCTCTGGCTGAGGTCATCCGAGAGGAAATCAGGCAGGCAGTCCAAGTCCCAGAGCGAAGCGAGACACCACAGCCCGAGATACGGCAGCCACAGCCTCGCATGTCGTATGCGGAAGTTGCGCGAAGTTCGTTGTCGCCGACTTTTCACGGTGTGAGCGACGTGCCGGACTTCCATGGAGTGCGCGCCGTGGAACAAGCAACTGGCGACGTCAGGCCTCGCCGCACGCCATTCATGGCTGAAGCGCGACCACCCCGCAAGAGCGACGTATGGCGCACTGCAGACCGGAGGCCCTTGTGTTTTCATTGCGGTGAAGCCGACCACCTCTACAGGGCATGTCCTTACCGCCGAGCTGGGCTCCGTGGATTTTCACTGAACGCCCCGTGCCCACGAAATGGCGAACGCCCTCTAGAGATTGAAGCCTACCTCGCGGACGCCAGGACCTCGTTTGCCCCACGATTCCATGACACCCGGTCACCGTCACCCGCCCGAAACAGGTCTTCCAGCCCCCTCTTCACGCCGAGCGCAACAAGGCGTCGCTCACCCAGCCCTGCTTCCCGGGAAAACTGAGTCCAGCGACCTGCGGAGGTGAGGTCGCTGACGTTGCGAACGCTGAAGATCCTCCACTACGACGACCGCGATATGACGCAATTGAGATGCAGAGAAATCGGTGCAGTTCGGTGTCAGTATCTTGCGACGTGCCAGTTACCATAGATGACCACGAAGTCACGGCATTAATCGACACGGGTGCGGACACGTCTGTCATCAGCCAGAATCTCGCACGTATGCTGAACAAAGTTTCGACGCAATGGGCCGGAACTCAGATTCGTACTGCGGGAGGGCACCTCTTAACCCCAATGGGCCGGTGCACGGCACGAGTCAACATTCGAGGCTTCACGTACATCGGCGACTTCGTCATTCTTCCTGAATGTTCAAAGGACCTTATACTCGGCATGGATTTCCTTCAGGCGAACGGCGCTATCATCGACCTGCAAGAGTCTAGAGTCAGTTTCGCTACTACGCAAGCCATAGCGCACAGTAATGACAACGACCGTGACATCGCGCTACGCGTTGCAGACGATCACGTCACGTTGCCACCCAAGAGCAGTGTGCTTACCCTTGTCCGATGCGACATGGAGGACGTCGCCGAAGGAATTGCTGAGGCAAACATCCCCCTGCTTCTTGAGCGCCACATTTGCATAGCCAGAGGACTTCTTGAGGTGCAAAACAAATGTTCAGTCGTTTTGCTAACAAACTTTAGCAACGAGTATCGGCATGTACCACGAGGAACGACAATCGCATTTCTTCGAGAAATCATTCATGTTACTGACATTGGCACATTGGAAATCGCATCGTCTCAGCAATCTGAGTTACCCAGCCTAAACGAACGGATTCACGTTAACGATACGCTGCCAAACCATCAGAAAGACCGACTACTGAGTCTCGTGAACGAGTTTGCCGACTGTTTTTCAACGTCGTCCAAAGTACGGCGTACGCCCATCACAAAGCACCGCATTATTACGGATGAATCCGCACGTCCTGTTCGCCAGCATCCTTACAGAGTGTCTCCAGTGGAAAGAGAAGCGATCAAGCAGCAGGTGAAAGAGATGCTCCAAGACGACGTGATCCAGCCGTCCACAAGCCCGTGGGCCTCCCCTGTAGTGTTAGTCAGAAAGAAAGACAACACGTTACGCTTCTGTGTAGATTACAGAAAGTTGAACCGTGTCACCAAGCGCGATGTTTATCCACTGCCACGCATCGACGACGCATTGGATCGTCTACAACATGCCAAGTTCTTTTCTTCGTTGGATCTTAAATCCGGATATTGGCAAATCGAAGTTGATGAACAGGATCGTGAAAAAACAGCGTTTGTGACACCTGACGGCCTTTATGAGTTCAAAGTTCTCCCCTTCGGTCTCTGTTCCGCACCTGCCACCTTTCAGCGGATGATGGATACCGTGCTTGCTGAACTCAAATGGCAAACCTGCCTCGTATACTTGGACGACGTCGTCGTGTTCTCGAGCACGTTCGACGAGCACCTCGCACGACTCGAGAGCGTCCTCGCTGCGATCCGTACTGCCGACCTCACCATCAAGCCCGAAAAATGCTACTTTGGGTTCCAAGAGCTCAAATTTCTCGGCCATGTCGTTGGTCCTCAAGGCGTCCGACCAGACCCCGACAAGTTAGCTGCCGTCGCCGAGTTTTCACCACCCACAGACAAGAAGGCTGTCCAACGCTTCCTTGGTTTGTGCGCCTATTATAGACGCTTTGTCGAGGGATTCTCGACAATTGCTGAGCCTCTCACACGGCTTACACGCGACGATGTGCCATTCATTTGGGCGGACGAGCAGCAGCAGTCGTTCAATGAATTGCGCCAGCGTTTGCAAGCTGCCCCAATACTTGCTCATTTCGACGAAGACGCAGACACCGAAATCCATACTGACGCCAGCAATGCGGGTCTCGGCGCAGTTCTTGTGCAGTGGCAAGATGGTGCGGAACGTACTATTGCTTATGCAAGCCGCAGTCTCACCAAGGCTGAGAAAAACTACTCAACCACTAAAAAAGAATGCTTAGCGGTTGTGTGGGCAATTAGTAAATTCCGACCCTACTTGTACGGTAGACCCTTTAAGGCTGTCAGCGATCACCACGCCTTGTGCTGGCTTGCCAACCTCAAGGATCCTTCAGGCAGACTAGCCCGTTGGAGCCTGCGCTTACAAGAGTACGACGTTACCGTTGTCTACCGATCTGGAAGGAAGCACAGTGACGCTGACTGTTTGTCCCGCGCACCGCTCCCTACGACATCGTCGGACCCTGACTATGACTTGCCATTTGTCGGCGTTGTCGACGCCGTAAAGATGGCTGAGCACCAGTGCGCTGACCCTGAGCTGCTGCCGCTGATCGAGCACCTTCAAGGAGTTGAAGGTGTTTTACCTCGCTCGCTCGTGCGCGGCTTATCATCGTACTGTTTGCGCAACAACGTCCTTTACAGGAAAAACTGCGGAAGCGGTCCAAATACGTACCTCCTTGTCGTGCCGTCGGCGCTGCGCCAAGACATTTTGCAAGCCTGCCATGATGAGCCATGCGCGGGACACCTGGGATTCGCTAAGACATTAGCAAGGATACGACAGAAGTATTACTGGCCCCGGCTTTTTTCTTCTGTTCAACGCTACGTGAAGACCTGCCGCGATTGTCAGCGCCGCAAGAAACCGCCCTTTAAACCGGCTGGCTTTCTCCACCCTGTGGACCCTCCTCAAGCACCGTTCCAACAAATAGGAATGGATCTACTTGGGCCATTCCCAGTGACCTCTTCGCGCAACAGATGGGTAGTCGTCGCTACCGACTACTTAACCCGGTACGCCGAAACCAAAGCTATTCCGCAAGCAAACTCGTATGAAGTGGCCAAGTTCTTCGTTCACCACATCGTCCTGCGACATGGTGCGCCTTCTGCTGTCATCACGGATCGCAGTACAGCATTTACAGCCGAACTTATGCAGGACGTTCTCCAGCTAACACATAGCTCTCACCGCAAGAGCACTGCCTATCACCCTCAAACCAATGGATTAACGGAACGTCTGAACAGAACGCTGGCTGATATGCTCTCCATGTATGTCGACGTAGAGCACAAAATGTGGGACGAGATTTTACCCTATGTCACCTTCGCGTATAACACTGCTGTACAAGAGACTACACAGTTTACGCCGTTCGAACTTGTATACGGGCGCCACGTCACGTCAACACTTGACGCCATGCTACCTGTGGATGATATTAGCCCGACCAGCGAACACGTGGAAGAGTTCGTACAAAGAGCCGAAGAAGCCCGCCAGCTTGCTCAACATCGTATCCGGAGCCAACAGCATACCGACACCCTTCGATACAACCAGGGTCGCCGCGACGTCCATTACAATACCGGCGACTGCGTGTGGGTCTGGACGCCCATCCGTCGCCGTGGACTCTCGGAAAAGTTGCTCCGCCGGTATTTCGGTCCCTACAAGGTTACACGCCGCCTCAGCGACGTCACTTACGAAGTCGTCCCCTGCAGTTCCGACCCCCGTTCGCTCCGTCGTCGTCCTCGCGCTGAAGTTGTTCATGTAGTACGCATGAAACCATACCATGCGCGTACGTGAACGCCCAGATGCACCTGAGGAACTCCATTTCTTGTCATGGCTGACTGAACTTTTTGACGCGACCGAGACGGTCGCTTTTCGCACGGGGGGCAATTGACACAATGATGTGGGGCTCACGCACAGCGGGACGGCGCGCGCAAAGGTCGACGCCGTGAAAGACGACGAAGCGCAGTAGGCTGCACGTTCTTCTTCTGGCCCGCCATTAAAGAGAAGCATCTATTTTTCAAGACTCCGTCTTCGATCTACGTTACAATATATATACTGTACATGTGTACAGCATATACAGCGCTTAGATAGCCCTTGTGAACTGCAGCGCCCCTAGCGGTCTCCATGCAAACCAGAGCTACGGACAACGGACGATGAGGGAGGGACAAGGCTCGGCCCTAAGGTGCTTGGCCCCTCAAAGCGCGTAACACTGAGCCGAAAACTGGACATTATCTTCCCACGCGGTCAATATTCGGGTTGGTTGGAGGTCACGTGATCAATTGCGCGCATGGGGAGGGGAGCACGCGTCTTCTCATCTAGCCCTGCCGCAGCTGCGAATGACTGTGTGCGGTTGACGCTTATGCAGCCCGCGTGTCGTATCCAATTGTTGGTAATCATTAGGGGGTGCAATGATCAAGGGTGAGCAGGAGTGGCTGCTAACTTCATGCGCACTGTCTACCTTCTTAGGCTGTTTTTCCGCACCCCAAGTGTTGCAGATCGCATAGCCTAAGTTAAGGGGGAACATGGGTCCTGGAAACAAAAAATTCACTAAAAAATTGCGTTTTCATTTTTATTATTTTTCTAATCCCCATACCAGGGCGTGCCTGTTGGCAAAAAACTAGCTCAAAATGGCACATTGTTGAGGAATAAAACACTGTATTTGTCCAATGAAATGTTCAGTTTTGCCCGTCAAAATGCTGACATGGCCCAATTTGTGTCATTCGCCATTCCAAAACAGTCTATCATAGCGAGGCCAACTCGATCTTGTTTGAAAGAGCATATTGCAGCTTGCGTTCCTACCAAAACGAGCCTTCAATGCTGCTTCAGAAAGAAACTACCTGCTTTTGTAGCATAAAATTCCATTTTAGCACTCTGTAATTTTTTGCACTTTTCTCAATTATTTTTCCAAGTCTAAAATTTTGGGAGCAGCACTGTGTCACTGTTACTCATTCAATCCTCTTGATTTCTTTTTTTGCCTGAATGCTAGAGAGTCAGAGAGTGCACAAAAGCTATGATACAGCGTTTTAGGAAACTGCAACATTTTGAAATCTTCTAAAAATCACCAATAAAAATTCAAATTTGCAAAGTTGCAACTCTAGAATTTCATAACTTCAGCTAAAATACAGATATGGACATTAAAATGCAAACTTGCCCTCTTTGAACATTCAGGGAGATACAGCTCTTTTTGGTGCAGTACATTTTTTGCAAGTCACATACCAAATTTATAACACATAAATAATGGGAACTTTTTTGGGTGGATTGACTTGGAAGAAAATAACTGCATATTTCTAATCAGCACACAAGGTTGAATATTTCCAGAAAATTTCACATGTCTAGACTCTAGAGTCAATAACAAAAGTGTTTTTATCCGGGACCCATGTCCCCCCTTAAGAGACAGAGGTGATTGGAGATCGCTGACAGAGGTCGTCCTGTAGTGGACATAAAAATATGCAGATGATGATGATGAATCTAATTTTCGGAGTTGTGGTAAATCACATGGCTGTATGAACCGTTTGACCCCGCTGCCGACGTTCTTCTTAATGCCAGCGTTGTGATAGCGACTGCTCGTGGTCATCCAGCGAGATATTTACAAGCTTACATGGTCGGTGCATTGCACGATGCTTGTTATTTTAATTAGTAAGTAAATGTTACTACAATTCATATAGGCGATATAACCAACGTACAGACTCGTGTGAGGGCCGCACTTTCTTGCCGCAATTTTTACGAGCCTTACATGGGACCGGGCCATTTTATTTTAATTTTTCCAACTACAATTATGAAATCCACCGTAAACCTTCGCGATCGCCTCCTCTTGCCATCTGTAGTCGTGTCCAACTTTAGAAGGTAGCGACATTTGCCCCTCAAAGGTGGATGCACACGAGCATCCTCCAATGGGCACGCACTCTAGACTGACGTCGTGAGCCGGACGGCCGGTGACCCCGCCGACAGAGGACATGGCAGCCCGAGCTTCGAGCTGCGCCGAGTCGCGTCAGCGGGACTATTTCTTTAGTCGTGGTGGCAATCGGCTGCTGCGCTTCAGTGATCAGGGCGGGGCACCTCTCCTGTCTTCTTAAGTTGTAACCGACTTGTTTTTTATAGTTGCAACGTGCGAAAGTACGCTGCAAGGGGAAAATTTGCAGTGGAGCGTGATCCGAATCAGCGGTGAACGCGATTGCTTCTCGGTTGGATAAAAAAATAAAAAAAATTGCTTTCAAGTTGGGGGTGTGGCTCTTACAGGGATTTATACGGGAAGAATCTTCCTTCGTGTAATTGTCTTATGCTTTGCTATCACTAATACTGCTTTGCCTTTGCGGCGAAATTGTAGCCTCTTTTTTTTTTGTTTTTTTATTCTGAGTCCTAGTAAAAGCTCTGCTGCGCATGACTGCTATTGATTCTGATTTTGAGTGAATCCGGCTTGGCCTCACTTCGGTTACTCAGTTAATTGTGAAATCTCGATGATACGAATCTCACGGGGTCACGAAAAATATTCGTATTAGCCGAAATTCGTATCATCGAAACACAATTAAAACTAGCTAAATTAAAGAGTCGGATGTGAACTCACTCAGGCACGCGCACGTAAAAAGCATTTACAGTATAGATCACTTATAACGTAACTGTTTATAGCGCAGAACTGGCTACAACGCGGCCTTTTCTGAATCCCGTTTACCCTCCCATAGAACTCCATGTGTACGCAGACCGCTTACAGTGCAGCCGCGTGAGACGAAATGCCGGTTACAATGCGGCTTCCGCTGGAAAATCTCACCGACAAGGGCGGTAGAGAGCACGCTTCTCAACGAGGTGCGCCCACCGACGGGAGAGGAGATCAACGAAGGCGATGCGGAGGAGGAGCGTGAGACGTGGAGCATGAGTTCAAGGGCGATAAAATCGTCACCGCGCGCCGTATGTACGAGTGAAAGCGCGCCTCTCGCGCGGGGGACGCGCGCCTTCACGCACTGAGAGCGAACGCACAGCGGAGAGCAAACGCGACTTCCGTCACGGCCGGGCGCGCCAGTCGAGCCAACACCAGCCCGGCCCTGCCTCCGTCGCGCGAAAGGCCGGGGGGGGGGGGGGGGGGGGGGGGCGACGCTGTGCTGTGGGGCACCAAATGCGTATCTTGCAGCCGGGCGCAAAGGTAACTGGCGACGCAATCTCCCACCGAAAGGAGCAAAGCGGGAAGGCAGCGCAGGAGGGAGGGAAAGGGAGGGGCGGCGGCTTCTACTCTGCCAACAAATGCGTTCTTGTACTTGTGCCGGCTGTCGGGGTTGTCCCGCGCACCGTATCTTTAAAGCGATCTCCACACGGCTCTGACCTTTGTATGCGCTGTGCTTACGCCGCTCAGTTTCCGTTGAAGCGATAGACCGCACGAACCTTCGCTCGCTGCGGCGGCCGCACTCAAAAGCAAGAAAAGCGCCACCGTGTCACTCTTCGCGCCCAGTCGCGGCCTCCGGGCTGTCCGGCGCCGCATCCGCGCCTCCGCACCAAAAGAGAAAGGGAGAAAGCGCGTAACTGCGCTCTGTTCTTTTTCGCGGCCGTCGGTGGAGCGGCGTTTATTCGTATCAACCGACGCGGGTCGAAAATCGATTCGTAACAACCGTTCTCTAGCACGTTGCAAAGTAATGGGGCTCAGCCAGGACCACAGAAAAATTCGTATTAGCCGTGATCGTATCATCGAGATTCCACTGTATATATATTTATGACCTCTGCATGTACGTTGCGATGTTTCCGTCCCCAATAAGTGTTGTAAATTATGTTTTTTTTTCATGAGTCGCTAGCATTACCTACTGGAAAGAGAAGCAATGCTGAGACAGATATCATTCTCGTGCATTTCACACACCATTGATAAAAGACTGCCGAAGGGGTCACTGAAGTCTGCAGGTCTTTTTCAGTGTCGGAAAAGCGTGCAAAGCAAATTGTAGCAAGTTGAACATACAGCAATATATTCATTCTCTAGACATAGGCTATCCATATCATTAGAAATAATTGTTAGTTGGCTACCTCTTTCTCTTTAAAAAATATAATAAACTTTGTGTCCCGTGTACACATGAAATATAATGTGTCTGTGCATGGTGTTCACACTGGAAATTAAAATAACATGTTGAAGGAGGGGGGTGAAAAAATATGGATGAGGTAGCCGCCGTTGGTGCCTCTAATGCGCTTGTTTTCAGTAATAAAGCCAAAGTATGAATAAAAGTCGTGCACGTCCGCATCAACAATAATGCAATTAGCGTTTAGCCACATTAACATTTTTAGAGAAAAGGTAAAGGCAACTCAAAAGAAACCATAAATGATTTGGGTAACAGGACTCTGGTATTGACATTGTAGGAGTGAGGGGGGGGGGGAGGGCAGGGCCCCCTCCCCCCGGAAAACTGCGGAGGGTGCTCAAGCCCCGGAGACCCCTCCGTAGTCTGCGCCTGTGATAGGAACATTTGGATAACATACTGTAATTGAATTAATAGCATCATTTAATTAACAAAATTATTGTTGCCAGACAAAGAATGATAACAAACACCCAAGATCATCTTTCTAAACAATAGACAAAGTTCGACTCACACCAGTTCCAAGTCGCTAACAGTGTCAATACAAGAAGAGAGAAGGTTATCTGCAGCAGCAATCTGAACAATCTTTGAGCCCTGTCTTGCCGGTAAACATTAAAATGCTGCCAACAATAAAAAAAAAACCTCATTGCTATCTACTTGTGAAGAAAGCCATGTTTTGGTCAGCAATACCAAATTTGTGTCACTTGCATCAATCACTGCGTTCAAATTGCATTTTGATAACACACTTCTTACGCTGGTAAGCAAAAAAGAAAGTGCGCTTTTTGTTACCGAATTCCATACATGTCCCCTGTCATGCTGCTATTTTGTAACATGTGTGTGCAATAATGCTGAGGCTTTATCCGGGCGAACATCAACACATGTATGGGATCGCTGTTCAGAAGCACAGCCACGTTCATAAACACAGGTATCTGTGAAATTGAAACCATACGTCTTGTTGTCAACGTACCACTTGTTATACCTAATTTTGAATGCCTTGTTTTGAGATTTTGTGAATTCTACCAGTTTCTTTTATGCATGCCATGTTCGTGGTGAAAAATGTTTGCCTACTGTAATGCCATTGAATTTTCCAATGGAGTACAAGACTTTCTGTTTCATCTCAAGGTGGATACACACGCGAGGGAAAAATCCCGCCTGCTCTGCGGGCCAAATAGTCACGTGATCACTTGAATCTAGTGCAGCCGAGTTTGGTCGCATTCCCACAGCCAGAGCGCCGTTTGCGGAATCCGCGTGCTTACTCTTGACTGCAATGCTGAGCAGTTGCGCGTTTGCATAATCTGCATGCTCTATATTCCATAGCGCTGTGAATCCCCCAACAAGAGCCAAAAAAGTGACGGTTGCCTCTTCACTTAGCGTTTTCTTGTGCACCTCACTCATGTTGAGGTCATGCAGGCTGCGCGATCTGAGTAAATAGAAATGCGCGCGCAACCAAGACTCGCCTTTCCTGCTGCACCAGAACAAAAGCACATGCGGTTACTGCTGCGCAACAAAAACACACGTGGCTTCAAGCCGACAACAAGCCATCGTAGCCACACCAATTTGTCCAATGTTGACAGATTTGATGCTGACTACGCCAAATTGAGGTCAGACGACCGCCAAATGGACGGACGGAAATACTGGCGAGCATTTTCAATCCGGACCGCGAGTGGAGGAGGCTGGACAAGGCTAGGGCGGCACGTTTTGATGATGCGCGCGTCACGTGATATGCTATCCGCTGCGAAAATTCCTCCTCCGTCTGGTCATGTGAATGCACCTTTAAGAGAAGAAAATTTCACGACAACAGGCCTGCATTTATTAACAAGTACGCACCTAACCTGTGCGCCCTTTCAATTGATTCTTTGGAAATGGGAAAATCTAGTGCCTCAGAGGCCACGTTAAGCAGCTTCTTTTTCCTCTCGTTCTAAGATTCTGAAGTGGAATTTATTTATTTCACATACTGTCAATCCATCATGGCTTATAACAGGATGGGTATGAGTATGAATTCTGAGCCAAATCTGTACATTTTACTATGGTTTACTGCACCATAAAGATTAGAATATTGGCAAGTATAATTCTCTACCTTTTTCTTGTTTTCTGCTGTAATGGTCTATACATTGAGCATCTTCAAAAAGTTAATTTCTGAGAATAAATTTCATGCACTTTAGTGTTTTTGGCTTAAAGGGCCCCTCACCAGCTCTGGCCATTTTGAGCTGACAAGCCCAGTGCATCCAACGCACGCTAACGACCGTGTCTACGAAGTGTTACATCCCTACGCACCGTGGAAAGAGCTGAAATTTCAAATTAAACACCGTTTGCCCTTCTTGTGAGCGCCGCGCTCCAGGACAGGGGGATGACGTATAAGTAAAAGCTCGATGATACGATCACGGCTAATACGAATTTCCGGATGATACGAATTTTTCTGTGGTCCCGGCCGAGCCCCAATACTTTGCAACGTGCTAGAGAACGGTTGTTACGAATCGATTTCCGGCCTGCATCGGTTGATACGAATAAGCGCCGCCCCACCGACGGCCGCGAAAGATAACAGCGCGCAGTCACGCGCTTTCTCCCGTTCTCTTTTGGTGCGGAGGCGCGGACGCGGCACCGGACAGCGCGGACTCCGCGACTGGGCGCGAGGAGTTTGAAGCGGTGGCGCTTTTGTACTTTTCCTCCTTTTCGGCGGCCGCCCATCGGACGGAGTGGCTGCTGTGCTTCGGGCCGCGTTCTTTGTGTTTGCGCCATTTTACCTAGTCGCAGCGAGCTATGTCTACCGAGATAGAAGGACATTAGAGACTTTTTCTTCAAGAAATAAATGCTTTTTACGTACATGTGCCTGAGTGAGTTCACCTCTGACTCTTTAATTTAGCTACAGTCGAATCTCGTTAATTCGAACACACTTATTTCGAACATACCGCGCACCGACAGTGCTCTTAGCAGCGCGCCAAATCACGCGGCGGCGCCTCCGACCAGCATTGCTCCGACACCGCCATAGAGCAAAAGCTCAGGAGAGACCCCTCAATGCCGCGCGCGGAGGAACGGGGGAAAAAAAAGAGAACCCGCGGCGGAAATTTCATCCTCTCTCAAATTGCAAGGTCGCCGTTTCTGCATCGCGCCGGAACAAGCGTGTACGTGCCGACTAGAGTGTTCTAGACAACCGTATTCTAGCACACACTAGTGCCGACGTCTCAGCCACGCAGATAAAATGGCAGTGAACCCTTCTCCTCTATGCTTCCTCTATTTTCTAGTCACATGTTGACCTTGCACGCTGCGGCAGCAACGCAGAGGGAGGCAGCGGCGGAGGCGCAGTCGGGCCAACGAAACTGCCCACGCCCGCAAACGCTCGCTTCCCGGTAACGGCAGAAAACGAAACTTCAGGGAGCGGCTAAAATAAGCTGGCGCCAGCACAGCGGCCGGCGCGCACGGAGATGTGCGCACGGAGTCGAAGGCGAGAAAGCTACGAGTGAGTTGAGAGGGAGGGAGGGAGGGCGAGGGGAGCCACAGAAGCGGCGGAGTTGACGCGGCCAAATCCGCTTCTCTGCCGCCCTCCTCCCTCACCTTCGACGGTCTCCGCGCGCACCCGTGTGCCGGCGCCGCCCGCTCCCTGAAGCTTCGTTTTCTGCCGTTATCGGGAAGCGACCGTTAGCCGGCCTGAGCAGTTTCGTGGCCCGCGCTTGCTATGCGCTTGCTCGCCGCGATATTTCACGACTCGCACCGTTCGTGCATCGTGCTATGGTGCACGAATGCTTCAAAAATACGTCCTTTTAATTCGAACAAATTTTCGGGCCCCTTCGAGTTCGAATTATCGAGATTCGACTGTAGTTTTAATTGTTTAGATGATACGAATTTCGGCTAATACGAATATTTTTCGTGACCCCGTGAGATTCGTATCATCGAGCTTTCACTGTATCAGCAAGTGCGCCTGACGTCACTCATAGTTACACGTGACACTTCAAGAATTATTCAAGGCAACATCTGTTATTTGTGTAATTTGTTGCTTCAATAGGCGAATTAAAGTTTAGAGAAATAATAAAACACACGCACTGAATGTCTGCGTGTTCTTGTTTTATTTCGCACCGATGCAAGAGAGATGTACTTCCATTTCGTCTGCTTGTTCCCACGTTGTGCAGTCGCACACGCTGACAATGGAACTATGTCATTTTCTACCGTGTTCCAGCACGCGATCATGGTCTCTGATCCACTTGCGTCTGCCCCAGTGTTCGTGTAGCACTGACTTATACCGCTAGTCAGGTGTTCTCGTGCAGAGTGCACAAAATCGTGCGCTGCGCGAAACAAGAGAAACGCAACAGGTTGACTCTAGGTCGTCACGGTAAGTGCGCCATGCAGCAAAAAAGCGAGAAAGAAAGAAAGGAAAGAAAAAAAAAAGGAAAGAAAGGTGGGGCACGACGAGGGAGTCCCGCGATTATCCGGCTTCGGCATGGGAGAACGCAGGGAAGGAATTTAGCTTGCGAAGGCTAGACGGGGCAAGTGCAGAGAGTGTCTCTCTTGGCAGTGGCGCTAACTTTCTTAAATCATGGGTTCACGGCACTGAAATATTTCTATCGTGGCTATTAATGAACCAATTTGAAAAATTCTTGTGGTAGAACGCTCCCCTGAGGGCATGTAACAACTTCCAGCGTATAACCAAAATTTGCTATGTGGCCTGGTGAGGGGCCCTTTAAGTACCAAGCCCTATCCCCATATGCCTTGCAGCAAATTCTCCCAAATAGGAAAAAAAGAAAAGCCCTATACAGTTTGGCTTGGCCAGGCAGAATGCCTTGCTGATGAGGTTGTCTCTTTTTGCAGCAATATTTAGGCTATGCCTGGATACACGACTTGGCTGCCTACAGCCCTCGCAGCTTGAACAAGGTGAAGCATCCACAGTGATTGCCGTTGCTGGGCAACTGTTTTCTGCCTATCAGGAGCTCTACTACGGACTTCCCCTTTGGAAGTACATGCACACATCCTCTTACCAGAAGTACACGGAGGCCGAGGATGTCCTGTACAAGTGGGTTTGACAGCTTTAAGTCATGGTGCTGGTATTACAGCTACGTGCTTGCTTTTACAGAATAACACTGGGCTACATTCGACAGTATGCCAAGAAGGTGTCAAAGGATCACTCTTTGGGGAGCGACAAGAGCCTTCTCCAAGCACTTCTCAGTTTGAACGGGCTGTCGGAGATGGATATCCACCTGACAATAATGGATTTCATTGCGGGTGGTGTTTTCACGGTAGGTGCACAATCACTCAATAAGGTAGTAACATACTTTTGTCTTTCGTGCTTGAAATCGTAGAAACCTCGTTGCTAGCCACAAAGAATAATGTAAAACGCCCTCTAGGCTGCTTTGTGCCCAGCATGACATCACAAGCCAACGGTCTTACATGCAGCTTTGATTTGTAGTCTTACGTAGGATGGATATGCGTCAATGGACATGCCTCAATTTATATTTCTACACATACTCCGAGACATAGGGGCACATGGTCCTTGAGTCCTTATGATAACTAATTTTGCGTGAATCTTGTTTCTGTGCTTGTTTTGCACCATCAAACTGTAAAAGAACAAGATCTTTTTTTGTCAGTTGTATCATATTATATTGGATTTCTCGCACTGTGATTGACCACTAGTGTTAGGAGAAAAATGCAACAAAAGTTTTCGTGTCTGCACCGCTCTAAAGGCTGATGCTGTGTTTCTGTATTGACGGGATATCTTGTTTTTTCCTTGCCATCTAGACAAGTATTGCCTTGTGCTTTCTCCTGCACCACTTGGCCTCCGATCGGGATGTGCAGGAAAAGCTCTACGCTGAGCTGAAGTCTGGTGACAAGGACATCAGCAGCTGCTCCTACCTTCGTGCATGCATAAAGGAAAGCTTCCGGTATGGGTCTTGGCTACGATGGCTCCTGTGGTGAATACCACTCTGGGGTTGCAGAAGTTCTCAGCGATGACATACTTGTTTGTTTGACTAGCTGTATGATCTGTATAGTATCTGCCAAGTCTCACAGTCTACTGGTGAATTGTATAGGTTTTAATAATCGTACAGGCAGTGTAAAATCTTCTCAAAAAGACATACCATACCTGCTATAACCACAGTTCACCTTATGCAGTTGTTCTTCGGAGTTTGTTGTTTTGGGAGCATTTGTGCCATCAGGAAAGGGCGACCTAATGTTTTCAAGCTTGGCATCTGTGAGCATAAATGCATAGCTAATGAAGGCACTGAATAATATGTTTTGACACTAATGTTGGACTGGCTGCTGTTATCATTGACATAGCATATGCCACCTAAGTGCCTGTGCAGAGGTCCCTAGTGTCACCATTAAGCTATTGGGACTTTATACTGCTGCACACTCTATAGGTAGGATTCAGCATTTTTTGTTTAAAATGCAAAACAAGAAACGAACAAATTCTGGAATGCGATATTGACAAAAAAAAAAAAGGGGGTCAGTGAAAGCTTTCCATGACAGTAGGCTTTTGCACAAAGAGAAAGTGAAGACAAGAGACTTGACAATAACAAGCATTGTGCTTGTGATTGTCAAGTCTCCTGTCTTCATCCTCTAGTTTGTGTGCAAGAGCCTACTGTCATAGAATGCTACCAACTAGCTCAAACCTGTGTGAGCAAATTTACCAGAAAGCTAAGACCATAATTGCCGAGTACGGGGAGGGGAGGACTCAGGGGCTCCTCGTAGTCATTATATGTGTGTATTAATGCTGTCCTGCGATAACTAGATAATTCACAAAGTTAATATTTAGAGCTTAAAGGGACACTAAAGAGAAAAATAATTTGAGCTGAGTTACTAAACTGCCCTTCTACAATATAAAAAAGCTACTCTTACCGCGAGACAATGCTTGGTATGTCAGAAAAGATGTGAGAACAAAACGCAAGTGGTAATGCCACCCTGAAGTTCATGCACCAACTGGCCCATGATGTCATGGATTTTGGCAGTGTCTGCTTAGACCTAGTTAAGTTTCTGTTGGCAAAGACAGTGTACATTGTGTCTTAAATGAGCTAAAAACAGAACTTAACAAGTTTCGATAATTTTCACTTTGCCAAAATGCCTCAAATGAGAGGAAACAATTTAAATTCCGTGACATTACTTTTATGTACCAGCCCTGGGGTTCCGGCACGAAATTAAAAATAATTATCATTGCTGTCAGGGAGCTTGCCACTGTCCTTGAAAAGAAAAGTGTACAATCATTGCATTCTACCAGTGCTAACATGTGGGGCAGAAACTTGGAGTTTAACAAAGAAGCTCGAGAACAAGTGAACGACCGCAAAGAATGATTGAGTAAAAAATGTTTGGCGTAATGTTAAGAGACAGGAAGAGAGCGGTGTGGATCCAGGAGAAAATGGGGATAGCCGATATTTTAGTTTACATTAAGAGAGAGAGAAAAAAAATGGAGCTGAGCAGGCCGTGTAATGCGTAGGGGAGATAACCGGTTGACCATTGAAGTTGCAGAATGGGAACAAGGGAAGGGAAGCGCAGTGGAGGACAGCAGGAAATTAGGTGGGGTGATGAAATTGGTAAATTTGCAGGCACAGGTTAGAATCGCCTAGCACAAGACAGGGGTAATTAGAGATCGCTGGGAGAGGCCTTCGTCCTGCAGCGGACTTAAAGATAGGCTGATGATGATGAACATTGCCGTTGATTTTTCACTCTAGTAATCAACGTATTACCGTGAAATAAATTAGTTATTTTAGAAGACTTTGATCTGAACTGATTTAGTGTCTGACAACCCGCCGGATTGTGTTGTGCTAGATGTTGGTGGAAATGAAAAGACCATGATTTATAATGATAGAATTGAGCATGCAGTTTGAGATTGTAGTGGAACTTCTAATTTTAAAAGGCCACAGAAAGTCACAAAAAATGGTAAGCGGCGCAAACTGGTGGTGAAGCCTTGGTACTTCGGATGCAGTATATAAGATTACTGTACGTAAGTCAGCTGTTATGTAACGCATACTTATTGTTTAAAATTGCAGTTTTTATTGACCCTTTTCGTGGTGATCCCGTGGGCGCTGCCTTGTTTGATCATGTGGTGATGTGTCCATTGCTTGCCTCAACTGCCTCCGTTGCTTCCGTGTTTACAATGGATGTGTGTGACGCCGGTGTTGCTTAGCAAACCTCTGTTTTGGGAGATATCATAGACGGTGACTGGGTGAACGACAAAAAGCCTTGGCCACAGCTTCAGAGAACATGCAAAAGCGCTTTCGGAGCTGATTAAGCTATGTCCAAATGGCGCGAGCACCGTATATGGTGCTTGTTCTAAAAATGA
Organism: Dermacentor silvarum; assembly: GCF_013339745.2. Classification (NCBI taxonomy): domain Eukaryota; kingdom Metazoa; phylum Arthropoda; class Arachnida; order Ixodida; family Ixodidae; genus Dermacentor; species Dermacentor silvarum. The sequence goes on from NC_051161.1 coordinate 5,234,030, forward strand.
GGCTAAATTCCAAGCTATCCAAACTTTCCGCTCATGAATTGAATCAGGATAGTGTGCTTTGCTCTTCGTTCTTTATGTGGCAAATATTTTGAAGCAATGGCTTGTCACGTTTATGACTCAGTAACGTTCCTCGGTGCGGTCACTATCTGATTATTTTCTGCCTAATCGCTCGCGGGTGTGCTCAGTTATGTTAGGTTTGTTTTTGCTGCGCACAAGACTTGAAACATAGCTGTTCTATGCATTCTAACACCTTGTAGCAAAGACGTATTATCGCTAGTAACTCGCTTACTCTTGTGGATCGTCACGAAACATTCAGCTTCGACCATTCGTGCTGTATCGGTGTAGTACCGTCATTTATTCTGCGTATATAGTGCGCATATACTCAAGTGTGCGCCCATTCACTTATTCTGGACACGTTGGTGAAAGAGTGGGTGTAAGTTTCCGTGCCAGTTGGGGTAGATGCGTGTAGATACTGAGCGCGAAACCTACTATGACAGGAAGTGGCGCTACTCCCTTTATCATTTTTTTACCGAGCGGTACAGTGGAATCTCAGTGATATGATCACGGCTAATACGAATTTCCGGATGATACGAATTTTTCTGAGGTCCCGGCCGAGCCCCATTACTTTGCAACGTGCTAGAGAACGGTTGTTACGAATCGATTCTCGACCCGCGTTGGTTGATACGAATAAATGCCGCCCCACCGACGGGCGCGAAAAAAAACAGCGCGCATTCACGCGCGTTTTCCCTTTCTCTTTTGGTGCGGAGGCACGGACGCGACGCCGGACAGCGCGGAAGCCGCGACTGGGCGCGAAGAGTTTGAAGCGGTGGCGCTTTTGTTGCTTTTGTGCTTTTCTTTTTGTATCTTCGCTCGCTGCGGCGGCCGCGCTGCCACGCTTACCCACGCGCGGCCGCCGCAGCAAGCGAAGGTTCGTGCGGTCTATTGCTTCAATGGAAACTGAGCGGCGTAAGCACAGCGCATACAAAGGTCAGAGCCGTGTGGAGGTCGCTTTCAAGATACGGTGCGTGCGACAACACCGACAGCCGGCACAGGTGCAAAGTACAAGAATGCATTTGTTGGTAGAGTAGGAGCCGCCCCCCCCCCCCCTCACTCCTTCCCTCCCGCCCTACCTTCCCTCTTTGCTCCTTTCGCGTGGGGAGATTTCGTCGCCAGTTACCCTTGCGCTCAGTTGCAAGATACGCATTTGGCACCCCAGCACAGCGTCGCCCTCCCTCCCTCCCTCCCTCCCTCCCTCCCTCCCTCCCTCCCATGCCCCCACGGCCTTTCGCGCAACGGAAGTCGCGTTTGCTCTCCGCTGTGCGTTCGCTGTCCGTGAAGGCGCGCGTCCTTTCACTCGCACATATGGCGCGCAGTGACGACTTTATCGCCCTGGGACTCTTGCTCCACATCTCATGCTCCTCCTCCGCATCGCATTCGTTGATCTCCTCTCCCATCGGTGGGCGCACCTCGTGCTCGCTACCGCCCTTGTCGGCGAGATTTTCCCGCGAAAGCCGCAATTTCGTCCCACGTGGCTGCACTGTAAGCGGTATGCGTATACATGGAGTTCTATGGGAGGGTAAACGGGAGTCCGAAAAGGCAGCGTTGTAGCCAGTTCTGCACTATAAACGATTACGTTATAAGTGGTCTATACTGTAAATGCTTTTTACGAACATGTGCCTGAGTGAGTTCACCTCTCGACTCTTTAATTTAGCTAGATTTAATTGTGTTTCGATGATACGAATTTCGGCTAATACGAATTTTGTTCGTGACTCTGTGAGATTCGTATCATCGAGATTCCACTGTACTCACTCTTGCCGACGTACCGGGACTGAAGCCCTTTCTTTGAAGGTTAGCGATACAACGCTGGCAGATGAGCAAATTTCTGCATCCTCGAGGAAAGCCGTACATCTCGAAGTGCCGGAAACATGTAAGGACAGTTACAGCAGCGGTCTGCGAACTTGGCTACACATATACATTAGATTTCTTAATATGCCAGTCACTATTTTTGCAGCCAACTACTACATTTGTCCTCAATCCACATGATTCAATCTAGCATGACTGGAGCGCAGTGCATTAGCAAAAACTTGGTTGCATTTCCAACAGCTGATCACACAGAAGCAGTTATGGTTTCGTATTCGTGTGTGGTTACTGAGGCGACGTACAGTGTGCCGCCGAAAGCACCATCTCGTTTCTTTATAACGAACTCCTCCGCGAATAGGGTCAATATCATTAGGTGTTTGCATTTTATTCTATTCGTATTACGAGGTAAAGAAAGTTCATGCTAATGAGCAGCGCTGTCTTCGTGGTAACAAGTGGAACGGCAGAGCCAGTGTGTTGGCAGGGCACATAGAGTTGGTTATACTATGGCTACGCTTACATGACACAAGCGGGTTGAGTGAACTCACTTCTGACTGGTCTGGAGAATGGCAGCACACAGCTTCGAGCCGAGACATTGATGCGTTCAAACGGGACTTATGGTTCCCGCAGTCGTGTGCAACAGCTCTGTCTCATGGTTATTATCATTACAATAAAGTTGCACTGCACAGTGCTTGTTTTTGCCTTGTCCTGATACCATTCCTGCTGCCGGTGCATTAAACACTGAAATCTCAGTGGTCCCATAAGTCTCAGCGCTGGCTGGCCTGTACCGACGGTGTTTACATGTGTGCTGCAAACGGGTCAGGCTGGGTCAACCTACCCCATGCAGCCAGGCAGACTCAGCCAGACCCGACGCTCGTTCATCCCAATCAGCTAACATGAACTCGACTGCCCAATTCCAGCCTGACAATCTGACTCAACCTGCCTCTGTAGGGTCCATGTAAATGCCCTGTATGACTAGGAAGCGCTGTCGAGTTCCTGAATGCGTGGCAGCGCACATGAGTGCTGTTGTAATAGTTTAACATGTACGAGTTAAAGAGTGAGTAGTGAGTGCCCCAAATTCTGTGCTCTCTGTGAGAGACAAAATGCCATCGACTATTTGTGCCGTGAACGGCTGCCAGCACTGCAATAATAAAACTACTGTCTAGAGCCCTGCAACTCAATGTTTTTAGATCTTTTGCTACTACTGGCATGTCCTACCACTTGGCTTGGCTCGGCTAAAAGAAAAGCCTGGCACATGCAGCCAGCAAAAGCATAGCCTTCGAGATTGGTTTCTGTTGCTTGGAGGGAGCCGTCACTGCGGCGTAGATTTCGACACCACTTATTATTGTAGAAATAATTCAACGCTTCAGAAAACGTGAACCACAGCGACACTGGCTTGGATAAACAAAATATTATTTTCTTACAACTAGGGCCGCACTTGTTGTCTGCTTCCCACCAATGCTGGCGTATAATTTCTATCGCACTCGCCTATCACTGTTTCCAGCATGTTTTTTGAGCATGACTACAGATCGGAAAATTAGGATTAAAAAAAGTTCCATGGCGTTTTCTGTGTTACCACTGTAGATTGGACGCACTGTCCAGTAAGCTTTCTGTTGCCCTAAAAAAAAACAGGTACGATAAAAAATGGTTGTCAGTTCCTTTAAGACGTGCTGATGGGCTAGTTGATAATTAATGACAGTTTTTAGCAGCGCATTTAAAAAAGAAAAATTGGACACAGAAAAAATGAGGGCACACACGAAATGCTGAATTTTTTCATCAGTGCTTCAATTTTTTGTGTTCGTGTTTTTCCTATGTGCTGCTTACAATTAAGTTCTATTTAGACGGAATGTGGGGAATGCTAGCAGCGACGAGAAAAATCCTAAAGTGTGTCGCGTAATTAACGGCTAAATGACTATTACTAAACTTTCAATTTTTGCCTGTGTGGAGGCATTATTGAAGCTCTCACAGTTTTTTGCTGCCCCGAAAGAACCAAAGGTGGTAGCAGTTCTGTATTTGCAGAGAATTTGGACCATGCTGTGGCCGAAAGCTTCACAAGTGTATTATGCAAACCGTGCGGGAGGCTTGCCCGATGTCATGAAAGAACTTAATGTGCCACAAAGTTTACATTCTGAGGGAATAAGCGGCATATTATGCATGATGCGTGGGCAAAGTTTCGAGAGCATCATTTAATTACAGCCTTTGCAAAAAACTCCTTAAGCAAGTGCTCGCAGGCGTTGCATGGTTCTTATCAGCTGTTTCCCAGTGCCCTGAGAGAGCTTTACGCACCACTGCGTTTATATTTGGTGAAAACTGGGGGCATGTCAAGTGTAATGTGTGCTGAAATGTTAGCGTTCCTGGCATAATTATCAGCTTTGGAAATAAATACTCAACCCTAATTTTCTTCATATTTTCATATGTTTTGCAAGGTTTATACAGTGCAGACCGCTTATAACGTAAGTCGCCGGAGTCGCAAATATCCGCACTATAACCAAAACAACTATTTTATTGCGATAATGGACACTCCAGGCACATATCTGCCCTCGCTGTCACCGTGCCCTAGGTTCCGTATTCGCTTACTAAATAAATTAACAAGCACAGTGCCACGCGCGCACAAGCAAACATGAACACATCTCGCTCGTTGACCAAGAAACGAACTGTCAAAACGCTCGAGTGACGAAGCGCGGCGAGCGAATTGACCTTCGTACTATCATGCCTCTCGCTTCAACGCGACCAATAAGCGGCGAAAACACGGCGCGCGGCGGGCTTTCCCCGTCGCAGATTGCTTTCAAGATAGGGCCAAGGTGATCGTATCGCCGAAGTGGATCGTTGCAGATTACATCCTGCTTCGGTCCACTGAAACCGTTCCGCATTGCTTTGCTGGCGAAAATCCTCTCCTTCTGTTTGCGCCAGTCCCGAACGCAAGTTTCGGATTCTCCAAATGCCTGTAATGCGGCCCGATTTCCGTCTGTCTCCGCACACATGATCACTTCCCTTTTTAATGAGGCATCATGATGAACTCGGTACTTCATGCTGATAGAGCAGGCACAGAGAACGTGAAGACAGACGGTAGACTATTGCCTAAGCACGTGTACTGCAGCACATGGAGGAAGCTATGGTAGCTAGGCTAGAGAGTAGCTAGGCTAGAGAGTAGCTAGGCTAGAGAGTAGCTAGGCTAGAGAGTAGCTAGGCTCGACACGCGTGCGAAGCGGCTATTTTGAAATGCCGACCGCTATATGGTAACGCAGATTTAGGGTCGTACTCGATTCTAACGTGCACGCAATTTTTGGACCTGTTTTATCGGAAAAAAGTGCGCGTTAGATTCGAGTAAATGTGGTATTTGTGACTTGAGGGGAGCGTTTGCCGTCTAGGTTGACTGCCGAACTTCCAGGCAGCCACACTGTAACCGGTATTTCGTGTCCCGCAACTGCACTATAAGCGATACGGGTATACATAGAGTGCTATGGGAAAACTAACAGGACTCGGAAAAGACCGTATTATATCCGGTCCTGCACTATAAGCGGTCAAGTTATAAGTGGTCTATACTGTCGGTTTTTCCAGTGTCTTCAATAATTTAAACAATCGTATACCTCGTTTCTATTTTGTGAAAATAAAGGGAATGTTTATGGGTAATGTGTTGGGTGAAGTACACAATATGTGGGTTAATTTTAGCTTTTGCAGTAAATTATGTATGTATCCAAGCACTCCGGAGCGTTATAGATGTATTTTACGAATGGTGCAGAATTTAGCCCACTGTACCGAAAGAACTGTAGTTGCCACCAACATCGAAATTGGTGAAAGTGGGGGGAACGTTTTGGCCAAAGAGCATGCGAACAGAAATTTGTGTTGTTAAATTATGGGCATTGCAAAAGTTACTTCAGCAGGTGCTTGAAAGCGTGAGTAGGCCGTTGCTAACCATTTCCCAGTGTCCTAGGATGACAAAGTTCATATTCAATGGAGATGTGCACCACCTCAAATCGACAGTTTGCGCTCTACTATCTTCCGATGTAATGGCATCCAAGTTGAGTTCTGTGGTGCATCATAACAGCGTGAATAATTCCTGCATCTAGTTCCCAGTCACGTTTTGCAGCAAATATTTTAACGTGAGGTTTTCAAAACTCATCCCAAAAAAGTGGCACACACACGCGCGCACACACAAACACATACATATAGGGAACTTGAGCGATGCTTTAAGGTAAGCAGAAGCAGTATTTAATTTCAAGAGTTTCTACTGGTAGACCGGTCTTGTTCTGTTTATCTTGTAGCATCGCTCAAGTTCGAAAGGTATCCTGAAGAATTTCTCTTTACTTTATATATACCGGATGTTTCAGAGAACACTTTCAAAAATTCTTAAAGGTTGCCTGTGGTAGATAGCACAATTCTAGTTCATGAGCTGGTCTACTCGAAGAGGCGGACGTTACTTGCACAAGAAATTGAAATGCATAATTGAATAATTAACAAAAAATCACTAATTAAGTTTCTAACTAATTACCTGATGGCCCATATTGCAATTTATAAATTGTAGCCGTGGAATTCGCTAGGCGATCGCACTTGGAACGAATTCTCGGGATGATACCAGTTTCGAGATATTAATTCCCGAACTTTCTGGAGAAATGCATTGGCGTTGCAGTTAGTAACAAAACGTCGCTTTATGCATTGAAGCAAAAAATTAACTGGAACGCCAGGCGTATGCATTTCTCCGCAAAGTTCGGGAATTAATATCTCGAAACTGGTGTCATCCTGAGAATTAATTCTAAGTGGATCCGCCTTGCGAACTCCACGGCTACAATTTGTAAATTGCAATATGGGCCATCAGGTAATTACTTTAGAACCTAATTAGTGAATTTTTGTTGATTAGTCGATTATGCATTTCAATCTTTTTTTTTTTTATTTTATTTTTTATTTACAAATACTGCAATCCCGTTGTGGGATTTTTGCAAGATGGGGATACAACATTATGACATAATTTGCAGGGCAATAAAAAATTACATGTACACGTACTAGAAAAGAGACAATACAGATATCATGAAATGAAAGATATGCTTCGAGTACAACTGAATCAATGCATCTACTGCAAGTGCAAAATGTAACAGAGCGAGGAAAAAAAATGAGGAAATTACACAATATGGGACATAAGAAAATTCAGGGATGGCTGCAACACAACATCATTGGACAGCTGATTCCATTCAGTCACGACCCTGGGAAAAAATGAGTATTTAAAGCAATTATTGCGGCTAGTGAAGGGGGTAATTGTTAGTGCATGCCGTTGTCTTGTAGCATAACCTGATGAAAAGGAAATAAGCTCGGAAATATCTATGCTGTAGTGTCCCTTGATTAGCTGAAACAAAAATTTTAATCTGAGAACACGATTCCTTTGGGTCAGAGTTGGCAGATTGGCTCTGCTTAGCAAGGCTTTCATCGACGTGCGCCCGAAGCTGTTATATATATATCGAACCGCCCGCTTTTGAATACCTTCTACTTTATCAATGTCTTTTTTAGTGAAAGGATACCAAATTATAGATGCGTAATCTAAAATCGGCAGCACAATTGCATTAAATGCAAGAAGGCGAACCTCAGGTGTTGTCAGTCTCAAAGCCCGCCTGAGAAAGAAAAGCTTTTGATTGGCAGAGTTGCACACAGTGTTGATGTGTTTGTTCCATCTAAGATCTTTAGAAATCCAAATACCAAGATATTTTATGTTCTCAACCTCAGCTAGCAAAACATTACACGCCGAGTACTGGAAGTGCAGATTGCTACGCTTGCGCGAAATTTTCATAAATACAGTTTTGTCAAAATTTATAGCCATTTGCCAATCACTACACCATTTCACAACTTTTTCAAAGGCTTCATTTAGTCGTAGTTGGTCACTGACACTATCTATTTCTGAATACATTACACAATCATCTGCATACAGTCTAATTTTCACGGGAATGTCATTAACGATATCATTAATAAAAACAAGAAACAAAAGTGGTCCAAGCACTGAACCCTGTGGAACGCCAGAATCAACGGGAAGCCTACGAGAAGCATGGTTTTTAAATGAAACATATTGATGTCGGCTTGAAAGATATGCAGATAACCAAGTAACAATTTTGGCATTACCCAGTGTAACATCAAGTTTGTGGAGTAGCTTTTTGTGGGAAAGCTTGTCAAAGGCTTTCGCAAAGTCCATGAAGACTGCATCAACCTGCTTACCTGAATTTATTGCCTTAGCGAAATCGTGTACAGTAGTTACCAATTGTGTGCATGTAGAAAAACCCTTTCTGAAGCCATGCTGATGGCATGATAATATTTTATTCTTTGAAAGGAATTCAGTAATGTGGTTATGTATTATATGCTCCAGAAGTTTGCATGATGTTGAAATCAAAGAAATAGGACGATAGTTCAATACGTGCTGCTTATTACCATTTTTGAAGATAGGTTTCACTGCTGCCGTTCTCCAGTCGATTGGAATCTCGCCTTCATTTAGTGATTTAGAAAACAGTACACTCAGATGTTTAGAGACCCATGGCACATAACGCTTAAAGAATTCATTTGGCAAACCATCAGGACCGGGTGATTTTTTTATATCAAGGTTAAGGAGCATGCTAAGTGTTCCATTCTCATTAATAGTAACGTCAGACATAGGGGGGTATGAAGCATGAAAGTATGGCAATGAACCATTGTCATGTGTAAACACAGATCGAAAGTGTAAGTTAAATGCATCTGCTATTACTGCACTATCATCACTCAAAATACCATTTACAACGAAAGCATCATTAATTTGCTTAGTGGGAGAAATCATCCTCCAGAACTTTTGAGGGGATGTTGAAATAAATTTGGGAAGTTTCTCCCCAAAGTAGCGTTGCTTGTCTGAAGAAACTTTCATTTTTAGCTCGAAAGAGAGTTCGGAAATTTTAGTAAGCAAAGCGTCTAAGTCTCTTGCAGTACCTCTTTTTGTCTTCAGGCGCTTTAACCGTCTTTTTAATTGCAATGTGTCCCGTGAAATCCAAGGAGATTTGCCTTTTCTTTAGCATACAAGGAACAAAGCGCTTTATGCAATCATTTACAAGGTCTTTAAATTGATTCCACAATGTATGTATGTCAGCGCTGCTGCCCTGGAACGAGTCAAAACTAAACGAAAGCATGTCCAATATGGCGACATCATCTGCGCGCGAGAAGTTGAGCACGGAAATGACATCAACAGACTTGTTCACAGAGACACCCGAAAGGGTCAACAACACAGCAGAGTGATCGGAAATCCCAGGCAGTACTTCGCACTTTGCTTGCCCCGTAATAGATCCACTCAAGAAAAACAGATCAAGAATGGAGCAGCAGTTACCTTGTATTCTAGTGAAACTGTCAACTACTTGCCGCAGATCAAAAGACAATATCATATCAAACAACCCTTCCTGTAGCTTGTCATTAGAAACATTTAGTGTGAAGGTTGACCAATCTACGTTTGGCATATTGAAGTCTCCGCCCAGAATTAATCGATCACCAGGCTTCACGTGAGCAATCAGGTAACTTTGCAAATGAGCAAAGAAATCAAGAGAGGAATTTGGTGGTCGGTAAAGTGCTCCCAATACATATCTAATTGCGCCATGATAAGCTTTACAGAATATCCCCTCAATGTTCGGTATATCTGGCATTATCAAAATTTTAAAACGCTCCTTGAACAGTAAAGCAACACCCCCACCTTTGCTACCTCGATATTTCCTGTGCACATTGTACCCACGAGGAACAAATTCGTTGTCTTTTATAGAATCATTTAACCATGTTTCTGTGAGAATATTAATTTCAGGGTTATGGGTCACCAATATTCCCTCAAGTTCTGTGACTTTGTTAACAACACTCCGGCAGTTCATGTTAAGTATGTTAAGCTCCTGAGGCTTTGGTGCAAAACATCAATTTTGATTTTTCTTTCGTTGGACACGTGCACCTTTCTTTTCATCCCAGTCAAGGATAACACCGTCTATGCTCAGTGTATTGTGCACAAGTTTGACTTTTGAGCCATTATTTCTTTCCAAAGTAGAACTGTTCCAAAGCTTCTTTCGAATTTCTCGAACTCTACGTGAGAAGTCTTGCGATATTGAAACAGCCGTACCCTTCAATTTGAATGCAGCCTTCAAAATTGTCATTTTTTCACAATAATCGAGCAACCTAAGCATGACCGGTCGTGTATGGCTAGCACGTTTGTTTCCAATTCTATGGCATCTTTCTATATTTGCCACAGAAATACCCAATTTACTGTAGAACAAATCTTTTACTCTCTCTTCAAGATCCTGAAAAGATTCATTGCGTGGTTCGTCCAGACCGTAAATGACCAAATTGTTTCTTCGACTACGATTTTCCAGGTCATCTAGTTTTTCAATAAAGGAGGCTAGATCCGCTCTAACCGTAGATATCGTAGTCTCCATATCCTGGACCCGCCTAGTAACTACACTTAAGTTGCTCAGTTGGCGCTCTAAACCATCAACACGATCAGTTAATGAACTGACTTGCTTGCCAATCTCTTTCTGAGACGCCTGTACATCTTGTATAGCTGTTTTCAATGAATTTTGACCGGCAAGAAGTTCCATCAATATTTCCTTCTCGGTAGGACCAGGGTTGGCCTCAACGTCGCCACAAAGCAAAAGATTTACAGGAATATTCTTAAGTCTTTCAAGAAGGCATTCAAGACACAGTGGGCAAGGCAGCAGCAGTAGAAACCTATTATCGTTACGATAGCAGGCCGTTGGCAAGTATCTACTGATCTGGAATAGGTAGAAAAAGGGGTTCCTGAGCATGTTGCCCATTTCGCTGCTGCGTTGCCCACTGGAGTAGCACGGTGCTGGCTTCACTTTTAAGTCCTCCTGCAGGGTCACGTGAGTCGACGTCATCCATGACTGATCCCGTGTGTACGCTGTGATGCCTGGGCTTGGTATCTTGTTGACGTAGCACATGTCACCAGGATCCGATAGCGGGATGTGAAGCTGTCCGATATCGTGATTCCACAAGGCAGTTGCAGTGTGGCAGCCCAACAAAAGCTCGCACTTTGTCAGCAGAACCGCAATCTGGAATAGGTAGAAAAAGGGGTTTCTGAGCATGTTGCCCATTTCGCTGCTGCGTTGCCCACTGCAAGTAATGTCCGCCTCTTCGAGTAGACCAGCTCATTAACTAGAATTGGCCTATCTACCACAGGCGACCTTAAATAAATTTTGAAAGTGTTCGCTGAATTACCCTGTATACAGGGTGTTTCACGTAGCTTGCGCCAAACTTTTAAAATATGCAAGTGCCACGTAGCTGAACAGAACCAAGGTAACTTTGTTCGCCGTCACTTGGAGATACTCAGTATTATTTTTGCATTCCGCCTAATTACATGATTAGTCTTAATTAATCAACTTCTCAAATGTTATAATTAGATGAAAAGTGTGGATGAGAAAATTGTAGAGCAACATGAAAAACTATCAATACAGCTTTCTGCTGCTCAATACGTGCTACATAAAAGTGTTTTTCCGAGTGTGAAAGAAGCCTGTGAATACACGCAAAGCACCTTGAGCGGCCTGTCGCACGGCAATTTTGCATGTATTTGCAGGTTTCTTTCATGCTCGGGGAAAAAAAAAAAAAAAATATATATATATATATATATATATATATATATATATATATACAGAGAGAGAGAAAGAGGGGCGGGGTGACAAGCTTGTCCCCTCCCGCCTTCCCGGGAAAATGAAAACTTTATGCCTATGGCTAAGACAGGTGATTGGTGTGCAACTGTGAGTCTATGTGTGCTCTGATGCAAGGGAGCCTTGGCAAGGTCCAGGTTGCACTTGCCATCCAAGCAAGCTTCACTTTTTTTTGCATACATTTTGATTTTCGCTGCAAGCCTTCTCTCAAAGTAAGAGTGGCTGTTTTGTCTTTGCAGAGGTGTCATTGAGAAACACAGCTCAACTTGATATTATCCTTCCGCGTCCCTTTAATTGCTGCACCATGACGTTTTCTTCATTCTGCTTGTGCATGTGTACATGCATCTGAAAACAATTTGTAAAAGCAAAAGAAGAAGTTGCTACATGAATACAGTGGAACCTCGTTGATACGATTCTGCATAATACATTTTTCGGGATGATACGTTTTTTTTCCTTTTCCTCGATAATACGATTTGGTTGGATAATACGTTGCATGATACGATTTTCAGATATGCTTTATTTTCCGGTTCCTGTGAAGATTGTATCAAAGATATTCTACTGTAGATATAAGTAAAGGCACAGGAAAATAATGCTCAATTTTGAAGGAACAAAATCCAGGAACTACTGAGGAATATAGCGATGCCTTGTGATTGCTTTCAGGTTAAGCCCTACGGTACCTGGTGTAATGAGAATCCTGCCCGAGGAGGTGGTGCTCTCTGGATACAGGGTGCCCGCTGGAGTAAGCTTCATTTTTTTTCCATGCTCAGAAGGATCATGCTTGTGGACTGCATCAATCAATGCAGTAATGGGGAAAAAAAAAAAGGCTACTGCAACCAACATGTTCTTTGGTTGTCTGAAGTGATGAAACTTCACAATTTCTTCAGCACAGTCCTCTGCACAGCCTCTAGTAACATGTTTTCAGGAGCTATGACTGAATTGTCTATTGGAAAATGCACTCCTCTAGTATTTTTTTTTTTTCATTGTTGAAAACAAAGAAGTAAACTCGCATATATGACACAAAGTTCACTTTATCATAGCATAGTGATCGTGCTGAAGTAACAGCACTAGCAGAAAGTTTAAATGGAACAATCAAACTCTTTGTTGGCCAAAGCAAGACTGAAGTAAAAAAAAAATGTGATGAGCACTCGCCAGTCATTGAATCAAATCAAACTGCATGTATTGAAGTCAGCCACTAATCTTAGATGCGTTGTTGTATGTTTCAGAGTAGTTGACGGAGTTCATGTTAGTAAAAAACGTGATGAGCACTCGCCAGTCATTGAATCAAATCAAACTGCATGTACAGTACAGACCACTTATAACGTAACCGTTTATAGTGCAGAACTGGCTACAACGCGGCCTTTTCCGACTCCCGTTTACCCTCCCGTAGAACTTCATGTATACGCATACCGTTTACAGTGCAGCCGCATGAGACGAAATACCGGTTATAATGCGGCTTCTGCGGGAAAATCTCGCCGACAAGGGCGGTAGTGAGCACGCTTCTCAACGAGGTGTGCCCACCGATGGAAGAGGAGATCAACGAGGGCGATGCGGAGGAGGAGTATGAGACGTGGAGCATGAGTCCAAGGGCGATAAAATCGTCGCCGCGCGCCGTATGTGCGGGTGAAAGTGCGCCTTCACGGAGAGCGAACGCAGAGCGGAGAGCAAACGCGACTTCCGTTGCGCGAGAGGCCGTGAGGGTATGGGAGGGAAGGAGGGGGGGGGGGGGGGGCGACGCTGTGCTGCGGCACCAAATGTGTATCTTGCAACCGGGTGCAAGGGTAACTGGCGACGCAATGTCCCACACGAAAGGAGCAAAGCGGGAAGGCAGCGTGGGAGGGAGGGAGGGAGGGAGGGAGGGGGGGGGGGCGGTTTCTACTCTGCCAACAAATGTGTTCTTGTACTTTGCGCCTGTGCCGGCTGTCGGTGGTGTCAGGCGCACCGTATCTTGAAAGCGATCTCTACATGGCTCTGACCTTTGTATGCGCTGTGCTTACGCCACTCAGTTTCCGTTGAAGTGATAGACCGCACGAACCTTTGCTCGCTCCGGCGGCCGCGCTTCCCCACACCCGCATTTTGACAGTGGTTGTCTGCGGTCATCGAGTCTATTCATGTTTGCTTGTGTGCATTGCCACCACGCTTGTTAATTCAGTTAGTAAGCGAATGTGTCAAGTTTATGCAGCTGATAAAACTACTATCCCTACTCCTTATAGCTCTCTACTAATTTGCTATTGCAATTGATGCTTCGCCTTTCGGGCGAAACTGCGACATTAAAAAAAAAATTATTACATTGTCTGCTTCATGCGAAGACCATGGGTACTTGGACATTAACCTTTCAATGTTCGTAAATTTAAATGCATGCAAAACTCCCAGTCGCACGCTTCGATTCTCAAATACACGTGGCTGCTTGGTCTATATGTTTTGCATACGTGCAGTGGTTGAAAATCGTTGTTTTGGTTATAGTGCGGTACCGCTTATAGTGCAGGTATTCACGACTCCGGCGACTTACGTTATAAGCGGTCTACGCTGTATTGAAGTCAGCCGCTAATTTTAGATGCGTTGTTGTATGTTTCAGAGTAGTTGATGGAGTTCATGTTAGTTCAAGCATGTATTTAAGCATGCACATTGTGCACACAATCTGATAGTGATCGGGGCCCCACCTTGCTATTAAAGCAATGCCAATGCTTGTGAAGTTCCAGTGCTACAAATGCATTTTGCCTGAGAGCGATCACACGATTAGAGTGATAGTTGAATGAAAACGGTCAGCGACAAAACAAAACAATGTATGCATTGCAGAGTTGAGGGACCAACTGACAATTTATAGGTGCAGAGAACTTTAGTTGCTCATTTGGCACCAGCACATACTGTTATGCTTGCTGTACTGTCCAACTATGTACGCACAAATTGGGGAGAATTATTCATGTGTGAAACAATAAGTAGTGGGCCTCTGATTTTCGTTGTTTGAGCAGCCAAATGGCAGCTCTCTGACAGGAAATGATGTCATGCTGGCACCGGGGTCGCATGGGACAAAGGTCTCCGGCAAGTCTCAGGCAGTCCAAGGCGCCCGAGCCTCGCGAAATTGAACAGCTGGCACTACCATGCCGACGCTGCCGTTCGCTCAGTGTTGTCTGCTTGTATAAGATAGCGACTTCGGCGGATGAGAATGTCGTGCTGCTTCAAGCAGTAACCGAATTGTTGCACGCATACGAGGCTATTGAAGAGGAACGTGACTAAGTGGACGAGCATGCCATGAACATTTTGCTGGCTCGACTCGTGAGGCAGGACTGGCACAGAATTCCCCTATACGTGGAGCGGGTTGTGCGAGCATAAATGGACATGGAGTTTAAGATGTTTCGACTCTCCAGAAGATCAGCTGCAGCTAATGTCGAAGAACTTGAAAGGTCTGCATTTTATTTACCTTGAGGGCTCGCATGAATGGAATCAGTTGTCAGCTGAGAAGACCGTGCACTCGCATACCTCAGCACGCAAACTACAATGTACGAGATTGCTGACAAATTCGATGTATGTGAGTCGAGTGCACACACCTCAATCCGGCGTGTTCTTGACTTCCCGATCTTTGTCAGCGCGAGAGAGATTAAGTGGCCCAAGAGCAACAACATCGCACGAAACAAAAGGGCATTCGAGCGCCCTATTGCCGCTGAGGCATGGAAGCCGGCCTGCCAGACGTCATTGCGGCTGTCGACTGATGCCACGTCCACATATCAAGACCCTCCGAGTCAGAAGAAAGCTACTTCAATAGAAATAAGTTCCATTCAATAATCTTACAGGGAGTCTGCAACGCCGACATGATGTTCACGCACGTCTTCCTGCTTGCTGCACGGTTCACTTCTTGAGATGGTGCCCACACCCTGTCATCAATTCTGTTGACCTCTGTGGTGCCTGAAGTGCTTCCACCGCAAGCTTCGTCGACAAAAGTGATGTGTGTGCCTCCTGTGTGAAATCACAAATTATACGTGAACAACGCGAAAATTTCACTTGCACCACATTGAAATGTCTTGCCTTCAGTAAAATAAACGAGGCTACCATCATGAAGCACTAGGCAGCCATTTGTTATAAGCGGGCGAACTTCAGTTTGCACTCCATTAACTAGAATGTTTTGTGGCGCCAAGTATGACATAGCATGACATACGACGACACCGGAAATGGAAGCCAAAGGAGACTGCAAAAGCTAGCGCGAAACTTCTGCTCCAACAATTGACGAGCAGAGGACGCGAAAGAAAGAAAATGCATGTCTGCTCGCTGCCGGAGCAAAAGGGTTCTGGCAGCTGGGTGAGCCTGCGAGTAGCCAGCGAGCTGCCAGAGGAGGAAAAATGAACACAATTCCAGCAACGCTCAGACTGGTGGGCAGGGCTTCGGGCGCTGCCCGATAAAAATGAATGTTCGGCAGGCATTCGGGCAGTCTGCTGGCTGGAGGCTTTCTGCCCGAACGGTAATCGAAGAGGCCCAGTGTAAACTTAGACGAGTACAAAAAGGGAAGAAACACGTAGGTCAGGCGCTGCCTGCAACCCGATTTGGAGCAGGAATACACAATAAAGAAACTGGCAAAGTGTGCAGAATGGTCAACACGACAGCGTGAGCTATCGGTTAAGAATAAAGCCAAGTTGCCTTCACCAGTGCATTGCCTGTCCTGCACAAGCGAGCCTATGCCATCTGGCATCATAATTCTTAAGAGGAGTGGCAACACATTTGTGCTTGAATTGACGGAAGAACTTTATATTACAGTGATCATACTGCGCAGCTGCAAAAAATGCAGTGATTAGTCTGTTTTGACAAAGTTTTGATATCACATCTGTAAAACTCTTTATTTTTACATGCCTTTAATTTACGCAAATATCGGGATTGGAAAATGAAGCAACATTTAAAGGTAAGGAACACTATGCTGGAAATGAAAAAAAAAAATTCTTTCCAATTAGTTCTGCTAGTTGTACCTCCTAAAATGTGGTGCATTCGAATTACTTGGCTGCGCAAGCTTGCACTATGACATTCCTCTCAAATGCTGTACGGGGAATCGCTGGCCTCACAAAGAGGGAGTGCCATACATCGATGAGCCAGATGGTGTGTAGTGGCTTTATAAGTGAGGCCGTTAGAGGCATTCATTCAGCTGTGTTGCAATTGTGTCAGCATAACAATGCATGAATTAGGTCTTAATTTCGGACTTGAATATGCTGTTAAAGTGCACGTCTAAAGGCTGCAGATGGCTTGTACACTCGGCAGGTTTGAACACCTAAATAATGTTGTTTTCTCTCAGTTTCCGAGAAGAGTATCTGCCAATGCATCCCTCAAACTAGAAGCGATGCAAAAGAAGTTTTGGACGACGAACACGCGTGACTGGACTGTCCAGTAGTGAGCTAAGCAGACTGCACTGTTTCAAAAAGGCAGAAATTGTAAAATAAACTCAGCCAAGCTTTCGTGGCTTCAATGAGCTGTATGGCACAAACCTAATATCACGAGATTTAGCAGCCATGAATATGTCCAAACAGTCCTCAATTTATGCGAAATTATAGGGTTTTACACTATCTTGTCATTATTTTCCCATGCATTTAGACCACTCTGTGCTGATTTTTTTTTTTATTTTTTTTTTAATGAGTGCACTTACTCAAAGTAAAATGTAGTTGTGAGTGGTGGCTGTCCTGGGTGCCCTTTTCATCAATGTGTTTGTGCTATTATGTTCTTTCACCAATAGTAACCAACTAGCCCAGCAACACATAGTATCAAGCTGCATTTCTTTATGTGCAACTGTTACCATGATGGCATTACAGGACACTCCATCTTCAGCTGAGCATTACAGTGGAACATGATAATCCTGCATAACTAGGGTTGTACTAGCACATTGTGGTCAACCTGAGCATGACCCGCTCAGTGGCTGTGGTGTTCGGCAGAGCCCAAAGTCATGGGTTCAATTCCCAGCTGCAGGGGGACCACATTCAGATGAGGTGGAATGCTAGACTTGAATGTTAGAATGTGCACTTCAATGTAGGTGCACGTCAAAGAATTACCCCAGGCGGTCAGAATTAATCTGGAACACCCCGATTACAGGATCTCCCGTAGCCCATGTGTTGCCCCATGCTTTAATTATCAGCCCCTATTTTCTCCTACTGAGCTTGGCCACTCGCCTATTTAGTGTCATGCAATGTGGAGCGGACTCCTGCAGTGAGCACATATTTGTGAATCTAGCATAGTTACTGCAGAGTGCTCATCATGCAAACTAATGTTTAATGCTGCCATTGGGAGTCAATTCCTTTATGAAAATTGGCAGGTAGTATAGAAATGCTACTATCCTTCTGTCACTGCTCCTTCCCATGTCAGTAACCATCACAGTTGAGCAAATGGCCTCCATTTAAGTAAAACTAATGCTGTTAGTTGCTATAAATGGGAAACCAGAGGAGCTGTACAGAAGACCACTAGCATTTGTGTGTCACATGTTTCCCCGTCTTGTGCTGGTAACATGTTTCACAGTTCATTCGAATAAAGTGCAAAACATGCCATGCCTATACAAGACCAGGTGCATGGGTGTCACAATATTACTGTGCTTGCTTATAGTCACAAACTCAACTTCGTGCCCAGCTCACGAATTGCAATCAATAAGAGGGGGGGGGGGGGGGGGCAGCAACTGGGCGATGAAGAGTGCCCATGGATGATATGTGCAGACTGTCATTGCAACTATTTGTTGACAGGTGCCAGTGTTTGCAAATTCGCTGGTGACCTGTCGCCTGGAGAAGTACTTTCCACAGCCAGAACAGTTCAGGCCTGAACGTTGGCTTGGCGAGGAACGGGGCCTCATCCACCCATTCAGCCTGCTGCCCTTTGGCCATGGGGCCCGCATGTGTGTTGGCCGGCGCTTTGCAGAGCTCGAGCTCATGACTGCAGCTGCCAAGGTCAGTGGCACTTGACTTCATGCAGAGTTCACGATTCCCACAACTGCTCGAGTGTATCTGAGCCCACTTGTGAACTACAGCACAGAATGACACATTTGAGAACCCTGTCAGTCCCCCGATATAATTCATTCAGCAGCACAGGTTAAAAGAAAAAAGGAACAACACTCCTTGTACTCAGCACGTGGGAAGCACCAAAATGCTCTCAATAGAAAAGTGCTACGCCATCTGTGAGATAATTACTTGATAAAATGCTTGCCAATATTTCAGCTTTGAACCATTGTAGTTTTGCAGAAAAAAAAAAAAAAAACTAAAGCATTTGCATGCCAAAAATATACGAAAATGTTCGAGTTTCAAATTAGCAAATATTTTAGTGTTGAAGACTAATTGGTCTGTCAATTTGACCAACAACAGAGGTGGGACTGCTGAAATAGCTTCTAGAGCAATTTCTGGAGCAGAATAATCTGAATTTTTAGCAGCTTAGGGGGGAAAAGGCAATTTTTGAAGCTGCAAATTTGGAGCAGGTTATTTGGAGAACACTCCATATCTGGAGCAGCTCAATGAATTAAGCCAGAAGTTTCCAAACTGGCTTCCGTGAGCAGCCAAAACGAATCCAACACCATTACCATTTCGGTAAGTTTGAATTTAAAAATTAAGACCACCATATTCACACTTTGGTAGTCTTCGCAAGAAAGACCATCGTGGCAGTGGTGTCAAGACTCATTGCTGTGTGATTTGCGGGCCCACAGTTCCTGCGCTCGACACGTTTCATTCATGCTCACAGGCTGGCCTGAATGAGCCTGGACTTGTATGCCCTGCAAGCTGAAAGCAACTTTTGAATCTAGTGACATGCCGACTCGTTGTCAACGTATGATGCACTCTGGGAAGGCCGGTGGGGTTCCTCAAGGCCAGAATGTTTGGGAACACTTGAACTAAGCAATCGCAATTTTCCCACTAGTCCTTCCTTTCTGGATTACCTCTTGCTGCCTTATTAAACACTGCCTTACAGTTGTCATAGAAGTGACTTAAGGGACACTAAAGAGAAACCGGAAGTTGAGCTTTAATGGTAAATTATCCTTTCACGATCACAGTCATACCATTCTTACTGTGAACAGAGGTTTAATAAGCGAGAAAATAGCGAAAAACGGAAGAATAGGTGCTGACGCCCCTTTGAATTTCCCGAGGCCGGTCACGATTGGTCGAAAACGATTTATCGCTGTTAATAAAATGCAAAATGAAATGCATCTTAAGCATACATAAACAGCATTTGCCAACTTTTTAAACCGTTTCAAGCGAGAAAGTACAAGTTTAGCGCAAAATTAAATAAATCAGAAAAAATGGCATGGCACTACATGCGGTTGTGATAGTTTCGTTTTTGCTCCATGCATCATTGCGCGCGCCTCTTCCACTCTACAGTGTTGCAGTGTTTGGTTGCGTGTTGAGTAGCACGGAAAACGTTGACTTCGTGGAAAACAGCCAGAGAATGCCTCGTGTGTGTAGTGTTGAGGGCTGTATAAACGGCGCAAGGCGCTTGCTCAGGGGCAGCGGCAGTGTTGACCCGATTGTGTCCTTTCGTGTGGTGCTGCGTAATGAGCCCCGGCGTTCGCAATGGCTCAGTGCTCTGCCAATGATAAAACGGCAAAAGATCCAGAGAAACTGATGGTGTGCTCTCTGCATTTCTCACCCTCGGATTATGTATATAATCCTGCCCTCGGAATGTATCTTGGCGTGCCCCAGAGGTCAGTCCTTTCTCGAGCAGCTGTTCCCTCAATGCGGCCTTCATCAAATCCCCTACTGGTGCCCCTGCAGCAGCTAACTGGTGGCTCAGTGAGTGCTCAATGTCATTAAAAAAAGCCACGAAAAAACCATACCGAGTACGCGCGCAACTTTCTACGCTTGTTCTGTGGGAACATCTTCGCCTGGCGGTCCGGACGCCTCACCTTCCATCGACGAAAACGAGGCTTCACTTTCCGTCAGTGCAGACGGCGGATCACCGCCAGAGTACGCGGAAACACCTACTGTGCAAGCACAGAGGATCATTTCGCGCTCCGTTTCACTGAAGTCGCTGAAATGCAGTCCTGCTTTCCAGGCGACCTCTTTGTTGCAAGGTTCTACGTCAGCAACGGTATCCATCGCGGCCGCAGAACACCTAAGCAAAAGTCACAGCGAACGCAAACGCAACGGCCATGCAGCCTATAATGCAGCCAGTGCCTCGACCGTTTACGGGAGCGGTGACGTATCATGGCGCCCTCTGATTCACTGAGAGCAATGAAATCCGTGACACTGCTTCAGCGCTGAATCTAGGGTGAGAGAAATTGAGCAAGAGATATTCGGTCTTTGTTTACGAATTTCTGCACTAATAACTCATATTTTTACACCCAACAAAAACTGCATGCATTCCTGAAGGTCCCTCTTTTATTCCAGCTGAACTTCCTGTTTCTCTTTAGTGTCCCTTTAAGGGATGTAAAGAACTGCTGTCTTCCATTTTCTAGTATTTATAATACAGTGAAGTCCCTATAATTGTGTGCGTTTGTGTACTCGTGTTTCGACTCTTTATTCACTCACATAAAGCTTTGCTGTTAAAGGTTTTATGTGCCAAAACCACTATCTGATTATGAGGCACGCCGTAGTGGGGGATCAATTTGGACCACCTGGGGTTCTTTAACATGCACCTAAATCTAAGTAAATGGGTGTTTTCTGCATTTTGCCCCCATCGAAATGCAGCCACCGTGACTGTATGTAGATTCCAACTTGTTGGATTTGCTGCATTTCTTTTTCTTCTTCCTGCCCCCCACACGTAAATATGAAAGCAATTATGTGCTGCATGTAAAGAGCCCAGGCAACAGCAGTGCTGTGCCATAACAAGGCAGCCTCCTTCGACTTGTGCTACCAGCACCTGTCTTGGCAAAGTGTCTTCCTGGGCTTTTTGGCTTATGCAGGTTGCATGTGGATACTTGATCGCTGGTGTGAGTGCAGCTCCCACACCAAAGGCATGGATCACATTTTGTTAGTCTGCAGCACGTATATAGCAGCTTTTACAAGCAGGTGCTAGCAGGACGGAATCAGTCTTGACCATTTTTTAAAATCTTACTGCATGTTTGCCCAAGTTGAGTATGCAACAATGCTAAATAGGGGCAGTCAGCTTAATTGTGTTCATCTGCCAATGAAAAACATCTAAAGCTGGAATGGTTCCCTCTCGCAGATGGTGCAGAACTTCATCATTGAGCCCTGCACGCAACACATCAACACTAGTTACGTGTTTGTGGTGGTGCCAAGCCACCCTGTGGGACTCCGGTTCCGCGATCGTAACTGATTGCCCACTTTCCCAAGGGCACCCACATTCTCGGAAGTATTCCCTGTGCCTGTAACAGAATTTGAACTGGTTGCGCACGTCATCTCTCCTCCCAGCTGGTTTGCTACAGGTCATGTCCCTCATTGAAAAAGGGTGGGATATTTTGAGGAGATTCATTCCCCACCAACATTGCACTGCCAAGACACTAGGTGAAATGAGATCTCCATGAGACTGCTGCATTTACACTAAGCACTACTACCATTTTAATGCTCTGGTATGGTGAAGTTTGATGCATGCTTTTACTATGTAATGACAGGAATGTGCACCTTGAAAGTATGCTCCTTTTGTGTACTTCATTACTCCTGTCACAACCTCGCACATAATATACTAGTCCATTAGCAGTTGTAACAGTTTGGGCACTTCTATTTTGTAGGTCACACCAAGTTCCTTTTACAGCATCATAACTGGGCAGCTAGCAGGGTATCTTCTTGGCAAAGCTGAAGGTAGTGATTATGTGGAGTTCTCAGCTAACAAGAGCAAGCCTTACAGCCGTCATGTGTTAGCTTTTATGTTATTACTGCACCATATTCATTATTAAATTTCATGCTTCATCTTTTTAAGACTTTTTTAAAAATATATAAATGAAAGTTATAAATACAAACAGGAATGTAGAAAGATGTACAGTTCATCTAAATTTGTGTTAAAAATTATGGGGTTTTTACGTGCCAAAACCACGATCTGATTATGAGGCACGCCGTAGTGGGGGACTCCAGAAATTTAGACCACCTGGGGTTCTTTAACGTGCACCTAAATCTAAGTACACGGGTGTTTTTCGCATTTCGCCCCCATCGAAATGCGGCCGCCGTGGCCGGGTCTAAATTTGTGTTAGGTACTATGTTGTATTTGTGCTCAGGTCATCATGTTCCACCTTGCACTGCATTCTAGACGTGCATAGCCCTGTACAGCCTATGTGCAGGCCATTGATATCTACAAAGTGCTGTTTGGGCAACTTTTCAACAGTTTGCTCCCTTCTCATTTCAAAATGTTTGAGCTTTTGCTGGCTTTCCTTTTGCAAGCAATAGAGCCAGCTGATATTCAGTCATTGCACTCTAAGATATGGAGAATTCCCAAGTCAGTGTAAAAAGGAGTCATACAGATCTTCAGGAACAAAACTGACTGTTGTGAACACTGATTTCTGTTGTGAACATTCATAGCTGGCCATCTTTTGTGCACATTGAAGACTTTCCAGTCAACAAAGAGATGGCTTCATAAGGCTCTGTCTACTTGGTGGTATGTACGAAGCTTTAAAGGAACACTGCAACACTTCTTGAACACTGTAAAAAAATGTTCGCAATGTGTAGACAATGCTGCCTCGAAGCCAAATACAGTACAGACCACTTATAACGTAACCGCTTATAGTGCAGGACCGGATATAGTGCGGTCTTTTCATACTCCCGTTAATTTTCCCATAGCACTCCATGTATACACGTATTGCTTATAGTGCAGTTGTGGAAAACGAAATACCGGTTACAGTGCGGCTGCCTGGGAGCACGGAAGTCAGCGGAGACGGCGAACGCTCCCCTCAAACGGGCGCCCCAAGGAGTGCTCGAGGAAGAAAGAGAGACGAAGTGGAGGAGAAGGGCATGTGGTGCAAACGAACAGCCAGTAAGGCTGAAAGCAGAATCTTGAGTGCGAGTCGTGAAATATCACGGCGTGCATAGCGAGCGAGGGCCACGAAACTGCCAACGCCAGCCAACGGTCGCTTCACGATAACAGCAGTAAACGAAACTTCAGGGAGCGGGCGGCGCCGGCACGGCACGGCGAAGGGCGCACACAGAGACCATGGAATGTCAGGGAGGAGGGCGGCAGGGAAGTGGATTTCGCCTCGAGCTAACCCTGCCACTTCGGTGGCTCCCCTCGCTCTCCCTCATAACTCCCTCACTTTCGACTGTCACCGTGCGCGCCCGCCGCCATGCAGGCGCTGCCGCTCCAGCTGGCCCGGTGCCAGCTCCCCGAAGTTTCGTTTTCTGCCGTTATCAGGAAGCGGGCATTTGCCGGCGTGGGCAGTTTCGTTGGCCGGCCTGGGACAGCGCCGCTGCTTCCCTCTGCACCGTAGCCGCAGTGTGCTAGGTCAACACATGACTAGAAAGTAGAGGAAGCATAAAGGAGAAAGAAGGGTTCACTGCCATTTTCTATGCGTGGCTACGGTAGTGTGGCTAAGACGTCGGCACGTACACGCATCTTCCGGCGCAACGCAGAATCGGCGACCTTGCCATTTGAGAGAGGGTTAAATTGCCGCCGCGTTTTATTTTTCTTTCTTTTCTTTTTTTGTTTTGTTTTGTTCATGCGCGACATTGAGGGGTCTCTCCTAAGCTTTTACTCTACGACGGTGCCGGAGCAATGCCGGTCAGAGGCGCCGCCGCGTGAATTATTTCGAATGAATGAGATTCGACTGTAAATTGAATGCAAACGTTCTAGCCGCATTCCTCGACTGTCGCATACGCGTGGCGGCTCGGTGCTCATGTTTTGCATATGTACGGGCCTTGAAAATTGTTGCTTTGGTTATAGTGCGGTACCGCTTATAGTACGGGTATTCGCGACTCCCGCGACTTACGTTATAAGCGGTCTACACTGTATTATTCCACTGCATGCACTAGGGGTCCCGCATAATACATCACTCTCTCCTGTGGCTTTCGAAGCCCTTGCTATTATGCATCACCTATGACATCATGGACCCACAGGACAGCCCACAGATGCCAACCATTCAATGATTGTGAGTTACTCCCAAGCAAACTGGGAAGTGGCTGTTATTAATGCATCCCGCCCATCCTGTCACTCTCTGGCACCTTAGTCAGATGCCAACCTTGAAGGGTTACCACAGATGCACAGTGGAAAGAAAAAGAAAGGAGCAATGGGGGGTAGGCCGACCATTGTAATTGTGTGTTGAGGAGTAATGGGGAAAGTAATTAAACATTGCACTCGTCATATATTTGGTATTATTAGGCCCTTTCCGAAAATTTGTGCACATATACTGAAGGGCACTGTACTCTGTTAAGTTTTGAAGATAGAGTGCTGCAGGGCCGGCCCCCTTTATGAGAAAAGCACAGAAAGTTCTCCAACCTATGGAATGCTGCCTTGCCTAGTGCTTTAATCTGCAATTATCCATATAGTAGTAACTACTGTTGCTAACCTTCAGTTATCAGGGGAATGAAATGAAATGGTTTGGTGTTCTAGTACTCCAAACAAGACACACAGGCTACCGAAGAACCACTGGTGTGCAACAAGCTTCACGTTTGCAGCTACTTGAAAACCATCTTTCAATTTTATAACTTGTTTTGTGTGATGATACTGTAATGCTCAAGTTTATTTAGACATTAAGAATGAGGTCCCAGGGAACTTACCATGAAAAGTTAAATGCAACAAGGTGTGGCAACAAAACATATTGTTCAAATGAAAGATCAGTTCATAACTTCCAATTAGCACTAAACATAATTTTTTGGCAAATGACATACCAGAGTGCCAAATTCAATTATATAAAATTCGTGGGTCTGTGGTTATCACTGTGCATATGAGAGTCTTTGCATCATATTTCTTCAATGTATCAGCAATGTGGTACAAACTTTTAGTATATGTTAGGAAAGTCGATTGTAGAATGTGACATTTTTAGGACCAAGAAAAACTGTTGCAGTTGATTCCATAATTGAACACCTTTACAATACTATGATGTTTGGAGGCTTTTTTGCTTGCTTATTAAGGGTGACTCCACTTTGAATAATTCTGCACAGTGAAGTGAAAAACTTGATAAGTGCAGTATTAGTGTGAAATGCTCTTGGCAGTCTGCATGTTCAAACATCACTTTAGAGCATTTTATACTAAATATTCTACAAAAAATTGCAAGGTATTGTGACACTGACATGCTTATTTTATGATCACATATGAGTAGGGTTCTGTGTTTTAAGATTAATTATACATTTAGACCAAAGAACATTAGTCAAAAAACATTTTCACCAATTGCAGATTTATCCAGAGACCTGTTTTTGCGAGATCAACACAGAAAGTATCAATGTTTGAATAACTTGAAGCATGACTGACAAAAAAAAAAAAAAAAATGGCTTGGGCATTTCTTGCTCTAGAGGCAAGTGGACAAGCTGTCGAAAATTTTCATGTGAAGCTGAATCATGCACTACAACAACTTCAAGTTAATGTTGCCTCGTCTCGCGAGGCTGAGGTTAACGATTGCTACAAGTACTGCGAGTGAGGTCCACAATGCTGACCTAACATCCTCCTTGAGATCCAGTGAGGGCAATTTGTCAGGTCACAATTTTCTGCAGCTGCTCAGATGCACACCTGTTTCCCGGTGTGGGGTCTCACACGTGCTCTTGGGACAAAGGAACGACAACACAGTAGCGTAAACAATCAAAAGGGAATTTATTGCACCTTTCATACACTAATGCACGCTAGCCAAATCACTACGCATAGAGCATTCACATGGGCACGCGACAAATCAAGGAAGTCCCACTCACCCCGACCAGATAGCGAGTGAATATGTTCGTCGCATGCTAAATACCAATGCCTAATCGTTCACACGAGCAGTGGCGCATTCGAACGATCCGTGTTTGTCCATACTGGTGTCTTGCTCCTAGCCTCACGAGACGGTCTCGTGAAGCGTGGAGCGGTGCACGCGCGGAACGTCCGCATCGCTCACCGACCCAACGTCCAAGAGGAAGTGCCTTCTCCCTTTTGCGCCCAAGTAACCCCAATGTTAGGTGGCGTTAGCCGCGCAACACTAGCGCCATCTCTCGCAATATGCCGCCACCATAAAGCCATGTGGCAAAGCCGGATTACAGGAGACAGGAGCCATGCAGGGAAAACCACATCAGGGGACGTGCGAGAGTCGTGCATCCCCACCACTGTAATAAACCAGCGGTATTTATAGTACACTTTCTGATGACATAAATCTGTACATGTTTAGAAACATTTCTGTGGCTTAGATATATTAGCCATAAGACATCTTGCCATAGCATTTTTTGCACCTGAAACCTCCCGCTGAATAAGTGTTTCCATGGAGAATTATATTTAATTCACTGCGTGATGGCTTTGAGCTGCCTGTATCAGAGGTGTCAGAACATGCTCACATAGGCTCATGCAAGGGAAACACAACTAGCTAATTACATTCAACAATGAGGACCTGACACTCGCAGTGAGAGTTGAGCCAACTTCCAGGTGAGGTTGCTGGCGACCAAAGTTCACGCCAAAGTATATCTTGAAAACCAGCCTCAAGGTTGAGTCAGGTTGATCCTTGTGAGGTCATTTACCCACCTCCATTGCAAGATATTTTTCCTGCATAGATCAGCTCGTAATGCCACAAAGCACGCCAGTCAACGTGTGGAAGGCTTTACTTGGGCTAAACAGTACAATGGACGCATATAGTATGTACAGCATCTGTTGCACTGTAGTGCCTTCCTGCATCGGCCACTGCTATGAGTGGTAAGGATGGTCGGCAGCATCTCTGGCACTGATCTATAGCAGTACACATTATATTTATGATCAAAGAGGAAAACGCAAAACCCTACTCACGTAAACAGCCAAGGATGCACACTTTAGTGGCATGTCCTTATCTCTGTTGCACAAGACACAAAAAAATATGTGCCTGCATTTTTAAACCAGTGAGCACAAGGTTGTGATATTTAACAATGGCCAAGTTTGTATTTTGTACATCAATTTGGGCTTGCAGTTTATATAATTGAAGTCATTAATCGATCATGCTTATATACAAAGTGAAAAGAACTAAGGCATAATAATGTCAATTTCTTGCTCCACATACAAATTTCACCACATCTGTATGTACAAAAATGCTTGTGGTTCTGTCGTGTTTGCTTGTAACTATGTATCGCCAAAAAGTGCCCGTCTGCCAAAGGAAGATTTTCGGAGAGCCGTAATTTTAACAACTATGAAGAAATGTGCGCTATTTTAGAAATAAAAAGTTGCTTTCAAAGAATATTTGTCTATGTCTCTTCATTTTCCTAAAAATGATGAAAACCTTTATAAAATAATACCTTTGTAAGCTCAATGTTGTTTACTTGAACTAAAAACAAATGTGCTGCTTTATTCATTGTCCCACCATGAACCAAAACAAAAACAGGATATTACCTTCATGGACGAGAGACACTATTAAAGGTTACATCATAAAAAGAAATTGTGCAACAATTTAAAACTACCAGAGTAATCTAATCACACTGAACAGTTTTTTATAAGTCAGTTAATACTTCAAAGAACAAGGGAGATGTGCTTAATCACTGCTATCAGAAGGTACCAGTGAGTAAGTACTTTTTGCACAAACAATATGACAAGTACTTTGTGAATGCTGAAGTCACTTTTTTGCCATGTGCGGACATACAACACGCGTCAGAGTCGGCTGACATTCAGGAACAAGATGCAGCTCCACTAACTGATTATCTAGTTATATTTTTAAAAGTGACACAGCTACAAGTGGTGCTGCCTTTGCCTGCACTTAATACAGAGAGTGAAATGATTGCAATGATTGCAAATGATCTCGGCAGGCGTTACTAGATTAAAGGAAGCCTCGAGCTCATTCCCGCCGTTGCCCTGGCTGCTGGGGCCGCCGAGGACCTTCTCCATCGGCGTCGCCGCTGCTGGGAGGCGACCCTGAAAAGTTCGGAGCTGGAAGACCAACTCTGGGCCGTCCGGCAAGCCGAAGATGCCACCCGAGTCCAAGGACTTCGAGCCGACACCTGAGGCCACTAAAAGCAAAGTGCCGGCTCTTTAAATAAAGTTTGTTTCTTCTTCTCTCTGAATTCTTAGGTCCTACGAGACCATTCACCGCTATAATGAGGCACAGACGATTGCAGTTTTTGTAGACACACTGGTGACAAGACGATTAAAACCACCCACAACGAACGGTGCAAAAATTTTTTTTTTCAATAAAAATGCTTTATAAAAGAAGAATTGAACAACATAACATAGCTTTTCAACGTTTGTACTCGTGCCTTCTGTTACCAGCAGCAGCCCTGGGTGAGAGCCAACCACATGCTCACTTTCTGGAGCCCTTGCCTTGCTTCTTGCCGAAAGGGCACAGCTCCACGTTTAGACAGGTCAAACACTTGGGACCCACTGGCTTGCACACCGTCTGGCCAAACCCAACCAGCAGGTGGTTTACTTCATCCCACAGCTCTCTGCAACGAGCAATGCACAAGTGGTGAAAGCACTTAACGACCCACACTTGCCTCTATAGCAGTTAGCTTGTCAAGTGTAAAACCACCAGCTCCCTCCACAAGTTCCCTGCAAACAGGGAAGGGCTGCATGGTGCTGGCACAGTACTACCCCTGACAAGTTATGTTAGCAGAACAAATTAAATACTTTTCCATGAAGTGGTGCTGTCTATAATGAAATATGTACCAATACCTTAAACTTCTACCCCTGCATCAATGGACATAAACGTGTAGTCTGTCGCAGAAGCATAAAGGTCATTGCCTTCATTCATGCCAGGTCCTACGTGTTCAGGCATTGCTCGCTTACAATGAGCTTGGGCTTCACTATTGCTCCAAGTGAAAAGGCATCTAGTCAGTGCTCACATGAGTGCATAACTATGGTAGGCTGCAGCAGTCGAATGGATGTTAAGCTAACACTATCTAATATTTCAATGGGCACTACCTAACACCGGCGGCGGCTGGCAGCGCTCCTCATCACACCAGCGTTGTGCTGCGACATGTCAAACCCATGTTTAGTTAGAACACCGTCCAAGGAGTTCAAGCGCAACGCAAAACTTTGCTATTGCTCTCGATGCTACGTCGTTCGAGCGAAAGTGACATTTTTAGTAGTTTCCGAACTTTTCCCTTTATGCAACTTGAAAAGATGCAAGCAATAAGCTAATTTACCTAAGCATAACTCAGTGGGCACACTGGCATGGATATAGGCTTTCACCCTTTGCGGTCCTAAATTTACAGTGTGGTCCAGAAGTGGTTCGCTAGTTTTATGCATTGCAAGCAAAATACCCTCAAGTGCGAAAACATATTGTAGGATATTTATTTTTTTCTCTTTTCTCTGTTGGTACTTGAGAATGGTATGGCACTGTTCGAAGCATCCCTGAGGGGTAGCCAGAGATTTCTGGGTGTTGCAGAAAAACATGGTCTTTTTTTCTGTCTCCTTTTGTCTTTCTGTCACTGCAAACGGTGCAATACTTACTGTTTCTGTTGGGATTCTACATAAACTGTAGCCTACCGTCCAACCTTTGCTTGCACTCTACACTTGCAGATGAAGCTATTTTTTTGGATTGAGCCCTGAAATCACCTACTGGTTTGTTATCTGACAAACCAGTAGTACTAATATAATCCAGCAGAATCTACATGCTTATTTATTTGCCCATACAAGCAACTGACAAGATTTGTGTTCCAACATGAAGGGTCATGCCCAGTGCACAAGAGCTGAATGCGCAAATATTCAGAGCACGAAATTTGAGAAAGTGTTTTTGTTGCATCTTTACCACTGAACCTGAATGAATTTCAGGGGTCCAGTGCAATGATCACACAGGGAAGCATCCACTACATTTTTCATTTCTGGTGAGGATACTTTATCCATGACGAAATTTTGCTCATGCTGTGCATCAATAACTTTTGTGCTTGGGGCTGCTGTACTTCATTATATTTTGATGCCACTTCACAGACGCAAACAATGACATGTTGCAGGTCTGCTTCATAGGGACTCAAAAGTGTGCTTTCATCTCATTGTCTGTCAGGAGTGGTGTTGTGCAGTGTGCACCAAAATTAGCACATTGTCAAAAGACACAGTAATCGTATTCTCTCTGCATGATGACAAACCAACTCAGCAACACATGCTCCCCCAGATGGGACCCACCTGGGCAGCCATGCCTCCAGTGCTTTGCGTGTCTCTTCTGGTGTCTTGGTGGGTGTAGGCAGCCAGCCAAGTCTATTGGAAATGCGGTGCACATGCGTGTCGACACCAATGCCCACAGTGTGGCCCCAGCCACAGCTCATGGCCAGGTAGGCCATCTTGGGCCCAACTCCTGGCAGACTGCACAGGCCTTCCACACTGTCCGGAATGTCTCCGTCGTACTTCTCCAGTAGTACCTTAGCTGTCTGCTTCAGATGCTTGGCTTTATTCTGCAAGGCATACCATTACAAAAGACTTTACAATGTCGCCGTATAAGACCAATGAGTTCAGCAAAAATCTGCAAGGTGGCTTCATGCGAAAAATTGCCATCCATCCAGTAGCACAATGCTGCCATAGAGGGACACTAATTCAGTCTCCCTTTACATTGCATCAAGTTCCCTGTGTTCCTGGTCAACGATCAATCCAACTTCACATTCTCATCTACAAGACTACTGGTTGGGCTCAGGTGGCAGAGTGACTACCTAGGAAAGATGGTGGTTCCAGGTTTGATTACTGGACTAATAAGAATTTTATGTCAGCTCCAAGCAGATGTATTCATTTTGAGACAAGGATGGCTTCCTTTACAACATTCTGCCACAGTTATGTGGACAGCAATTTTTCCGGCGACGACACAACTACAACGGAGCACCTCTAATTTATCTTGCACTTTCACTGGAACTTTTGCAGACACCACGTGCACTTTGGACTCTCCATTTTCCCCTAGTATGTAGTGAGAAAGAAGATCATAGGTGGAAACGAGAAAGAAAGGTTGCAGCAGAAAAACAACTGGCAAGTTCAAATTCAACATGCTAACTTATACTAAAATTACTGTAGTGCACCTGGTAATGCAAGGTACAGAAATATGTGGCGCCGTCTGCCTTGTGTCCCTTACATGTCCCCTCACCAGGCCCCCCACGAAGTTGTAATCCAGGGAGCGTTCTCTTCAGAAAGGGGTTTACTGGAAGCAGAGATAAAAGCAAGCTTGAGCATTCACTTTCTGATGTGAACAATATGCAGATGATGACATTTTGTGATAAGCACAAGCACTGTCCATCCCATACACGTTGCAGAGCCACTGCAGCACCACAATATTGTTTGGTACTTATGGGGCAATGGTACCTTGTGTACCTAGGTTTCACATGTTCTGCAGCTTTTAGGACCGTGCACAACATAAGTGAATTTTCCTAGAACAACATACGAAATCCAAGGTGCTTTTCTAGTATCTTGGATCTGACAGCATGTGCATTTGGCATCAAGAATGATACAATACAATGGTAACTTTACTAGCATTTGTGGAAGTTCCACTTGATTTACGGTAAGAAATCTAGAGCACACAGTGAGTTTGTAGTGTCAAGGTGTACAATATTTCAGGAGGCTGTGTCAACGTGCGACCAGCATGTATCATGTGGCATTTATTTGTGGTTAGCTGTGGCGCACAACAGTTAACTTGCACAAGCCTTGGGATTGTGTCGGCAAGTAATGCACTATGCAGTGGGCCTTGCCAAGAGCAGACCAGGAGAGATGAATTCTGGTGAGACAGCCTCCGGCAGCTATGTCACATGCCCTCCTGCTAGAGCAGAAACAGTCAGCAGAAAGTGTAAGCCAGGCACTCTGCAGAAGCAGTTCAGTGTAGCTCCCAGTTCACCAGATGCAGTTCACTGGGAGGGACCAACAGATGTAGAAGCCCGTCATAGCATGTGAAGTGACAACTGCATCATCATGCAATCACTACGACTCCTTCCAAGCATCGCTTTTCTGATGGCTTCCTAGGCACAGATTTAGTGTCTTAACGCACAGTACTTTTACATCAATAATCCAATGTGCAGTTTCTTTTCTCATTGATTAGATTTCTCTGTGTGATAGCTGGTGGCATCACACCATTAGTTGGCATAGGCTGTCATATTGTGTCACCGCCCTTTTGCACTACTGTGTCCTTCACAATAGGCAACCAACTAGATCAAAAATTTTTACTTCATAATATTCCAGGCAACCTAGAAGCAACCTCCACAATTCTCTTTCCATCTCACACTAGCGATATAAGTTTACCACCAAATTGCCATTTTGTGAGCACTAAAGCACCAAAATCATACTGAAAAAGTTTCAAGCAATATTCCATGCCTGAAGCAGCATCTTGTGAACAGTGGCAAGCATAAAAATAACAATACTTCCTCATTTTACATGATGCTTTAGAAGACAGGCCCCTCAGCACGTGTATACAAAACCAATGTGCACTGTTGTGCCAGGTTGCACTAATATTTAAATAAGATTATAATGAGCTTTAAAGAGCTGTGATGATGTCTGAACTAGCTTGGGTGGAAACTGAAGTGCCTTGATGACTGTTGTGACACACTTTCTAGCAGTCATACGTTTCATCAAAGCAATTTTACTTGAGATACATTTGCGAGACAAATGTTTGTGCAATACACTCTTTTCTTGCAGTGCAGATCACATACAGGAATTGCTCTGAAACCTTATAACAGAACACCTGCAATTTTGGTTAAGGGAAGAGATGGCATGACACATTGGTTGCTGGCTTTTGTGGAGATAACTGTAACGCAAGCAGGTGTTGCTTGCCATCTGGCCAAAATCGCAGGGATATTTTTCACCTCATGTGAACGGTTATAGGATGGAAAAACAATAATTCCTTATTGAATAACTTTTCTTTCCTGAAGCAAAAGATTTCAATTGAACTTACAACAACCTATGTATGTGGGCTCAAATCCTCCAAAATTATTTTCACATTACTAGCCACACTGGGGTAAAATTTGTGTGGTTGTTATTAAAAAGTGAAATGGGCATCTAGTGTAAAGAACGCCTTCATATCCGTGTTATGTCAGAGCGCATCCTATGACATAGAATTTGAACCATCACATTGTATGCCTCGTAATGTAGCTGAGTAAATTGCAAGAATGGCACATGCAATTTGTGCATTTGAATGGATGCAGTTGTATTTGAGTTCGTTGGAACAAACAGTCTCACTGGAGAAATCCATGCAGAGTGTTGTTTTCAAAGGGAGAGATTTTCTGGTTGGACAGCAGCTGCCCAGTTCAGCATCTTGTTCTGATTTAAATGAATGGTTCACAGGAAGATGGAAACTTGATGTCATCGACAGTCTGCAAACAAGGGCACTTGTCTTTGTGAAGGCAACAGCTGTTTTCCTTGGCAGCATGCACTTACACACTGCCCGGCTCACCCTCCCTTCAGGGGTGAAGAGCATAAGTGCATAGGAGAGAGTAAGGTGAAGGATTATTAATGAGGGCAGTGTGTGAAGCAGCCAGGGCCATAACTAGGGGTGGGGGGTCCTGACCCCCCCCGAAATTTTTTCAGGCTTTAACTTTTTGGGTGATACTAAAATATTTACATGCCTTCACAGCGACCACCAATTGCTAAAATTTTTCATACACTAACTTTCCTGATATTACTTCCCTCAAGCCTTCCCTTCTACAAGACCACCTCTCACGCCCGCCCACCTTGCACAGCCTTGTACCTCAGCCTCCCGTTCCTTCGCATGTCATTTCTTTATTTTCGTCTTTCGCCTTGTGGTGGCTCCTTTATTGGTTCCCGATGCTTTCCCTGCCTGTTGACACTCGAGAAATTCTCTGCCTGTGCAGACCGCGCTTGTCGGCATCGAGTCCCTGTGAAAAATGCATACGTCTCTTACAATGGCAGCGGCGAGCTGTCTGCAGTCATTTGCGGAACAATTACACACCGACACATGTCGCTCCTCCCCATTTCCCAGGTCTTGCCACAGAAAAAAAAACAAGCCTAAGCAAACATTAAAGGATAGCCGCGGTTGTGGTGAGAGGAAGGCATTCAAAGCAATTCCACATGGCAGCGAACACACGCCGTCAAAGGATAATTGCTGCCGCTGGGGATGCGCGGATGTGAAGAACATAGTGAAAAAGATGCACCAAGTGGTCCCAAGCCGTGTGTAGCGCTACGCAGGCCACAGAAGTGGTTTAAGCTTTGCCAGCCTGTCGACAGCAAGCACACAGCTCTGCCCTGTATGGCATGCTGAAAACAAAAACGAAAATAAAACCTGGAGGGTGGCATGAGGGGAGAAAAAAGAAGGTGGCTTTTCTGTGCCTTCCATATAAGATAGAAAAAGAAAATGGACAAGAGAAAGAACAACCAAAAACTTGCTGCAATGAAGCCAACATTTCCCTTCCTGCTGGATTATCAAAAGAAAGACTGTTGTAGTAAAATGTGGAGCCCAAGTATAATCTGCAGTTACAAGCGCGGTGCAGGAGAAGGTGTCAGGGTAGATTCACTGCACGTTCATTCTCTCTCCATTCGTCCAACGTTTTCGCCAGGCAATCACAAATGTGTCTCTTTGGAGTCGCTGGCCACTTATGTTTGCGTGCACAGGATTGCGGTAGCAAAATGAAAAGACACGCTGGAACAACCAAGCAAACGAAACTTGCATCTTGCTTCAGGAAAGCCCGAACGGATGAAACAGGCAGGGAAGATGATATATCTCCGTCAATGGACAAAACAGCCCCTTTCTCTGCACAGTCAGAAAGCCAAGCGCGTCGGACCTTCTGTAGCAACTCAGGAAAATGCGCAGGCATATGTGAATCATCCAAGAATGAATCGCAGAAGACCCTAAAGAGCGACAAGCACGCACCACCGCGAAATAATAGCGGCCGCCATGCAGCTCCAAGTGACCTTTGCTCTACAGTCAGTGCCGTGCAAAGTGACGCCTTCACCACGGAGCAATACCCAAGCAAGGTGAGTGGCATGGCACCTACACATTCGCCTACCCTCGGTGAGACCAGAGTGCAATATTTTTGACTTGGGGCTTTTTGTCTCAAAGACTAAGCATGTACTTGATCCAGAGGCGGTGGAGAGGCTGCTGCTTGATCCCTGGACCCCTTTGGCTAACTATGATTATCCAGCCACAGAGAAAAGAAACGAAGTTCCAACATCACTGGGTAGATCGTTACCCATGGCTTGTTTATTCAGAGAACCTTCAAGGAGCGTTATGCAAATATTGCGAGTCTTCGCAGGTGAGTGTGCAGGAAAAAGGGGAGCACCAGTGCTTGGGTTGCTTTGTAACTAAGGCATTTACCAATTACAAGAAAGCTATGCACTCCTTTAAGAGCCATGCATCCAGCAGTTACCACGCCATGTCAACAACGCTATCTGAGAACTTTCTAGCAGACTGGTCCTGCTCACTGCATGGCATCTTAACACAACTTGACCATGGCATTAAAAAGTTGTCTGCGACTTGCCTCAAGCGTGTGATCATGTAAAGAATGTTATAGACGTTTTTTCAAAAAAAAAGGGCGAGTGCGGAAACAGAATTCAATCAGATTTTTCAGAAGTCACTCTTTTTGCTGCAAATCACAAATGTTGATATGGCCCTATCACGCATCACAGGAAGGCAGATGCAAAGAAGCAACGTACTTTCTGCTACACCTGAAGAACACTACCGTAGGAATGTGTATTTATTTGCCTTTGCTGGTAGACTTCGAAAATAAATTAAGAGAACATGCTGCTGCCGAAATTCTGTGCATCGGCTAGCCTTGCTGCTATTGATGACGCAGTGAAGTTTTATCTTGGTGACATTCCTTTGGATGATGCCATCGAAGCAGAGTTGACACTGTGGATGAGCAAATGCTGCCAAATCAAAGAAAGGGCTCGCCCAGCTTGCGCTTTGCAGGCCTTAGGGATGTGTAACCACAACTTTTTTCCTAACATCCACAGCCTGCATTCTATCCTGGTGTCATTACCCGTGTCAGCGTCGACCCTGGAACGGACTTCCTCGACACTGACAATTCTGAAGAGCAACCTCCGGAATCGTATGAACCAAGACAGATTGACCGGACTAGCACTGCTCAGCGTCCGTCGAGAAATTGAAGTGACCACAGAACAGGTCCTCACAGACTTTCGCAAGTTGCCCAGAAGGAAGAACTTCCTTGTTTAAACTGCTCTCAATATTTCAAGAGTACATTACAAGCTAGCCCCCAGTAGCCCAAGCTGCAACCCTTCTATGCTCTCAGCAATTCCGATGAAACTTCTCAGCAAGCAGAATGTGCAAACGGTAACAAAAAGATCCAAGTGTCGAGCTATTTGTTTGTTTGCTTCTAAACATTAATACCTTTCTTGTATCGCGGTTACATAGTGTTGTTATGTCAGGAGCCGTTGGTAAAAAGGGATTGGTATCTCGTCAAAACAAACAGAACATTGCAAAACAATTAACATATGCACAAATAATGGGTCAGCACGTGCAACAAAGTGCAAAAAATGTAATTAGATCTACCATCTAAGTGTATGCATTCATCTACATAGAAATTGCAACTAGCGTTCAGAACTGCAGCAAAAAACACATTTCGCTGACTGTGGAAAACTATTTTGTGCACAGCTCCCAATATATAGGCACGGTGCACGATAACGGCAGGGCAAAGGAAGTTAGTTTTCGTTCATGAAACAAAGGCTGCAGTGTCCCCGGCTTCATTGGTGTTATAGTCCAAACCTTTATTTCTTGCCTTAACGAGAATTTAAGCTTAACACACCAATTGTTTTTTACTTATTTAGGTACAACAAATTTAAAAGTACCATCTAATTATTATATGTAAGCGATGTGCTTGATTCACGCACGAAAATTGGCAAGCAAAAATCTTTCAAAATGACAGCCGTTTTACCCACAACCCCCACTCCCCGAAAGATATTCCTGGGTACGGCCATGGATGCAGCTTCTAAGTCGAGAGTGACAAAATGAAAAAACAGTGAAGATTCCCGAGATGTTTTCAATCCAGTGGGCTTTGTTTTCCCAGGACAGGAAGTGTCCAGTGATAGACCTTGCACATAGAGTCGAATCTCGCTAATTCGAACACGCTTAATTCGAACTTCCGATTTATTTGAACTGACGCTTTGGTCCCGTCAAAGTTATGTGTATTCCAATGGGCGAAAACGCCCAGTAATTCGAACGCGCAAGTATTTGCGACGGTTAATTCGAACATACCTTGCTCCAACAATGCTTTCGGCAGCGTGCCAAATCACATGGCGGCGCCTCCGACCAGCATTGCTCTGACCCCGCCGTGGAAGAAAAGCTTAGCAGAGATTCATCAACGCCGCGCGCGATGAAGATGAAAAAAAAAAAAAAAAAAGTCAAAACCATTATGAACCCTGATCAAAGGACTCCGGCGACAGCACGGACCGATCTGGTACTCTGGTACGGCTGCACAGACCGTCTCTTGGAAGCGATCCGCGAAGCGGACAGGAAGTGCCGACTGCTGATAACTCCGTGCTCTGTGTTTTCGCCACTTCGTTTGCGTTGAAGCGCCAGGCTGCAAGTCGCTCGCTGCTGCGGGCTCTATCTTGAAAGCGATCGTCTGACACGAGGGACTGACGCACGGACAGTTCTCGTTGGGTAAGCCTAGAAATGCTTACGCATTTAAAAACCGTGCCGAAAATTTCACTCTCTCTCAAATGGCAAGGTCGCCGTTTCCGGCCGTTCGCTCCCCTCGACCTCCCTCTCAACTTTCTCGTAACTCTCTCACCTTCGACAGTGTCCGCGTGCACGCGCTCGCCTCTGCGCCGGCGCCAGCTTAATTAGCCTGCTCTCTGAAGTTTGCTGCCGATATTGGAAAGTGAGCGTCAGTAAGCGCACCCAGGATCTCTGCCAGGTGGGGGGGGGGGGGGTAAACTTTTGTGTGTGTGGGGGGGGGGGGGGGGAGTAGCAACCATTTTGCATAATATGCAATTTCCTTGCTTTAGCCAGAGGAATCCAACAGCAAATAAGATGCCTAATCATTATAATAATGACACCAAGGATGATGACGATTTTTATTTCTTCAGCATTTTAGTCAAAGTAATTTAAGAGTGAATTAAAAAATACAAGACGTTTTGTTAATACAAGATATACAAGAGCTTTTGTTAATCAGGAAAATTCGAGCTCAAGCCACCTCCTGAATTGTAATGACATGTGGACAGAGCATTGAAGGTACACGTTGAACTGGTGGGGCTGGACGCGCAGAGGAGGGGGGGGGGGGGGGGAGGGTAATTTTTAGATCTGAGCCTCACGCTGTCAGAGGAACATATTTGCTGGGCCTACCATCCCCGATCATGCAAAGAGTTTATGCCCTATGATGCAGCCCACTCAAAAGTAATTAGGAGAGGCATTGCTTCTATGTGCTTGGAAGGTGCACTAGCAAGATCGTGCCCCCACAGGATGGCGGAGAGCTATGACAGTCAGGTCAACCAGCTCTACTCAGCTGGGTATCCCTTGCTCCGTCGTTGGTGCTGTAGCTGAAACGCTCCTTCAAAAATTGAAAGAAAAAAAGAAGGAACGGCAACTGATGGAAACAAGGCCAATAGTTGTACCCTATGTACATAAGGTTGCGCACAATCTTAAGAAGGTAGCGAATAGGTACAATGTCCCAGTGGTCCTCTCTGCACCAAGGAAGTTGTCAGGCCTGTGCCCACGGACTTCAAAAGCGCCCAAACCGCCTATAGGTGGCAAGAGGCATGTAAATCCAGACGTCACCTGTGCAGTGGGTGTGGTTTATGAAATTCTGCTCAGCTGCGGCAGGGTTTACATCGGCCAAACGGGCCGATGTGTTAACGACAGAGCGAGAGAGCATGCACTTTCCATTAAGAATAACCTTTCGACACATTTACCTGTGCACTGCAAAGCATGTAAATGTAAGGCAAGATTTAAGAAAATCAGCATTCTGGGTAGAAGCAACGAGGTGCTGGCACGAGAAATGCTCGAGGAATATTACATAAAAAGAAAAAAAGATATCTGCATTAGCGATACGTCAGTGGTGTTGCGTGGCGCTGAGTTTGACTTTTTTAGATGCTTTTTAAACTAGCACATGTTTCTTATTGACTCATCTAGGGTGGTGTGATAAGCGGAACCTTGCCGCGCATGTGTGGCTTGGCTATATATTGCGATGCTTTCTCGGAATAAAGTTAGTTGCGAGTGACGCTCTTTCCTTTCGCCTGTCTTTTTTCCATGGTGCGTTGCGTCTTTTCGATGCATGAAGCATGTACCAACTAGCCCAACAACAAGTTTTATTAAGAGTGAGTACCGCTCGTTACACTGTGACCAAGGTAGTAGAGCTGTTTCCTATGATAGCAAATTTCTCGCACATATCTACACACATCAACACCAAGTCGAACTCAAACTTACACCCACTCTATCGCTTACGAATCAAGAATAAGTGAAGGGGCACATTTTTGAATCAGTGTGCCAAAACATATAGGTGATGGACTACAACAACAGCACACGAATGTTTGAAGATGAATGTTTCCTGTCGATCCAGAAAGTAACTATTAAAAATACGTCTTTGCTACAAGCTATTACAAAGTACAGAACATTACGTTCCAAGTCTCATGTGCAGCAAGAGACTTGCCATTAGGCAGAAAATAAACAATCAGATAGTGATCACACTGAGGAAGTTTACTAAATCAGAAACATGACAACCCGCTGCTTCAAAGTGTTAGAGGAATAAAGAACGAAGAGCAAAACTGCTTCTGCTTCAATTCAAAAGCGGAAAGTTTGCACAGCTTCGAATACATATCTAGCCCCGCTTCTATTGTACAAGGACTGTATAACTGCTCGCACAGTTTGGACAAGGCGTAATGAGCTAAAAACACGCGCGCTTGCATGACCTCTGAAGTTGTGGCCAAAGCTTTGTGTCATGCACCCAGTCACCATCCACAATATTCACCGAAACAAAGGTTTACTGAGCCGAACCGGGCTTCACACTCATTGATTGTAAACACAGAGGCAGCTGAGGCACGCAATTGACGCGTAACCACATGAAGGTGCCAATGGGATCACCACGAGAAGTGTCTATACACTTGCAACATAATACTGTGCCTGTAAATAACATATAAGTGTACAGATCTGCCTGTTTTCATAAAAGAGAAATAGCACGAAATGACTCATTTCTTTATCACATGGTCAAACTGTTGCGTCATTATGCTCCGTATGAAACCTATAAACCTAACACTTTTGTTTTAACCCGCCATAGAACAAATTATAGTGTCCAGGTGTTAAAATACCCCTTGCGAATATTTTTCAATAGTGAATTGTACGAGTGCTAGAGAACTTTGTCCTTTTATGTCCGCTGCAACCTTTTGTAAGTTAGAATAGCTTCCCCCCCCCCTTTTTTTACATATATATAATTTTACACACACACACACACACACACACATGTATATATATATATATATATATATTCCAGTATTGCCGATCCAGTATATCCAGCCACAACACAGAATTGCGGAAATTAAAAGAAAATCGCCAGAGCATGAAATCAGTGAGACGAAAACTTGGCATAGGACAGGGCAAGATGTATGCAATGGAAGATAAGCAGGGTAATGCCATCAGCAATTTTGATGATGTTACGCTAAAGCTACGGAAGGACGGAAGAAGAGGAGAACGAAGTGCACTTGTCTTTGGAGCGACTCGGTGTCGGCGCGGCAACCCTTCGCCCCTTTTCATCGATTCATCTTTAAATAAACGCACCCCATCGTGACAGTTTTGGTGGAGGTGCAGACTAAAAGCAGCAGAAGAATTCTGTAATGGCATGTACAGCACCCAGAGCAGCCACGAAACCTT
Source organism: Dermacentor silvarum (assembly GCF_013339745.2). Lineage (NCBI taxonomy): Eukaryota > Metazoa > Arthropoda > Arachnida > Ixodida > Ixodidae > Dermacentor > Dermacentor silvarum. The sequence continues at coordinate 5,275,196 of NC_051161.1, forward strand.
CATTGGAAGCAGTGATGAACAGGATACAGAGGCTCCTTCTATAACTAGCAATGAAGTTAAAGGGTGTTGCAAGACATGCCCCGGGACAAAGTGGCAGGAGAAGATGAAATAACAGTCAATTTAATCAAAGATGGAGGAGATATCATGCTTGAAAAGCTTGCTGCCCTTTATACGCTATGCCTCACGACTTCAAGTGTACCAGAAAGCTGGAAGAATGCCAACATTGTACTCATCCATAAGATGGGACACGTTAAAGAACTGAAGAATTATAGGCCTATTAGCTTGCTTTCGGTACTTTATAAAATATTCACCAAGATAATTTCCAAAAGAATCAGGTCAATACTTGACTTCAATTAACCAAGAGAACAGGCTGGCTTCAGAAAGGAATATTCTACAATAGAATATGTCCATGTCATCAATCAGACAATTGAGAAGTCTGCGGAGTACAATCAAGCTTTCTGTATGACTTTTATAGATTTTGAAAAGGCATTTTATTTTATTCAGTAAAGGTACCAGCAGTCATAGAGGCATTTTGTAATCAAGGAGTGCAGGGGGCATACGTGAATATCTTGGGAAATATATACAAGGATTCCACAGCTACCTTGCTTCTCCACAAGAAAAGTAAAAAATTACCTATCAAGAATGGGGTCCAGGCAAGGAGACACAATCTCTCCGATGCTATTCACGGCATGCTTAGACGAAGTATTCAAGCTATTAGAGTGGGAAGGCTTAGGAGTGAGGATCAACGGCGAATATCACGCCAACCTTCGGTTTTCAGATGACATTGTCCTGTTCAGCAACACTGGGAATGAATTGCAACAAATGATTCAGGACCTTAACCAAGAATAGTCTAAGAGTTGAGGTTGAAGATTAATATGCAGAAGATAAAGGTAATGTTCAATAACCTGGCAAGGGAACAAGAATTGATGATAACCAGTCAGCCTCTAGAGTCTGTGCAGGAGTACATTTATCTACGTCAATTACTCGCAGGGCATGATCTTGATCATGAGAAGGAAATTTACAGAAGAATAAGAATGGATTTGAGTGCATATGGCTGGCATTACCAAATCCTGACTGGGAGCTTACCACTGCAGCTGAAAAAAGTGTACAATCATTGCATTTTATCGGCGCTGACATAACATGCTATGGGGCATAAACTTGGAGGTTAACAAAGAAGCTTGAGAATAAGTTAAGGACCGTGCAGAGCGATGGAAGGAAAAATGTTAGGCATGACGTTAAGAGCACGGTGTGAATCGGAGATCAAACAGAGATAGCCGACTTTCTAGTAGACGTTATAAGAGAAAAAATAAATAAAAAATGGAGCTGAGCAGGCCATGTAATGCATAGGGCAGACAACCGGTGGATGGTAAAAATTAGGTAGGGTGATGAAATTAGGAAATTCGCAGGTGTAAGTAGGAACCAGCTAGCGCGAGACAGAGGTAATTGGAGATCGCTGGGAGAGGCCTTCGTCCTGCAGTGGGCATAAAAATAGGCTGATGATGAAGATAATGATTGCAGTGCATGATATGATTGCGGTGCTTCTTTTATGTTTAACATATTTATTATGCCGCTTTCATGTTTTCGACTGCTTTTCTGTGTTCCGCAGCTTATCATCCCATAACCGACGCCCCGAGTGCAGGGCATCGGATCTGCCGGATCGAGACACTACGACAGACACACTGCAACAACAATCACAATGGTTGTGGGGCGATCACCTGACCACGTTCAGAGACCTAACCCAACACTACAGACTTGAAAGACGCAAATTCCCGCCACCGCACGTTAAATTAAACAGGAAAGAGGCCGTAAACTTACGCTTACTACAAACACACAGTTACCCTAGTCCGGCAGTCTTACGCCACTGTTACTCGAGCTTATATCCGACTGATGCGTGTGAAGCGTGCAGACACAGAACAACACTGCGACACATGCTCTGGGAATGTGCCGGCAACAACGGTACTGAAACCCCTGCCGTTCGCAACGTGCCCATAACGGCAGGCTTTACTAGATTAAAGGAAGCCTCAAGCTTGCTCATTCCCGCTGTTGCCCCGGCTGCTGGGGCCGCCGGGGACCTTCTCCGTCGGTGTTGCCGCCGCTGGGAGGCGGCCCTGAAAAGTTCGGAGCTGGAAGACCAGGTCTGGGCCGTCCGGCAAGCCGAAGATGCCGCCCGAGTCCAAGGACTTCGAGCTGACACCTGAGGCCACTAAAAGCAAAGTGCCGGCTCTTTGAATAAAGTTTATTTCTTCTTCTTTTTTTGCTTTTGTCTGTTCTTATCTGCTTGATATGTCAGTATCACAGTGCATATTAAATGCCTATGTTAACTTGAACATAATTATTACTTTTTATGGTGCTCCAAAATTTTTTTCCCATTACTGCTGACAGTGTTTTTTTTTTTTTTTATATTTTAAGGCGACACGTCGTTGAGCAGCAAACGTCATCACTCTTGCTGCTATAGGTTGGTAAGGCCTGTCAAATTTTTTTCTCATAAAAAACTGAAGTAAAGCTTTTGATTGATTGATAATTGATGAAAGGAGAAAAATTCGTAAAAACAAATGGTTCTTAAAACTGGAAAAAAAGAGGGGAGGGATACCATTAGCTGTGTTAACACTGTCTGTTGTATTGCAAGTTAAGCACTAGCATTTAAATTCTTGTTGTTATTATTATAACAAATAGATTCCATAGCTCCTTTTGAAACATTAATGCCTGTTGGCAGCAGTGAGTTGAACTTGTGGACAATATATCACATGTTTTTCTCTCTTGAAGAATGATAGTTTTAGCGAATAATATTTGAATTTATGACTTTGTGGGCTGAAATGTTCCACAACATTGTTTCATCACAGTGTCTTATGCGCCAAGCAGAACACGATAAGAAGAGGATGGACAATGGTGCTTCAGCCATTGGCAAGTTTGTTGGCTGCAACCATACAATGTCTATTTAACATAACATTCACTGGATGTTCCGTTTCACCGATGCGTTATTGTTTGCAGCAGAATGAAAATTCAAGCATATAAATGACGTTAGAGGTAGAGCAGGTAAAGCTGGACTTAATTTCATGCACATATTCATTAGTGGTTTAACGTTCATGTTGTTTTCAAGGTGTTTGCAGGTCTTACACCTAGGATGGGAACGGCCCGTTAAGTTAGTAGTTCATTCAGGGTGACTTTCGTGAGCCAATAACATGTCTTTAATGTTTCTATCACATTGATATTATTGGATAATATTTCTGTAGAACATCATTTATGTTTGGAAATGCAGCCAATTGGATAGTCTTTTAGGCTGGGCTAGTAAAATGCAAGGGTTCCTTTTGCTCGATTCTAGCACTGATGGCATGCAAAAAGGAATGGCATTAGAATAGACTCATTTCATTACCTTGGCCATGTTTTCTAATGAATATCGCTCTCCTTACCAACCTAGACGCATGCTCGTAGGGTTGATTTAGAGTGATTTGTGGATAATTTCTTTCAGCTAACGCTACTGTAAGGTTATTTTTAATTATGAATGTAATCGTCATCGCTACAGATTCTTCTTATGAATTTTGTCCATCTGATAAAGATTCCTTACTGATAGTGTTGCATATGATTAGCGTAACTGTGTAGTATAATAATGCCAACTATAGAATAATGGTATAGTATGCTCTAGCTTCACCCTATAGGGGGAGGGTGAGCTGCGTACATAAGCATTGCCAAGAAAACAGCTGCTGCCCTGTTTTGTTGTCGAAACATGTTCTTGTCGAAACATAGGCTTCCCTTGTTTAACAATGTCGATCTGTTCCAGTTTTGGAGCTCAAATGCTATGTCACGAAATCTTCGTCAACCAGCTAGAAGAGGTTTAACTTCAGATGTCGGGACCTGGTAATAAAGTACACATGATGCCATGGCAGTGCTCACCTTGTAAAAGCTAACAGGGTAGATGAGTTGTTCAATCTGCTTTTCGTCAGCTGCTGCCACACTTTCTGGAGTCAGGGCAAACTCACGGAGGCGTCCCACCGCTGCATGTGTCACTTCATCTTTTGTCTGGCTCGACAACATCAGTGAAACCAAAAGCTGGTAACGAACAAGCTGCAATATGAAATGTTTCATGAATTCTGTGAAACCACACATGCCTTTTAATCATTGTCACAAAGTGTCACACATGCTCAAGTGCAGTCCACATACCGAATGTTGCGTAAATAGAAGCACTATAGGTATACATGGCTTCATACCAAACTGCTCACTCACCCATGCTCATATTTCACACATATGTGATATTTTGGCAGTGCATCAGGGTGAATTACTTGCCTGCTTTGTCTGGAATAAATTACAAGTACACGTAGCCTGTAGCAATGCCAGACAAAAAAAAAAAAAAAAACCTTCATTTCGCTGCAACATAACAGTTGCACCATCTGTCACTGTTAGGCACGATCGCAGACAAGATGTGATACGCACTACATTTCACCATTATAGCAAGAAGTACCACCACCATTACGTTTCTGAAGAATATAAATTTTTGTCAGGTGTTGCAACAGTTATTTATTTTGGACTAAGCCAGGCAGGTAATGCACCCCAACACGGTATTGCACTGCATGCAATGCCAAAATGTCATTTCTGTGAGAAATTTGAATGCAAACATGCCAGCTATTTAGTTGGAAGAATCATGAGTACTACCTGACACTCGGTATTTATGTGTCATTCAGTACAAGCAGCTGCTTAAGCCTAAGGCAGGAAGGCATGTGTACCAGTTTCATTTTAGTCTTGTAAGCATCAAACTACAGGCAGCAACAAGTCAAGAATGCAAGGAAAGGAAAGTTGAAAAGAGGGGACAAGTGGAAGCACAAGTAGGAGACTGCACACACAGCCCACTCTGGTGATTTTTACTGCCTAGTTGCGGGGAAAAGAAAGTATGAAAAAATAAAAGGGGTGTACTTAGTTTTGGGTTGCTCATTACGGCCAGTGGAGGCTATTAAAGGGCCTGTCTACCACTCAGAACCCCTTCTTTTGATTGTGGTGAGAATGAGAAGACTGTGCTTCACTTCATACTGATGGAAACGAGCATGCTTGTACCCCACAGACATAGAAATATACATTAAATATTTTATTTTGCTCTGAAAGTGGTGCAAGAATGACCTGTGGTATCGCTCAACAGTGAAACAGTGCAACCAATCCGTATACCCTCACGCAACCAAAAAAATGCACAGGGAGAATTATCCTGCTTGTACACAAAATTGCACTGCCTGAAATAGCATTTTATAACTTGAGGTATAGTGCAAAAAGGCACGTAGGACAACAGAGGAGATGAAGACAGACCGCTCTTCTGCTAACTATTCTTTGCTTGAGAGAGCAATTTCTTTAATTTCCAGCTAGAACGTGTTGAAAAGTGGCGCCACCTTCTGCAAACAAACGGACTCATGGAATGGAGTGGTGCATCGATGCATGGCCTCCAAGAATGCTATTGCATCTGGTAATCGGTGTTGTCGGTATCCGTACACAGTTCTAAGAAGACGCTGCACAGATCGAAAAATTCCGTTTTAAAGATTTCTACTCACTTTCCACAGAAACCAGTGCATGTATAGAAACCTCAAATGGTAAGCTCTTTAGTGCACTACAAAATAGAAAAGATGCGTGATAACCGTGTATTGGAGCCGTCGCTCTCTTTGTTAGACTGAGACGCAAATGCTCAGTAATCTATTCCATGTGACCTAATGAAATGTGCATCCTGATGGTGTTTTTTTTTCTTCTTAATTCTAATTTGTTTTTGTTTTTCGTTTTCTTCTTAATAAACTTCAGTTGTTAGACAGAGTGCTCGTCCTGTGTACTTCCTATTTGTGTTGCCGTCGTTTTCCGTGCTGATTCAACGAATAAAAAATGAACAGTCGTTGAAAAACTCGGTAGACAGTCCCTTTAGGCAACAGATGGGGCAAACAGGCATTTTAATGGCATTTACTAGACACTCAACACCGTGTTAGCTCCTGCAGAATCCGGGCTGATGCCCGGAACCCACTTAGCATAACCACTTGATTGACAGTGGGAAAAATCACCTTACTTTTCCTCTCATTAATTCCATGAGGCACATGTGGAACAAAGGACGAGTGGCAGCCAGTTCTGATATTTTTTAGGAAGGAGCATATGATCCACCTTATTTCTCCTCACTAGTGCATATAACAGACATATGTTATTTGCTCTGGACTTTCAAGGATAAGATTCCCTCTGCTTATATGTGCGGGTGTTTTCAAAATCAGATTGCGAGAGCACGACACACTTTCAAAGGAGCGACCTGGCAGTAGAACATGACTAGTGAGTGGTTGAACCACTCAATTGTCACACACACATGCATTCGGTGGTTATATGTACCACAGAAGAAGCAGAAGCAAGAGGCAGGAAACAGGAAGAAAAAGCCACGACTCTCCACCAGGGGGGAGTGCCACCTCCACAAGCAAAGATGACTTGGACTAGATGAATAAAGTTTTCTTTTTCATCTCGAAAGTTCGTCTTGAAGTTCATCTATCAATTCATCTAGTCCAAGCTCATGCACATATTTGAGTATTTACTCCAACCGACACCGCATGAAGCAGTGCAAGACTTACTGTGCCTAATATTGCACATGCTATTACCTCACTGCTTTCATTTCGGGCAATACTGCAATTTTTTATACTGTGATGTGAAAAAGCAAACCTCCATGCACACACACTACGCTCCCTTGGGAGAAAGTGGGTCAGGTTAATCAATGGGTGCAAGGAGTTGAAATTAAAATGAAGTGCGAATGGCTTTGTTTATGACCAGCCTACACAAAGATATATCATGCACTAAGAAATATTCTGTAAAATATTGGATTGATGAAGTAACTTTCAAGGAAGGGAATTTCTAATGATGCCATGAAGATGTTAGCATAATTAAGAGTGTTGGTTCACATATATACAAGAGAAAGCTAGGGTTATTTTTTCATTTCCATTCATGTAACCAGGCAGCTCCAACTAAAACAAAAGGCAAGTTTCTCATGACAGCTCTTTTCTGAATTTATGGTAAGCACCAATCATTGACTTGGCTCTTGTAAGCAGATATATTATGCATGTTTTCACTGCAGCTCTAGCAACACACTAAAAATGCTCAGGCATTACAAAAGCAAACACTAGTCAGATGCAACAATTCATATTGTTTCAGCTACACGTGTGTGCGTGTGTGAATGTATCAATAAGGCATCTTTTGATGAACTAGTTGGTGCCATGCATGCAAATAAATCCATGCCACACAAGAAGGCAGACAGAATGTTGCACTACTCCTGTCCAAGTCTCCTTGTGTACTCTCAACCCACAGTATCTGTGTCCCAATCAATGTTTTAAGAGGTGCAGGAGGTAAGGGTGGCTATTGTCGAGACGAGAGGAACGACGCGACCTTTGGCTGAGCTGGCAACGAACGAAGTGCCCGGCGCTGTTTATTGTCATGGTATATATACACAAATGGAATGGAACCACTTCAGTGGCGCCCTCTGTTAGAGGGGTAAGCAGCGTTAGTGTTAGTGGTGTTAGTGGCGCCACCGTGGGCTAGAATGCAACACAACACAACACTACATCTTCCTTTCCGAGGTTAGATTTATAAGTTCAGTCTCTTGGGTGGCACCACACGCCTTCCAGACCTTGTAACCTTTTCGGGGATGCCACCCGTGTCCTGCCTGGCACTGCTCTCGTGCTTGCCGGGTGATGCTTGCTCCTGGCTTGGCCCCGGGCTTGGAAATAAGGTTGGAGATGTCAGGTTTGGTTTATCGGGGGATGATGCACTTGAATCTGGAGTGGGCTGCTCGATTGCAAAAGACACCAGATACCGTCATTTCTCTGCATTACACCCCTGGGTGTTTCCACGATGTACGAGCGTGGCCACTGGGCTCTGCTGAGAACCTGAGCATGGCACTCGGCATCTGTTACCCACACTTCATCCCCTGAAGAGAGGTCCCGAAGCTCTCGCACCCTGTGGCGACGGTTAAAGTTCCGAGCTTGCCGTTTCTTGGCGGTGGTGTCCTTTTGGGAGAAGATGTCTGGTGGTGGTATTTCTGGAGACAGCTTGCCATGGTCCCTGAGTACGCGTGTTCGTAACCATCGACCCATGAGCAGCTGCGATGGGCTGTAACCCGTGACACCTGGTGTGTCGCGATACGCTAGCAGTGTCAGGAAGCAGTCATTGCTCTTGCGGAAGAGATCCTTCACAGTGTGCACTGCCCGTTCTACTGCACCGTTTGACTGGGGGCAACCGGGACTGCTAGTAACATGACTGAACCCATAATTTTTCGCAAACCTTGCAAACTTGTGTGATGAGAACTGGGGTCCATTATCACTTCGGAGCACTTCCGGTCTGCGGAATCGAGCCATGACACTCTTGATAGCCGAAATCACCGCCTGGCTGGAAGTGTTGCGTAGCGTGATGACTTCAGGCTAGCGTGAATAGTAGTCCACAAGCAGCAGAAAATTTTGTCCCTCCAGGTGGAACAAATCTGCCTCCACTTGTTGCCATGGGCGCTCCATTGAAGGTGTTGGTAACAAAGGCTACGCCCGCTGAACTCTTGTAGTTGCGCACCGTTCACATGATTCAATCGTTGACGCAATATGTTTGCCTATGTTAGGCCACCATACAACACTACAGATATGACAGTCATGGACTGCACTACATACACATCTCTAGCAAGTAGGTGGATTATTATCTTTCAGTATCAGGTGTAATACAATATAATTAATAGGAGTGTTGTGAGACACCTCAAGAAGTAACGTGATTTCGCCCACTGTTATCTTATATATATATATATATATATATATATATCTATATATATGTGTGTGTGTGTGTGTGTGTGTGTGTGTGTGTGTGTGTGTGTGTGTGGAGCCAAACTATAATAATAAAGTGCAATTTTGACATGTTTACTCGCCCCAATTCACTCAAAGACCTTACAACATACTCGAATGAATGATTCGATATGGGGCACCTGCTAGGCCACACACACACACACACACACATACAACAAAAACAGTCTGGCCTACATTCAACCTATATATATATATATATATATATATATATATATATATATATATATATATATATATATATATATATATATATATATGCAGTGTTCGAGTGCATTCAAGGCTCACCTTTTGTGGAACTGACTGGTCGGCACACTTGTCACAGCCCATGGTGTCGACAGGAGCTTCAATTTCCTGGCGCATTTTGCGCACATTTCCCAAGACCTCCTTCCAATTTTCAGGCACCCAAGGAAAGTAAGGGGATGTTTTGTCCATTTCATGACGTGGACCATGCGAATATTCAATTTTAAGCGGTGCTGAACCAGCTCTTCTTTTAGACGTCCTTGAAGATGTGGGTTCCTGCTGCGCGTCAAAGGCGGCAGCTGCTGGTGTCACCGTAGTAACAGGCAAGTGTCCTTCAGCAAGAACCTCAGCTTCCGTTCGCTTCAGGCTGGGTTTTCTCTTGGCCGCGACTCGAGTTCCAGTCTGTGGTTCAGTCCGCCTGGCATTGGCAGAACTGGGCTTGGCATGTGCAGCACATTTGTTCGAGTGTGGAGAATTCTTTGCGTCGACATCTCCCTTCAAACACCGTGCTGAGCGCAACCGTGCCTTTATCATGGCGACAAAGTAAGCCTGAAATGTGAAAAGTTTTGTTCCGCTATGTCGTCTGCGCGCTACGTGAGCTGTCACGTGCTTCCGAATGCTTTGGAGAAATCCTTCCAGCTTTCCGCCCCGACACTCCTCACGCTTTTCGATAAGTTAATAACAAGTGGCATAGAAAGAGAAAAGCGCATTGAGACAACTAACCAAAGCAGTAACATGCAGTAACGCGAGAGGCGAAACACGCGCCTCCTCCTGTGAATGCGAGAGGCCAATATCTTCTGCCGAGAAATCCCTAGAATAAGACATCAAATGTCCCCCTAAGTCTTTTTCTTTTCTTTTTTCTTTTTTTTTTTATGTGACGTTGCGCATCAGGGCTGGCGGTACTCGGGAACATCAGGGGGGGAGAGAGAGGAACGAAATAAAAAGGAGGAGGGACCTCGTTTACTACGAAGGGCTGGCGGGAAAGATAATAGATACTCGGAGCACATGTAAGCATAGAGTTAATATCCTGACTTATTAACTCTATGCATGTAAGCATGGAGGATGGAAAAAGATATTTTTCCTTCCTCCATGCATGCAAGCATGCGAAATCAGCAGAGGGCCTGCACGCAGCCGCTCAAGGTGTCGGTCAGGTGTATCATATTCCAAAATTATCAATAACGGTTCCGAACATTTTCAGTCTGTCCAAGATGTCGTATTACGAGGGTCATTTTTTTTTTCTTTCCTCCTTGACGAGGGTCCTGGTTAGTCCTGGTCACGGAGCAAGAAACCTTTAGGAGTGGAAACTCCGCCAGTTGCGGCGACCAGATAAAGCCCGCGGAGCCACTATCATGCTGGCGGCACCTGGCGACTGAGAAAGAAATTACCGCCGTCTTGGTTGCCAAGGCAACCGGTCACATGTGTTTCTCTCGTTCGCGGCCGCGCGCGTTGCTCCCGTTCGGGCGCGCGCCTCACAACTTCTACTGAGGGCACTCATGCATCCCACCTGCATCCCATCTTAGGCTAGCAATTTCCGAACAAGGGTACACTGCACGTATCAGCGCTGTTAGTATTACGGCCCTCGAACAGACACCGACAAGAACAGTTATTGTTTGACTTAAAGGCCCACAAAAACAACGCTACGGCGTGCACGCTGAAGCGAACGCCGAACGCCTGTGTCGTCTACTTTGAGCGCGGGAGACGCGGGCGCCGGCGAAGAGAACGCGCCCGAGCGGCACCACCGATCCGCCGGGCTGCTGCTCTTTTTTTTTTTTTTTTTCGCTGCTGCTTGCATGACGTGCCGCAAGGCGCCGCCACTGCATGCGCCCCCGTCGGCGCATAATAATGTGACGTTATCTGGTCGCACGCGAGCGCCCGCGCTGACGGGAGTTTCTACTCCTAAATAATCTTCCTCCGTGGTCCTGGTATTACTTTAAACTGCAGTCTTCGACAAAGTCAGCTGGTCGAGTGAGCTACTGCCTTTTTAGCAAATATACCCAAAACTCAAGTTAAAATCTTTAAATAAGCTTTTTTAATCTTTATTTTATAGTCATATGTGCATGCTGTCCCCATATTTTTGTAGGAAACTCTATGCCTGTCCAATGCATCCTTTAGAAGATGCCTGCCGCGTGAGCCTAGGAGCTGGTTCCTGCCATCTCCTCTTTCTTCCTCTCTACCGATGGATGGGTGGATAGATGAGGCTAAACCCTTTAAATGGGGCGGTGGCATACGCCACCTAGCCATGACTATTAACATATTTTTATACTTTGTGGTGGGTTAAATTTCACCCCTGCCTTGATTTTAGCAGTCAGTTATACTAACTCTATGATTTTAGCCACCAATCAGATAACCTCCGTTTGGTTATTTCTACACGCTTTAGGTCAATTTTGCCTTCACTGCCCCTAAACTTCAATGCTTTGAAAAAATCAGCCCCGTTGCTTTGCACTGTAGGGTTAAGCCCTTTACAGAAAAGTATGAGGCGTTCAGCCGTTTCCCCTTCTTCTCCACACGCACCGCACAACGTGTCTATACCTTGGTACTTGACTCGGTACATCTTAGTCCGCAATACTCCCGTCCTGGCTTCAAACAACAAAAAGCTTGCCCTAGAATTATCATAGATATTTTCTTTGGCAATTTCTTGCTTGAAAATTCTGTATGTTCCCAGTGCTGATTTCGTCTGCATCCCTGTTTTCCACAGACCCCTCTCTGTTTCTTTAACCTTTTTCTTAACCGCTGTTTCCTGGTTTGCACCCCTCCTGCAGTCCAAATATTTGATTGACAATTTTCTGATCAGCTTTCTCCATTTTGTGTCAACATTCCTCATGTACAAATAACTGCATGAAAACTCTCCTTGCCCACCACTTTACTGCCATTTCTCTCAATCGCTTTTCAAATTCTATCTTGCTGCTGGCTTCCCTGCCCTCAAATGACGTCCATCCCATGCCACCCTGTACTCCCTGATTTGGTGTATTTCCGTGTGCTCCCAGAGCCAGTCTACCTACCCCTCGCTGCTTAACTTCCACCTTGCTCGAACCTCTGATCTCATGCACAGGACCGCATTGCCGAAAGTCAAACTAGGGACCATCACCCCTTTCCAAATCCCTCTCACCACTTCGTACCTATTGTAATTCCGCAGTGCCCTATTTTTCATCACAGCTGCATTTCTGCTACCTTTAGCCGTCACATATTTTTCATGTTCCGTTAGGTACTCAGCCCCATTGTTTATCCACACTCCAAGATATTTGTACTTATCCACCACCTCCAGCGTAACCTCCTGTATCCTATGCTAGCTGCCCTGATTATCATTAAAAGTCATGACTGCCGATTTTTCGTTACTAAACTTCAAACCTAAGCTATCTCCCTCTTTACCACAGATGTCCATTAATCTCTGCAAGTCTTCCTTGCTGTCAGCCATAAGTACAATAATGTCATCCGCATACATCAGTCCTGGTAATGACGGGAGCGACTAAATCCCCACCAGAACACACCAGTGTTGCCAGATCTCGTCTTGTGCGGTTCCCTAGATTTGCGAGGCGGAGATGTCCCTAGTGAAGTCACGCGACTGCGTGCGCGCTCGCTATAGTGCCTAGAATATACTTATATTCTAGGCACTATACGGGCCCCGGAAACTCTCGAGTTCACCAAATGGCCACAGAGGGCGAAAAATCAACCGCGGCGCGTTCCAGCATAAGCGCGCAAGTGGAGCTACTGTAATTTGGTCGAATACTTTAGTTTGTATTTTTTCTGCTAGGGGCGCTCAACACGACTCAATATTTGAGCTATTAAAGTACATATAATAACCGACAGACACAGTTACAGTATCATTTTCTTACAAAATAAGCAGTCTATTGTTTTTACTGTACTTCTGTTATTAAAGTCCGTGCTTTGTTACTTGAATAAAGGTTTTGAGGCCTCACTGACATGTGATCAGCGGCAGCCCACTGGTATCGCTTGCAGTCCGTGCTGTTCAGTGCTGTTTATCGATTCAAATTGTACGGCGGTTATATTTGCGAACGGGGTGGTCGTTTCCTTTGAGCAGCATCACGCAGGTTCATTTTAATTAGATATCAATAATACCTCAGCCAGTTTATGCGTCCAACATTCGATAGCTGCCACCAAGCGAACGTGTTTAAAGACGGTGAACTTATCAGCTGCGGCGTTTCACTGGCGGCTGCGTGCACGGCTTCCGCCGTTTGTGATCTGCCGCGTCTGGCCGCGTTGCGTCTGGTTGCTCGAAAAAAACGGGCTGGCCAGCACGAAAATTCATCGCTGGAACCGAGCACAGTCTGCTTGAAGACTACCCACGAAAGCGGATTAACCTTGCAGCCCCTGGGCTTGTGCGCCGGTGAGTAAAAAAGCAGTGTTTCGCATTTTCAACTTTCAATTTCTTTGCGTGCGAGGCGGACAAAGCAGATTCCTGTCGACATTTCTTAGAAGTAGAAAATAGTAATAATTATAAAGTTATTGCCCTTCCAAAGCAATTGAAACGAGGCTCTTGCTACTTTGCCAAGTTGCTAAAATTGTTAACATGAGTACAGCATAAATAATAAAGTTTTGGCTGTTTCTGCATAAATGATACACCGCGATAAATTCACTGCACATTAGTGACAAGTGTAGTTCCGGTGATACAGTTAGATTAACTGCATTTGAGACATAATAAGATGACTGTGTTTATTACTAGTATCTGGCAGAAATTGTAATTTAATCGAGACTTGACTAAGCACAGCCCACACAAGGACACCACTGAAAGAAATGCACACTCAAAACAGTGTTGTGTGTGTGTGTTTGTGCGTTTGTCTGTCATGGAGCGTTTCCTGCACTGTTCTCTGTCATACATGAATCACAAACTCACGCACACTTCCACCATAGTAATTTAGGACTCTTTTTTCTTTCGACTCCAGCCTCCAAGACGCTGCTCATATTTGGACTCATCCCTTTGGACTCTATTGTCTCTGGACATAGAAGTCAACCGTGAACGTGTCTCCACTGGAAGTAGCATCAAGGGCCAGAATCCTCACAGGGTATGTTTCTGAACACTTCAACTAGAACCGTGATTTTTCTTCATTTATGGGACTAACTTTTGTTTCACCATTTTTTGCTTGCATGTGTGTCATGGCTTTGTCATTTCTCTTTTCAGGAAGACGGACAAAAGAGAGATTATTGGTCTGCAAGCTGCCCACGCTAAGCCACAAGATGCTCATCTGTCACCACAATGACAACAGGTCCTCTTGAACTACGTGCCTCACTATGAAATGTTTGGAAGTTTACCAGATAGAGAGGTGTGAGCCCTATTAGGAAAACAGCAGTCTACAGTTTTGTATCATACTGAGCGGGAATGAGAAATTTGACATACAAGCTTAGTTGCTTTTAAGGGCGCTTTATGACAGTCGGAGAAGTAACATGTTGAGTCCCAACTTGTTTCTTTTGCAGTCATTATAGCCATGACGACCAGAACAGAAACAATGTAGCTAGCTCCTACTTGCTAATGCACAAACTCTGTCATCTGCTCTTTGCAAATCAATTTGACGGGCATTAGTACCACGAAGTATCACATGCTCTCTCACAACGATAATTTGTTACATGAAAATGCAAAGAATTTTAAAATGATCAAAAGCACTTAATGCAATTTTAAGGAAATGACACTTCATGTTGACTGAAACTCATTTTATTTTTTGCTTAAAGTACCCTCAGGGCCACAGGCATTAAAGAGGGGAGTGGTTACAAAGTAGTAGAGTAAAACAAACAAGTGCATTGAGTTCTTGTAACATAATGATTCTCCTGATTATACAATGTTAGCTAATGTTTTGCAAAAAAGTTTGTTATGTGTGATGGCTACGATACTTGGTGGTTCCATTTCTGAGATGTACAGGGCATGAAAGAAAGACTTCGTGTTACATGAATCAATTCCTACTTTACTGCGATGATCGACGCAGTTTGAAATGCACTGAGGCCGCAGTATGAAGTCGTCATGAAGTGTGGTGTGATAGAAAATTTTATGAAATAGCAAACGATGGCCGACTTTACGGTGATTAGCTAGTGGAATGAGTGCTAGGCCAGTTTACATTGAAGTTATACTCGCAGTACGGTTATAATTAGAAATAATGAAACGAGTATAGTTATTTTGTACTCGTTCAGGTGAAGTAATAAGATTAACGCGACTGGGATCTCGTATTGCAGATGCATATTCAAGTTTCCAGCGAATTAGTCTTGTAAAGCTGTCGTTCTAAAGTAGACGGTGCTTTGGAAAAGTTACGCCATAAGTACCCGAGCATGTGATTAGCACTGCTAATGACGTACTCTATATTATTGGTCCAATTTAAGTTATTTATATGACATGACAAAATCTAAGGGAAAGTTAGCATGGCAAGTGCTAGGATTAGAATTAGATCTGGAAATGTGCATGATTTTACATTTGCTTACTACAAGAGGCTCATATACAGTTTGCATGAAATCAATAACTAGGCTAGTACTGCACCATAAGAGATAGCTAGAAAAGGCAAGCTCACACAACCGGCCAGCCTATTTCACACTTCACAAACTTGAGAAATCACTAAAAGCAAATTTTCTTTCTCTTCAAACAGCAGATGACAAAACCTGCGCACGGTGTGCTCCCAAAAATATTTTGAAATGTACTCATAGAATAAGTTCAGCTTAACATTCAGCTAATCAACAGTGAACGAGCAAGGGAAACCTCAGCGTGGGAACTGTTCTTCGTCTCGGCCCTCACAAATATGTTTGCTTGGTGAAACGCTGGCTCCAAGCTGAGGCTTCCCTTGGTCACCTGTTACTCAACTGAAGTGTTCATCTCCTTGCAACCTCTTTACTGTGTTTGAATACATATACCGAGATTATTTTTCACCATGAAACCACAAATTACATTTTCCAAGGATCTGTGAGCATTAATTGGGCTTGCTTATATGTTGATTTAGTGCCTTTGTTTATTCACACAATATTTCCAGAAGTCCTTGCAAGCACTGCTGTCTCCATAACGTTCCTTGGTTTCCTTACAAGTACTCTACTTGTGTCAAAGCCTTTGCTGCCGCACCTGAGCACTAAATGTGCAGCAGAAAAATATCAAGAGCAGGAAATGTGATGTAAAATTTAGCATAACGCCCCCCTCCTACACTTCGTGCCTCTCGCCAATGTGTTATGAGAGCTATGAGACATTGCAGCTCGAGCTTATCTTGCTGACAGTACATTTTTGCCGAGAAATTTTTCGTGTTCCTTTCTTTAATCTAGCAGAAATCGTCGAACGCAGAGAATCTGTGTTTCTGTATGTTGTAAACTCAGTGACGGACAACATTAAGTCCACATGAGCTGTACGAAAATTGTGATCATGTACTGCCTCATTCACCATTGACAATAAACAATGTGAGCTTACTTGTTTGAAGTGTTTTATTGCCAGTTGAGGCCTTTCGGTCACCTGGCGACATAATGAAGATATCTGTAGTCATGTTAGAGTACAGTACACACGAATACCTGCCCGAAAGCGGTAACAAAACGCCCCAAACCAGCGAGCGAGCAGCGCGACCAGCCCTACGAACCGCTAACGTAGCGGCCATATTGCTCACTACCTAATGATGATGATATTAGTTTTGATTCTGCCAGCGCCATCTCTCGGTCGCATACTTTAGTTCACAACGCCACCGCTACGCTTATTTTCGTTGCACTGTGGAAGGTACGGTTTCCCTTCTTATCGCCTCCACCTCCTCGTACGTGCGTGCGCCAGATTTCAACATGTGTGCACGCAGGAGATGAACGTGGGCGCAAGGTTTACACTTGCAGCTTATTCTGAAGAGAAATGAAACTATGTTGCATTTATTTATGAGAAATCTAAGTTAGCACGTGTAACGACAGGGTAGGTGAGCGTATGGGTGTTCTGTGGGTGAGCCTCAGCTAGGCGACTGGCCACGGCAGTCTGGTGTTGAGCGATCGGGCAGTGACGAGACGCTCTCTCGAAGCGTTCTTGACGCCTTTTATACGCCCCCCCCCCATTCTTAAAATTATTTTCTGTTACGTTAGTCACTGTCGCACTCTTCAACATTCACCTGATTTTTGAACGGCGTGGCGGCGCCTAGCATTCCTATATATATATTTTTTTCTGCTTGGACTTCGAGGCCATTCACCTACCTGCCCTCCCACCCGTCCTTGACATATCTTGCTGTGCGTAAATCAGCGTTCTGTAGGTCGTTCGATCTTGTTGATGCTCAAAACATTTAGCAAATGTAATATGCTATCTATTCCGCACGGCAGTTGCTAAGCTTATGGTGGTGCAGTTTATTTTGCAATCAGCATGTCATCAGCACTGCACGGTTACAGCTAGCAGGCTGACCTGAAACGATTATTGTAAAAATTTTGCACGTCTGAGAAAACTCGATTTCGGTTCCGTTTGTGCCTTTGCATATTCTGCATCTCATAGCAGCACACACTGCGCGACTTATCGATTCACAAGTTCAAATAAAGTCAGCCTATAATCTGCGTTGACAAACGCGCTCACGATCTACAGGTGCATTGCAACAGTCGCCTTACTTTTTCGACCTGCCACGCGGACTTCCCGTAGCTCTAACCGGCAACAGCTTACTGGTTCAAGAAAACGGAAAGTTCATGTTTCTAACGTGACTTTTTGGAATCATGAGGTTAGTGGGCGCACAGATGTGAACAGATTGCGCAATTTGAGAACATAGAAAGAGCCTGAAGCATTACGGCGGAGCGAACTAAATTTCTGGTCAAATAAACACACACACAGGTTAATGCGACCACCCGATTCCTTATCACGCACAATCGACCACTTGCATACACAAAAAGGGTCAACAATCGTCGCCACCAAGACGATTCGAATTCATCCAAATGATCGCACATGCCACACAAGACATAAGGCATCGCCGAAGATGAAGTTGTTGATTTAACAATCTACGCGTGAATTCATGTGAGCGCTCGCGAAATAACGCAATCCTGGCTAAAACAAACAAACGCAGAAAATATTATAAACAGAACAATGCGCATTGGCGGGTCCATCATTAATCATATGGGCAGCAGCGAAAAAATATGCACAGCGAGTTTCACTTCGCCTGTTCAACTGGTCGACTTGACTAGGGAATTTCGGCCTCCATTCTGGGTACATAAAAGAGCTAATTTTGGTGAGCAGCCCAGAGTTGCCAGCATGATGTTTTCTATACCGCTAACTTTGGGCGATGTTGTGGTCGGTATTTAGTCTCGCGCGGTAATGACTGTTTAATCCATTCTCCTTGCTTGAAATAGGAAAGGTTGAAGCCAAGTCCGCTCCTCTCTAATTTTTTCTTGTAAATACAGCATGAACAACAGAGGTGACAGAGGGCACCCCTGCCTAAGCCCCTGCTGTATCTCTATAGGCCCAGATACCTTGTTTTCCTATTTTATAAGCACCTTGTTACTTTTATAGATATCTTTTAAAAGATTTATTACTCCATCTTCCACATCTAGAGTGCCTAGTATGTCCCACAAATCCTTTTGGATTACACTGTCATAGGCTCCCTTGATATCCAGAAATGCAAGCCATAGGGGCCTGTGTTCCTTTTCTGCTATTTAAAGTTTTTTTCCTTCCGCCATGCTGGCCATCACCAGCTAAGAGGCATCCGAGTGTAGAGTGACCTAGAATTCTAGGTCACTCTATCCGAGTGTGTTCGCGAGTGCCTCTGGTGGGTATTTACAAAAGCATGGCGGCTGCTCTGAAGGCACGGCGATACCGGAATTGTGTGCTTCGTTTTAATTCTGACCGAGAGTGCATCGCTTGAGTACTGACATCGAAAATTATTCAATATGGTAAGCATACCATCCATGTCCAAAGCAGGTCGCGCTTTCCCGTGCCATTACCACAGCACTAGCAGCAAACAGCATGCCCTTCTGGCGCGTTCAGTTGGCTACGAATGCACTCATTAATGCGCTTTTGTTAGTCGACAGAATATCTGTACCGACGTCATTATGAGATTAGGAATGCCAGCCCTGGAAGACTAAAGATTACTGCCCGGCAACTGATGCCACAGGCCCTTTTGCGTGGTATGAGTGGCTTACCCGCTTGTTTACATTAGTAGCGTCCGCTAATCGATATTTCGATTGACATTTCGCTTCACGATCACGCATGCGGGTCTCTCCGCTCATCATAATTTCTAGTCTGCCAAGGTGATTGCGTGAGCGGAATTACGAACATGGCTTTGTTTTGGTCACACGCTACAAAGTCTGCACGGAAAGCTGGCAACTACGACCTGCGCTTTACTTGAACAAATTATTTTTAAAACCACGCTTCTCTTCTCGCTCAATGTTTGCAACAAGACCGCACTTTTGTTCCGCATCCTTATGTAAAGCAATCGGCATCATGCTTGCACGGTTCGTCCTAAAAAATAAACCACGGTAATATGCGCACCTCGCCATCGGTAAAACGAAAGCAATGACGTGGACTAGTTTCGCCACCTGCTGGCAACTAAATAGAACGGCGTGGTCTGAGCATGCCCTCCGAGATTCCGCGTGCTGGCAGGTTTTGCTCCGGCCGCCCCATTCGCGCTCCCCGGCAAAAAAAAAAAAAAAAAAAAAAAAAAAAAGCACGCGCTCTGCTGCCCCGAGGCCATAGAGAAACGTCAGGAATCATCCAGGGGACAGATATTCAAGCAGAGGGGTGAACCAGAAGCTGATGTGGAGAGAAAATGGGATAACTTTAAACTGTAGAAGGGAAGCCTTCCATTTGATCAATGAGAAGATTAGAAGAAAGGGGACCCAATGGTTGTCAGAAGTAAACAAAAAGAATAGAAATGCAGCGATGAAATTTTGTAAACATTTCAACTCCTTGAGTAATAAGACTAGCCTAGAGCAGAGGTTTATAGTTACAGCTCAAGGTGTTCGGCAAGAAGCAGATGAGTCAATGGAACATATAAAAACTATGATGACAGAAAAATTTAAAGAACGAAACGTAGCATGTGCTCAATCAGGTGAGGATAGACCGGTTAGGCAGTGGCTCCATTTGAACAAAGCGAGTGAGAAAGGGCAGAGAAGAGGGTTCCTAGTAGCATGTCAAAAGGTCCTGATGGCATCCCAATTAAGTTAATAAAGACATTGGGCCCAAAATCTAAGAAAGCATTAAGAGAGGCAGTGAGCAAAATGATAATTTGTCCAACGCCGTGGCAATGAAAACATATGGGCTAATCGTCCTGGGTTCTCCACTGGGCCGGATCCCGATAGCGGCGCAACATTGCTGTATTTATGCAAGGCGGAAGAACAGAACTGACCCGAGGGTGAGGCAGGGATGCAACAGGCTGGAGTCCTGCGTTAGCAAGCTCTTCCCTCACGGCGGTTTGGATTAAAGAGACTGTCAGTCGGGAGTTGTCGGAAGGGCGTGCGAAATAGGAAGGCGGCGCCGCCGCCTCAATTTCACGACGAACGATGCGGACAAGGCTATCGGTGGTCGGTTGCGGATTGGGCGGCTGAACGTCCGCGCAGGACGATGTAGCGGCCGTGTTTGGAAGCCGCATGAATTGTTGGGCGATGCGGCGACTCTTCAGTGCTTCAAATCGCCGGCATTCCTTGATAATGTCTTCAATGGTCGAGCAGTCCTTAAAGACCAACAAGTTGAAAGCATCATCAGCAATGCCTTTTAGGACGTGACTTACTTTGTCCGCCTCGGTCATGGTGGCATCAACTCGGCAGCTAAGGGCGATAACGTCAAGGATGTACGATACGTACGACTCCGTGGGAGATTGGGCGCGACAGGAGAGATCTTTCGAAGCGGCGCTCTGGCGGCCAATTGGTTTGCCAAATAGGTCACGAAGCTTACATAGATCCCAGCTGGTCAGCTCTGTTTCATAAGTGTCAAACCAGACGCGTGCTGTCCCACTCAGGTAGAAACCCACATTAGCGATTGTCACTGTCAGGTCCCACCGAGTGTTGGTTGCGACGCGTTCATAATTCCTAATCCAGTCATCAACGTCAACGTTGTCGGTGCTGCAAAAAGATCCTGGGTCGCGGGGTGGGATCAAGATCACTGGCTGTGGTGCCGGTGTTGCGGTTGACGCAATATCCCCGCCTGTTGACATGGTGGAACTTGCCAGGACACGTCCGCTACGGAGTTCCGTCTTGAGTAGTACCCAGCACTTCCACCAAAATGTCACAGGAAATGGTATAACTGAAAATATGTTTACAAAATATCTACAGCGAGCTGTAGCACTGCCAAGATGGCGGAAAGACTATCTCTGAAATCATCGTCTTCTTCACCCAGATGGTCAACGTCATCTCTGTCCCATTGCGCGCAGTCTCGTAACAATATAAATGTGCTCCTTGAATTCCTTGAAAACTGGGGTTCGGGGCAACTTTCAAACATTCAAGGTAATACCGGTGTCACAAGGCCCCTTTTGATCACGATCGAGTCCGATCTGGACCAAAATTCGCGACCGAAAAATTCGATCTACATAGGGCTCAATCGTGATCAAAAACGTGCTGTGCAACACCCGTATAACAAAATTCGCATAGGATACTGCCTGTTAAAAAAAAATCCAAAATATTTTCTTTTGAGAGTGTCGTCAAATAATTGAAGTGTAGCTTGTTCACAGCCA
This sequence comes from Dermacentor silvarum, assembly GCF_013339745.2. Lineage (NCBI taxonomy): Eukaryota > Metazoa > Arthropoda > Arachnida > Ixodida > Ixodidae > Dermacentor > Dermacentor silvarum. The sequence goes on from NC_051161.1 coordinate 5,296,824, forward strand.
CCGATGACAGGCTTGTTTAAATCACCATAGCCATCATGGAGCTAGACAAAGCCAGATCAAGTGAACAGGCTGTGCCACTATATTTTGTTGTTTTGCTAGTTCACACCCCAGCCATTATGGCTCCATTTACGAGCCCTAGGCTCTACAAATGCCTGGGAGAAAGTAAGTTTCAACCACTTGGCATTAACGCGATGAGTATCCTTGGCTGATGTCGAACACTATAGGCCTCATGCCCAGCACCTTTGAGCCAAACACCCTGCTAAACCTGTTGACAGTAGAGGCAAAAATTGGTTGGGCCCAACACGTCCTCGCATGGTGGTTTAGTATGGAGCACCGTGGTTAAAAACTGAATTCTTCACAGTTAAAAAGAAATTTCACCTGTGTACTGTCTCCTGTCTGTTAAGAGACAGGAAGAGAGCGGCGTGCATCAGAGAGCAAACAGGGATATCCGATATTCCAGTTGACATTAAGAGGACAAAATGGAGCTGGGCAGGCCATGAAATGCGTAGGATGGATGGTGGACCAATAAAGTTACAGAATGGATACCACGAGAAGGGAAGCACAGTCGAGGAAGCAGAAAACTAGGTGGGGTGATGAAGTTAGAAAATTTGCAGGCGTAAGTTGGAATCAGCTAGCGCAAGACAGGGGTAATTGAAGATCGCAGGGAGAGGCCTTCGTCCTGCAGTGGACATGAATATAGGCTGCTGCTGATGATGACTGTCTCCTATATAATGCCACAAAAGCTCAGGAAGTACAGTCTGGAATATTTCGAATTCCAGAAAAATGTTTTTGTAGACGCTGTACAATGACAGGTGACACTGCTTGTTCAATGCTGCCGATGCGCGTCTTTTCATTTACACTCGGGAGGTGTTTACGTATTGTCAAGCTGCCGTAAGCAGCTTTTTTTCCCAAACCTGTCTTCATAGCCTGTACCAGTTTATGAACTGAAACTCAATTATAAAAATTACACAAACAAGCATTCCATAAATAATGAAGCAACAGGGATTTATTTAATACATTTCTTTTTTACTAGGCCAGCTATGATTTTTTACCTCGCGTAGTTTAGCGTTAACACATCTTGATAGACCCTGTTTTCATTTGCTATTAAAATTGACAGCATTTCTTTGTGATGGTGAAATGACTCAATTTAGATGCTTTACACTGCAGGTAATCCTTTAGCGACGCTTCAATTTTGCTCTGCAGCACGAAGTCTGAGTCACACCAACGCATCGTTTCCTTCGTTGATTTGACGTTGAGGTTCGAATTCGTGTTTCAATAAGGCATGAGTAGTAAAGAATTGGCTATCAACGATGATCAACCCCTATGTTTACTTAAATGACGACAGGTACACAAGATGTTGTTACGTATACATAGTGTTATTGCGCAAGACACATTTTTTGGAAATATTGACTGTTCCTATTCGAAATACCATTCGTAGCTTATCTTACATTCCTGCACCAGATGTTTTGCCTGCAGCTACCAAACACACAGTGGCCTTCTCCATGACATAGGTGGCAATATCAAACACAAGCTGGTGTCGCTGCAGTACATTTGTGCAATCTGTGACATTCTGTGATTCCTTTTGGAGCTTGCGCTATGCCTAGTTTTTTGTTTCTTTTTTCTTGTGGTGATAACGAAGGATTATAAAGCATGTGTTTGGAATAATAAAAATAGTAAAAACGGTGCTTGCTCATAAGCGTGTCTCCACTATTCATATGCCTTGCATATTTTTCGGTTACATACAATATACATAGTGCATTGACTTTTTTTCTTGTTGTGGATGCGATTACAGTGCTCAGGAAGCACTCACAATCAGGGTTCAGGTGGTTCTTTTGCAACACCCAGTGACGTTAAAGCAACAGGATTTGCTTCCTCTCTGCTGTCATTTAGTCTGCACGCCTAAAAGGCCCCAACCGGAATGCACCGAAATCTGCCGCAACGGGCAATGCTTGTCGCGAAGCGGTAGCACCACCATACACCAGTGCATGAGGCTTATGTATAACCATTATGCCAGAAGGCGATTGACGTCATTACAATAGGAAAGTCAACTTAGAGGAGCAACCTGAAGAGCGTTCCAAACTCAGCAGCTACTTAGCTGCAAGAAAGAGCAGCTAAGAAGAAGACTTCACTATTTTTCAGTTTATGTGCACGATTAAGGTTTGTTTCCCCCTCCTTGAATTTGGCCGTTGGTGTCCTTGAAATGTCTTTGAATTTTAAGTCAAATGTTCTGTACGAAATCTGTGACACGACATCTGTCCATTTTTATGTATGAACCTTCCTCCATCTTGCAGATTTCGGCATAACTGTTGTGTATAATGATTGAGTCACAATGCCCAAATGTGTCGTTTGTTACATGCACAACAGGACAATCAGCAGCCCCCTGCACAGTGCGGCAGTCCTCAAGGCGGCGTGGACGATGCTGAAGAAGACGACGAGGAGGAGGAGCCATCGTCCCACGCCTCTGACCAGGAGCTGCATCTGATTGAAAAAGTGCGTGTGGCACATGTACTCCACCACATGATAATAGAGCAAATAAGTGTGCATATGGCAAGAACAGGTGCCAACTAACAAATATATTTTATTGTGATTGCTTGTAAAGGCACAGAACACAGGAAACAAAAATTGAACCAACGGAATTATCTGTTGTACATAGCATTCCAGGATTCTGCCACTCTACTTGCAGTAATTGGAAAAGAAAGGAAAGTCAATGCAGCCATCGTTAGGGTTATAACCCATCCCTGCACATTATCTGCCAATGTTACATGCAATAGATGGTGGTGGCTGTGCCCTATCCTTCTATTTTTTTCTTCGCTATTAATGTGTGCAGATAGCGTAGTCCTTAAGGTGTAGCCGCTTCTGACTGTGATAGTCATAGCACAAGCATTGCATGATAGTTTTTGTAACAAGTCCTGCTGAGGCAGTTATTGATCTAGCGATAGCAGTCTCTAATTATAGGGTGTTTTTTTAGTTTAAGCTAGTGTGTACTTGATAGGGGGAGTGGGTGCAGCGCAGGCTCCACACTGAGACTTTTTTTATTGAAAAGTTGGTGGCACCACCGTCGCCTTCACCTGAATGAGTGGCCCCGTGCACCGGCCGGACGCTTTTCGCATCGGAGAGCCTACCGCAGCTGCATGGAGCTTTGACAGGCATTTCACTCTGCTGCATCTAGCTTTGATACTCGGTGGCAGAAACACTGATTTTATTCCCGACCGACCTGTAGTCAATAAAATGGAAAAAGAGCGACGGCAATGATGCAAACGACGCAACAATGACAGTGTGTCAAGCAGACGACAGCTACTCAGCTCTTGAGCTTGCATCAGCCACTGGGCACTGCCAAAACAGCCGGAGCTTCAGGATAAGGCGACAACAGCGCCACTGCAATTTCAGCGTTTTTTGCATCATCCTCGGTGCTTGCCAAGGCATCCGCTGGACCCGCTCCCCTATTCTAGTACACTCTAGTTTAAACGCGCAAAAAAAAAAAAATATTTGTTTTCCCCTTATAAGTGAAACTAACCATTTAAAAAAAAACCTTATGTGACATTTTATTCCAAGCTATTTCATGTGTTTTCCACGTGTTCACGAGTATCGTTTGAATTTTTGCTACCTAGAACTAACTATAAATTATGTACCCTGATCTGTATATTAATATTGTTACGCAAACGAAGGATTATGCACTGGAGACTATTTACAGTGTATATTTACAAAAGGCAGCTGCAGCGCTGGCCAGTTGAGCCGACAGCTCGAGAGCAAGGAGCTGTTCGTCTTCTTCGTCAGGCGCCCGTGTGCATAGTCCACAAGAAACATGAAATATGCATGTAGCAATATTGTACAATATTAGTAATTAGTTGTAATATTGATGCTCTTTTCCTGCGTGTATTTTATGTAGAAAAAATTTTCACCATCCCTTCTGTTATGCATTTGGCAAACAAACATAGCGTAATTCAGCTTGTTCAGAAGGATCAGCCGAAAAAGCAGACATTAGTCACCCAACTCACAGTGTCCAGATAGGTAATCAGAAAAATCCACTGATTACCTTTTTATTAACTTTAGCACACTTGTTGAGATTGCAAGCCAAGCAGGAGTGAAGTCATGTCTGCTTAGCACAAATCTTAAGAGTAGCACCAGTTTCTACGTATCCATCCTTCAAAATACAAGCAGAATGAGCTCTCACTCAAAATTTCACTCTCCCATGACATCACGTGATGACGCCGCAGGGCATCAGTGGAAGTCGGCGCACCACAGTTGCCAAGCTTGCTCACACATGGCCTCTGTGATCGGGCTGCTTGCAGTCTAATCTCGGAGGACACGGTGTAACTTTTATGGTTACAACAGCTTTTGCGAGGCAGCCATTGGCGCATGCTCAGCATGCGATGCGTCGTTCCCATGTTGCAACAGCTCGCCCGTGGCTGTACGATACCTAAAACGGTTGTAAAACGTCGTGGCATAGCTTTTTTTACAGTACTCACAATATTGTGCAAACATAAATCACACGTTGCAACCAATCACTCCTTGACGTCACATCCTGTCTACGAAGCACTTGAAATTGCTGCACTGAGCCGATGCCATCAGTGGTGCTCAACAAGCTTTCCCTGGAGCGTTGCAGGGCCCCTTTAAGAGAAATGCCAGCATGTGAAAATTATCCTCTGAGGGACGAGTCTCACACACATTGCACGCTTTTTAGCAAAACATAAAACTGGGTTAGTGGTAATAGGTCAGCCATTTTTAACTGTAGCATAAAAAGTCATAGCGTGAGAGAAAAAGGAGAGAGACACAATCGCTACACTTGCAACTGAATTTTTATTAGGAAACTGCGAGCTTAAATGTGCAGCTACAAGAGCATAGCTACTCTTTGACTGAAATGCCCGTGGTGTTGCCACCTTGTACAGCATTTTAGGCAGTGTAGATGCAAGCCGCTGTTTAATGAAGCCAGTGCTGTTTTGATATCAAGGTATTTGAACAGGGGAGATAGAGGAGGCACACCAGACACTTGTGTGAGTCAGCCCGCTGTACATCTAAGCCCTGCTAAAATTGTGTACCTCAATTGCAAAAGACATCATTCGAGCTTCTATTGACGTTCTGGTGTTGTATTGTGAAAGTGGCACGTTTTATGTTCCGCTGCACGTGTGCATGTGCTCCTGTTTTTTATTCAAGCTGACGGCTTCCTAATAAAAATTCAGTTGCAAGTGCAGCGATCTTGTGTGTTTCTTCCTTCTCTTCTGATCCATCTTTTTGAGTTACAGTTCAAAAGCCATGTGTTCCAGAACTCATTTTCCATGAATTTATGGTTTAATTAGCTGTGGCAATGCAAACTGTGAAGGGTCGCTACTCATCCTCTGGTTCTGCTGTTGGTTGTGCAGCCCACTTCAGGCAGTATACTTGAATGCTTATAGCATCCTCGATAAACTGCACTGGTATGCACTGGGGCGCTCTGGTGCAAGGTTGAAACCATGGAAAATTACACACTAGGGTGCCTCGGTGCAATTTATGGAGGATGCTATTAGCTTTCTTCTGCGGCAGAGCCCTGTTATGATATATTACCTCTGTTACAATATGTGTTGCAGGCAAAGCAAATTTACCTGAAAGGAGTATCTGCTGAGAGATCTGGACGAATGCATGATGGTGAGCCCTGCTTTTCTGTGCATTCTTTTCACTACATCTTCAGAAATGCCTTTTGACAACTCCTCTTTGCTTCTTCAGCCATCTCACACTACAGGAGAGCTTTACAAATTGTCCCAGACATTGAGTTTCGTTTGGCAAGCAGCAGTATATGGTCTGTTGGTGAGTTTAAATTAAATGAATTTGTAGCATTGTGAGATATGTGTTCTTTTTTACACTCACAAGTGACTCATATACATGGTTTCAGATGAGGAAAGCAGTGGCTCAGAAACAGAGTGAGTATCCACACAGTGTAAAGTGGTTATTTCACAAACTGCAAATCCTCCTCTTGTGTACTAAAACCCCGTATTAATTAGAAAAATGACACTTTTATATTAAGGCTCACTACTTCCTTTGTTCTGCTTTAAGTCAAGTTCGGTGGCATATTGCAGCTTCAGTCTCCTGGTAGTTCTTTCTGTTGCATGATTATAAATGTGCCTCTTGGATTCACGAATGTTAAAACAGTATAGACCCTTTCGCTGGTTTACAAAGGTGCTGCCTTCCTATGCCACTCGCTGAATTTAGCGGATGACAGTCTGCGATCGTACTTCTGCTCTGCAGCACATCACATTTATTTCAGGCTGTCCTTCCTTAACCAGTTAGCTCTGACAGCAGCAATACTTAAAGCATCCAACATACAATTCCCAAAGGAAAGATGACAGTAGGAAAGTGAAGGAGACGCAGTGCCACACCTCGGTATTCAAACCATTCTTTTTTCCACACACTGTATGTACAGTAAGTGGAACAATGTGCCTGATGGTGGCGCTCCTAGGTCCAGTCACTTATGATGTAGAAGTCAGTAACTTATTTCACCGTCATAATGTAGAACATATCATTTACAGCACAGCATCTCCCGGAATGTTTCTTACAGTTTCACCTCTCTATACTTTATTTGCGGGGTCCGAAGCGCTCTATGGAATACCAGCTAGCTGAACTAGACACAAGAAATGGAACACGCTAGTAATCGGAGAGGGTTCGGTTCGCCACGCAAGGATACCGAGCGAACAATGTTCACCCATGCCAGAGATCAACGCCCAAGTCGTTTGCGGGTGCAGTCTCGCGAACGGAGACATGTTCGAGCGATCATGTTCACCCATATACTACCCACTTTGAAGCCTTCCACAGGACGGTCCTGCAAAGCATACCAACAAGCAAGTGGGCTGACAGCGCGTGCTGCATCCTCAAGCCAAAGAGGAGGAAGCAAGTTCTCTTTGTGGCCCAGTATACACGCTGCCAAGTGTTGCTGGCATTGAACGCTCGCAGTCGGCTCTCAATCACGTATATAATACCCAATTAGATGACACAGTCGAGCCACCTATTTGTTGCCACCTCATTTCGAAGCGGATGCTAATAGAGATCATCATCATCATGCTATCTCTCTTTGTACTGCGTAACTATGACACCGACTCCCTCCACTTCGTATGTGCTTTGAGGGGAAGCCAGATGTCAGGAGACGCAAGCCATATGGGGAGACCATAAGAGGAAATGGGAGAGTTGAGCGCCCCCACAGACTGACACGTGTAATTATTACTTGTACTGTCATTCCATTTTTGTTTTGTTTGTACTTACTCTTATTCTAGTTTCTTGTTTGTAATGCACCTCTGCTGCATTAATGTCGCCTGGACACATGTAGTAATCTGGACAAACAAACAAACAAACAAACAAACAAACACAAACAAACAAACAAACAAACAAACAAACAAACAAACAAACAAACAAACAAATAAATAAATAAATAAATAAATAAATAAATAAATAAATAAATAAATAAATGGTATGTTGTCAAAGAACCCTTTAACGTTTTAAATTGGTCAAGCAAGTTTGAATGACAGATGAATAGAACTGATGCATCAGTATTGGCTAGCCGTATAAATAACACTGCAGATGAGGTTAACTCTTATACAGTGCATCTCTGTGTCCCATGTCTGATAAATTGCATATAACCTTGTTTCCAGGTGTGAAGATAATGACTCATCATGTGACAATGACAACACTGCATCCCTTCATCAGCAGATCAAAATGAAAACTTCATCTGCTAACATCTGCTCTGTGGCCTTGGAACAAAAAGTATTGAATTTGCCTATGTGCAGTGATCAGTCTTTTGTTTGCAAATTTTAGTGCAAATGCTTTGCAAGGTGCGCTCAGTTGATATATTTTGCTTCTTGCTGAATTGAGTAAAATGAGGTTTAAATTGTATTGAAAGAAGTGGTTCTTAGGAAATATGTGGTCAAGAAAGCCTGCATGTGTATTTGTGCGTCTGCATAATTTTTATGTGCAGGAATGTGACAAATCAATAAGTACATTGTGGTGTATATAATAATTAAGGGTTTTTATACGCTAGCACTGTCTGATTAGTGGTTGTAAATAATTATTGCAGGCTACACACATCTCAGATCTTCCTCGAGAAGTCTTCATGTTTATACTGCGATGGGTGGTCTCTTCAGACTTGGACATTCTATCTCTTGAGGCTGTGTCAAAGGTATGTGCCAGTACTGTCGTAGGCTGGAGGCTCACACCTTTGTCTCGGCAGGTCTGTCGTGGCTTCTACCTCTGTGCAAGGGACCCTGAGCTTTGGCACACAGCATGTGTGAGGTGGGTCATGTGTGGTACGCACTTAGTGTTTACAGAGTATGTTTACTGTGATCAGTGACTGCTGTACCAGTTATGGCGACCTATAATTGCACTTTTTATTATGCTAGTGTCGTGGACATTAATGTTTGGTTTTTAAGTTAGAACATGTTCCCCTTCGCTCGCATAGATTCCCTTTATTGGCCTAAATGTTTCTGTAGCAAGAGAATTATGCACTGAATTCCTGATGGAAGCACCAAGACATTTAGAAAATACTTAAGCTGTTTCTCATATATTCTGAGTGCATGCAACTATGTTTAACATTGCTTTAGCTTTTCTGTATAAAGTCTGGAGGCAAGCCATTTGGTTTAATCTGAAGTGATGTCAGCGTGTAGTTAAGAGTAACTGAGCAGGTGATGGTTAGATATTGATGCTTATTAAGAGTATATTAATGGTTAAGTAGGTTAGCTGCTGGTGACATTCTATCTGTTGAGCATTGGTGTTTTAGAAGAGTTAAGTATACTGTAATCTGGTTTCTTAAATTTGTTGCAATGTTTTCAATCTGTGTTAAATAAGTAATTCTCGAGTTTTCATATGACTTAGTAATGCCAACACTAATGTGTGTCGTATATATGCTGTAACTGTTCTCCTTCGCGTACTAAATTTAAGGCGTTCGGGGACCTCGTCAATTGATGTACAGAACCTTTTGTTTCTGGCCTTTTGTTGCCTGGAAGTAGGAAACTAGGATTGGTTATATATTTCAAAAAAGGTGAAGTCATGCGACAAAGTAAATACAATATTGCATCAAAGACCTGCATCAAAGTTCATCAAAGAGTGGCGTTCTTCAATGCACCAGTTCATTGCCTAGCGTAAGTTGATCTGACATGAGCGTTTGTGAATGTACAGTGAAATCCCAATAATTCGTAATCTCTTAATTCAAATTGACGGATAATTCGAACTAATTTGTTGGTCCCGGCAAAGTCCTTTGTATATTTGAATAGAAGGAAACTCCTGTTAACTCGTACTCAAGAAAACACGCAATCGAACGAAATCTCTCACTCCCATGTAGCACTTTTCGGACAAACCGGAGCCGAAGGCACTAGCTACTGTAATGTCGCATGTTTGTAAAAATGATGCACGGAAAGCAGAGATCGAACCGGAGCAAGCATGCGCCCTTTTTTCCCGTCCCATAGCGCGCTCATCCACTCTCCTCTTCCTAGCGCGCACACAATCACGTCATCTCCAACACTGGGCATGTGGCACTAAGCTTTAAGCCACCCTCCTTCTCGACTCATCCTCACACGTTTTCCCTTGAACCCACAGCAAACGGCCCGCAAGGCGCTCGCACCTGGATCTAATACGAAACCTAGGCTTCATCTGGCACATGTCCTGTGCTGATAGAGGAAATACAAGATTTTTTTAATGCGAGTCTAGTGGTGGTGTTGGTTTTGCACACTGTGCTGTGCAATTGATCAGGCGATATATTTACACGGTCTTTCCTTAGTTCGAAATCTGTTTTATTCGAATAAAGTTCTGGGGTTCTTGGAGTTGGAGTTAACGAGATTCTACTGTATGCTTTTCTATGCAGGACATGGGGTGAAGATTGTGGTCAGTTGAACCAGTATGACTCATGGAGAGAAATGTACATTTGCCGGCCTCGGATCTGTTACAATGGTGAGCGGCCACTACTGCTTTTCACTTCCATCTTCAACTGTGACGCCCGGCAGTACATGTGGCACTATTAGTTTGCCGAGTATGCACAACTCTCTGTTAGGTGCAGTGTATATAAGTACTAGAAGTGAACTCGATGACGGACACAAAATACAGAAAGAGAACGAACAACGAATTTGTCAGTCAATAACTGTGCTCATATTCGGTTCCGGCGCTGTTGCATCAACATTTTAATGCTACATAAATGTGGTACATGTGTCAGAGATGGCACGAGTAGTGCATAAAGGCTGTGGGTTCTTGGTGTCTCACAGGAGACCAACCACCGCGGGTTCGAGCTTAGCGAGCCACAGGGCCGCGTCAGCCGTCGCCTCCAGCACCGCTCGCGCGCGAGCTCAGAGGCCGCAAGGGGCTACCGAGCGACGCACGCAAAAACACAGTAAAGCCCTGAGTTGACGGAAACTGTTTACTGAAACCGTCGGCACCAGCACTGCACAAACGCCCGCACGGAGGGGAGCCAAAGGGGTCCCGCACCAGGGCGAAAATACAATAACAGGCGCCTATAGCACGTCGCGGCGAGAGCACAGGCTCAAGCCGGGACACGCCGCTAGGAAAAGTCCCGGCGGCTATGCTACTTGCTCTGGCGATAACCAATGGGTCAACTCGCGAGAGCACGGGCAATATCCTTCGGCTTAGGCTTTCGGCAAGTGCGGCTCGGCGAGGTACGACCTCGCGCGAGCACTAATGGCACCGCTCGTCGGCTTAGCGTCGGGAAAGGATCAGCACAAAGTACGCGCTCCCCGCACGGGCAAAGGCACCGTGCGCGAGCTCAGTCCTAGTCACAAAGGTGTCGGCGGACGAGAGGAAAGCATGAACGTACCGTGCGCTGGTCCCGGAGAGAAGTCCACGCTTCCCCGCTAGCGGCCGACAACCGGCCGCGTTGTGACGTCAGCGCTCCGCCCCCACCGCCAACCGCCACGTGCGCAGCGCCACCGCGGGAACCGGTTAGGCGGCGCGGGCGGAGAAGGAGGCCAGCGGGGAACGATGGCGAGGGATGGCAGAGCAGGCGAAGCGCGCGCAATCATGGCGGCGCAACCCTCAATCCCCACAATTTGATGCTGTGGATACGTGCCAACAGTAACAGTATTGTGGTCATTTTTTTCATGAACGTGTTTGTGTGTTAATTAAGAGGCACTAGAGAGAAAAATGATTTGAGCTGCATCAATACATTATCCTTATGCTATACCAAAAAAAAAGAAAAAAAAGAAAAAAAGTGCCTGTTACCATGAGCTTGTCCAGCAAGAAAAAAAAAAAAAAAAAAAAAAAAAAACCGGAAGGTGCTGCTTTGAAGCTCTCTCGCACTAGCTCACCATGATGTCATGGGTCCTGTTCAGGCATAGTTAATTTTTACTGCGGTAGCAATTATATGGACACTCCAAGCGAATTTTGGCCGTCGTCATCGCCGTGATGTTCCATGTATATTTAGGCATACGTATGCTATATACCATGCCATGCTATATGACATGTGGTATATGCGGGTTATACTGCCATACCATTCTATCACTAAAGTTGCTCTTACTAGGTCTTGCATTCCTGACAAAATTATTGCTCAGAATTTTGAGAATGGTAGCCCACTAACAAATGTCATGCAACTAAACACCGACAGCGCATGCCTTTTATCTTAAATCTTCTCAGACCTAGATATTAAAAGTGCGAAACAATAACAGAGCCCTAACCTGAAAATGATATAATTTTATTGATGTGGCTGTGCGCTACCTCCGGGATCGGCCCAAGAAGGAGGTTTGAAACATACTCGATACAGAAAAGTGGTGGTAAAGTCGCTAAGAAAAATGTTGGCTTTAGTTAATAAACTTAAATGAAATTGTCTGATGGCAGGATTCAAACAGAGAACCCCTAGCACAACAGTTTGTATTCACTTTGTCAGGTTACGTACGCATCAATTCATACTGCCGCTACACTGCAAGTCTACACTGCCGCTACACTGCAAGTCTACACTTTGTATAATATTGATGCAAGACAGAAACCATCTTTAAGCAATGCGCGCAGTTTCAAGGCGCCCTCCAAGAGGACAATGGCATATTGGTGAAAAAACAAGGACAAAGAAATAATGGCATCGCATGTTGTCGGTGAATAATAGAAGTGAAGCGCCACTCAAGGAAAAGAGAAGAAGGCATCCTTGATCTCCTGCTTGGAACTGCTGCAGTCATCCTGCTTGCTGGGCCCAAGTTAGCCCACAATAAATAGTTGTCTCTGAATTCCTTGAACTGTTCGTTAGAATATTCTAACATGTAGCTACAGTAAAACCTCGTTAATTCGACCCTCGTTAATTCGGAAAATCAGTTAATTCGGACACATCCTTTGGGTCCCGGCAGGCGTATGCATTATTTAATGCAATGAAACTCTCGTTAATTCGGACGTATTTGGCCACACATCGGCTAATGCTGACAACTCTAGGAGCTCGGTGAGCACGGAGCACTGCAAACGAGCCACAACGGCGTTAGCGTCCACCGAAACGAAGCGACGGAGTTTGCATTGCCATAGCCATCAGTGGAAATCGAGCAGGAATGACAGAAACGCCAGAAGGCTTCATGCCTATTTGAGCGTTGAAATCTTTTATTCTTGTGTTTGCCGGCGCACATAGCACCGCGTTGGCCATGTGCCTTCAAAACTGCGTAGTTGCCATCCATGATCGCATCGATAGCGACCGCGGTTTTGTCCGCAGCGGTTGCGGCAAAAAGTAGTTTCGTTTTGACTGAATGCGTGCGTCGGCCGTGTGCCTTCAGAACTGCAAGGTCGCCGTATGTGATCAGCGTGTGTGAAGAAAAGTTTCGTTTTTACTCAGTGCAAAGCTGTCGAGGATGAAGAGAACCGTCGACATCGCGGTGGGCAGCGACCTGGCGACACGGGCGAAAAAATAATCGGGATGTACGCGTGGTAGTGAAAAGCGTGTCTCAGATGAAGGCGCACGCCGCGGCCGTGCAGTGAAGGAAGTCGCGAGACCTTCGCCGCTGCGAGCGCTAATCAGTCACGAGATGACGAGAACTGCAGCTTCCGCATTGCGTTTGTGCAAAATAGAAATAGAATTTGCTGATTCATTCAGTAAATAGAAGCGTGTTGACGTAGTAAGCATTTGTTTATTGTGTTCTTGATACCCTCGATAATTCGACATTCGGTTAGTTCGGCCATTTTTTTCGGTCCCGTGAAATTCGAATTAACGAGGTTTTACTGTATCGCATTCATTGCTTCGCCCTTATGGCAAAACTGTGATATCTTTATCGGTAAATATGGATAGCGTTAATTTATTGCAAAGCCAATGTCTGCACTTAGTGGGAACATTTACTGAGCCACAGCATACAAGAATATACGAGCATATATAAAATAAATAAAATGTGTGACATCACACTGATGTACTGGCGCTTTTGTCATGGGGTAAAAATAATAGATTGAACTTTTACTGTCATTTCCTTTTATAATAATCAATCTCTTGGTGTGAGATTATTGAAAATAGAGTATTCAAAGAATAATTTCTCAGATTTAGTGTTTCTTTTTAGTGCCTATTTAAAGCCTTGATGTTGGTAAAAGACTGTGTAGAGAGACACGATGGGCCTCTACATTATTTTACCAACAATTTTAGAAACAGGACTTTCAGCCTGCCTTGGAGTGGGCCACTCAAAGGCAAGCCGAAAGTGCCAAGAAGTACAATGACTGACAATATTAGTGGGGATGACAGTGATGGTGAGCCACAATGTTGCTTGTGCCATTGGTGTAGTGTGCTGAATGTCCAGTGCACAGATGCTTTTAGCCAGCTACTGGAAGCCACACTAGGTGTGCAGGCAGTGGCGGCACGGTTTGTTCTGATTGAGTGAGCTCTGTTATGAGCTGTGAAAAAGCCCTGAAAATATAGATTGACTGTGAGAGAGAGGGGAAAGCAAAAAAGCTTCATGATGGGTCACGTGGAACAAAAGCTAGTGGTTGTCGAAGTATTGCACGCTTTATGAGCAGGGCATACCACTAAGTGCATATCAGTAAAAGGAACAGATCGCATATGCACCACAGATTAGGATTAAGGACCTACTGAGTTGCTACTGAGTAAAATCCAGGCCGGATTTCATGGCAAACACTGAAATCAGTCGAACAAGTATAAAAATTGGATTCAGGATTATCTTTGAGAAATGGTTAAGCATGATCTGGATTGAGTGAAAATGCATATTTATGTTAAAGCAACACTAAAGGAAACTATATAAAGCTGAATTAGATTGACAGATTGTTCATCTAGAAGTGTATCATCATCTTCTGTGTGCCAATATATGACTTTGTTCTGTAGAACATTGCCACAAAAGGTGCCACTACTGCTCTTCAATTTGAATCGCCCGTGTCAAAACGGATGAGTTGACGTAATCCCCGCTGCTCTCTGTGAATCAGAAGGCATGCTACAGTGAGCAGCTGTGTCACGCGAGAGGTCCAAAATAGGTAGCTCTGCTATGATCTTTTTATTTTAGTCATTTTCCCGCTTAGAAAAGCTCCGTTTGTGGCACGAATGACGAATTTGTTTCTACAGAAGCCTGATTTTTCAGTCTAGCTCGATTTGAAATTTTCCTGTAGTGTCCCTTTTAACTCCACAATTCCTGACGTATGATGTGCTGAATTGGATGCCTAGAGAGAGAGAGAGAGAACAAAAACTGTATTTAATAAAGTGGCTGGCTTTTCAGAGGCCCTCAGTCTTGCTGGCGAATCTCGTTTAAGCCGAATAAAACTTTGATTTAAGCACTGGAAACCGTTACTAGAGTTCTTTTATATTCTGGAGGAAGTTTACCGTTTTGGATAGCTCAGCAAACCAATTACTAATGAATTAATTATTGTACTAATGAATTTTTAATTAATTATAATTTCTTAGTACCAACGTACTCTCCATGGCCAGAATTGAACGTGAACAAGTTGCATTAATTTTGTTTAATTTGATGGGTTCAGGCTTTGTTTGGGTTAAAGTTAATTGGTTGTTTGTATTATGTGTGACAAGAAGGAGCGGAACGGCTGTCGGTAGGCTTCCTTCAAAAGAAATGAGCCATTCTTTTGCATGGTGCCTTCTCAGAGATCAGTTTGAAGGATCCTTTTGTGTTTGCAAATTGTGAAGTTGCATTGTGCAGATCTGCCCATGTTGCTGCTAAAAGTTTTGCACTTCCTTCAGGTGTCTATATCAACCGAACTACCTATGTGAGGCATGGCGAGTCATCATTTCAAGACTCAAGCTATCGTCCATGCTTTCTGGTGGAGTACTTTCGGTACCTCCGCTTCTTTCCAGACGGTAAGTAGTGGTGTTGTCAACAGCTTCAGTCCCTGCACGTTTTTATTTGCATAGCAGACCAATAGTTAGAAATTTTACTTGAGTGGCTTGAATTGGAGCTTTTTTTTTTTTTTTTTTTTGCAGTAATTCAAGGTCTTGGAGCAAGTGGTTTAGCACTGACTTTAGTGTCTATAAATGCCTATATTTCAGTCCTTTGCACCTGTGTATCTCTATTTCTTTGCATTTAGTGCCAGAAAATGCTTTATCAGGGTGCTCATTTTGTTTCAGAAACACATTCTTTTTTCCACAAGACCTAGCAGAATTGCCAGATGCTGTTACTAATGGCAATGCATCTACCGGGTGTCCCAGTTAACTTGGACCAAGATTTAAAAAGAACCCAGGAGCTCTAGAGAAATGTTACCGACTGCATAGTAGCCATAGTCGTGTGTACTTACAGCCAGTATTTTTTTCATCATAAAGTATTAATTGCTTTTAATTAGTGAACTTTTTAATTATTGCTTCAATTGCAAACATGTCAATTACAAAGTTGTAGGGCACCTAAAATAACCTTCGAATTTGTTTTATGCTCAACTTTGCCTCATTGGTTTTTCCGAGAAAAAACAAAAGCTTGCGAAACATCCAAAATACGAAATAGATACGTGCTTGCGCGCCTCTACTTAAGCGTGAATAGCCATGGATACGCAGCTATACTAGTGGCGGCAGCTCGATACAGGGCTTCACGCTATGTGATGGTTGCGGCATCATGAGAACACGCCGCTAATGCATTGATAAGCGTAGCGGAGCCGTAGGGGGGGGGGGGGGGATTTCGAAGCTGGGATACCGTGACGGCGCACTTGCGACTGTAATTTTGCGCACTCATCTTGTTCTGTAGATAGGCGCGCCTGGAACGTATGTTCCTTTAGCAATAGAAACAAATTTTGTCCAGGCTATGTCCATCTAATGCGTTTTGGCGGATCTGTACAGCCAGCATATGCTGTTGTCGATTACGTAAATCATTTTTGCTTGACGTGTCAGTGCGTAGGTAATAACAGGAGATCTCAACGGTACCACGCCAGTGACCTGCTCTTCAAGAAGACACTCATGCCCTTCATGAATGATCAGAAGGCTAAAATGATCCTGGCTCTGGGGCGGCGCACGGTGACAACAGGAAGGCAGCCAAGCTATTCCGGTTGTGGCATTGTGGAGGATGCCCTAGTCCGTCAGCAATACTTAGAATGTACGAAGTCCATTGCGAGATGGGTAGCTTCACAAGAAAGCGACACAAAACTGTGACAGTAGTTCAATAAGCGGAAACGGATGTTTTGGCATTCTTTGCTGCTAACCCTCAAGGTAGTGTGCGTGACGCCAGTGCGGAGGTCGGTACCTCAAGGTCATCAGTGTGGAGGATTTTAAAAAAAGGTCAAATGCAGCTGTACCATGTACATCTTTATAAAAAACTTGAAGACCGAGATTTTGAAAACAGACTTGACTTTGCCAATTAGATTTTCACGAAATGTGAAGAAGAACCGGACTTTCTCACTCGCGTGCTTTGGACGGATGAGGCTAATTTCTCCAGAAATGCACAAGTTAATCTTCACAATGCACACTACTGGAGTGATCAGTGTGCCCACTAGCTGGCACAAACACGACACCAATACCAGTGGTCGTTTAATGTTTGGTGCAGTATTTTTGATGGCAGCATCAACGGACCCATCTTTTTTGACAATACACTAACGACACAACGCTGCGTCAACGACATCCTCGAGGGCGCCGTGAACAACATCTGTTGCAATGTACCACTTGCGCACCTTTGGAACATCTGGTTTCAATACGATGGTGCTCCTGCGCATAGTAGTAGTCAGTCTCGAGCGTAGCTCGACAAGCTTTTGCCTGGACAGTGGATTGGCCAGCACGGACCTGTACCCTGGCCTGCAAGGTCACCGGACATGACACTGCTGTACTTCTTCTCGTGGGGCTACGTGAAAGATTGCGTGTATAGCAGCGAAACTACCACACCGGACACCCTACAGGCAACAATAAGCAGAGTCTGCCGCGAGATTCCAACGTCATTGGTCAAAGCTGCAACAGCACAAGTGTTGGAAAGAAGCAAGTACTGTGTTGCTTCAGACGGTAACCTGTTTGAGCACATGCTATAAGTGGAAATAGAAAATAACCGCTCCAAACTGGTGTAAAACGTGACTGTTTAATGCACCTTCATAATGTCACCCTATCCTTACATAAAAAAAAGCTTGCGACAAAGATAGAAATAGGTAAAAAACTACTTTGTTTTGTCCTCATTTCCGGAGTGAAGAGACAGAAAGGGTAAATGGCTAAACCAGTTTCAACTTTGGATGTTTCTTTGTGGGCAGCTGAGACGCCTTAGATCATCATCATCATCATCAGCCTATATTTATGTCCACTGCAGGACGAAGGCCTCTCCCTGCGATCTCCAATTACCCCTGTCTTGTGCTAGCGTATTCCAACTTAGATGCTTTTGGTTTATTTTTTATTGAAATAAACTCCCGAGTAGCTTTTTTCTGTTCTTCGGAGAGCTGTATTTTTTTTTTTCATGCTCTTTTGCGCACTGTTTTTCTTTAACATTGGTTGAATTTCTTTTGTAGCTTTTTTTTATGATACGCAAAGGTTAAAGCTATCCCGAGTGCCTCATGATCGAGCACAACATTCTTGCGTCTGCAGATGCTGACGCATATCGCACCACGCTAGTTGGTTCGCGAAACCTCTCGAGCCATCCTACATGACAAAGCCTTGTACAATGCAGCGGTAAACGAATGCAGCCGTATATCTTTCAAAAGTTGCTTGGAGGTGCTTGAGTTGCGGCGTGCCTCTGTTTCATATTTCGCGGGCTTTTGTTTTTTCTTGGAAAAAACACCCAGGCACACTTCAGCACAAAATAAATGCTTGATTCGGAGGTTATTTGAGGTGACCTACAACTTTGTAATTGACATGTTTGCGATTCAAGCAATCAATAAAGAGTTCACTAATTAAAAACAATTAATTAATACTGTGATGAAAAAAATACTGCCTGTAAGTACACACAACTACAACTTGGTTTTTTTTAGAAATCTTGGTCCAAGTTAACTGGGACACCCAGTATATAGACCATTCTTGTGGGGTAGTTTGCTCTCGAGAAATGAGATGGCGCTTTCGGCCTCCACCCCCCACAGATTGCCTCAGGCGAAGGCACACAAATGCAAAACCATTACCACTGTCTGAAATGCAACTGGATGACCGCTAAATCACTATTCTCCCTTCATGCTGCAAATGTGGTATGGTAGAGAGAAGACATCTGAAGTAGAGGGTTGCAAAAACAGTGACTGGCATATTAAATAGAATGAATCAGTGTGGCCAAGTTCACAGACCGCTGCTACACAATGACTACCTGTGTTACCGGCGTTTTGTGATGCACGGCTTTCCTTGAGGATAAAGAAAATGCACTCACCCACCAGTGTTTGACCACTAATCTCCAAAGAAAGGAATTCAACCTCAAAATGCCGGCAAGAGTGAGAAAGAGAGAGAGAGATAAATGAGATGGGAAAGGCAGGGAGGTTAACTGGAAGGTAGATATCCAGTTTACTACCCTGCACTGGGGAAGGGGTAAGGGGAGACAGAAAGATAAATAAAAATGCATACACATAGAAAGAGAGGAAGATCAGAAAAAAAAAAACATACACGCACACACACAAAGGAACTCAAGAGTGTCACAGTCGTTCAAGCAGGTCGCTTGTCCGAAGGAACCTTAGCAGCGCACTCATCGCCTTCTGGTGTTAAGACTGCGTCAGCCGGCACTCTAAGATCGTCTGCTCAGAAAGCGGCCGGTCGTCGAGGCGCACCAGCGTCGTCATGAGTGTCTGTCTCTGGGAGCCGTAGCGGGGACAACGACACAAGATATGTTCGATTGTTTCCTCACTGTCGCAACTATCACAGGTAGCACTGTCAGCCATTCCGGTGCGGCAAGCAAACGCATTCGTAAAAGATACTGCAAGCCACAGTCGGCAGAGAGCAGTTGTCTCGATTTGGGAAAGTCCAGTGGAATATGTAGTCAGAGGGATGGATCCAAGCGGTGCAGTCGAGTATACCGGAAACTTGGCGTGTTCCACATGGATCGAGTGGCATCACGCACGAGTATACGAAGCTTTGCTGTTGCCCGGCAAGTGTGTGAGTGCTGCTCTTTACACTGTGACCAAGGTAGTAGAGCTGTTTCCGATGGTAGTAAATTTCTCGCACATATCTACACATATCAATACCAACTCAGTCAAACTTACGCCCACTCTATCACTTACAAATCAAGAATAAGTGAATGGGTACATTTTTTAATCAAGTGTGCCGAAGCATAGGTGACAGACTACACCGACACCACACGAATATTTGAAGATGAACGTTTCCTGTCGATCCAGAAAGTAAGAAAGTAACGTAACTATTGATAATACATCTTTGCTACAAGATGTTACAAAGTGCAGAACATCTACGTTCCAGGCTTAGTGGGTGGCAACCATAAATCTACTGCAACTCAGCAGACCCGCGAGCAATTTGGCAGAAAATAGGCGATCAGATTATGACCCCACCAAGGAACGTTACTGCGTCTGAAACATGACAATTTGCAGCTTCAATGTGATTGGCAAATAAAAAACGAGCAAAAGACACTGATCACAATTTAATTCTGAAGCACCAAGTTTGGATAGCTTGGAATAAATTTCTAGCCCCAGTTCTAGCACAACCACCTTATATGCTGCTTACACCGTTTGGACAAGGCGTAATCAGTTCCTGAAGCATTTACATGCCCTCCGAAGCTGTGGCCAAAGCTTCATCTCATCTACCCAGTCACTGTCAACGATATCTGCCGAAACAGAGGTTTGCGAAGCCACCCTAGCGTCATGCACATCCAACGTAAACGCAGAGGCAGAAGCAATCGACGTGTCACCACGTGATGAAACACGGCGGCACCCACAGGATTGTGTGAAAAGGATCTATAGTCGAGTTCTGTTAATTCAACCCTTACGGGACCGACAGAATTGATAGAATTAAACAAGACGCAGAAAAAATGTCTGAACACACCGCTGATTCCTTTGGCAGTATTTGCCCAATTTTAATACGCTCCCGAATCAAAAGCGCACCCGCTTTCTATGTGTAAAAAGTAGAAAAAAAAAGTGACACTAAAGCTCTAAGCAAAGTTCAAATCTAATGCGCACCTGATTTTCTAGCATGAAAAATTTTAATGTGCAATGCGTGTTATACAATGGCTGCCAGTTTCCTAAAGTCAGCTTTGCCGCAATACATTCATCTTATGCGGTCAAGCATATGAACTCTAAGGAGGTTTTGTTTTAGTTTCGTGATTCATTGCTTGCACCGTGCAGGCAATTTTTGGCCCAATTTTCCTTTAAAAAAAAATTCTAAATATGCATGCATTTGAATCGGGTTAATACCATAATCAGACATTATGAGCTTATCGCTTGAAAATCTTCCTAAAGCAGGCCCAAAATAGCCGTTTTCTATACGCCTTTTCGCTCGCGTGATAACAGCAGCGATAGTGCGCTCCCAAGAAACTTCCGGTCACGGGCCTTATCAGTCTACTGTGCCAGATCACAAAGCACACTCCTGCTAATCTATATCACCGCCACTGCCTTTCTTGCTCGCTATAGTTAGCGGACTACGTCATTGAGCCAAATCGGAAGCCGTCCAGGGCGTATGTTTGTAAACAGCGAAAAGGTCTTATGGGAGATTACTTGCGTTCAATGCATTCACTTTCTCCTAAGATTCGATAAGACATACGCTGCCAATAAAGGGGTCACTATTGGGATCACCATAGGAGTTCGACGCGTGCTTGCCGATTGGTCAAGTTTGAATTATCCGGCGAAGACTTTTTTTAAGATCGAAATAACCAAAATTTGGGCCCATAGAAATGCATGGGCACCAGCCGGGATCTTCGGTTGGAATCGAATTAACCGGAGTCAAATTAACCGAAGTTTACTCTATAGAAAAAACTCTTACAGAACACTTCCACAGTTCACAAGGCATGACACAGCTACCGCACCATAACAAAATCCATCAAATGTGCATTGCAGTAACTGTTGAGAACGTCTGTGCAAAATTATAGTCTGTTTTGAACAAGAAATACAGTTTCTATGGCTTGGAAATATTGCCGAGGTTTTCACACGGGAACACATAAGAATCTCAGAGAGCGTGATGCCCTAAAAAATATGGAAATACAAGGCTCCTTTCACCTGATGGCTTGCTTTGAGTGAGAAGGGGCACAAGCTTCCAAACCCAGGGATGATAATCATGTGCTACTGTGAAAAAGACTTCTACTGTTCAATGCTCCTTTTCTTACTGGAACAGAACTATTTTTAGTGCCTGTTTCGGCCCCAATGGTGCGTAAAATGAGGCTTTAGGTGCCTGTTTTAGGCACCTATAATCCACATTTTTAGCGCCTAAAGTATAATCATGATGTCATGACACACATATCTCCTGGAAAACAAAACCGAAAAGCTATCAGTAAATTATTTAGGGTACTCCGAGTCCGGCAGTATATTTTAAAAATGTTTTGGGCTGCAAAGAAAGAAAGAGAAAAGTCGGAACTGTCATGTCAGAACCCCTTTAAGGTCATAAAAATATGCTTACAAAGACAGTGGTACTATACAATCTGCGAAATCTTAAGGTACCTAGCTCACATGAGCATCGCTTTTTCTGCTTTCAAGCGCATTACAATGGAGCAGGCTTGTGAAACACTAAAGGTTAATCTCATGCTCACAAAACTTGTGCTGTTAGGAGAGTCATATGTTAGGTTGTTCTTGTCATAAGGCACAAGCATACAGAAAGTTGGTGCTCGGGTGAGCCATCTGTAGATCTGGTCAGCTGTAAATGCTACTTCAAGTATGATATAACCTAACCTAACCCGATATCGATTTCCTCTAGTGCCCTTTCCATCCTTACCATGTACACTGTTCTCACAAAAATTTCCTGGAAATGAAAATTTGAAGTACAGCCACAGCAGCCTGAATGCTTTGAGTTTGGAGCTGTTAAAACACTATGGCCACTTCATGTTTTTGCTAACCTGCACTGTTCTCATTACCATTGGTGTTTGGATGTTACTACAAATCTACAGCTGTTTCGAGCTGTTAAAACACAATGGCCACTTCATTTTTTTGCTAACTTACACTGTTCTCATTACCAGTGGTGTTTGGCTGTTATGTGCCCAGCTCATTTTCTAGCGACATAAGAGCAAATCAACAGCACATTAGAAGTGGCTTTAGAATGTGACAAAGATACGCTACCAAAAGGTGTACAATTCATCAATGTGCCAGCCCCCAACGTGCCAGTTTTACAACTGGCCAAAGTCTCTGCAAGCCTGAAAAGATGTCTGTGGTCTCTCCTTGATGAGGTCCTGTTATAGTCAGCTGTTTGGGTCTTGGCCACAGAGGGTGACGTTGGAATGTGCAGGAGTGGTGCTAATGCTGACCACACCCGACAACCCGTACGTCTCCCTGGGGAAACTACGGTTTCGTCGACCGGCCTACACCTCTGTGCTACGAGGAAGCTTCTGGCTTGAAGGCACCAGGGTGAAGGCAGTGCTGAAAAAGCCTGGTGTGAAGACATCGCGAAACACTGGCTACCGGCGAGGCGGCAGGCACAGCATGGAACCTAAGCCAGATCAAGTCTTTCACCTGGTGGGTTCCTTCTTTCAGGGGCGGGCGAATGAAAGCACTGAAATGGTATGTACACATTGGCGCCAGTGGGTGAAGGACCATCTGGTAGTGTGCAAACGTGCTGGCTTTTTCGAAGCAACAATGGTAATGGCTAACTCATGCTGAACTAAATAAGGCCATTGAACAGGCTTCAGAACAAGGTGACAGTCTTTCTGCATTTATTGTGTTCACTGATAAATGCACTTCTTTTCCTCCAATATGTGCATGCTATAGAAATGCCACTCTTACATTCTTTTGTACTTGTTTCGGGCTCTCTGGGAACACAGCTATGCCTGGTATACGTGCATCTGTTGAAACGTGCAATTGGCTGCGACTTAATTTGCCTCAAACTCAAAATAGTCTTTTTACAGGCTTCTTTGTTAGGAAACGACTGGACCTGTGAAATAAAATAATAGACAGGAAATAAATTCAAGGTAACATCTCTATGCATCTGGATGAAGTGCATTTGCTGTTCACAACTCATTCCAAGCCAGTTTGCACCCATAACTTATGGACACTTTTGGTCACCCTCATGTCATATAACCACTTTTCGACATTTATACCTTTGCTCTATGCCTTTGCTGCTAAAATTGACTGCTTCAGCATTATTTTTTGTTCTTTGACCAAGAACATTAGTTGAGACCAATTTATTTTACTTTACTCTTATGTATTGCAGAATGCAAAAGGCAGCTCTTTATAAAGCCTACACTAGGAACACTCACATATACACTGCTTAGATATGAGCCCAAAAAGTGAAGCAGCATCACCTGCCTACTGTGGAACGCTGCCGTTGCACGAGATGAGCCATCAGACTTGAAGGAATGCTGCCTTTGATAATTTTATTGCGATAGCAATTATATGGACACTCCAGGCGCGCATTGCTGCCGTCGGCGTCGCTGTGAGGTTCCGTATAAAGACCACGGGCGATAAAATTGTCGCCTTGCGCTGCATTTGCGAGTGAAAGCTTGCGAGGGTGAGTCGGCGATTGCAGCTCAATCATGCGCACGCAAGGGCGGGAAGCAGGAAGGGGCCCGAGCGCACCTGCCATGCGGCTTTATCTTGAAAGCCATATGCGGCAGGGACAGAGTCCTCCCTGCGCTGTGTTTTCGCGGCTTAGTTCGCGTTAATGCGAGCTGCGGCATGAAGGTCAATCTGCTCGCTGCTGCTGCCACGCTTACTCACTGCAATGTTTTGACAGAGAGTTTCCGTGTTATCGAGTGAGATGAGTTCATGTTTGCTTGTGCATGCATGACACCATGCTTGTTAATTTAGTTAGTATGCCTATGTTTAGAAGCTTATACAGTCGATAAAACTACTACCCTTACTTCGTATAGCTGTCCACTAATTTGCTATCGCTAACACAAAGCCACAATGGTGTATTCATCAGTTATTTTAACTAGACTGCTTCAGCAATCATTGGACACGGGATGTTTTCCAGTTGAATGGAAGATCGGGAAGGTGATTCCACTTTTCAAGTCAGGTAACCAGCAATCACCATTAAATTACCGGTCCCATTCTCTCACAAGCATTCCCTGCAAAATATTTGAGCATATTCTGTTTTCAAACCTTGCTAGCTTTCTCTAATCAAATTCATTTTTTTCGCCATCGCAACATGGTTTTCGCAAATCATGTTCTTGTGAAACCCAACTAATATCTTTCACTCACAAAGTTCATGCCATCCTTGATCGTTCTTCTCTGATTGACTGCATTTTTCTAGATTGTTCTAAAGCATTTGACAAGGTATGCCGTAAACTGCTTCCCTACACACTACGCCAGCTTAACATAGGCACTAAACTGCTCTATTGGCTAGAAATCTTTTGTACTAACCGTTCTCAGTTTGTGTCGACAAATAACGTAAATTCAGAGCACACTGCTGTTCGATCTGGGGTTCCTCAAGGGATGGTACTAGGCCCTTTACTCTTTTATTTACATTAATGACTTGCCTTCGTGTGTTTCCTCGTACATTAACCTCTTGGCCAATGATTGTGTTGTCTATCGAGAAATAACCTGCGTAGCTGATACTAAAGCCCTTCAGTCCAACCTTGATGCTATTAACAAATGGTGCAACATACGGTTGATGGAACTTAACATAAGGATATGCAAACATTTGCATATATCTCGAACATCATCTGTTTCGTCCATTTACCACATCGCTAATACTTCTTTGGAAACCGTGTCCTCATACAAATACCTTGGCATTCACATTACATCAAACCTCTCTTGGGCAGACCACATTTCGTATATAATTAGCAACGCTAATCGAATTTTGGGGTACCTCCGTCGTAACTTCGCACAAGTATCTCCATCCATAAAATTAATCATGTACAAAACGCTCATTCACCCGAAACTAGAATATGCTGCCTTCATCTGGGATCCAAGCCATGAAAACCTAATTCAGTCACTAGAAATGGTTCAAAATAACTCCTTGCGTTTCATTCTTTCTAACTACAACAGAACAGCAAGCATATCTTCCATGAAATTAAGTCTTGACCTATCATCCCTTGCATCTTGTCGTAAGTTGTTTTGTTTGAGCCTTTTTCACTCCATATTTCATCATCATCAGCTCCGCCATGAGCCTATATCACCTTCTCAGTGTGTTTCATCTCGCTTAGATCACGCACAAAAAGTTCGAATTGCCTTTTGCAGAACTGATGCATTTTTTCAGTCATTCTTACCACGGAAATCCAAAGAGTGGAATCGCCTTCCTTTGGATGTAATCACCATCAGAAATTGCCACCTATTCAAGAACGCCCTAGCTATGATTGTATAATTAGAATTTTATGTGTTTGCTCATTTGTTTGTTGTGTGTGTGTGTGTCTATATATATATATATATATATATATATATATATATATATATATGTGTGTGTGTGTGTGTGTGTGTGTACATTATTTCACATGTAACCCACTCCCCTCTCTAATGCCTTTGGCCCTGAGGGTATGTTAAATAAATAAATAAACAAAAATAAATAAATTGATGCTTCGCCTTTTGGGTGAAACTGGGACTTCTTTCTAAGGCTGTTGATAATGATTTCCATGCAGGAGCTGGAGCTGAGAAGCGTGCGAGGTCGTGCAAATGCACAGCTGGTGTGGAAGAGCTATGCCATCCACAGCTACTGGTTCGTGATATTTTCTGTAGCCTTGTTAAACCCACTTTCTATTCTGTGCAGTTAAGTATTTCCCAGACATGGAGCAAGAACAAGCAATTAATCTTTTCTTGAAAAGCTCGGACTACAGCACTATTTTGCATCGCTTTGCTCAGGATGTGGATAGAAGAAAGCAACAGCAAGCAAGAAAAATAAAGGAAAAAAGGAAATGGAAAAAAAAAAATCTCAGTGGAGACCTCCTCCCTTACAAAACAGTAGTCTTGAAAAAAAACTGTAAACCACCAAAGCTTGAGCATGTGACTGACCTTGTAGGTGCTATGAACCAACTCAAAGTAAATTTTATCGTATTCCAAAAATTTGCAAACAGGCCTCTTTCACAAAATGTGAGGATAATTTGGCACCTCACATGGAGCCAGATGTGTCAGTGATATGGCTGTACTAGAACCCCGTTACGTTTTTCAAGGGACTGCGGAAAAAAAAAAAAAAAAAACTATCACTTGGGAAAATGTAACCACAAAGGACACAAATTGCCACAGCAACGTCATAAATAGCTCTGAATGGCTGCCAGCGCAGTTATTAAGACTTCTCAGCACTTGTACTGTTACTGAGGACGGTGTGTGCGCGCTTGTATAATTAAAGGACACGTATGATGTTCCCTGACAGTAGCCCCTTTGAACTCTTGATGTGCTTCACCGCATAACACGGCTGTATTGCGGCGAGGCTGACTAAAGAGAGCCGTCAATTATGCAGCACATACAAGACCCTTGCCGGCCCCAAAATAAATAAATGTAGCCCTGCGCTCGGCGGATTTGGCCCAGTGTGTGTGTGGTTCTCAGTAGGTTTTTACCAATGCTTACTTACTTCCAGTGATTCACCAACTGTGATGTGCACGTTCTCCCCCAATATGCTTGAGCAGCACGTGGCCTCCCTTGTGCAACTTTGGTTGCTTATAAGTACTGACTGGCTGCACTGCTAAATTTATGTGTCCGCCGCGTTCAAACGTAACGTAAGATGTGGGAATATTGCAGAACGGTGATGTATCAAAGGGGACATAATACATGGGAGTCAATGGAATTTAGGTCGGGACCGCGAAAACGGGACACATTAACCAGGAGAACGCAACAGTGAGGGACATATTGCCACCAGCAGTAGTGGGTACAGTGCTAAGAGGCAGGCACGGACAAGAAAAGTGCGCATGCTCCTCCGCTCGCTCGATAGCCAGCTCCCAGCGCAGTGTTTTTCAGGAGACCGCTACCCTCAATAAACGTCACGTTGCCCGTTCTCTCTCAAGGCACGCGACAAAGTGGTGGAGGTGCGGGGTATTCCTCAGTGAGGGACATATTGCCACCAGCAGTAGTGGGTACAGTGCTAAGAGGCAGGCACGGACAAGAAGAAAAGTGCGCATGCTCCTCCGCCCGCTCGATAGCCAGCTCCCAGCGCCGTGTTTTTCAGGAGACCGCTACCCTCAATAAACGTCACATCGCCCGTTCTCTCTCAAGGCACGTGACAAAGTGGTGGAGGTGCGGGGTATTCCTCACCGATGTCGCAGACCCCTTGTGGCAGTGGAACCACTACCCCAGTGCCAATCGATACGCGGTCCATCGGGCCAGCCGCAGGATCCGGGGACTGCCTCCTGAAGACCCCGCAGCGCTTCAGACCATCTCAACCGGTATGGAAAGCACCGCAATGACGAACCGGTACACACTTCAGAATCCACGGGTTCCAAAGTCG
This sequence comes from Dermacentor silvarum, assembly GCF_013339745.2. Lineage (NCBI taxonomy): Eukaryota > Metazoa > Arthropoda > Arachnida > Ixodida > Ixodidae > Dermacentor > Dermacentor silvarum. The sequence goes on from NC_051161.1 coordinate 5,324,554, forward strand.
TTCCATGGCAAGGTCTTCGAAGACTGGATGGCCAACTTGGAGCGCGTGGCCGAATACAACGAATGGGACGACGTAACTAAACTTAGAAGTGTCTACTTTTGCCTGGAGGACGGCTCGCTCACATGGTTCCAAAACCGTGAGCAGCAACTGACGTCGTGGCGTGAGTTCCGCCATCAGTTACTAGACACCTACGCCAGTGCTGATCGCCGCGAACGAGCCGAACGAGCAATCCAGGTTTGCGTTCAGCTTCCCAACGAAAGTGTTACCACGTTCGTCGAAGATATGACGCGCCTCTTCAGACGAGCAGACTCGGGAATGACCGAGGACATGAAGTTGCGTCACCTGATGCGAGAAGTGAAGAAGCAGCCCTTCGCTGGTCTTGTGCGGAGCTCTCCGAAGACTGTCGCCGAATTTTTATCTGACGCTGTAAGTATGGAGAAGATGCTTCAGCAACGATCGAATTTCTATGAGCGGCAACTGAACGTGACATCCACCACCAATATTTTCACGGCCACCAGAAACAACAATGACCACCTCCGTGAACTCATCTGTACTGTCGTGCGCGAAGAAATACAGAAGGTTTTTGGGCCGTCACAAGCGGCAGTGAGCTCTATTGAGAGTGTCGTAAAAGATGAAGTTCACCAAGTGCTCCAGTCCACCTGTCCTCTTGCTTACACTGCGCATACACCGACTGAACACCGCCGTGCGACCTACGCGGAAGCCCTGAGACTCCCTGCACCACCACCGCTGTTAGTTCACGCGGCTCATCCGGTTACACTTTCATCTGATCAACCGGTACAATACATCGCAGAACGATGCACGCCTCCTGCGTTTCCCTCCGTTGTTCCTCCCGCTGTGTTTCCGCAGGAGCAACCGGTATATTACGCCAACGATCGACACATGAGCCCTCAGAAGTCGGATGTTTGGTGCACACCCAACCGCCGGCCTCTGTGCTTCCATTGTGGTGAGGCAGATCATTTGTACCGCCAGTGCCCATACCGACGCCTTGGGTTGCGGGGCTTTTCCACCTACTCAACGTCACCCCGACTTGGCCAACGACCTCGGGAGATAGAAGATTATCTTGCTCAACAGTGCATGCCACCGTCTACGGGTGACAGTCACGCTCGCCGTCACCACGGCGATTTTCACCACCGCCCCAGCAATATTCCGGCACACAATTGCCAAGTCCCCGCCGGGAAAACTAACCACAGCGACCTTTGGGGGCGAGGCCGCTGGCAGTCGACACGCTGAAGACCTCCGATCAACACGAACGAGCGAGGACACTGATCCGACGTCAACTGCAGATGAACGGAATGACCAGCTTTCGCTCGACAGACCGGTGGTGATCGACGGTTACGCAGTTAGCGCTTTAGTTGATACCGGTGCAGACTATTCTATCTTAAGCGGGAAGCTGGCGACGTTTCTGAAGAAAGTAATTACCCCTTCGCATGGGCTCGCAGATTCGTACGGCTGGCGGTCACGTCGTTACTTCACTGGGAACCTGCACGACAAGAGTTCGGATTTGAGGATCGACATTCGTGGCGAGCTGCCTTGTCCTACGCGCATGCTCCCGTGACGTCATTCTCGGGGTTGATTTTCTGCAAGAATACTGCGCTGTTATTGACCTACGGGGAGGTGTAGTCACCTTCTTAGCAGACCGAGCACTCGATGGGTACGACCACAAGCGACGAGACGATGCCCTTCGCGTCTTCACCGAAAGTGTTACGCTTCCTCCACGAACCAGTGTCCTAGTCGAAGTGATGTACGGTGGAATGCGCGAAGGTGAAGTGGTCGCTGAAAGTAACTTGTCGCATTTACTGATGCAAGGTGTTTGTGCTGCTAGAAGTGTACTACAGCTAAGTGATGGCCATTCTCAGTTGCTTGTCATCAACTTCAGTAACGAGCATCGACACCTGTTCCGCGGTACTTCGATAGCGTTTGCCGACCAAATAGAGAATGTGGCTGAATGTTTTACCTCTGAAGCTGTGGGTATGGCTGACAAGTCACTGGGCAACATCGACATCAATTCAGAGCTATCGAAAGATAACGAGGCATCACTGCGTGAGCTCTTGCTTGAATTCAGGGAATGTTTCGCAAGTTCGTTTAAAGTTCGCCAGATTTCAATCACAAGACACAGGATCATCACCATGCGATAACGCACGCCCGATACGCCAGAAGCCCTACCACGTGTCGGCAAAAGAACGCGACGCGATTCGTACACAAGTCCTAGAGATGCTTGAAGACGGCGTTATCGAACCTTCCAACAGCCCATGGTCGTCTTCAGTCGTTCTTGTCAAAAAGAAAGACGGAACGCTATGTTTCTGCATTGACTACCGGAAGCTCAACAATGTAACTAAAAAGGACGTGTACCCTCTGCCACGTATCGACGACTCGTTAGACAGACTGCGGCGCGCCCAGTATTTTTCATCACTCGATTTGAAAAGCGGGTACTGGCAGATTGAGATAGATGAACGAGACCGTGAAAAAACTGCCTTTGTGACTCCCGATGGCCTCTACGAATTTCGAGTGCTCCCCTTCGGCTTGTGTTCAGCCCCAGCTACTTTCCAGCGAATGATGGATACTGTCCTCGCTGGACTGAAGTAGCAGACTTGTCTTGTGTACCTCGATGATGTGGTCGTACTTTCTGAAACGTTCGAGCAGCATCTTCACCGCCTGCGGAGTGTGCTAGAAGCAATCCGATTGGCTGATCTTACGCTTAAACCAGAAAAGTGCCACATTGGTTATAAAGAGGTGAAGTTTCTCGGACACGTCGTAAGCGCCACAGGAATCCAACCCGATCCTGCCAAACTTGCCCCAGTAGCAGCATTTCCTCCTCCTGCCGACAAGAAGGCCGTGCGGCGTTTCCTGGGCTTGTGTGCTTATTATCGCCGTTTCATTGAAAACTTCTCGAAGATAGCAGAACCCCTGACTCGTCTTACAATGGATGACATGCCATTTACCTGGACGAATGAGCAACAGGCGGCCTTCGCTGAACTACGACAGCGCATGCAGTGGATGACATGCCATTTACCTGGACGAATGAGCAACAGGCGGCCTTCGCTGAACTACGACAGCGCATGCAGTCAGCACCCGTCCTGGCACATTTCGACGACGCGGCTGACACCGAGGTGCATACTGACGCCAGTAACATCGGTCTTGGCGCAGTACTCATCCAACTTCAAGACGGCTCTGAAAGAGTGATAGCTTATGCTAGCCGCTCGCTGTCCCGTGCCGAGGCAAACTACTCTACCACAAAAAAGAGTGTCTCGTGGTGGTGTGGGCGATCACGGATATTCGCCCCTATATCTACGGCCGTCCCTTCAAAGTGGTGACAGACCACCATGCTCTATGTTGGTTGGCAAACATACGCAATCTTTCAGGACGACTGGCATGGTGGAGCTTGCGGCTACAGGAATTTGACGTCATTACCGTTTTAAAGTCTGGGCGCAAGCACGAAGACGCTGACACAATGTCGCGTGCACCTGCCTAATCTGTCCGTTGAGAGTGAAGAGGACGATGACGGCCTCCTGGGTGCCATGACTGCATCAGACTTAATCAGACGGTAGCGTGACGACCCTGAAATTCGACCCATCACCGATCACTTCGAGGGCTGCCCAACAACCATACCACGCCATCTACGTCGCGTATTGACGCCCTTCTGTCTACGAGATAACGTGCTTCACAAGAAAAATGCCCGTTCGAACGACTGAGCCTACCTCCTGGTAGTTTCTCAAGACTTGCGGAATGATATTTTTTTCGCTTGCCATGACGAGCCCACATCTGGCCACTTAGGCTCCTCACGAATGCATGCCAGAGTGTGCAAGATGTATTGCTGGCCCGGGCTTTCGGCAAGTGTCACTCAGTACGTTAAAGGCTGCCGTGCATGCGAACGACGAAAGTCGCCGCCCATGAAGCCCGCCGAGTTATTGCAACCCATTGAAGCACCTCATCGGCCATTCGACCAAGTCGGCTTGGACATTCTTGGGCCTTTTCCTCTGTCAACTGACGGCAACAAGTGGGTGATTGTTGCAACTGACTATTTAACCCGCTATGCCGAGACAGAGGCGCTCCCCCGAGCCACGGCTTCGGAGGTAGCGCAATTCTTTATGTGTCACATTGTATTGCGTCATGGTGCCCCATCCACTGTCATCACAGACAGAGGGACGGCGTTCACAGCACAGCTCATGGAGGAAATTTTTCAATTGAGCAATGCCAGGCTTAGAAAGACGACTGCTTACCATCCGCAGTCCAATGGACTTACGGAGCGATTAAACAAGACCATCACAGACATGATCTCTATGCACATCGACGTCCAGCACAAAACATGGGATCGCATCTCGCCTTACGCGACCTTCGCGTATAATACCGCCGTACAAGAGACGACGCGGTTCACACCATTTTGCCTCCTTTACGGCCGCGAAGTTCAGATGATGCTGGACGCTATGCTTCCGTGTCCAGACGCCGTGCATCTAACAACTGACGCCAAAGAATTTGCTGAGCTAGCTGAGGAAGCCCGCCAGCTCGCGCGGCTGCACATCGGTCGGCAGCAGCGCGCAGATGCACGGTGTTATAACATCCGCCACAGACACGTGTGCTACAATCCTGGAGACCAAGTGTGGGTGTGGACCCCTGTTCGCCGCCGTGGCCTTTGTGAAAAGTTTATTAGCCGCTATTTTGGCCCATCTAAAGTACTGCACCGCATTAGTGACGTGAACTACAAAGTTGTTCCGGACTGTGCAAGCGCCAACACGGAGTCGACTACAACCTAACCCTGACATAGTTCACATTGTGCGCATGAAACTATATCTTGCGCGTTCATGATTATTATTTTTTTATTCATCTTTCTACTTGTGCTACTGCTTGCAACCTCTCTGTTTCTTGAGACTGTGCCTGTCGTGCTTCACCGCTGCTGTGCTTTTGTTTTTCCTGTATTCTTACACCGCTTCTTGAGCATTGAGCAGATGCTCTTTCCGAGGAAGGGGGGAAATGACACCAGCAGTCGTGGGTACAGTGCTAAGAGGCAGGCACGGACAAGAAGAAAAGTGCGCATGCTCCTCCACCCGCTCGATAGCCAGCGCCGTGTTTTTCAGGAGACCACTACCCTCAATAAACGTTGCGTCGCCCGTTCTCTCTCAAGGCATGTGACAATATCAGCAGGGTTTCACTGTACAAGGTTGCTTCATTGTGATGAGTTAATGAAGTGCATGAACAGTAGAAGTATTTTAAGAATTGCAGAATTACATTTCATATGTGTTGAAAGCTTGCAACATTTGCTTCACCACTGCATCTGTAGGCAATTTCTACCAACTTCTGGCATTTCATTGTTCCTCTCTCCTTCCATCCTAGGCTGGGCCAGGAGTCAGTGGCTACGTTTGACTTGACAACCAATGCTTTTCCGCCACTATGGTTTTCAAGAGTCAAGAGCTTTACTACTGTTGCAGAGTCCCCACTGTGATGTCGTACGAGCCCTGAAGAAGGGTTGGAAGATGTGCTACATTACAGATCGGACATGTAGGCGCACACACCCGCTTCTCTTTGTGATGTTCTCTTTGTCAAAGTATGTTTGTCTCAGTCCTTTTACAGATGTTGGGGGCTTTTTTGTTTTTTTCAAAGGACTTGAAGACTAGGTGACAAGAACTGAACCATGTTAGTGTTAGAAAGGGAATGTTGAATGTATAATAAAAATTCTACCTGTCAGGCGTTGGAAAACATTGTCTGCTAGCGTCTTACTACAAGCAGTCCAAATATGAACAGGCAGTCTGTTAAGTGCAAAGCCATGTTTAGATAGTAGTATGAACTTTCCTACACACAAATACAATCCCCAGTTGTGCTTGGCCTGCATTCCATGCTTCACCTGAAAGCTGATGAACCTACTGCAGTATTTCAGTGGCTATGGCAAATCGCTGCCGAGCTCTAGGTTGCAGGTTTATGAGGGTGTGCATTCCGATGGGGCTGGAATGCAAAAACACTTGTGTACGTTGCATTGGCTAGACGCGTGAGGGGGTTTAACTCTGCCTCAGGGGCCGAGTTAACCCCTCCACCCCCCGTCGGTGCGCCACTGATGGGAGCGCTTCATATAGCACCCACAGTGGACGCGGCGCTGGTGCAAGTAGATTGGAGCAGACACCTAACGGATGCCACATGCATTCTGTGCATACAGAGACTTGTGTGATGGCCGACTGCAATTATCATTGAGTCAACATTACCGGCACGAAGTGCACTTTCCCACTTCGTTTCTTGTTTTCTATACATCTCTCCCCAAGTGGTGGCAGCGACAGTGCCTAACAATTGTTCTGTGCCTGCGTGTTGGTAAGGTATCCTTGTTTTGTCTTTTGACGTGTGCCTACGAGAGAAGTGGAAGAAAGCCATTCCGTGGAGAGAGATCCTCGGCTTCACATCTGACTAATAAAATATTCATGTGTGAAAAACATTTAGATGCCAAATAAATTATTTGTGAATACGTGTGCACCGTTATACAGAAATGCTGTGTCCCTGTGATGCCAGTGACCTAAGCTCGAAAAAGCTGCTATTTCCAAGATTCAAACAGCATTTTTTAAGTAAATAGGTTTCCTTGCCTCTTTTGTCCATTTTGCCGATACAAAGGGTTTGAGTGACCGAGCTGAATGGTTGGGTAGAACAGCCCTCCTCAGGTCTTCGGTGGTGGCTGTGAGAAAGGGCTCCGCTGGGAGAGGAGGATGGCAGTTGCCTTCCAAGTTGGTGCTTGCACAGCTGAAGACATGATGCTCGTCTATACTACCGCTACAGATGTGCTGGTCAATGGCTTTGTTCTCTACCAACTTGCATTAAAAAACAAGCTCTACCTAAATATCCTGCAAGAAATATACGCCATCAAGCACATTATTCCTTTCATAAAGCGAATGGCTGTCTAGAAGCATTTGGATATTCATTGACAGTTATCATCGATGGTTTCCACACATTTTCTTTTCTTGCTCAACAATTAGCAGACTTTTATGCTTTTTATTCAATGCGGCAAGATTTAAACAATTTTTGCAAGTGATGCGCTGTGCCTTGCAAAGCATATTCATAATTTTCTTAAGCAGAGGTAAGAAAACTTATAAAAAAAAATGTGTTTAAAGTACTTCGATTCACTTACCTGGTGGCAAAGCCTGATTTGTCCATACCATCCTTTGGACACTGCCTGTACAATGTCCTCATGTTGAGGAGCATGCACAATGGCTAGAATGTGGGCATGTATATAGGGTGTCCCAGTTAACTTTAGCCAAGCTGTTTCAAGAAAAAAAAAAATATATATATATAATGATGTCTCGGGATGATGTATATTAGGTCCGGGAGCTCCTCAGCAAACCAGCTCGGCACATACGCGATGATGATGATAGATACAGGTGAAGAAGAGGATAGGCAAAAGTGTGAGGATGATAATATACAGATGAGGAAGTTGTGCATAATAAACGTCCACACTAAATTTTTCTCTTGTGAAAGCGGCCATCCTGGCCGCCCGTCAAGGTGTCGAGGCACGCCGCGTGAAGAGCTTCATGCGGGAGACGTGGACAACCTCGGTATTGCGGCAACGGCGGTCTGTGGGGGTGTCGAGAGGAGTCACGCGATAGTTGACAGGCGAAGTCTGTTCAAGGACTATGTATGGCCTGATGAACCGTGGCTGGAATTTTTCGCACAAACCAGGGGTGCGAACAGGGTCGGGAGCAGCACCTCTCCACTAGGTCAAAAAGATGGAACGCGATGGTATTCATTGTAACGAGTTTTCCTGTCTTCTTGTCTGGCCTTTGTGTTCAGGCGAGCACGCTGGCGACAGTGGTCGAGTTGGGAAACGTACTCTTCGCACGATGATTGAGATGAAATAGCCTTGGAGGTGAAGAATGAAGTGTCCAGAAAGTCATGCCAGACTTGTAAATGAGTTCGAAATCATACTCTTGGAGGCGTAAAATCCAGCGACCCAGGCGTCCAGAGAAGTTCCTGAGTTTGGAAAGCCAGCATAAGGCGTGGTGGTCCGTAACGATTGCGAAATGACGGCCATGGAGATAAGGGTGAAACTTTTGTATCGACCAAGCAGCCAGGCACTCTTGCACAAAGATCGTATAGTTCTTTTGCATGGCTGGCGTATGCAACGAGACTCTCTCTCTCGAAGAGTTGTCGGGTTGCAGAAGAACAGCACCTATACCCCGATCACTAGAGTCTGTGTGCAAGAGAGTCGGTGCGGCCTCATCAAAATGATAAAGCACAGGTGCAGACGTGAGGGCGTGCAAATACCAATTCGCATTCCTGGGACTGCAGCAAGGGTGCACCGGAAGCTAGTAGCTTGTGTAATGGAGCTGCGATGGAGGCAAAGTTCTGTATAAAACGACTGAAATAAGAGGTTAGGCCAAGGAAACTGCCCACGTCTGTGGGCCTGTCAGGACGAGGAAAGTGAACAAAATGCAGCTATCTTGTGCCGTCCCTACTCACAACATCACCCAGGATCTTAATGGCTTTGCTGGCGAAATGGAATTTCTGGTGTTCAGCTTAAGACCAGCACGGGCAAGGCACGTCAAAACTTCATCCAAACGTTGCAGGTGCGGGGAAAATGTGGATGAAAAAATGACAATGTCGTCCAGGTGGCAAAGGCAGGTTTTCCATTTCAGGCCATGCAGCGCGGTGTCAATCATGTGCTCAAAAGTCGTGGGCGCGTTGCAGAGCCCGAAAGACATTACGTTGAACTCTGTCCATCAGGGATTGTGAACGCCGTTTGTTTCTCGTCTTCGTGCATGGTGATTTGCCAATAGCCGGAACGCACATACAGGCCTGAAGATTATTCCGTGCCTTGGAGGGAATCAAGGGCGTCAGCAATGTGCGGCATAGGGTATACATCTTTTGGAGTTATCTTATTGAGCGCCAGGTAATCGACGCAAAAGCGCATGGAACCATCTTTTTTTTAGCAGACCAAAACAACAGGAGACGACCAAGAACTAGCCGAGGGGCGATTACCTTGCGTTCCAGCATGTCGGCGACGTTGTCTTTGATAATTTTCCGCTCCACTAGAGACACATTGTACGGGCGCACAATAGATGTGTCGTCTGTCAGAATGCGATGTTCTGCAACGGTTATTTGGCCCAAGGTCAACAAATAGACGCGGAAAGAATTAGCGTGTTTTTTCAACAAATCAAGTAGCTGTTGCATCTGCGCAGCTGTCAAATCAGTGCTGATGATGACTGCTGTAAGGGTGGTGGCCGAAGAAGCACCAGGAGAAGGGTCTTCAGAAGTGACTGGTGTAAGTGGCAAGACGCATACAGGCTCCAGATTGGCGATGCATGCCAGGGTTATGCCTTGCGGAAGTAGAATTTTTTTTCTGGTGTTTCGTTCGTGATAGTGACCAGTGCAGATCATGGTGGAATCGAACAACTCCTGATGTAAATGCTATGCCTTTACTAAGGAAACGGGAAGAAGGGAACACCAAGACATCACCATGGTCAATGTCGTTGGAGAGGAGTGTAACAACTTGGTTTCGTCCTGGGGGTAGTTCCGTATCTTCCGCAGCGGTCAGGTGAAATGGCGTGTGGGTTTCTTCACCAAGTAAGTGTTCGGTGTCGGTAAGGTGTACCACACGCTGCCCACAACAAATAGCGGCAGATGCAGAAGATAGAAAATCCCATCCTAAAATCAGTTGGTGAGAGCACGGGTATAGCACAGCAAACTGTATGTGGTGGAGAATGTCATCGATAAGTAGACGCGCAGTACAGAAGGCAGAAGGTCGAATAGTGTTCCCTTCAGCTGCAACCAGTGTAGGACCATTGTAAGGTGCCATAACTTTCTTTAGACGGGAACACAAATGAGCATTCTAAACAGAAAAAGCCGCACCAGTGTCCACCAAAGCGTCCACGGACACCCCTTTGACATACACAGAAATGATATTGGATGGGTGCGCTGGAGGAATTTTTGTCTTGTTTGTGTATGCAGTTTTTCCTCCTGAAACTGCATCGCTTAGTTTTCCGGGCGAACGGTAGAGGTAAGTGAGGCAGGCCGAAGTGGTGACGATGAGCGGCAGAAGCGCGGTGGATGAACGACGGTAAGCGCCTCGTGCTTCAAATGATGCGGGCGGAGATGGAGAGCGGTGCGGAGGTGAAGAGTAACGCCGCCCTTGGTAAGAGGCCCCACTATAAAAATCGCGCTCACACATATCGCAGCCCCGACGCTCGTCTTGCTGGCACTTGTGGCAAAAACGGGATATGTGGCCGCAATAGCCGCAATAATAGCATGTAGGACGAGACGGACACCAAGGTGGGTAGTAGGGGGTGTTCGGTGTACCGGGTGACAGTGAAGTCAGATGGGCTGATGGAGGCACTGGCGGCGTTGACGGGATGTTCCGTGGGTGCAGTAGCAACCGACGTGTAAGTTGGTAGCGGCAACAAAGAGGTGACGTTGCAGAGAGGCTTGGCAGCAACTTGCACATATGGCGGTAGTGCGATAGTCAGTAGTGCGTGAGGGACCGGGGCTTGTACTGGTGCAGCGCAGGTCAAGGACGCCAGTTCTTCCCTGATAATGTCGCGCAATGATGCACCAAAAGGGTGGCTGGGACACGTTGAAGGCGAGTGTCAGCCCATCGATTGCAATTCTTTGTGTATGAGCGTGCGTATCAGTGTACGTAGACCTTGGTCCACCCTAGAATGGGTGTCGTCTATGTCTGGTTGTAGGCGGACAGACTCGAGCTCATCCCGTGGTTAAAGAACCATGTCTTCGCCACACAAGACAGATAATAGAAGGAGACATGGCGGAGTTTGAGAAGATCATCCCACCGATTGTCGGAACTGACTCGCTTATAATCATCCAGTCAGTCTTCCAGATCTCCGCTAAGACCAGTGAAGAGATGGGGGTCATGCTGGTGGCTGTTGAAGATAAAGGAAGGTGTGACTTGCGATGTCGGAATGGTGGGAGTAGGGGCATCTGGCTGCATGTCCTGCGGCACGTTGGCTGATAGTGGGCGCAAGCAGCGACCTGAACGAAGCTCCAGGGGGCGCACCAGACGGGTAGAGGACGTAGGATCAAACAGTCACCTCCACCACGTAAGACGTCTCGGTTGGGAAGACGTTTATTAGGTCCGGGAGCTCGTCAGTGAACCAGCGCAGCACATATGCGACAATGATGATAGATACAGGTGAACAAGAGGATAGGCAAAAGTGTGAGGATGATCATAATATACAGATGAGGAATATGTGTGTAATAAACGGCCACAACATATATATATAGTGCCACGGGGATGAGAGTAGCAAAAGGGATAGGAAAATTATATTTACACAATATATACAGAGAGAGACGGCTTCAGGCAAGATGGCAGAACAGCACGAGCGCTGCCCAGATCGTCGTCTTCACCGTCTTTTTGGGCGCATTCTTCCATGCTCGGTATAGCGCGTAACAATATTTTAAAAATATGGTGCAAAATACGATTATAAGACCGACGGTGTTCGGTAGTCAGACCTATGATGACCTAGCACGATAGGTTTTATAATTAGGGCTCCGTGTTTTCGGTGTTTATTTTTCTTGAAAATCGGCGGGTGTTTATCGGAGTTTATATTTCTGGTGGAAATTCGGCGTTTATCGGAGTTTATTTCCCATAAATCCCCAATTATCCGAAATTCGGAGTTTTGCATTATTCTCAAAACCCGAAAATCTTAGATGAATTCATATCTGAATACTAAAATATCAAAACACACGAAGCACATTTTATTTTTCCTAGAATGTTTGAATGGACAAAAGCGTCTCTTTAGACCCTGGAATATATAAGTAAGCGTGCACGACGAAACCTCGTGAAACTGTACGAAGCATGCTGCATTCACTCTCATGCAGCCGTTAATTCAAAGCACCAACACTTCAGCAAGATCTCACCTGTGTCTTCATATGGACGTGGCGCTGTGATCGTAAATGCTCCGCAATTCTCACAGCGCCATTGCCGTTGGCAATGCTGTCACACGACAAAGCTTGCAAATAATTACTCCTTCAGAGGACGTCAACTCTTCGAAATCGCTATACTCTTTTACGTAGTCGCCGCAAAGCTTTCGTTTTCTTCCCATTTTGCTCGCGCGAAATTTCTCTAGACGCACCACAGAAATGCGTCATTTGAGCATGCGAAGGTTTCCGTGAGCAGGCTTTCCTAGCTTGACCCTCACTGTCGTGGCTGTCTGTTCTCTCTCGCGCGCGTGCATGCGAGCAGACCAATCACACACACCCAATACTCTGCGTGGCTGCAATCCACTCCAATGAAATCTCTTGAGGGGGGCAGCAGGCAGCGAAGCCCGGGACCCGTATATTCGATGTTGTCTAGGCGCCCTAGCGCCGCTGTCGCCTAGCGCGCCTTAGTGTCGCCAGGGGACTGTATATCAAGATGCCGTCGTGCGCTTCTGGTGCGCCTACATTCGTTGACCTGTTGACGTCTCTCGCTTCGTGCGCGACAATGCCGTTATTAAATTTGCGATGGGTGCGGTCTCCGAGATACTGTTGACGCGCGGTAAACTTTAAATCGGTCAAACCAGAAGTTGTATAAATGAGTGCTTAGAACTTGCGCTTTCAATAAAGAACGGAACCAGATGATATTGTCCCTTGAAATCGGAGTTTATCGGATAAATCCGAATTGTCAAAAATTTTACCGGCGAATGTTTATCGGATTTTTTCGGATAAAACTGAAAACACGGAGCCTTACTTATAATCACACCTTTCACTGTGTATTATAATTATTTTTGAACAGCTTGGCTAGCATTAGCTAGGACACACGATATGTATGTGCATTCACACCACTGGGGAAATCTGGTGCTGGCTAGCTGAGGCATTGGGCAAAAGTTTCCTTGGCAATGTGAGTAAATGTGTTGTACACGAATCATAACCTCGGTCTGCCTGATTTACTATTCAAATGGGCAACAGCAGCTCTGTGCCCACGCGGGCCATCACTTTCACACAGGGCAAGGTGGGAGTCTTACAGATGTGCATTGCTAAGTCTACTTCAGCATACTGAAAGCCATGGCTTATAAGTAGAAACTCCAGAGTACTTTACATTCAATGACGTTGTGACAACTGTGAAGATTTTTTTTTTTTCAGCAATATAAATGAGGGCGAGACAAAAGTGTGTGCACACATTTCAATAACTTTCAATCGAAAAGCATCACAAAATGTAGCTTGGGAGTCTGTGCTCTTGCCACATTGGAATAGCAAAGTCTCTTTGCAGCACACTTGAATGAAGCACCAGACTGAATTATTAGAAAAGAAAATGAATTTAATCGTCATTATAGTACAGCACACTAAATCATTAGACCTCGTTTTGCATCCATGATGGAGTTGAAGAAAACCTTTTCCAGGTTTTTCCATCGCCAACTTTTGATGACGAAGCTGTTTGGGCAGAATTGCGAATGCAGTTTGGCTTAATGTTACGGTTCCCAAAGCATGCACAAAAGTGCATCAAAACCCGGCATGGTCTTCAAAGAAAGAAAATGCAGAAAAGGGTTGTCACATAAATGAAAGCTTGCCTTGACTCGGGATTAATGGCTTCCCCTATACAACAGCGTAAAAAGAATGCACCATACAAGCGAACCATTAGCTCAAGTATCTAGCACAGTATTTACACAGTAACACATTAGTACAAAGAAAAGCCTGGAAAAATAGCCTTCATAGTATTTACAACAGCTCATGGTCTGCCTCCAGTTCATGGACAGACAGCGATGCACAAGTCTTCACGCTACTATCAACACAGTGCTGTTACCCTGGACCTGATGCACATTGCATGGCATTGATATCCAAGAACTCCCAACACCGGTCCTGTACACAACTAACAAGCTTGCGTACTTATGGCGCAGCAGGATGACACAAGAGGATAGCGTGAGAAAGGAAACACTGAATGTAACATCAACTGTTTTCTGTGCTAGAGAGCTAAAAAGAAAGCAACAGGAAAACGGATAATTGAGGACATATGTACACAGCTACTGCAAGGCCTGGCCAGAAACAATGTATGTGCGAACAAAGATGCATCAAACCTCTGGTTGACTTAAGTATGGCACGCTAAGCCAGGTGGCCTAATTAAAAAACAGGATTGGAATGCAGATGCAAGATCCGTGAACTAAAACAAAGGTTTCCTGGCAATAGACAGAGAGGATCGTCCCCACACCCTGAAAGCACCACATTAAAATATGTCCCAACTGGAACATCGCGCTTCCACAAAAATAATAACAAGTATCTTAAGTGGAGCTTCACATGTTCCAGTAGCATCTTCAACTGGTTAAGAGAACTCTGGTAGAGCTGCAACATTCATGTAAGCTGTATCATAATAATAGTGATCATTATCACCATTGGAGCCCACTTGCAATAAAGCTTAGTTGTTACCCTACACGACATTTGTAGCACTGCTAGAGCGCTCTGGAATGACTGGTTGAAGATGTCCCAAGTGTGCCTGATAGAGCACATGTCTTAACAAGAATGCATTAGAGCTGAATGTGATATTTTTATGCAGACAAGCATTTAAACAGCTAGCACCATGAGGCAGCGATATTGACCTTGCTCGCTATCAAGCCCAACTTCTAGGCAAACTTTAAACATAATGTACAAGCCTGAAGTGAAAGCGCACTAACACCCTCTTTGCCTGCTCCAAGTTTGCTTTGCAATCACTCCAACCTATTGAGCAATCCTTTGGGTGAAAGGCTACCTTTTTGATGCCATGCTGAACAATGTATAAGCATAGCCAGACGAGTGTTCACAGTTAACAATGAGCTACCGTCAGAATGATGGTCTGGGGATTGCATGAGTCACAACTGAACAATGCAAGTCTATTTTGACCTCGCCATGCTATGTCCTAGGGTTAAATGCATACGCCTGTCAAAGAAGCAAGTCTGGACGGCCCACAGGGTTTCCACTCTTAAGACACATGGGTTGTTATAACACGGCTCCGCATAAAACGTACATTAAAATTATTAGCTGTATTTACAAGGCAGTGCACACCAGTTGGCACCTAGTGGTCTAAGCGCAGAGGTGAACAATAGATGTACCATTTCACCAGCCACATTTCCAAGCTCTGCTGCAGCTGCTCAGATTTGTAAACTGGCCACTGTGCAAATAAGGCTGACAGGACAAGCATGTTGTGTTCCTCACGTGAGAAAAAAAAAAAAAATGTTCCTCACGTGAGAAAAAAAAAAAAAAAGCTTGCAATGCCCTGACACTAAATTAACATTCTGTTGATGCAGCCTAGATGGAATAGAAAGAGTGATTTGTTCATAAAGTATGATACAAAAGGAGGAATTTTGCAAACTAAGAGGTTGCACCATTAACTATGCCTTAGAGTTAATATGTATAGAAACCTTTTATGGAGTGTTCACTGAAAACGACAGAACCACTGCATAATACACACTCCACAAAGCTATCTGGCTCAGCCATGCAGACTGTCTGCAGCACGAGGTACTTCACTATCTGTACATGCAAAACTGTTCACAGACATGCAAATTAAAGAACAAAACATTTTACTTTTTGTTACCAAAGCTGTTCACCTAAGGTTTCCTAACAAAAGAACATTATGTACAAAGAACAGTGTGTGGACAAAATGTCACACCGAGTCTGTCATGCTGCGGATAAAATGATGAAGGGACATCGTATTGTTCCTGCACCAAAAGTGTTTGGCATGAGAAACAGTTGGTGTCACACGAGGGATGCACAGAGAATGAAATCATTCTGCATGGTCGAGTGTTATATACAAGAGGGAGAGACTTGTCAGGCCTTTGCTGGCCTACTTGCATTGCTAGTCACTGGCCCTACTTGCAGCTTTCATAGAGAAGGAGCTGTTGCAATGCTGTAAAAAACAGAAGCATGTCAAACAAGTCATGCCAGGAAGTTGGCTAGAGTTGCTGCTAGCCACAGCCTTGACAAGCTGTTCAGACTAACCACTTGGCAGTGACTCGTAAAGTTCACTCAAAGCAGATGCCATTCATTGTCTTCCACCAAAGGGGAATGCAAGGGATCCTGTTATAGGCTTGAAGGGTTATCGTAGACAAGCTCCAGCCAACCCTCAATAAACCTGTGAGAGTAACACGACTGTGAAAGAGTTGGTCTTTCAGAGAATCCCACCCACATGCACAATGGTCTCCTTCCTGTTGCAGTATGCTGAAAACCTAGTGGGCTAGCACAAGAATGTCAACAGTGTTTTGTGCTGGTATTGGTGCACACCTGGGGCCCTATGTAGTAGTTGAGCATGCAAGGAAGAACTAAATCCAGACACCTCCAGCCACCAAGCAGAACTTGGTGAGGAGGGCCAATGGTCAAGGAAAGCCAGCCTAGAGAATGCCATTTGTGAAGTACTGGAAGTTGTCATACAGACGTGTCGTGAGCGAGTGCATGCTGCTTTCCACAAGCGAGTCAACAAGCATCTGCAGCCTCTCGTCGGTGCAGCCCATGTGGAAACGTTCACGAAGAGCGCGCACAGCACTGGCCCCATGCCACTGGAAGCAGGGCAGCCGGGCATTGGACTGCAGGATTTCCACCAGGGTGATGATGCGCTCATGGTGCTTGCGTGCCGCCACCAGCCCTTGCAGAATGAGCACCTTGAAGTAGTTGAACATGTTCGAGTCCAGGCCGCCCATCACCTGTGCAAGAGCAGTGGTTGGTTAGCGCCCCTCTTTTGTGCGCACTGAACAAAAGAAAAGCTATTCCACATTACCATGCTCACTGAAAGGATGCACATATGAGAAATGTGAAAGGAAGAAACTTGCTCTACCCAACAGCACAAAACTGCAGAGGAAACTGATGTGGGTTTCTCCGAAAGAAAGCTGTTGTAAAGCATCTGCTGGAGGAATCACTCCATAGAAACCTTGGTGCTCGTTGCGATCTTCGGAACCAGCACAAACGATGGTCTGTTAGAGTAACAGGTGCCAAATGAGAGGAAATGCAGTCTAGGATGGCAGAGAACTCAGTCGTGTGATGGAATGAGGAAATTTGGGGCAATTGGAGATCACTGGGAGAGGCCTTCTTCCTGCAGTGGACTGACACGATCTAATCACGATTTTCATGTGACAGCAGCACTTTGCTCAGCTACTGTCACGTCCAAAATAGAAAGGCCTCACTTTGCTGAGATTAACAATGCTAATAAATGTGGCTCGCATGCTTAATGAAAACTATGACATGAAATGGCTTCGACAAGAGTGGCGAAATGGGCCTTGTTGGTTCATCATGAAGGCAGTATTTCAGCACTTAGTAAGGACGAGGACAAAGAAGGAGACGTACGAACACACAGGCGCTACTCACAACAATTAAGTTTATTGCCTTGACCACGCCGAACAATATAGTGCCATGGAAGCCCGTCACCGACCAGCCCGGTGACGGGCTTACATGGCACTATATTGTTCGGCGTGGTCAAGGAAATGAACTTCATAGTTGTGAGTAGCGCCTGTGTATTCGTACGTCTCCTTCTTTGTCCTCGTCCTTACTAAGTGCTGAAATACTGCCTTCATGAAATGGCTACCACATGGAATTTATCACCACTGCATATTTATTAGGAGCATGCGTATCTCCAGTGCAATGCTGAGCTCAGCATTGCACAGCATTTGTACAAGCTTGACTTCACTCAAGTGATGTTCTGTGCTAACAAGCACATGCAATAGCATGTTTAGGCAGGGGTTGACCAGTGCCTGAGTGTGCGTACCTGCAAGCCGAGAATGAAACATGAGAGAGCTTCTCGGTTCAGAATGCATTCGTTTGAATCTGGGAATCGTCACTAGTACTGAAGGTGGTACAGCCCTGGGATGTCGGTAAAGTGGGAGATGCAAAATTCCTTACATCAACAAACTCCTGCGTCAGCTTGAATGGGGAGCTCTCAAAGCCAAGGTTCTTGGGCGACGAGGACAGTATGAAGCCAAAGTCGATGTGAATGATGTGGCCTTCTCCATCGAGCAGGATGTTCCCATTGTGCCTGCCAAACAAAGCAAGCATGAAGGCATTGCCAATAACACCATGCATTTGCCAATGACTGTTTATAACAACCAAACATACTCAAAGGCAGTTGGGTGTGGAGCACAAGGCCAGCGGTTTGATTGCTGGCCATGGCAGATATAATAGGACAAAATTCTTGCATTTAGTTCAACATTAAAGGAAATCCCCAGGTCGTCAAATATAGATGCCAGTGGAGATATTAGAAAATGCTGCTTTGTCACATGAAATACATAACTGATCAATGAAATGCAAATGTGATTTTCAAAAATCCAAATGACTTTTTAAGCTAAGAAGATACTAAAGATTCCAGGTTTGTTTATTTTCAGCAGCACATCTACAATGTCCCAGGTAGCTGGTGCAGGAGTAACTGAGCAGCATAACCCCATCTTGTTTTCTGCATCTATTATGATTATGGCATACTCCGATCATGGCTAGACTCGCTACTGTATGTATAATTTGAAGCAACTTGGCTTCATGGAAGGGTTGGTGAGCAGCACTTCACAAGCAGAAAATGGCAGTGCACTAACAGAATAAAGTTTAATAAACTTACCGTGATTATGACAAAGTCACATCCAACACAAAAATAGTTCCACTATATCCGAAATTTGTTATAAGCATATTCGGTGATTATATATATATCACAAATTTAATGAGCTCATAAGACTTTGCAAATTTGCATACCAACAATACCTGCTCACAGGCCAATGCTGCAGCCGCTGGATTGTGCATGGCCGTGCATTGCCATTCGTTGCCAGTAGTAGAATAATCACTTCACTCAGCATCTGGTGTGATGGCAGTGATCTCAATAAACTACACAAAGCATTTGGCTAATATAATTCATATGTACCAAGTGCACAAAGTATTTGAGAACACGGCTTCGAATTGCTATAGGCATGAACATTCTCATTCCACCTGCCTAGATGCCGTGGTAATGCATGTGCATTCCAATATCTTTGGAGCAGTCGTGCGGTTATCAGGCGATGATTACGCGCGCAGCCGTGGAAGATGGCACCTTTTGCCGCTCCCGTTGCGTTTCGTGCCTTGCTGCGACATTGCGGCCAAGGCACCCTCGTTCCCTCCTTACCCCTTTCTTCGGACTGCGCAGACTCCCTCTCCACTGAAGGTTAGGGGTCACAGCTATGACTGTTAAGGCTGCTGCGAAAGGGCTAGCGAGCTGTTAAGACTAGAGTTGCTAGAACTGAAAGAGAGTTGATAAAACTAATGCTATCTACAGAGATAGTTACTCGCATAGGTGGTTTATGTGCTTTTGGCAGACACAGTTATTGTGAGCATGTAGGGCCAGCAAATAAAAATGTTGCTTTTTTATTTAATGATTTATGTGTTTATATTAAAAACATGAGTGATCAATTTGAAGACAACTTCATTTTGTTTGATTCTTCAAAAACGAGCTTCCGTTCCCAATTATTCATCATCAAATTTGAAACTCAGTAGGATAATTTTGCATTCACAGGTGGGAGTCCATACATAGAAACCCCTCCCCTCCCAATTGACATAGTTTATTGCAGGAAAATGTTAGCTCAGAGAGGGCAGTAGCACAGCTGTTAGAAGGTCTGCCAGGCTTCTTGGCTGGTATGCAACATAATCACCTACATCACATGGTGGGTTCGTCTGTGTCGAGACTTTCGCCTCTGAATGTGAAATTAGCATACCGAACTTGACGATGAAAACAGCTGCTTACCGATTTTCAGATTTTTCGGAACAACGTCTGAATAATCGGGCAGTCCAAAGACATTAACTTAAGCTGTAAAATTAATTTAGTTGCTTTTTACAAAGCCAGCGGCACGAAAAATTTACTTAGTTTTTCTGTGTTTCACTGATACACCATCTACTTGAAATACTGCGATGGTAGACACCTTGGGGACATTTCTCTTGCGCTTGTCGCACAACTTCATGTGCGTCGTGCGCCGTAGCGAAGGCACACGACATTTGACTGTGCCATGCTGTCAGATTAGGCTGTGATGCTTGTCACGGAGCGGCATAGTTTCAAGACAGTGACACACCAATTAACGGGCGCCGTATGGCCGGCGGCCGCTGTTGCTTCTGTGCGTGCCAACGGACCCAAGTGTGTGCGTGTGTGTGGTGCAGTGCGGGGGCGCGACCTCTGACAGTGGGGGGGAATCACCCATTCCCTCTCCCCTGATTAAAAGGGCGCGGCCAAGACCTTTGGGAGGAGTAATGAAATAATTAGGTGAAACGTCACCCATACCTGCCGTTGCCCGACCTAAGGAACTAGGGAAAGAAGAGGCTATTTAAGCGCAGGTTTTAGGCCCTGCTAATCAGTCTAGAAGCTGAACCTGTATTCTGCCGAGAAGCAGTCGGGAGGGGGGGGGGGGGGGGCTACTGCCGTCCAGTATTGCCTGGGTCGCCTAGCCACGTTGGAACTCCGAGTAACTCGCTGACGTACGAGATGACAAACCAACGTCTGCAATGAAGCTCACGGTATTTCGCCTCAAGTTAGCCCAACCTGCTAGAGGGAAGGAGTCAGATCTAGACTCCCAGGAAACCCAACCCAGCAATTGCATCCAGCTCAACAAGATCGGCTCGCCAGCATTCTTCGGGAAAGCTCTGCGCGCCGACTTCACTGTTTATGGACTTGCTGCTGCTGCCCGGCCACGCGTATGGCATCGTTGGTTTTCTTTTGAACTTTGTTTTCTTTTGGACTTTGTTTTAGTGAACTAGTGTTAAGTGTATTCTTGTATATTTGATCCGCGCCCTGTTTCATTTTTATATGCACTGTTAATTGCTCGTCATATTTCTTTGTCATCATCATCAAGCTATATTAAGTTCAGGTGTGTTAGTTTTCTTGCGTTTTTTAATTAGTATTTTATGTTATTAATTTGTGTATCATTGTCACTCGATAAATATCCCGTTTCTTTTTTTTACTCCCAACTCTGACTCTCTCACTGTGTTCGCTCGAGTACGGAACGACCAACCGGCCTTGTATACCTCATCGTTCGACTTTGCGCCGACAGCGAACGGTTGGCAGCTGTGACAAAGCTCGAATTCAGTTTGGAGCCTTCTGCCTATACGAGCTTTTGCTGTTCCGTCCCATAAGTGCATAAAGAAACTTCGCAAAAGCATTCGCGGACACAATCCTGGCTTCCAGCCACCAGTACAGCTTGAGATCTCATGCCTAATGGCCAAGGCGGTCCACTGGTACGAACATATTGACCACCACCTTGCCGCGCGGCCTTCTGCCCACCACCACGTCGGCTAGGAGCACATTTTTATCATGACCGTATGACGCAGCTAGGCCTAACCATACGCCTAACCAGCGCCGCTTCGCCAGTATCCAGCAGCGAAAGTTGCTGTTTGGTTCGAATTATCCGGCGGGCCAAATTAAACAAAGGGTAGAAAAAACACTGAAACACGCTGTTGATAAACTTGGCAGTATTTGCCTTTGAAGTTAGCTTCGTAACAGTACAGCCGTTTTATCCGGTGAAGCATACCAAGCGGGAAAAGGAGCTACTGTTGCGGAACATAGCACATGTTTCTTAATTTACACACGCCGTCCCCGGTCACAGTACGAGCACCGAGACGCCTAGTAAGTTTACTGTTCAGAGTTTTAAATAGAACCGTACTTTTTTTTTTTTGGCTTTAAACATCCCCTTGACTTCTCAGTTTTTCCATCTTACCGTAAGCCTTCCTTGTCACTAGCTTTCCCAAAACACCAGATGGTTTTTCTCCGCTTCTCGGTGCATGGCGTGTGCATATAATAAAGGAACGTGTACTAGGTCCTGTTAACGGTCTCAAATACGAGACATGCATGGCGGGTGAAACAATGGCTCAAACCGTCACAGCAATGTCACAAACAGCTCTGGATGGCTGTCAGTATGCTTATTAGGTGTCTAGGTGCTCGTACTGTGACCAGAGACGGTGTGTGCATGCGTGCAAGCTTGCATAATTAAGGAATGCGCACTATGTCCCGTCACAGTGGCCCTTTTCCATTCTTGATAAGCATCGCCGCGTAACATGACTGTATTGCGGCAAAGTTGACTAATCAGTTCACACTGTCTGGCGAAAGCCAACTTTGAAATTGAAATAACGGAGGTTTGGGCCCACAGAAAGTAATTAAAGGCGACGGCCGGGACTATCGGTCAGGATCAAATTAATCGAAAAATCGAATTAACCGGAGTCAAATTAACTCAAGTCTACTGTATTGACATTCATGCCATTTTTGCAGTCTTTTGAATTTGATGCATCCAATGCTTAGCTGGATTAAAAGTGCTACCAGTCAAGGCTTAATACACCATCCTTATTCAAGTGGTCTTGAAAACACTGATTACCAACAGCATTCTGCAATGACAGCAGGTCTGGTTGAGTCAAGGTGAAAGGAAATGTGTGTAGCAGCAGTGTGAACCAAACATGCCTTACCTGTCCTTGACTTGTATGAGGTACGAGATGAGGCAGTATGCAGCACAGCTCTCGACAAAGCAGCGCTGTGCACTCAAAAAGGCCTCGCTGGTTGGTGGTCCAAACTGCTGCTCGAAGTATTGCAGCAGTGACAGCTGTGAGTGCTTCTTCACCTGGTGCAGAGACATGGTGTCCAGGATGGGCTCCACAAGGCCACTGTCAGCTGACGTTACGAGGATGCGGTATGGCCGAAGCCACAGGCTCACATGCTCCTGCTGCCAGATGTTCTGCAACAATGTAGGAGATGCATATGATGCACACAAGTTGCCAAATAATTATGGAGCCACGTCCACTTTGATGATATCCCAAGACTAGCGCCACTTTCGATATTTCCAAGCCCTAATCTGGCGAGAGAACACGTTGACTTTTCAGTAAGTTTCTTCCAATGTTCAATGAGGGAAGCTTCAGGACAGTTATCGACTGGAACACCGATGTATTCCATGGCAAATCTGGAAGAAACTGTTTTAAAAGTTTCGCTTGTCTTGGGATATCTGCTTAGTCGTTATTGATGCACTTTATGAATTTATGTGACCGCGACATTCAAGCGCAACGTAAGATAAAGGAACATTACAGATTGGCGACAAATCAAGGGGAACTTAATACATGGAAGTCAATGAGAATTAGGTCAGGACCGTGAAAACGTCATGACACCAAGGGCGGAACCACACCGACAAAAAAAAAAAAAAAAAGGCAACACGCGCGTGACGTGCTATTTAAGTATACGATATTTCCTTAGCTGATAAGGTGATAGAGGCCATGCTAATACACTTATCTTTTAAAGTTGTGATGCAGTGGGCCTCAATAATGAGGCGTGTCATCTCATTGTTCAACTTTTCAATGATCATGCGCTTTTTGAACCTTGGTCTGCAGCCGCATTCATCACAATTAATCACAGATGGGAGGGTGATGAATGCGGCTGCAGACCAAGGTTCAAAGAGTGCATGATCATTGAAAAGCTGAACAATGAGATGACACGCCTCATTATTGAGGCCCACTGCATCGCAGATAAGCGCATTTGGCCTTGGCAACGCCGACGCTTCGGTGGCAGTGGCTCCCCTCGCCATCCCTTTCAACTCCCTCGTAGCTCCCCCCACCTTCGACTGGCTCCGCGCGCGCCCGCCGCCGCTCTCGTCGGCACGGCGCCAACTTAGCCCTTTCCCTGAAGTTTCGTTTTCTGCCGTTGTCGGGAAGTTGGCCAAGACGTTGGCTCGTACAAGCCTGTTCTGGCGTGACGGTGAAACGGTGACCTTGCTATTTGAGAGTGAAATTGCCGCCGCGCGCTTTTTTTTTTTTCGTTTTCTTTTTCTCCGCGTGGCGTTGAGGGGTCTATCCTAAGCTTTTGCTCTATGGCGGTGTCGGAGCAATGCCGGTCGGAGGCGCCGCTGCGTGATTTGGAGCGCTGTTGAGGGCATTGTCAGTGCGCCGTATGTTTGAATTAACAGTCGCAAATGCTTTCGCGTTCGAATTACCGGGCGTTTTCGCCCATAGCAATACACATAACTTTGACGGGATCACAGCGTCAGTTCAAATTAAGCATGTTCGAGTTAACGAGATTAGATTCTCAATGCTTTCTGTGGGTTTTCCTCGCTCGCATTATATGCGGGTGAAAACTTTTTTTTTCGTTATAGCTATCCCCAAATAACACCTCGTATTATATGCGGGTCCGTATTATACGCGGGTTTTTACGGTATATGTGGTATCGTTATGCATGAATTGCACTGTACAACAAGCTGCTTTGAAAAAAAGAACGAGAAACATCTTTTTTGTGATTTTCTGTTGCACCTTGCCTCCAAGCGGCCGCCGGCAGAAGCTGAAATTTGACGCCATAACACCTACGCACGTGCGCGTGGCCAAGGTCGACCACAGCCGTTGCAGTGTTTTCGGGGGTGTCGGTCCCTTGCAGCGTTTGTTTAACCCCTTTCGGCGATCTTTGCACGTGGTCTGTCCAAAACATTATCCCCGTCGGCGCTCCACGCAGGTGGTGCGTCTTACATGTGCCTTCCCGCGGTCGTCGCTAGGTATTGACGCGTCTGTCGCAGCGGAAGGAAATGCCCAGACACTGCTGTTACAACAGCATCGTCGGTCGTGACACGCCGTTGCACACGTTTCCCAGAGACGAGAAGGTGCGTGAACTTTGGATACCTGCCCGTCAGCCATCACGCCCAGCCTGGAGACCTCTAAAAAATGACTTCATTTGAGCGGACCACTTCGTTGACAATGATTATGTGACCAGCCCGGCTGTGCTGAAAAGCTTCGGCATGCCGCTAAAAAGGCAACACATAAAGCCTGACGCTGTGCCCTTGGTCTTCTCACGAAAACGCAAGGCAGAAATGATCAGCGGCGCATTTGAAAAGAGGAGGCAAAAAGATGGCGGTACTGTTTTTGTTCACTTGCAGCCTTCTTGAGCAGTGTGAGGGCGAGGCTGGGGCGAGATGCCCGAGGCTGGGCACGAAGGCAGTAATGCAAAGCATAGTAAAACAATACAAGGCTAGCGAGCGCGACTCACGAGAACAGTCCTACATGGCAGCGGGGCAGACACACACACTGCTCTGCTTCTCCACAGGCTAAAAGCAGTAAAAACTGGGGAGAACGCCAGACAGGTGCTGCCATCTGTCGGGCGGCTGGCGAAGTGGACGTGCTTGGAGGTACCGATTCCTCACAGCAGTTGCCTCACGCCGACGGCACTCCTATTCAGTCATCCACGCAGTGCTGAAGTATCCCGCAGCTGCCTCGCATGCGTGCCCTCTTGAAAAAGCAAGTTTACAGAGGGAAATGACAAATAATTCTTGCACAAGTATCTGGTGCAGAGCAAAATCTTCGCGCTACGGTTCGCAAAAAACCTGACAGGCACTTTCACGGCCGCCTGCTCTTCTTCATCGCTTGATGCGGAAGGCTGGTAACAGTAAGCGGTAATATTTCTTGCAAAGTTCAAATAGTCCTCGTTTTCAGATGTGTACTCATCGCTGGTAGAGGCACCAGAACTTGAATCCATGCTTGCGATGGCGACGTCGGCGCTTCGAATAACCGCGGCCGGCCGGCTGGCTATCCAACGAGGGTGTCGTGACGTCACGCCTTCCAACTCCCGCAGGTCGGGCGGCGAGGGGCGCGCTCACAAAAACGGCAAAAATAAAGCCATCAGCTCAAAAATGAGCTAAGTGACTACTTCTTTTTGGTGTAATCACAAACTGAGGATTCATTTTCAGTATTTTCGTAAAATTTTCAGATTTTGTGTCCGCATCCCTTTAAGAACATCAGAACAGGCAATGAGACGTGGGTTTATGGCTGATATTGAAACGAAGGTGTAGTCGTGCAGTGGGTGGGCAAAGGGTCTCCCCCTTCAAAAAAAAAAAAAAAAAAAAGAGAAAAAAAAAAAAAACACGCATGAGTTGGTCAAAGATCAAGGTGATGTTGGTTGTGTTTTTTGACTGAAAAGGCATTGTCCCTCAGGAATTTGTACCATGTGATCAGATGGTAAGCAAGGAAGTCTACCAGGCAGTTCTAGCGCAATTTGAGGGATGCTGTGCACAGTAAGAGACCTGAATTGCGGGGATAACAGACTCGGATGTTGCATCATGACAATGTGCCGGCTCACGCGTTGCTCCTTGTCCGCAGCTATCTAGGACAACATCACACACCCGTTGTGCCCCATCCACTGCATTCTCCGGACCTAGCCCCAGCAGACTTGTTCTCGTTTCCAAAACTTAAAACCAAATTGAAAAGACGTTGTTTCCAAACCATAGAGGAGATTCAGGACAACACAATAAGAGACCGCCATCTATTCTTTCCTCCGTCGTCTCCTCTCCTAAAGCGCGTGCTTTTTTCTTTATTTTTTGCTTTCCAAAGCAAGTCGACGGTGGCGGCCTTAGAAAGTCCACGTTGAAACTTTCAGGCCGGGCGCGCGCCGCCGCCGCAGGCAACTGCGGCTGCGCAGAGGACTTTAAGCATGACTCTGAGGCAAAAAAAAAAAAAAAAAATATATATATATATATATTGTGAGGGGGTTTATTTATACAGCAGTTAGGGCTACGCAACAGCCTTGTCTCAAGAGCGTCGGTCGCTGTCTCGCGCTCTTCGGGCTGCAGGACTTCGTCCTCCTCTCTCAATGGCTGCGGACTCTCTTCCCCACTACATTGGCCCCGGCGGCGAAGAGGAGCCATCCTGGCGACTCAAGGTGAGGCAAGCACCAGAGGGTCGTAGTAGGGCTTTAAGCGGCTCACGTGGACTGTGTCACGACCGCGGCAGCGTCTGTCCGTGGGAGGTGTCACAGGCTCGACGACGTAGTTCACCGGCGATGTGTATTCAACGATCCGGTAGGGACCGTGATATTTCGCTGCAAACTTGCGGGAGAGACCAGGGGTGGGGCATGGAATTGAAAGCCACACGAACGAGCCAACAGGGAAGGTAGGGGTAGGTTCAGCCGAGTCAAGGCGCTCTTTTTGAAGACCTTGTGTCACTGATGTAAATGAGCGTGCGAGTTGGCGGCACTCTTCGGCGCATTGAGCAAGTTCTGAGGCTGGGCGGTATTCGGATGCATCCGGGCGGTATGGAAGTATAGTATCCAGTGTGGAAGATGGCTGACGTCCGTATAGTAAAAAGAAAGGGGAAAATCCAGTGGTGGCTTGCGTGGCTGTGTTGTAGGCATATGTCACAAACGGAAGCACCAAGTCCCAATTAGAATGGTCGGAGGCTATGTACATGGAGAGCATATCACCGAGTGTTCGGTTAAAGCGTTCCGTCAAGCCATTAGTCTGCGGATGATAACTTGTAGTGGTGCGATGAATGATATTGCACTCACTAAGAAGCTCTTGGACGACTTGAGAAAGAAACACACGACCTCGGTCGCTAAGCAGCTCGCGTGGCGCACCGTGGCGAAGAACGAAGCTGCGCAACATGAATAAGGCAACATCACGAGCTGAAGCTGTTGGAAGAGCGGCGGTTTCGGCATATCGAGTGAGATGGTCGACGGCCACAATAATCGACCGATTGCCCGCAGGGGTGGAAGGAAGGGGTCCGTACAGGTCGATGCCGATCCTATCAAACGGGCGAGCGGGACACGGCAAAGGTTGTAATGGGCCAGGCGTGTGACAAGTTGTTTTCCGGCGTTGACACGCAATGCAGGAACGAATGTACTTGCGGACGTATGTGTACATTCCACGCCAGTAGAATCGCTGGCGCAGTCTATCATACGTTTTCAAAACGCCAGCATGCGCGTTTTGTGGGTCTGCGTGAAAGTGCGTGCACAGGTCGGAGCGCAAATGGCGAGGTATAACAAGAAGCCACTTTCGACCATCGGGCTGGTAGTTGCGGCGGTACAACATGGCGTCCCGGAGCGCATAATGAGGTACTTGGCGACGAAGGGCACGAGAGAGCTGTGGGGCTGGTGTCGTCGAAGGCATAGAGAGAACGTCGATCAGTGAGGCGATCCAGGGATCCTTGCGCTGTTCTGAAGGCATGTCAGTGATATCGATGTTAGCACAGGAAGTCGCGGAAAGGGAAAGAGGCACGACGTCACAAGGCAGGGGCGAGCGGGAAAGTGCGTCAGCGTCGGCGTGCTTGCGTCCTGAGCGGTAAATGACGCGAATATCGAATTCTTGTAGACGAAGCGCCCAGTGTCCAAGTCGACCTGACGGATCCTTCAGTGAAGCCAGCCAACAGAGCTAATGATGATCGGTGACGACATCAAACGAATGGCCATACAAGTATGGGCGGAATTTCTGCAACGCCCAAACAATTGCCAAACATTCCTTCTCGGTAACCGAGTACTTGGACTCTGCCTTGGTAAGGGCACGACTCGCATAGGCAACAACGTACTCAGAGAAGCCCGGCTTACGTTGGGCGAGGACAGCGCCAAGGCCGATCCCACTAGCATCCGTGTGTACCTCGGTCGGAGCGGTAGGGTCGAAGTGACGTAGGATGGTCGGTGAAGTCAAGAGACGACGTAGTGTTGCGAAAGCCTCATCACACGCCGGCGACCAACCAGACAGACAGCTATCGCCGCTGAGCAGCTTCGTCAGTGGTGCTATTATAGAAGCGAAGTTCGGCACAAAGCGGTGAAAGTAGGAGCATAGACCAAGGAAGCTGCGAAGCGCTTTCACGGTGGTAGGCTTCGGGAATTCAGCAACAGCACGAAGTTTCTGCGGATCGGGAAGGATGCCGTCCTTAGAGACTACGTGGCCAAGGATGGTGAGTTTGCGAGCGCCGAATCGGCACTTCTTGATGTTAAGCTGAAGGCCTGCGCGCGTCAAACAGCTCAGTACCTCGTGAAGCCGACGGAGATGACTGTCGAAATCAGGGGAGAAAACGACGACGTCATCCAGGTAGCACAGGCACGTCTTCCATTTCAACCCACGCAAGACACTGTCCATCATCCTTTCGAATGTGGCTGGGGCATTACATAGGCCGAAGGGCATAACATTGAATTCGTACAGCCCATCGGGAGTTACGAAGGCAGTTTTCGGGCGATCGGATGGTGCCATAGGGACCTGCCAGTAACCGGACCGTAAGTCTAGTGATGAAAAGAATTCGGCTCCCTGCAAGCAGTCCAGGGCATCATCGATGCGTGGCAGGGGATACACATCTTTTCGAGTAACTTTGTTCAATCGGCGGTAGTCAACGCAGAAGCGGATTGAGCCGTCTTTTTTCTTGACAAGAACAACAGGCGACGACCAGGGGCTGCAGGACGGCTGAATGATGCCACGCTTAAGCATGTCGTCAACTTGTTCGGCGATCACATGACGCTCAGCAGGGGATACGCGGTAAGGGCGCTGGCGCAGAGGCGCTTGTGAGCCGGTGTCAATCGGATGGAGAACAGTATGCGTGCGGCCTAATGACGTCTTCTGGCAATCAAACGAGCCTCGAAACTGGTGGAGGAGTGCAAGAAGTTTCTCGCGGTGTACCTCTGCAAGTTCGTCGTCGATGGCGGAGCCGAACATACTTAAAGGTGCTCGATCAGGCGTACTAGCAGCAGGTGTCAGGGCACTAAGCTGCAAGTTGTCCATGTCGTCAAGGCAGAAGATGGACGATACGTCGAACGCCTGAATTGTGCCGATACACTCTCCACGGAGTAAGGTTGAGGGAACCGGCAACGGATTCATAACAAATAAGGATGTGGTGCCGTAGGTCATGTCGAGAACGGCAAAAGGCAACGTGAGATTCCTGCGGTGTTGAATGGTCTCGAAGGGTGTAAAGAGAACTGTAGACTCACGAACAGCGGCACAGGACACGGGGACAAGGACTGCACTACTGGGTGGTATGGTCGTATCCTCGGCGACAAACAACTTGTTCATTGTAGGTGCAGACGACGCGGAACACAACGGTGAGAACGCCACCTCGGCACGAGCACAGTCAATAACAGCATGATGGCGAGAAAGAAAATCCCAACCGAGGATGACATCATGCGAACAGGCTGGTAGCACAAGAAACTCAATGGGATAAACAACATCTTGAATTATGACGCGGGCTGTGCAGGCGGCTAACGGCTGAATATGGTGTGCGCTGGCGGTACGGAGGGATAATCCCCTTGACGTCGTTGTAACCTTCCGAAGCAAGTGGCAAAGTTTTACATCAATCACAGAAACGGCAGCACCAGTGTCCACAAGCGCAAGGGTACGAAAGCCATCCACAATAACGTCAATGAGGTTCGCTGGAGAAATTCGAGGACTTGAACTTTTCGACGACGACGCAGTTCGTGCCTCGGGAACTGCGACGTTTAGTTTTCCGCTTCAGAAGGGCAGGGTCGACGGCGCATAGGTGACAGAGAGCGACGTCGGGGGGATGGAGATCGGCGGGTAGCTGAGGGCAGGCGCTCGGGCGAAGAGGATTGTTGTAGCCGTGCTGTGCCGTTAAAGCGCCCAGGATCGTAAGCAGACGGTCGCATGACATCTATTGGAACAGGAGGGCGACGGCGACAGAAGCGTGCCACATGTCCTGCATAGCCGCAAGAATAACAGATAGGGCGATTGTCCGCAGTGCGCCATGGATTTGTGGGGACTGGTCGGCTGAACGGAACTGGTGGGGGCCGAACGGGTGCCGACGCGGAAGAATAGGTCGGTTGACGAGGCGGCCCGGCAGCGACGACTTGCGCATACGACAAGGGCGCAGGCTCCGGAGGTGGCGGACAAGCGAAAGGCAAAGCGTCAGTGACTTCTCCTTGTATAACTTGGCGTATGACTGGGGCCAGATGTTGAGCCTGGGCGGGCTCGGGTGTGCTCGATAAAATGGAAAGCTGTCGGGCGACCTCCTCACGTACAAACTGCTTGATCTGAAGCAACAGTGCATTCTGGTTGCCCAAAGTCAACGCCGCGATCGAGTCGTTCTGTTCCAGAGGGCGGCGAGTTTGGGCGCATTGCTTGCGCAATTCGTCGAAACTCTGGCACAAGCTGACGACATCGGCGACGGTTTGTTGGTCTTTTGCCAATAGCATTTGAAATGCGTCATCAGCTATTCCTTTGAGGATTTGCTTGATCTTGTCCGACTCGTGCATCGACGGGTTTAAACGCTTACACAAGTCGACGACGTCTTCAATATAGCTGGTGAAGTTCTCACCGGGTTGTTGAGCACGTTCACGAAGTCGCTGTTCTGCGCGGAGTTTGCGTACCGCGGGGCGGCCGAAGATTTCCGAAAACTTTGTTTTGAACGAGGCCCAGTTATTAATCTCCGCTTCGTGGTTCCAGAACCAGAGACTGGCGACACCGGTCAAGTAAAAGATTACATTAGTCAGCCTAGTCGCATCGTCCCATTTGTTGACTGCGCTTACCCTCTTGATAAGTTGTCAGCCAGTCCTCGACGTCTTGATCATCAGTCCCGCTGAATATCGGTGGGCGACGCTGAGGCAGCACGCCGGGACAGACGGTGGCTTGAGTCTGAGAGGAGCCTTGCGTGGTGGTTTCTTCCGCCATCGCTGACGCTGGAGGTAAGGTACGGCTTCGTAGTTCCAGGTTGGGAGACTGGGATCGATACCCAGCACCTCCACCAAACTGTGAGGGGGTTTATTTATACAGCAGTTAGGGCTACGCAACAGCCTTGTCTCAAGAGCGTCGGTCGCTGTCTCGCGCTCTTCGGGCTGCAGGACTTCGTCCTCCTCTCTCAATGGCTGCGGACTCTCTTCCCCACTACAATATATATATATAAAGGTCAAAGCGCGCGCTATCATCGTCCAATCGGAGATACAGGAGAGAGCGAAGCGGCGTTGATCAAAGGATGGCGTCCACAAGGACCTCCAGTTCCGAGCGTATTAACTGAAAAATTTAATTAACCGGAGTGGAATTAACGAAAATGTACTGTAGTAAGTTCCAGAATAATTGCTCATGTTCGCTTACATCCTAGAATTTACATTCAACAGCATTTGTGTCATGCAGGCAATCGGATTATACAAGACTCTTACACCAAAGAATTGTTGACAACAGCCAAGAATTTTCGACAAATTCAAGAGACAGTCACTGTCAAGAATGCTTAGGGTGTGTTCAGATAGGAACAAACAGGCTGGTCCGATGACTATTTTATGTTTTTGACTATATTTTGACACAGGATAGAAAAATGTGTCTGATAAAAGGAATGCACTTTGGCTTTCTTAAATATTGCGTAGATTTTTGGCAAAAAGATGGTACCTCCCAGAAAGTGAAAAGTTATGTTGAGATTTGTGAATTTGGAGGCTAATACCCTTATCACACAGCAAATTTAATGTAATTTCCACAGAATGACATTAAGTGAACTTAGTGTCTCTATCCCTACGTGCTGTCAAATAACAAAAACAAATGTCATTCGGAGATCATGACCTTGACCTCGGAAAAAGCAGAACCTAATAAAACTTTCATTTAACACGTGTATATCTTTTAAATATAGTCGAATCACGATAATCCAAAATCGAAGGGGCCCGAAAATTTGTTCTAATTAAAAAAGTTCGAATTAACGGAAGGACGTATTTTTGAAGTATTCGAGCATTATAGCAAGATGAACGAACAGTGCGGGTTGTGAAATTTCGCGGCGCGCAAGCGCATAGCGAGTTGCGCCCACGCTGGCCAACGCTCGGTTCCCGATAACGGCAGAAAGCGAAACTTAAGGGAGCGGACGCGAGCGCGGAGACCGTTGAAGAAGAGGGAGGAGGGCGGCAGGAAAGCGGATTTGGCCTCGGCAACTCCGCCGCTTCGGTGGCAGTGGCTTCCGTGGCTCCCCTCGCCCTCTCTCTCAACTCCCTCGCAGCTCCCTCACCTTCGACTGTCTCCGTGTGCGCCCGCTGGCACCGCCGGTACAGCTAAAGTCCCTATATAAAAAAAGTACCGCCATCCTTTGATCAACGCCGCTTCGCTCTCTCCTGTATCTCCGATTGGACGATGATAGCGCGCGCTTTGACCTCTTTATATATATATATATATATTTTTTGCCTCAGAGCCATGCTTAAAGTCCTCTGCGCAGCTGCAGTTGCCGGCGGCGGCGGCGCACGCCCGGCCTGAAAGTTTCAACGTGGACTTTCTAAAGCCGCCACCGTCGACTTGCTTTGGAAAGCAAAAAATAAAGAAAAAAGCACGCGCTTTAGGAGAGGAGACGATGGAGGAAAGAATAAATGGCGGTACTTTTCTTACATAGGGACTTTAGCTACAGCCAGTTCGGCGCAGATTAGCGTCCTTGAAGTTTCATTTTCTGCCGTTATCGGGAAGCGAGCGTTTGCCGGCGTGGGTGCCTCCGCTGCCGGTCCAGCCGGCGCGGCGCCAGCTTAGGGTACGGCCACGCTAGCGGCAAAAAACGCGCGCCTCATGCCGCGAGTGGCAAGTTTTCGCGCGTCAACGCCTTGGCGTGAGGCCACCGTGGCACGCACGTCTCGCCGCGCGGCAGCGCGATAAGATCTCCCGCGCTCTGCGAACGCGCGAGCAACACCGCGAGCGCTCGTTGTTTCATGTGAGAGACGACGATCGTCGATTGAAAACCCGGCGCGGACCGGCGGCGGTCCGGTAATTTCTTTCTCTATGGTCCGGTTGTGATGGCTCCGTGACGTTACCCTCGTCACTCTTGATTCGTTCATCTCGCGGCACGCGGCATTTGCCGCAGAAATGGGTCTCGAACCCATTTCGCGCGGCACGCCGCAAAACCACCGATTCCTGCAGCTTTTGCCGCCCACGGCATGACACGTTTCCGCGCGTTTTTGACACGTGTCTTTGCCGCGCGTTTTTGCCGCTAGCGTGGCCATACCCTAAAGGCCACTCCCTGAAGTTTCGTTTTCTGCTGTTATCGGGAAGCGAGCGTTTGCCGGCGTGGGCAGTTCGTTGGCTGGACTGGGCCTCCGCCGCTGCATGAAGGGGTCTCTCCTAAGCTTTTGCTCTATGGCGGTGTCGGAGCAATGCCGGTCGGAGGCGCCGCCGTGTTATTCGGCGCGCTGCTGAGATCATTGTCGGTCCGCGGTATGTTCGAATTAACCGTCGCAAATGCTTTCGCGTTCGAATTACCGAGCGTTTTCGCCCACGGAAATACAAATAACTTTGATCGGACTAGAGCGTCAGTTCGAATTAACGAGATTCGACTTAATACGTTTTATTATTAAATGCTGCTTTAACAACGCGGCAAGCATCTCAATGCACTCGCTTTCCTGCGAGGACTTCATCACTCGAAGGACTGCTCAGCGGCATTGGATTGCGCATTATTGCTTTTTATTATATAACCTCATGACGTGGCGCCACCTCATGCACGCACGAGGCCACACTTTTAGTCAGCCAGAACTTTTTTTTTTTGAAACAGCAAAAATTTTAAACAAAGACAGTAATTATTTGAAAAATGAATTAGAGAACTTATCTTTGCAGTAAAAATAGATGTAAACTATTTGCAAACTGTAACAACATTTTTATCGCACTTCACCACACATCGAAACCACCAGACCATCACTGGCCACTTCATCCACATTGTGGTTCCTCAACAGTTGGTCCTCGCAGCCGCTTCCTGCCGTCTGCCGTTATCGCAAGCATCATGTTGAAATGCTGTTTTTTGGCAACTGTTTTGACAAGTACGCCGTGTGCGTCTCTTTGCTCGACTGTCCTGCTCATCGGCATGTCAAAGTTTATTGGTATCTGATCAGCACTTCTGTTTTGTGAGCAGATAAACTCTCTGTCCTACAGCAGGCACATAACTCAACTTTGGACCCATTGCACACAGCGAAACCAAAGACAGGCAGAAAAGCAGACTAGGCTGACCATGTGCTGGCCGCCCCTCCTTCACTTGGGACGCATTGTGCGCACGCCGTCTCCTTTCAAGTCAGAGTAGAATCCGTAAACTGTGTTAAGTACTGTTGCGGAGAGCCAGTTGCCATTTTCCTTTCTCTCTCTTGAGCCTGTGCGGCGCCTTTGCGCCAGCACTGGCAGCAAGCATGCGGCAAGAGCAGGCCTAGCGTTATCGCGGTCACTGCTACCGTCAGGTCCTAAACGACTGTGATAATGTGCAGCCTGTTTTTACTGCATGCTTCCCGCCAGTGTTCTCTCGTCATGGCTTTGCCATGGACGGGCATCGAGATTAAGTGAGCTTACTTTAAACACATGTGCAAAAGTAAAAGATCCTAGTCTCTCCTAAAAACTATAGCACGGCCGTTCGATCGTGGGACCGCACAGTAGCAAAGTTGGGGGTGTGTTCATTACGTGAGGGGGGAAAAATTTTTTTTTCTAGCGCCCAATTTGGGGGTGCGTCCATTACGCGAGTAAATAGAGTATTAGAAAATATTTGAATTTATGAATAGTCACTATTGGATTCAAAGAATGAGTCAAATAGGACATTATTTGATTTGTTATTCGAAAATTTCGATTATTCAATACCACACCCCTAGACATTAAATTTGCTATGTGACTGTGGTATTATACCACAAGAACTACAACACTGTACTGAGTAAGGCTTACTAAAGTAATTAAAAATACTTTTTTTTATATATGCACACACAAGCTCAGTTCTTCCTGGTGCAAAATAAAATAGGAACAATGTGACAAAGCTCTTACCACAGTCCCTGTCTGTCTCCCGTCCACCAGAATTCGGGACAAGTAAGTTCACAGTGTGCCGGTTTCACAAGCAAGTGCTGGCTCACATTACAAAGGACTAAAATTCTTCATTCTAAAATCCTCCATCACATACATGGGTCTTCATTACGAGTGAACTTTTAATACGGACTTCTTGCGCCCCCCAGCAACAAGCTAGCTAGAACTGCAATTGCCACATGGCGGCGGCCTCTACATCTGCTATGGCCAGCAATGAAAAGTGTGGAGGAGGCACCTGTAGGAGCTTGAGCAGCTGATAAGCCATGAGTTCCTGGCGCAGATCATCACCACACTTGACAATGGCTGCCCGCAGCTGCCATCCGGGCAAGTGGCTGTACGGGGAGGACTCTCGAATGCGCTGCACCTTCTCTTCCCAGGGCTCCTTGAGGGCAGCCGCTGATGGGTCCTCAGGATCACGCTGCACATGAGGAGGTCATCCATTAATACTGTTCAGCCCAGTATGCCAAGAATGAGTGCAAAGTAAAGCCACGCAATGACAGCCTCTTCTAAGCATATACTTATGCAGCAAGGAGCCTGCTCTCAGTACTCCCACCACCAGCTAAATCTTGTTCTTCAGCAATAATGGCAATGGGGACTGCATCTTGCAAGAATGCAGTGAGGAAGTCCCAAACAAACCTGCAAATCCAGGCTTGCGCAAATATTTTGGTTAGAGGTTAATTCGAAGCTAACAGTTCAAATACGTAGGAAGTGCATAAGCCAGAAGCTGAGAGGGGCTCCTTTGCAAGAGCACAGCCTCACCTTGACTGTATTCTTGGGCACATGCGAGTTCTCCGACAGCCGCCGGCGCACGTCACTGGCCACAACAAAGAGGGGCTCCTTGCTGTCGGCACTAGTCCCACTGTCCAATGACAACACCGACAGCGTGTCTCGCTCCTGTGCTTTCTGATTCCGCAGAAACTGCAAAAAGTCAAACACTTACTCATACTGACACAATGCACATACAATGCGCGACAGTTCAGCAACAGCTGCAAGGAAAAAAAAGCGTTGACTGCAAGATAGGTGTCGGCTAACATTTGTTTCCTGTGTCTTTTCTTTTTTTTTTAAACTAAGGGGCTTATTGTAATAAATGAACACACAGTTGCTCTAGTGGGGTAAGGGGGGCTCCAGCAGAATTTCGACCAGCTGCAGTTCTTTAATGAGCACCTAAAGCAGAGTACACTAGTCTCTTTGCATCCTACCACCATCGGGATGCAGCTCTCATGGCGAGAGTTGAACCTGCAACTTTACAGTCGGACGTAAACGTCATAACCACGAGCTACAACAATGCCCTGCTCTTTTTTTTTAAAAGACAAGTCAGCACAGGTTTGTAACAGCATATTTCTAACAGCATGTCAATGATTGTCGGATACTTGTATCAATGCTTGACAGGTTTTAGATGTGAAACATCTAAGGAAACATCATTTATTGTAAACAGGACCTCAGGAAGCTAGCTTACGGGGCTGTATCCTCAGGCGAACTCGCGCATGCTTTTTATGTGCACCAACATTGTGGTCTTGGGTATGTCATATTTTCTGGCCTGCTTGGTTGAATTTCCAATGTCAACTTCACGCAAAATTTCAACCTTTTCTTACAACACATTGGCGTCCTACTTGCCACGAAATGATATTGCGTAAGTGTAAGTACAGTGTAGACCGCTTATAACGTAAGTCGCCGGAGTTGCGAATATCCGCACTATAACCAAAGCAACAATTTTCAAGGCCTGCACATATGCAAAACATGTGCCCCGAGCCGCCACGCTTATGCAACAGTCGAGGAATGCGGCTAGAACGTTTGCATTCAATTTACAGTCGAATCTCGTTAATTCGAACCAAGTCACGCGGCGGCGCCTCCGACCGGCATAGTAAATGCTTAGGAGAGACCCCTCAATTTTGCGTGCGAACAAAAAAAAAAAAAGGAAAAAAAAAAAAAAAGCACGGCGAAAATTTCACTCTCTCTCAAATGGCAAGGTCGCCGATTCTGCGTTGCGCCGGAACATGCGTGTACGCGCCGACGTCTCAGCCACGCTACCGTAGCCACGCGTAGAAAATGGCAGTGAACCCTGCTTTCTCCTTTATGCTTCCTCTACTTTCTAGTCATGTGTTGACCTTGCCCGCTGTGGCTACGGCGCAGAGGGAAGCAGCGGCGCTGTCCCAGGCCGGCCAACGAAACTGCCCACGCCGGCAAACGCCCGAGAGAACGAAACTTCAGGGAGCTGGCACCGGGCCGGCTGGAGCGGCGGCGCCTGCCCGGCGGCGGGAGCGCACGGTGACAGTCGAAAGTGAGGGAGCTACGAGGGAGGGCGAGGGAAGCCACCGAAGCGGCGGAGTTGCCAAGGCGAAATCCCCTGCCGCCCTCCTCCCTCACATTCCACGGTCTCCGCGTGCGCCCTTCGCCGTGCTGTGCCGGCGCCGCCTGCTCTCTGAAGTTTTGTTTACCGCCGTTATCGTGAAGCGAGCGTTGGCCGGCGTTGGCAGTTTCGTGGCCCTCGCTTGCTATGCGCACCGTGATATTTCACGGCTCGCACTCAAGATTCTGGTTTCAGCCTCACTGGCGGTTCGTTCACACCACGTGCCCTTCTCCTCCACTTCGTCTCTCTTTTTTCCTTAAGCACTCCTTGGGGCGCCCGTTTGAGGGGAGCGTTCGCCGTCTCCGCTGACTTCTGTACTCCCAGGCAGCCGCACTGTAACCGGTACGTGTATACATGAAGTGCTATGTGAAAATTAACGGGAGTCTGAAAAGACCGCACTATATCTGGTCATGCACTATAAGCGGTTACGTTATAAGTGGTCTATACTGTACTTGACGCTGCAACTACCGAACTTTCCTTATGACACACACTTCCAAAACTATATGATACCGTAACAGTTTTGATAATGCTGGCTGCACCATCTCATCCATGGCTATAGCTTCCGAGATTTGATACAGCCAACTAATTTTTTGGACATGCCCGATAATTCGGATGCTTTTGCGGCACCTCCATAGGGCAAATGTATAAGAAAGTCTGAAATTTTGGACGCTGAAACCCTCCACCGTCTTATTTTAACGACATTTTGCCGTGACTGCAGGTCCGAAATGGTATCAATCAAAGCTGCCACCACTGCCATTTTGATTATCTTGCAACATCAAACAAGCACCCAAGCACGCCGATCTGCTGGCAGCCGTAGCCACCACCGCGGTAACGCTATGCCTAGCCGCTTTGACGTTTTCTACCAAACATCCTGCTGTTCAGTGGCATGTTTTTAATTGAAAGAATTCGCCGCTGTCGGCAATGGCACCGACTCCGCCTTTGTCATCCTCGCAAGTGGCTATGAAGCGCGGAAAGCACGGCAAGGGTCAAGTGTTGCATAATGCCGGTTCCCAAAGTCAGCAGGACAGCAGTGTTATGCGGTGAAGCATATCAAAATGTAAAAAGGCCACTGTCACGGGAAACAGTATGTATTCCTTAAATATGAACGTGTGTACCCGCCATCTCCTGTCACGGTACAGACACTGATACGCCTAATAAATGTACTGGCAAGCCTTCAGAGCTATTTCAAATGTGCCACATGTGCTATGCCAACTGTAACCGCACCAGACATGCTCCAATGCATTGCAGAGGGTAATGCAGGTTCTCACTATAGCCAAGAGCAGCAACGCACAGTTCGAAGTGCCTGTAGCAGAATGAATTTTGAACACAAAACAATTACTTCTATTATACGCAGATTTAATGCAGAGGATACGAACTACAAAGCAATGGTTCAAGATTGAGAAATTTAAATTATTGGCAGGTAAATAAACGAGGTTTCACTGTATAATGCAGACAAACATTGTTTTGTGGTCTGATAAAATAATAATTACAAACCTCATCGTAACAAAGCAGGATAAGCGAAATAATAGATTTAACAAAGTAAATGCAATTCCCATTGAAATCTGCATAGAAATTCATGTAATTAAAGCCTCGTTCTAACGAAATAGAATTGTCCTGCCAGTCAATATAAATAATGAACTACATTCATCTCCAAAAAACCAGAAAATACTGACCGTTGTTGGCAGAGTATATTGCTTTCTGCCAGGTTCGGCACTCGTTCGGGGCATCTTTTACATTATATTAAGAGTATTTCTAGCATTATATAAAATCAATTTTAGCCATTTTAAAATAACTGCGTTGGCCACAATGAGCGACTTTCAGGATGGTGGCACCTTTTCAGCTGCCCCTTCCTCGCCCCGCTTTTCCTCTAGCATACTAACTCTGCTCCGCGCTTAGCTGCACACAAAGTGGTCGCGCACATGCAGTGGCTCACACTTCTCTCTCTCAATGCTGCACGTGGCTGGTGAAGCTAGGAGTGCCCTCCAAGATCCCAATTCCGGAGGCCACGCCTAACTGCAACAGCCTGTGCGTGCGGCATGTGAAAGACCAGTGCATCCACTTCTCTCTCACTGCGACCTGCCGCAAAGGCTCGCAACAGATAGGCACAGCTTCCGAGATTGCGCCAGTGCAATCTCACGAGGCCACAAGCTGGCCAAGCCAAGCCGGCGCACTCGCTCAACAGGGCTGCGGGGCCACAAGAGAGCAGCGGATCATCTGTGTAATCAAAATGATATGTTGCATGCCATAGCATATGCTGCTTGAACACGACAGATTCGTATCACAACGTGCTAGCTGTTTTTTTTTAAACCACATCACCGTTTCACCGGTCTCATGACAATATAGAGCAGAACCTTGCTGATACGATTCTGTTTCATACAACTTCCCGGCACCAACGTGCAATTGAATAGAATAAGAGAAAACAAAGCACGTCTCGAGTTGCTTGGGCCCACAAGCCCGAAGAACACTGGCGCCTCGTACTGCAACGATTCTCAACGAGTGGGCACGTCAAAACTTCCTGCCCAAAGAAGCTGCTGACAAGAGGCCAAATTCGAGGAGCGCGAACGTACGCTAGCTGAAGATGCAAGAACGACAATGCACGTCTCCAGCCAATCAGCGTCTTGTGGAGCAACAGTCGGCGCAATGCTTTGAATAACGTAGATGTCAACAACAGCTGACTCTAGCAAACTTTTTAATGACTTTGGATCGTACGTTTTATCTGTTAGTATGTTCTCGTTTACCACTGTCGTTGAAAAGAAAAGTATACAATCATTGCATTCTACCGGTGCTAACATATGGGGCAGAAACTAGGAGGTTAACAAAGAAGCTCGAGAACAAGTTAAGGACCGCACAAAGAGCAATGGAACGAAAAATCTTAGGAGTAACGTTAAGAGACAGGAAGAGAGCGGTGTGGATCAGAGAACAAACGGGGGTAGACGATATTCTAGTTGACATTAAGCGGAAGAAATGGAGCTGGGCAGGCCATGTAATGCGTAGGATGGATAACCGGTGGACCATTAGGGTTACAGAATGGATACCAAGAGAAGGGAAGCGCAGTCGAGGACGGCAGAAAGTCAGGTGGGAGGATGAGGTTAGGAAATTCGCAGGCGCAAGTTGGAATACGCTAGCGCAAGACAGGGGTAATTGGAGATCGCAGGGAGAGGCCTTCGTCCTGCAGTGGACATAAATATAGGCTGATGATGATGATGATGATGTTCTCGTTTTAATTTTCCCAGTATGTAAGAATGAGGCAAGTGGAAAGCGTAAGCGAAAAACCATCACATTGGAACAGAAGGAAGTTATTGTAAAAGCTGTCGCTGATGAAAGTCGGAAAAAAGATCACTCGGTTAAGGCACGTATATAGTCCAACGTAGTGTGAGAGCGCGCACACACGCTACGTCACGTTGGCGAGAACAGCGTCGTTAGTTCGACGCACTGGCGCAGCCAACATAATCGGACACGGCCAACACGCTCCAATGTGCCCGACGTCGAGATGGCTCTTGCTCCATCCGCGCGTTAATCGTGCCGACTGCGCCAACCCACAATGCATTGCGCAAAGAAAGAAAGGTGCCACGCTGCTTTGCCGACGGTCACAGACAGCCGTTGCGCGCCGTCGGCTGCTCTCTTCGAAGCATGCACAGAACGATCCCCAACCTTCGCGCTGCTTTGAACGGCTGTCTACGATCGTCGGCGAAGCGACGAGGGCCTGTTTGAGAGCACACGTCGCTGCAAAGCTGCGCGGTGACACCAACGTGCTCCCGCGCACCAGCACTCTTCCCATCCACGATAGTGTGGAGCTCGAATTATCGGTGGGGGTGCGGACTTCAGTGTGAATTAGCAGGATGCGTTACATATTGCTTTCAATATCTTGTTGGACAAACCGCGGTGGCTACTTCGAATTATCCGAAATTTTGAATTAACGAGTTGTGAATTAATGAGCTTTTACTGTAGTAATGAATATAACAAAGTACTTTCAGCTCCCTCTTCATCATAACGAGGTTTGAGTGCAAATAAATAAATATCTGTTTATTCAATTATAATGTAAGTTATTATTGCTTAGCATAACTACAGCTAAGAACTTGGAATATATATGAAGAACTTGCAGATATTTGTTTTTCAAGTGTTCACTCAGATCATCTCTAATTTTGTAATGACAGTAAATGCTTAGCATAAAACCTGTGAGCGGCACAATCTAACGAAGCAACCAGGCCCCCAGGGCAACCTTGGCCTGTTGTCAGGGTTTCACCATGCTGCAACACTTGGCCTCCTAAATATGTGAGGCAGGCAGCTCATGAAGGGTTGGCTTTCCTTCATTGCTTAGACATTTGGCAGTCATGCCTAATGCACCACAAAATCTCAGGTGATATACAGTAAAATCTTGACTAATCTGAAGGGGGAGCCAAAATTTCTTTGTTATAACCATTGTCCGTCCTCATGGCCAACACGACCCTCCAAAGAAAGGCTGAGAGGATGCAGTGTGGTGGATTACTACTGGGTAAGCCAAAGCTGACTGTGTCAAGACTGACACAAGTGATGCCAGCATGAAGAAAAGCTTCAAAAGCTTGCTCTGCACATACAGCTACTCATTTTTTAAGTAAGAAACTTTCAGCAGTCTTAACACTGATGTCTAATAGCTCCAATCAAAAATTTTATGCAACAAATATTTTTCAGATGTAAGGTACAGTATGCTCAACCCCCTAACAGCACCTTCAAACCACAGAATAAGTTTGCCTGTTGTTGCCCCCAGCAGTGGAGATTTGTAAGCAGCTGTGATGTGCTGGCCATCAGATCAGCAGTTACCTGCATGGAGATTTCATCATCCTCTTGGGTCCAGCATTCAGCATCATCATCCATGCCACACATGGAGAAGACTGCTGCAGGTTGCACACCAAAGTAGTCGGGGAGGTTTTCTTCTGACCTTGTCAACCGGAGAGGGTTGAGGACCTTTGCAGGAACAGGTGACGTCTGGATGTCATCCACAGCGACCACTTCCACATATATGAGGTACGGTGCCTGTTGCCATGTGGCAGATGAAAAAGAAGTTTACTTTGATATGACAGTAGCACCGTCACATGATCCTTGCACTCCATCATCTCCCACTTAGTGACACCATCACTGTGCATGCCACAAGTTTACTACGTCAACACATTCAGATGGCATGTGTTGTCGATGATCTTTAGTCAAAGGAAGGTTACCGCTATGAACACTCACTTGCGACTACTCTCATCTGTGCAGACACTGATGGATGAGATCGTGCCATATTAAGCTGCTTGATTACTCCGAGTGACAAAGATTTGTAGCAGCAACCGAGAAAGTCAGCCAAAAATGTGCGATTACAGTTAAACCTCGATAAAATGCAGCAGTAAAGTCGGCACTTTACTTCGCTATATCGAAATTTCACTATATTGAAATTTGACATTTTATGCAAAGTACAGTTGCCGATGAACTTTTCTTACACGAAAAGGGCTGAAAAAATTTTCTAATTATCCGACAACTGAAACGGGGGAAAAAAAAAAAAAAGAAAAATATTATTTCGTTGAATTCGAGAGTCAGCGACAAAAGATAAGTTTCATGCTGTGTCGACGATATCTTTACACTGCCAGTACGAAGCGAAGCCTACAACACTTTTGCGTGTACTCCGCCCCTGCAGCTGATGTGTCACCGACGGTGGGAAAACACTACAGTGGAATCTCGTTGATACGATCTTCACAGGAACTGGAAAATAAAACATATCATCCGAAAATCCTGTTATCCGAGCATAATCGTATATAAGCAAAAAAAAGTATTATCCTGAAAAACCTATTATGCAGAACTGTATGAACGAGTCAACCAGTATGAACTGTATGAATGCATAAGTCAACCATCAGTTGCAATTACTGACAAAGAATTAGCTTTTTTGAACACTGGTTGAACCTTTTTAATCTGTTTTTAATCTGTTTCTGTTTATACTGAGGACTCTTGTTGCACATGCTCAGTGCAGATA
This sequence comes from Dermacentor silvarum, assembly GCF_013339745.2. Lineage (NCBI taxonomy): Eukaryota > Metazoa > Arthropoda > Arachnida > Ixodida > Ixodidae > Dermacentor > Dermacentor silvarum. Next base: position 5,368,229 of record NC_051161.1, read on the forward strand.
GCTGGGGTATTTATGCTCTGTATCTTTCCAAAAATAAACAGTTGTGAGTAAGCGCTCGTGTGTCCCCCTTCACTGTGTCCGTGTCAATTGTGCGCGCTAAATATTTCACTATGAATTCGTACCAACTCACCCAACTATCAGTACTGCTGTATGAACGAGATTCCACTGTATAATGAAAGTAAAAGCAGAAAGGCGTGAACGCTTTGTCTGCCTCTCGCTTCCACGCGTCTCTGAAACTCGAGATTATGCGACCTCCAGCACTATACACGTGAGAAGACAGTGCACATGAAGCCACACCCATCTCGGCTCGTGGAGCCTTTGCAGCCTTAGTGTGGAGGGGGCAGATGAGATGCGCTCCCCTCACCTGCCCAAACTAAAAACAAAAAATACATTGCATTTTTATACCTGCCAACTCCTCGAATTTTTCTTGTTTTATGATTTTACAAAATTTGTCAATGTTTAAGGAAAATAAATTTGGCAGTGAAAATATTTGCTTGTCAATCTTCGAAACTTCCATGGAAGACTTCTGATGATGAAAGGATGCAAGAGGGCTACCTGTTGCATCCTTTCAGGGCTACCTGGCTACCTGGTACAGCTTAGACCACTTATAACATAACTGTTTATAGTGCAGAACTGGCTACAGCATGGCCTTTTCTGACTCCCGTTTACCCTCCCATAGAACTCCATGTCTACACATACCGCTTACAGTGCAGCCGTGCAAGACAAATACCAGTTATAATGTGGCTTCCGCGAGAAAATCTCTCCGACAAGCGCGGCCAACAAGCATGCTTCTCAACGAGGTGCGCCGGCTGATGGGAGGAGAGAGCAATGAGGGCGATGCAGAGGAGGAGGAGAAACATGAGACAAGGAGCGAGCGAACGAATGAATGGAAAAAGAAAAAGGAAAATGGCACAATGCGGGCGTGCTTTGGTTGTCTAGGTGACGGAGAAGCTTTTTGCTTGGCTGCTCATCAGCAGTGCGCTCTGCACTGAACGTGGCTTCAGTTTCTGTGCACCCGCCATGATGCACATCATCCTGACATGCAGATATCGAGCGTGCGACCTTGACTGCTGTCAGTTTAAGCAGTGTTCTGCAAATTTAGTTTGGAGCTATTAGGCTTTATGTGCACTGGTGAGCTTCCGCCCTTCCGAACAGTGTGCACACATACAAACTTGGTAGCCATTCGCAGTAGTTGCCACGGCTCATCGCCCGAGAAACCAAACTCCACTTAGCACCCGCTGCAGTCAGTTCAGGCTGTGCGCGTGATTACATGCGTAATCTCTATGTCTATGGGTACGAACATATCAAGGGCGAACTTCCCGCGACAGCATGCCGCCCGACATCCCCGCTGGCGACCAAAGTTGTTATTTGGTGCCGAGTCAACGAAACGTGTTGCAGTGGCTGTATGGCACATGGAATGTGGAGAAACTACCTTGGACAACGAAATTGAGGACATGGGCAAGATTCGAATGGTGACAACTGGGTCAACGGTCGCCGTGTTTTCGACACCGTGCATATGCCGATCAGTCCGATAAATTGGACAAGACACTGTACTGCGTCTGAAAGTTCGGTCGCCGGAGCTTTTAAAACATTATTATTATTTCGTCTGCTTCATGCAAAGACCACGGGTACTTGGACATTAACCTCTCAACGTTTATAAATTTAAACGGATGCAAAACTCCCAGTCACATTGTCACAAAAGAGTGCGTAATCAAAGCGCGCGCCGCCTGTCACGCAAGCCAGCGAAAGAAGCATGCCGGCCACGCGACAGCTTCAACAGAGCGGGAGAGCGCATACGCCTCAAACAGCCGACGCGACCAATGGAGTCTAGACGTCTAGAAGCATCGACGAGGCGATGGTAACCAGAGGGAGAGAGAGAGTGCGTGCGGAGACACCTTCTCACCCAGCGAGTCGAGAGAGAGATTACTCTCTCTCAAAGCGCGCGCCGCCTGTCACGCAAGCCAGCGCAAGAAGCACGCCGGCCACGCGGCAGCTTCAGAGCGGGAGAGCGCATACGCCTCAAACAGCCGACGCGACCAACGGAGTCTAGACGTCTAGAAGCATCGACGAGGCGACTGCAACCAGAGAGAGAGAGAGTGCGCGCGCGGAGACACCTCCTCACCCGGCGAGTCGAGAGAGAGATTACTACAGCGTGAGCGTACGCCAACAGCATGAGTCATCACCCCCCCTCGACGACACTCCGACGGCGGCGGTCGAAGATGCGAGAATTGACTAGATTCCCAGGCTTTGGCCATGCTACGGGATCAAGACTCCGATAGGAAGGTTCGAGAACCCCCGGCGGAGACTAAACGCCGTGCGAGAATCGGAAGGGAATCAGACTGTGGCAGTGAAGAGATGTAACGTGAAGACTGACCGTCTGCGGAAGAAGGGGATTTTCCGGCAAGCTAGTCGACGAGTTCATCGAGCGTCTTCATTTCCGGAAGAAGTTCCTTCTTTGAGATTTGCCTCGAGCTACGCCGAGATCGTCCGGCTTAAGACCAGCATGGGTGAATACGATTGAACACTTAGTGTTCCTATTCATTTTGTACTTTACATGTTGGACTCTTAGTGCTTGTCGTTAATTATTTCCCTGTGTTTTGTGAATACCCATCTGAATAGTATTGTGATATGTCTAGCCTAAGTGTGCACGTCTGTGTGTAACTGCCTTGTGTGAAGAATATATTTTGTTGTGTTTTGACAACTCTGGGCTCTGACTCGGTTTTTGGACAGCAACCGGCGTTCGCTCGCGCACTAGTGGGCCCATTACTAATTGTCCTTGCTTTCGTGGGATTATTTTCGGAAGCGGAGCTTTGGAATTTGGTCCGGCGTTTGTGCCTCATTCATGGGGTCTGTGACACACATGCTTCGATTCTCGAATATGCGAGGCTGCTTGGTCTACATGTATTGTACACATGCAGCCTTCGAACACTGTTGTTTTGGTTATAGTGCCGATATTTGCGATTCCAGCGACTTACACTATAAGCGGTCTATGCTGTAGCAAGTTCATTCAGACAAGTTGTGGAGGCAGGTAGAATAGGCAACAGCTGAAAAAGTCATTGTGATCTAAAAAGCAAAACTTGTCGGACATGGCTGTTTAAAGTTTGCTACTGCTTGTAAGTTCAGGGCAAGCTTTAAAGAAGTGCCTGCCACTAAGCACTATGCCATACATTCTGCCGAGCAAATAAGTGGAGATGCTTATCGTGACAAGGTTGCTGGGAATAAGTCATAGAGGTGCACCTGTTGGTGGTAATGTTTTATGCTGGGGCTGCCATCACGCCTCTGCGCATTCCCGATACTTTATAGATATGATGGCATCGTCGTGCCCGCACCGAGGCCAGAATCATTGGTATACTGGTCTCTGCACTTTGTGTTGCAGCCCAGCATCAGCTACCGTGAGGCGGCATGACAAAAAGTCATTATGGTACACACTAACTGGGAGGCATATGGGTCGCTACATCAATACATTAGACTCTATGAAGACTAGGTGAAGGATGTGTTGCAGATACGTCTTAACCGTTAGTAAGGTTTAAGCGGGCACAGAAGGTTTTACTGTATATACATTTTTCCAAAGGAAACAGTTGTTGCCCGGACAATTACAAGACCCCTTTCAAAACTAATTCCAGCCTGAGGCTGAACAAAAGAATTGCTTGGCCACTGGTGATCCAGGAAAGTTTCTATTTTCTTGTGAGCCCTTTGTCTTGTTCACATTTTTATTGGTGACACGATCAAAACAGAGTCTGTTACCTAGAAAGATGTGCACAAGCTAAGACACAAATGCTCAACCCAATAGGTCCTACAAATAGTTTTCTCACAGCAGATACAACACGGGTCAGTCAGCACATCCATGAACCAGAAAATCAACCTGCTCACCAACATGCAGTTGCAATGATGAAAAAAAAAATATATATATATATATACACAGCAAAGCAACAGGAGGCAGAACATGGCATGAACAGTGGTTTCTGAGGATCATAGCTTGGAGCAGATGCAGGGCAGCTACTGAACAGATCTACACCTGCAAGATGCTCGTCTCACGTCAGCTGGTATACAAACATTGCTTCTCGACCTGCACAGTGTTGTACCGTACTACGTGCCTATCATGGAGGCGACCGGAGCTCCCACTTCTGCGCGACGAATCAAGAATTCGACGCGGGGGGACTTCAAGAAGCACCCGGATTTGCCGCGACGAATCCATTAGACGCGGGTCATTAGACCAGGCCTTCCCCGTGGAAAGAAGAATGCGACACGGGTGACATCAGCATCCGCCCCTCTTCGACATCAGCATCCGCCCCTCTTCGTTCCTGCGGACGAGGAGCCCGAAAAGGGATTTAAGCCAGAACCGGCCTTTTGTGAGAGAGAGTCGCTACCAGCCGCCCCATCGGTCTGGTGCGCTCTTATTGCTATTACCAGCTATAACCAGCTATCACCTGCTATTACCTGCCATATCTGTACATATTGTATAATGCTTTTCGTCTCCTCTTCGTCTGCTTCAAGACTCCGTCTCTTGTCCTCGGCCCCGGGTCACACTAGTGGTGGGAGCGGTGGGATTTGCGAACCAGTATCTCAACAGTGGATGGCAAGCTGCGAGATATGAGGCCCGAAGACGCCTGCTACACCGCTCGATGGTAGCTACCAGACCGACTGGCGTCAACCACTTTGGCTGGGTGAGTGCCCGATGTTTGCTTTTCATGTTGCCAGACCTTTCTAGCACAGGCAGATGTTACGAGAGTGTTTTGTTTTTTGGTAGACTATGACTTAGCAATTTACCTCCTTTAAACAGTGGATTTTAGTTTGAAGTGAGGGTACATTTAGCGGGGAAACAACATGAGATACGAGATTGCGATGGAGTAATTTTAAGTTCAGCACCTCCTTCAAATTTGTGAGGAGTTAGGCATTTCCGCCGGGTCCCAAAAAGCAAGGAAAGCGATTTTCGACGTGTTGCAGGCAGAGGACGTGACGATCGAGGAAGCTGAAGAGGCTTGGGAGATTATTGTGGAGCGAAAGCTAGAGACAAAGGAATGCGAGAGGCGTGAGAGGTGCTAGTTAGAAGCGAAGGAGCACTTAAGTCCCGAGGAAAGGGCAAGGCGAGAGCACAGTCGAGAAATTCAGACATGGATATGGTGCACAGCGCGATACCATCTCCACAATTTCAAGACAGGCGAGAGCATTGTCACTTTTCTTGCGGACTTCGAAAAAGTTTGCGAAGAAGGTGTAAGCCGGGAGCTCTGGTCCGAGCGGTTGATCCTGTTGCTTCCTTGTGGTCTCTCGTGCGTTCTGGAACACCTGCTTGATGGAAGAGGATCGTGACTACGATGAGGCAACGATGGCTTTGTTGAGGCATTTTGATGCTGTAAGTCACGCTGACTTTGTCAAGGCCAAGAGGATAGCGACAACTGTTTGTATGACTTGTTTTTGTATTGTACACGTTAGTTGTGTCAGTGTAGAATTTTGATTCACCTTTGTTTTTATGTCGTTCGCGTGAGTTTCTTATCTTTTGTTAGAACCGCTTCTGTGCTTTAAAAATGTGGTACTCGTTCTACCGAGTGCATTTAGACAGCACTAAGTGGAGGGCAATTTCGGTTGGTGGTTAGAGTTATCGTATGTCATTCCGTACTTTCGCGAAGTGGCGCCCAAGCGCATAGATTAGCAGCGTTTAGCCTTTGCGTCATGGCTTTTGGGGGCAAAATTAAGTCATCTTCGGCAACCTTGATCTTTGCCAACCTGCTTGCATTACAGTTAAGAATCGCTTGCAAAGCAATTCTGATTTGATTAACATTCACGCATTGACAATTAAAAAAAAAAAAAAAAAAGATCCGTATCTCGAATTTCTCTCTCGGATACGTGTCTCGTGTTGTTTGAGAACATTTTTTGTTGTTGTTGTTGTTTTGTTTAGCGTAGCCAGATCTCAGAAAATGCTTTGTTCAGTGATTTTGGTCAGGCGGTTTGAGGAGCATTCGGAGGGTGCTTGCTTTGGCCGGAGTGGTTTGGCGTTGTTGATTCTCGGTCGTTCCAGTGGACATTCTCAGGGCCGAGCAGCAGGAAAGACGACCGGCGGGAAAAGCGGCAAAGCCTGTACCTCCAAACCATCGATGACGTCGCTCAACCGGCACATCCAATCTCCCGTGCTGCGTTGGACAGCTCGACTTCTGGATGCATTGTCTGGTGGCGGGGGTGCTGTTGTGCCGTACTACGTGCCTATCATCGAGGCGATGGGAGCTTCCACTTCTGCGCGACGAATCAAGAATTCGACGCGGGGGGAGTTGAAAAAGCACCCGGATTTGCCGCGTGAATCCATTAGATGCGAGTCATTAGACCAGGCCTTCCCCATGGAAAGAAGAATGCGACGTGGGTGACGTCAGCATCCGCCCCTCCTCGTTCCTGCCGACGAGGAGCCCAAAAAGGGATTTAAGGCAGAATCGGCCTTTTGCGACAGAGAGTCGCTACCAGCTGCCCCGTCGGTCTGGTGCGCTCTTACTGCTATTACCAGCTATAACCAGCTATCACTTGCTATTACCTGCTATATCTGTACATATTGGATAAAGCTTTTCGTCTCCTCTTCGTTCAAGACTCCGTCTCTCGTCCTCGACCCCAGGTCACAATAACAGTCATCATCTCACATACATGACATTGAGGGTCACTCCTTACCCAGCCATGGTATACTTTTCAGCAAGCACCTCAGCTCAGCTGCAGGAGGCTCAAGATATGCAAATTATAATGGGCACCCGAGAGACGTGGAGGTAGGAATAAGAGAGAAATGGCTGCCCGTACCTTGTCCTTCGAGTTGAGCACTGCAGCTGCCTGTGGGGGCACCCTCACCACAAGGTGGGGAAACTTGTCCGAGTGCAGAGGAAGCCATACCCGTGCCGGCAAGTTCAAGTTGACCAGTGAAAGCTCGGCCTGAAGCCTCTGAGCTGCAAGAAAAAATTGCCAACAACTACATAAGCACAGCACTCATGCTGCCATTTCAATCGAGGCTTTCAAATTGCCTGGAAAGAAAATTAAGGAGAACGTCGCTCTAGTGAACCTACTTTTGAGCTCTTTTGTAGGCACTGCTTGTAGTCTAAGGCCCAAGGAGATGAGGGTCTTTATAAACTGGTTCTGAGAGGTGAGGCGAGGTGCCTGGAAGAAACGACAGAGCAAGCCACGAGTCAAAGAATTGCCTCCCAGCAAATAGCAGAGCACCAATCAGGCCAACTATTTCCCACTTCAACCACTGTTCCCTGCTGTCCTCCATAGAGATTTTTAACAAGCTGCTGCGTTACTGTGCGACTACTCAACCGAATGACCCAAAATCTGCTCAAAATAGCCTTTATGTTGTTATATGTGGGTTTGATTAAATTCACCTGTGGCACACGGCCTCGTTCGCACTACAAATGAGCACGATGCTGGCCTCTGCAGGTCTGTGTTGTCTAAGACCACCGTGATTCATATCCATTTATGCGACATTCAGCCTTGTATTTATGCACTCCTATAGACTTCTTTTATTTCTGCCTTAATATGGTAGTGTTGACAGAAAATAAAGGATCGAAGTTAGTCCTTAGCTGGACTCAGCAAACACAAGGACTGGCTTAATGGCACCACTGGATCTGAAGATGGCCTAGCTATGGCTATGCTCCTTTATGGGAGGGCTTGTGTCCACTGGCTACTATCAGCCAGCGTGCTAGTCAACAACCCCAGCCATGTGCTACAAAGTTTGGCTGCTCCATTGTGTGGGGACGCAAGAGAACTACTACATCCACTGTATGTACTACAGTTGAACCCACTTATAACGATCCCAGATACAGTGTAGACCGCTTATAACGTAAGTCGCCAGAGTCGCGAATATCCGCACTATATGCGGTACTGCACTATAACCAAAGCAACGATTTTCAAGGCCCGCACATATGCAAAACATGTGCACCGAGCCGCCACACGTATGCGACAGTCGAGGAATGCGGCTAGAACGTTTGCATTCAATTTACAGTCAAATCTCGTTAATTCGAACCAAATCACACGGCGGCGCCTCCGACCGGCATTGCTCTGGCACCGCCATAGAGTAAAAGCTTAGGAGACTCCTCAATGTCGCGCACGAACAAAACACACACAAAAAAAAGATGAAAAAAAAAAAAAAAAAGCGGCGGAAATTTCACCCTTTCTCAAATGGCAAGGTCGCTGATTCTGCGTTGCGCCGGAACATGCGTGTACGTGCTGACTCAGCCACACTACCGTAACCACGCGTAGAAAACGGCAGTGAACCCTTCTTTCTCCTTTATGCTTCCTCTACATTCTAGTCACGTGTTGACTTTGCACGCTGCAGCTACGGCGCAGAGGGAAGCAGCGGCGCTGTCCCAGGCCGGCCAACGAAACTGCCCACGCCGGCAAACGCCCGCTTCCCGATAACGGCAGAAAACAAAACTTCGGGGAGCTGGCGCCGAACGCGCATGGTGACAGTCGAAAGTGAGGGAGCTACGAGGGAGGACGAGGGGAACCATCGAAGCGACGGAGTTGCCAAGGCGAAATCCGCTTCCCTGCCGGCCTCGTCCCTCACATTCCACGGTCTGTGCGTGCGCCCTTCGCCGTGCTGCGCCGGCGCCGCCTGCTCCCTGAAGTTTCGTTTCTGCCGTTATCGTGAAGCGAGTGTTGGCCGGCGTTGGCAGTTTCGTGGCCCTCGCTTGGTATGTGCGCCGTGATATTTCACGACTCGCACTCAAGATTCTGGTTTCAGCCTCACTGGCTGTTCGTTCGCACCCATGCCCTTCTCCTACACTTCGTCTCTCTTTCTTCCTCGAGCACTCCTTGGTGCGCCCCTTTGAGGGGAGCGTTCGCCGTCTCCACTGACTTCCGTACTCTCAGGCAGCCGCACTGTAACCGGTATTTCGTTTCCCGCAACTGCACTATAAGCGATACATGTATACATGGAGTGCTATGGGAAAATTAATGAGAGTCTGAAAAGGCCGCACTATATCCAGTCCTGCACTATAAGCGGTTACGTTATGAGTGGTCTATAGTGTATAACAATCTATTGGTTATAACAATCGAATTTCAGTGCATTTACCATTTTTGACCCTGTCTATTGAAACTGCTACAACGAACACTTCAAACTTGGTCACAGTAAGGGGCAAACGCAAAGTACTAAAGTACTGAAGCGCACCCTACTCCAGTCTAACTGCAATGATGATGCGGCCTTCAAGATGAGCGAGCGACTGCCGTGCACGTATTTAGAAAGCCACTAAAATGGTAACACGCTTTCAAGGCACGCCTCCAGGGAGGGGCAGTACAGCATAAACAGCATGGCACGAGGTGTACCGTGGTTGCACTGGCACGTGCACTTGTGTGATCTCGGAGGCCACAATGGCGGCACTGTGACTTTTTAGCAATTGCCTGCACAGCAGAACTGGCGTTGCGCTTATTTTGACGATTTGGAACAACCATTTATTTCTTTCCATCATGAGAAAAATTACCATCAAGTGTTGTTATCATTGCTGTAGATATTAATGCGGCCTAGTCAATGTGAACGCTGCACCACATGCGGCTGCCACATAGTTTTGCAAAGGACCGGCCATTATTTCGTCGTTATCAGAAGACCACGGTTCGTCACTGCTTCGTTTAAGCATTGCTGATTTGTGATAATGGTTTGTGATAATGTTCTACCTTTCAAGCATTGCATTTTTTTAGCCCGAAGCGACACAGATAACGTAAATTTACGGCTCTTGTGTGGCTGACGCACTATAGTAACACCCAGGCAACGGTGTCCGGGACCTTCACAGAATTGCGGCACACCGCAATGGTTTCCGAAGTTTGCGCATCTGGCCGACTAGAAGACTTTCCTCTCGTATGCAGAATACAGTCATGTCCCACTTGTAGTAAAATATATCACAAGCTCTCAGATAAAAAATGACAGTTGTGCTTGCAGTTTTGTAATGACAGGTGATCCGAACTGGGAGCCATTTTGAAACAGCTATCCGACGACGCATTTTGTTCTCCATATGGACGTTTCTGACAGAAATTTGCGGCCAGATGTAGGAACGGACTGGCAAGAAAAATGACTGGAAATCTGATTTTCGGACCAAGTGCTGCTGAATAGTAACTGCCAATCCCAGCTTCAGTGCCATTACTTTTTAAAGTTTTTAAAGGTGAGTCCGTATACACTCACTGACCGATAATTCACACTCGACGGGGGCCGCCAAAAAGTCAGAATAATCACGAGTCTGGAATACGAGATTCACCAGAAAATAAGCAATTTTATTTTACAAGAGGTCAGAAAAGGTGCGCCATATTCTCAAATCGTCATTTCCAGGGATGCCGTCAATTACGTGTGACAAGTGCAAGGCGCATCGGCATGTACGAGCAATGGCATTCTTGGCAGAGTGCATTTGTGCCACAGCCTGCAGATTCATTTGGGTTGCTGTCCTTGAGTAACGCTTTTGACGTCGACTAGATTCCACTCAGCATCGGAGAAATTTAAAGGACCTTTTTCGACATTGTAGAGCGGCACATATCTAGTTATCCTAGTTGGTGTCAAAGACAGTCATTGAAGAGTGCCACACACCTCCTGGCACATAACCAGTGACCCAAGTTGGCATCGAAAAGGTTCATTAGACACCAGCACAGACTGAGTGGCCCAGCACTCCAAGTCAGCATCAAAGAGTTTCTTCGAACAACGGTGCCTACCCAGTCTCGCGTCTAAGGGACCTATTTTGGCGTGAAAGAGCTTCAATGTAGAGCAGCACGTATGTACACACTGCCACATGACCCAAGTTGGCCTGACAGTTGGTTTCGAACCCTGTTACACACAGCAGCCCAATGCACTACCCATTACAGCACTGACTAACCAGTGATCCAGGGAGGCGGGAAAACGGTTAGATAAAAACATAGATAGATAGATAGATAGCCCTCGGAAAGTGCTTTAAGTACCTAAAGAATGCTAACAATTTAGCAGCTGTTTTGGTCAGCATTTTCCCTGTTTGCACGTCAACTTATGCTGGTCACACACTATCCGCGTTGTATAGTGCATACCAAAAGGCATAGCACCATTGCCAATCCGACCCATCGCACAAAGTGGGCCTGTCCACTGACCTGGCAGTGGCACTCCACCTTGGCTCGTCCACGCAGATCCCCAACAATGCCATCGCAACTGTCGTAGCAGGCACAGCCATTGTCAAAGGCGTGGCCCGAGCCCAGGTCCCCCAGTAGGGCTGCCTTGCGACTAGACTCGGGGATGTGCCGGCTCCCTCCACCACTCATCCCTGCAAACATGGGACATCAAAAAAGGGCCTCGGTTCCAGAAAATGTAGCCATAAGATAGCATGTTAAAAAAAAACAAAAAACAGCGACCTATAATTAACTGCCACGTTTGCTCGATACAATGCAACTACAAATGTGAGGTAATGTGAACCTTTCGAGGCCTGGAAAATAAAAATGGCATTGATACTGCTGACAGCTACTACAGTCAAGAATGGATATAATGCAGGCTAACACAGTGAAATCTCGTTATATTACAAACTTCATACTAACAATTCTTTGCTTCAGAATAACAACGATTTGAAAAATACGATACAATATTTCAAAATAAACAATTTTTGACGGTACCATGAGGTTGATTATATCGAGATTTTATTGTACTTGTAAATTATTCATTCTACTACTTGTTTCTGTCAAGCTGATCCTTAAACGTGGAACCTCAACATGTAGCCAATGTTCGAGCATGCTGCAATCCTTGGCACCATTAGCTATCTAGACAGCTCTACATATTACATGATGCTGCCTATCTTCTAGTGCTCATGTAGCCAAACCTAGAAGATGGGAAAGGATCTTGCACTGCATCAGTAGCACACTATGTAAGACACACTTTCAGGTTACAAATAGTAAGAAGTCTCACTACATTCACTATGTTGGATATTCGATCGAATGTCATGCTATTTGGTATTCACTTTGTATTGTAGGAGGACGTGACGGCAGCTGTATGAGCCATGCCGTCGTTCCCTACTTGCGTTCCGAGCTGCGGCTTTGGTGGGCGCTCCCCCCGCCCAGACGGAACGGCGATAGAATAAATGACATGAGCGAGATTCAAAAGGGTCCGAGGTCAATCTAAGTAGCGAGTCCGTTGGAAGCGAAGTGGACTAGCAAATCCTCCGGTGGACGAGGCTGCGAATGGCGCTGCGGATGAGCGGTGCACAACACACCGGCACAGAGAGTGTGAAAGCAGACGCCTCTGCAGCAGTTCATGCAGGCCAGGCGGAACGAACAGGGACCGGGCGCAGTACAGGGCGCAGAACAGGGACAAGCCGCAAGCTCGATTGTCACGCGCTCGCAGATGCGTGAGCTCTGGTGGATGTAGCTTGTGCACGCACTTGTCAGGTCTTGCATGACTTGTGGTAGAGGTCACAAGCTGCAAACCTCTGCGCGCGACACCGCCCGAGTCAAGAGAAGAAAGTCCGGAACACGCGGGCCAGAGTCTTGGTCTTACCACGGTCAACGGCCTTGGACGTGAGTGGCGCTCGAGACGGCCAAGAAGGCGTCGTCGGATGACGCTGGATGACGGCACCGGTGCGGGTTGGCGAAAATGTGGGACAGTTGGAGCAGGAGCACGACGCTAAGGGCAGGATGATGTGGTGGGCGCAAGACAGCATCACGGCTCACGTCGCGAGATGGTGGTGTCAGTCTTTCTGCCCTATCCTCGTCGCACGATGATTGTGCACAGCCTCCAACGTCCGACTTGTCAGAGTAGTCGCTAGAAGGGCTCAACGGCAAGTTGGCCGAAGTAGAGGACGGGGAGCGCAGGGCAGGGAAGAAGGTCGCTGCTGCTGCTACGTCGCTCTCGCTGGCTGGTAGGTGCCGCGGTGTAGCTACAGTTGACAAAGTCGGAGGCAGCGGAGTCAGCAAAGGGAAGGGCTCGTGCGCCTAACTTGGAGGCTCGCTCAGCCGGCAGCGTGAACAAATCTGGTGAAGGGCTGGTAGGAGGCCAAATGGCAGGAGTGACGTCGTCTCGTACACCATTCTTTTCTTGACATCTCTTTCTTCTCCGCACCTGTCACTCCAGCTGCATCCTTTTGTGAACAATATACATCATGCCTCCTCCACTGTTGCCAGCTCGCCCGCATCATCACTGAAGCAAGGCAATAGGACCACAGGAACCTCTATGACGCATCCCATTGTGCAGTGTTCTTCCGCCCTGACGATGAAGTGCTACTCCGGACACCAGTTCGCACTCCTGGCTTGTGCGGAAAGTTTCAGTTTCGGCTCATAGGCCCATACAGTCTTGGAGCAGACTTCTCCCGTTAGTTATCACATCCAACCTATTGTGGTTCCAACTGTCCAACTGAAGTTGCGGCCCTGGCCGCTCGCACATGGGGGAAATTAGTGTGGGCATTTCATACTAGTCCCTTCTTCATTGGCTGAACATGTTGATCATCACATCGGCTTCTTCGTCTTCATCGCTTGTCGGGACTCGTCTCGAGATTGATCTGTGCCTTAAGTGTGATCGTTCTGCCGCGTCTTCGTGGCGTGGTTCTGCTATGTCACAACATTTTTTTTTTGTGGTCCATTCAAAAATGTATCAATGGGGTCCTACTGATACTGAACCACAACACTGAGCAAAAATATGTCTTCTATACTGCTAGCCATACTGCCAGCATTGGAAAGAAAGTTTTAACTTACGTCTTTGCATGAGTATATCTGCTTAACGGCACTGAAAATTAACTTGCCATCTATGCGACTAAGGTCCCCCACCCCTTTTTTCTACTTCTGGCTCTTGTGTCAAGATTTTATGCAAAGACCGCAATTATTCCCTTCAAGCCGAAAAAATTGGTATTTGTATATTTGTATCAGCATACTAATAGCACATGCTCCTGCATTTTTCTTCAGCAAAATATTTGGTATACAAAGTATTACCATTCGAACTATTCAATTCGAAATAATTCAACAATATTCACTTTGATTTCAGTTTGAAGCTAAAATTTACTGTTCACTCATGCCTTGAAACAAACATTGTTAGAGATTATTGCTAACTTAATTCCAAGGTCTGTGCTGAATTTATTTGGCGTTCACTAGAAGAAAGCAGAATGCACTTTTCGAGCATGAATATTAGTACTATACAGTGTACTTTGATTCATTGAACATTTGCTTTAGTTCAACTTAGTTCAGAGGTCCAAAAATGCTTCCATTGCCTTTTTTAAACCACTTCTTTCAATGCACACTAACTTCAATGTTTTGAACTAGCGTAAAAATATACGAACAGTTCTTTAATGGTCTAAATGGGGCAATTCAACCTGTTCATAACAAAAATATGCGATATCAAAGGGATGAGAGAAATCACCTGCACGCTACACATCTATGCACCCCTTCACTACACCAGGCACACTAAAACACACGTACACATTATGGAGAAGCCTTGTTAACAGCCAACAATACTCAACTTCCTGACATTTGCTGGCCTTGGTGTGTTGTGCCAAGAAGGCTGGGGGAAATACTGCACCACTGGTAGTCTGCTTGAAAAAAGCTGCGGCCCTCTTCGACAGTAGCTGGACTCAGAGTTGGGCCTTATGTTATGCACTGGCTTGGTTCGACAGGAAGCAAACTCCTTTGCATAACTTCACAAACAGGCTGGCCAGGAAAAACTAGAAGGCCTAATTTTTTATGATAATGTTGGTGGGCTGCAACTTCCTTTAAAACAGATGCAGCAGATACTGGACAGGACTTTGTGGCGATAACACTGTCACTAGGCACACATATTATACTAGTACATGTGTGTATACTAACTAAGGAATACAGACTCTTTCCCGTGACGGTGGCCTCATTCCATTCTTGGTATGCTTCACTACAGAACAGTGTGTACACTTGACCACGTAACATCGCTGTATTTTGGCAAAGTTGACTTTCAGAAGCCGGAATTGTGCAACTTGACACATTCCATGCTTTCCGCACTTCAAATCTATCAGGTAAGAATGACAAGGGCGAAGTTGGCACCATTGCTGATGGTGGCGAATCTTTTCAATGAAACGCATGGCCCCGAACAGCAGGAAGCTTGGCAACGAACTTCGAAACAACTAGGCTAAGTGTTGCCGCTGTGGCTATGGCTGCCAGCAGATCGGTGTGCGAGCGCTGTATCAAGGCTGCAAGATAATCAAAACAGCAGCCACAGCGGCTTCGATTAATGCCGTTTCAGATCTGTGGTCACATCCAGAAGTCCACAAAATCGGACAGCGAAGGGTTTTAGCCTCCGAAATTTAAGACATTCTTATGCCTCTATGGGGTACATGGAGGTGACATGCGAAGAGTCCGAATTATCGGTATGTCCAAAAAATTGGTCATTGACTGTACTGCCACCACTCCTTCACACATCAACAATTGTCGAGTTTCATTTGTAAGTTGAAAAGTATTTGGAGAAACAACACAAGTCAACAAGCAACTTACCTTTCTGCTTTCATCTGCGCACACAGCTAAAATATTTTGCGTATAACAGTTTTAATCACAGTAAAGTGCTTAGGTGCGAGGTATTTCAAGGCAAAATTTTAATGATTATTGAAGATAGTACAACAAAGATTTTAAAAATATATGCTGTTCTCGAGCGTTCTAACCACAATTTCTAGCATATGGGTAAGCTTAGCATGCTGGCTGGTTTAAATATTGTGATTACAACACACCCCCTAAATTGTCTTTAATTAATCTATACATTAGTGATTATCTCATAGATCCTATTGCCGACATCCATAAATGACGTGTAGTGGCAAAGATATATCAAATCTTCTGCCACTCTGTCCTGAACAAATACTTAAATGTTCATTCTGAACTGCACTGAATGCCATTTTCATCCCTAATTAGCTCAGTTCCTGTCTTTACTCACTTAAATGTATTCTCCAAAAAACTCGCAATGCATTGTCTCATGCATGGCAGTAGCGGCTGTCACTACTGTCAGTTACAGAATGAAAAAGAAGTTTTGAACACAAAGGAAGTCCCCCAACAATAATTTCGTTTCTATGACACTTCTTAAAAGCTGTAATAAAGGTCAAGGGGCTCACCAGTGGCATCTGACAGGGAACGCTGATGGGTCTTTTTTGAAGACACCACCAAGAGTGAAGACATTTGCTGGACGGTAACACGTGGCCTTGAATGGAAAAGTAAAAGACTATTCCAGAGGTGCACCACAACCCAAATGCGTTTTACACAAAACAAGCACTAACTATCTGCAGAGTATGATCTACATCGGGCTCCTAACAAACAAACGCAAGGCAGAGCAAGTTTCATTTCCCCCCAAAAGCCGGACAAAATAAACCCCACACAGGTTCCTCAGAGCGCTACCTCTGGATGAAGTACAGTATTTCCCTTTCATTCACCATTTATGTCCTCTGTAGGTTGAAGGCCTTTCTCAGCAATCTCCATTTTCCAATGTCTGCCACCACACCTTTAAAACCCCCATTCACGTCAAGAACACATTAATTCTACCAGCAGACCATTTACATATGAAAGCAGACATAACAAGAACATATTCAAAATGTTGAAATTAACATAATAGACAATTATGTTAATTTCAATATTTGGCCACACTTGTAGGCACAATTACTAATTGTATATACAGTAAAAGCTCGTTAATTCGGATTCCACGGGACCGAAAAAAATGTCCGAATTAACCGAATGTCGAATTATCGAGGGTATCAAGAAAACAATAAACAAATGCTTACTACGTCAACATGCTCTTATTTGCAGTATGAATCAGCAAATTCTGTTTCTATTTTGCATAAACGCAATGCGGAAGCTGCAATTCTCGTCATCTCGCGACTGATTAGAGCTCGCAGCAGCGAAGGTTTCGCGACTTCCTTCACACCGCGGCCGCGGCGCGCGTCTTCATCTGAGTCCCGCTTTTCACTAGCGCGCGCACATCCCGTTTATTTTTTCGCCAATGTCGCCAGGTCGCCGCCCATCGCTATGTAGACGCACCGGTGCGCCTCTTCACAACCGCAATCTCTCTCTCTCTCTCTCTTCATCCTCGACAGATTTGCACCGAGTAAAAACAGAACTATTGCTTACCGCAACCGCTGTCAACGTGATCATGCACGGCGACCTTGCGGTTCTGGAAGGCGCGCGGCCGACACACGCAGAGTCAAACCGAAACTACCGTTTGCTGCAACTGCGGACAAAACCGCTGTCGATATCGACGCGATCATGCATGGCGACTACCGAGTTATGAAGGCACGCGGCAAAACGAGTCAAAACGAGTCAAAACGAAATGACTGTTTGCCGCAACCGCAGCAGACGGAATCGTGGCCGCTATCGAGACGATCATGGATGGTGACTACGCAGTCATGAAGGCACGCGGCCAACGCGGTGCCATAGAATAAAGAACCAACTTGCGGTGCTATGAGCGGCGGTAAACGCAAGCTTGAAAGGCACAAATAGGCACGAAGCCTTAGGGCGTTGTTCTCTGTCTCTTCGTTTCGGTGGACGCTAACCGGCTAACGTTTTGGCGCGGTCCATTCATGTTTCGGAGGGTGGCGTGGCTTAGAGCAATGGGTGCGGACCATTTGTGTTCGGAGGGGCAGAAGGGCAACGGGATAGGGGCGCTCGAGGCTGGCGATGCGGAGAAGGATGGAAAACAACGCGCGGCGGCGTGGAATGGCTCAAATTTCTTCTTCTTCTTTCTTTCTTTTTTTTCTTCAAGGAGTTCGTATTCCATTCCCTGACGGCATGCACGGACACTGAGTGAAAACGAAACTACTTTATGCCGCAACCGCTGCGGATGAAACCGCGACCGCTATCAACGCGATCACGGATGGAGACTACTCAATTTTGAAGGCACGCGGCCAACGCGGTGCTATGCGCGCCGGCAAACGCAAGAATAAAAGCTTTAAAGGCTCAAATAGGCACGAAGCATTCTGGCGTTGCTGTCACTCGTACGATTTCCACTGATGGCTATGGCGATGCGAACTCCGTTGCTTCGTTTTGGTGGACGCTTAACGCCGTTATGGTAGAGTACACTCTAGTTATGGCTCGTTTGCGTCGCACATTTGCGGCACTCCGCGCTCGCCGAGCACCGAGAGTTGTCCGAATTAACCGATGTGCGGCCAAATACGTCCGAATTAACGAGAGTTTCATTGCATTAAATAATGCAAACGCCTGCCGGGACCAAAGGACGTGTCCGAATTAACGAGGGTCGAATTAACGAGCTTTTACTGTACAAATATGGCCACAGTATATCGACTCTGAAATCTTTACAGGTACAGGAACAAAATTGCCTGTTCCCTAAGCTACATGTCGGCAAAACAATAGACTTTCAGAAACTGAACAGGGCAAACTCAGGAGAGAGGCACACAAATCAGTAGGTGTTTCACTATTCAGTTTTAGAGATGCAGTGGTGCAACAGCCAAAATGGGATTTAGAGCGATTTTTGGAGCAGCAAAATCTTGCTTTTGGAGCAGGAAAATCCAAATTTGGAGCAGGTTATGGAAAAAAAAAACACCATTTTGGAACACTAAATCCCAAATTTGGTGCAGTTTCACAAAGAACGCTTACTCGTAAAATGCCATAAAATTTACCCCGCATAATAAACGCACCCCCAACTTTGCATTGGATTTCTGGGGGGAAAAAATTGCGTTCATTATGCAAGTACTATATACGGTTTTTCACACTAGCAGCGTAGGTAAGGGCAGAGGTGCGATCGGAGATCGTTGTTCGGAGCGTGCCCCAGCAGTGCACTGCATGCAACTTTTTCCGCCAAACACATGGAAAGTACACATGCATTTCTTTGCGAGTGGTTACCTTTCGTTTTTTTTTTTTTTCTTTTCCGACGATATGTCACGACGTTCAGGCGGTAGTCGAAACATGCAGCGACTGTTTACAATCTTTTGGCGTTTCGGCGGTGTCAGAAAAAATCGGCATCGTTTCATTACCGCGATGCCTGTTGCCACGTGGAACCGAACCCTTGCTAGTTTTATGCATTGCGTCGCCTACAAAGCTCACGCCGTCAGTGCCGGGTTGCTTGCTGTACCGTACAAGCGAGTTTCCCGTAGAGTATTCGTACCCGCTCCACTCGTGACCGCGTGCACAGATACGGCGAGGATCTTTGTTGAGTGAACGCGGCAATGGCGAACTGCTTTCGTTACTGCAAGCAACGTGCACGCCTCGTCTCCGCGAGATTTTACTGCATATACAACACGCTGCAGTGCAACCAGCAGCGAAAATATTCTTCGGCGCCCACCACCAAACCCGCCAACGTCTCGTCTGGGCACTCCAGTTTGGATCTCGTCTGCGCTACTGGTGCGTCAAGCTGCAAGTTGCCAACGCGGCCTTTATTTCCCGCTAAAACTAGCGTGACCGAGAAATTTCGCGGCCGGTCGGGCGTTTTGGAGCAGCGTGGTGCAATTTAAACGTATATTGCGGTTTTGGCGAAGCTCAGCGCAAAAAAAACGAAATTGTATCAAAATGGCGCAATTGGCGCAGCTTTTGCACCCCTGGAGATGCTTCACCAACAAGCCCAAACCTCAATGCATTTAACAAACTTACCCTATAGTGCCAAAAAAACAAGAAAATTAGGAGTTTCTGAATATTGATTATCACCGAATTGAATAAAATTGTGACCATTCGACTAATTCAATTCGCAAATCAAACATTCCTCAAATATTCCATATATTCGGTGCCGAGACCCATGCAGTGTCACGTGCACAGCGGAACCCCACAAGCTCGATGCTGACCAAGCGAGCGTTTGACTTGGTTTTCGACGCAAAAGGATCGCCGAGCCCACCACGGACGGGCCGCCCCGGCTGACGCAGTAGCAGACTTTGTTACCGCAAGCGCTCCCTAACGTCGGCCCGATGCGAGGATCCCACACACGGCAAGGTCAATTCACATGGTAGTGAAGGCGAGGCTGAAATGCGGGTCCAAACCAATGAGCAGCGACATCAATTATGGTCGTGCAATTGAAGTGTGACATCTCACACGGCAAAACACTAGTTGATGAAAATTATGCATCCAATACAGCACCAATGGAAACATTTGAAAAAGTACAGACAATGCCACCAGAATAGCAAAATGTGAAGTCACAGGCTGTTTGCTTCCATCCACGAATAATTATGAGTATGAAACTGTGCAGACTCTCTGAAGTTTGCTCGTGGCGATGCGTGCTAAGATATGCCGACATTGTCTTACCGTATTTACCCCTGTAATGTCAAAATTCTTTTATGTGTCGCCTTAAAAGTAATGGCAATACTATATATGGTATTAAACTCGTAAGATTTGATCAGTAACCTTACTTTTTAACTGCCTTTTTGCTAAACATCATGTTTTAGCTAAGTCTTCAGTACCAGAGACAAACTACAGGAGGCACCATACTGTGTTAGTGAACATTAAAGTGTGGTTTTTGTAAATTATTTCAATGTAATGTTGATTTTATCCTAACACCAAAAAAAAAAAAAAAAAACAGATGTGTGTTGGTACTAAGGACACATGGATATGGTATTTCATTTAAAATCTGGGTCAATCCATTGCTCTGAATTCATGCAAAACTCTTCTTTCTGTGGTTTTACGTGCCAAAACCAGTTCTGATTATGAGGCACGCCGTAGTGGAGGGCTCCGGATTAATTTTGACCACCTGGGGTTCTTTAACGTGCACTACAACGCAAGCACACGGGCGTTTTTGCATTTTGCCTCCATCGAAATGCGGCTGGGATTTGATCCCCTCGTGCTCAGCAGCGCAACGCCTTAGCTGACTGAGTCACACCGGCGGGTTCCATGCAAAACTCTCAAGGCTCACCAGTGAAGGGGTGGGATTGCCCAAAGACATTTTGGAGCACTTTTTGAAGCAAGTAAAACTGCATTTTGGAGCTGTTTGGAGCAGACAAAATTGCCTTTTAGAGCAGCTTGGAGCACACTGAATTTTATTTTGCAGCAATTTGGAGCCAATAAATACTCATTTTGACACAGTTTGGAACAGGCCAATCTCAATTTTGGTGGAATAATGAAATATGACAGCTCACTTCGACACCACGACAAAACACAGAATAAACTAAAACGAAGCTGGAGTCGAAGCGCGCTTTGTAGCTATGTCGTACCAGAATAGTATTGAGGAGTGGGTCGAGCGATGACCTGGCGCATGCTTTCCTGTAAAGCCGAAAAGATGGGTCGCACCTACAATCAAACTATACATTTCCCGCGCCGATGCTCGCGATGATAGCAGAAAATGTTCTCAAATTGTGCGGTCTAATCGACGCGCTAACATAATTTCTGGGTCACCATATGTCACCGCAGACCCAGAAAGCCGCAATAAATCCTGGGCTGGTATAATGTAAAACTATTCCGATCTGTTTTTATTCTGATATAAATTAAATGGGCACTCCAGGAGCATTTCTTCCGTCATCGTCGCCGTCAGCGTGATGTTCCATATAAAACCCAGGGGCGATAACATCGTCGCAGCGCGCCGTATGCTGTGTGTGCGAGCGAAAGCATGCGAGGGTTTGCAGACGATGGCGGCTAAATCTCGCGCACGCAAGGGCAGGAAGCGGGGAAGAAGCGCGCCGTCTTCCGTCGCACGCAAGGCACTGATAGAGGGGAAGGAGGGAGGGGGGGAGGGATGTTCTATTTGGGCGGCTGCTGCGTATGGCGTAGCCGTGCAGGCTCTATCTTGAAAGCGATCTGCGATGGGGACAGAATGCGAGTGCCGATAGATGCGTGTGCGCTGTGTTTTTGCCGCTTAGTTCGTGTTGAAGCGAGAGACAGCACGAAGGTCAATTCGCTCGCTGCCGCGCCGATTGGCCCATTCAACCGTATTCTAATACAGTCAAACCTTGTTAATATGTAGTCGGCCGGGAACAACGTTTAGGTACGCACTAAACGATGTACGAATTGACCACTAATGGGAGTTTAGTGGCTACTTACCGGCCAGAAAAGAACTACGTCACGATGCTATCAAACACACGCACTCAGACAGGCTTTATTTGCAAATCGGTGATCTTCACTTGCCGCCGTGATGGCCTTGCCGCGACGACGGCATCTTTGAACATTGATAAGGCCGCGAGCCAGTTTGTCCATGAGGCTCCGCTTACTAACTAAATTAACAAGCACGGTGTAACGCGTGCACAGGTAAACATGAACACATCTCGCTCGATGACCGCGGAAACTCGAAACTAAACGCGAACTAAACGTGAAAAGCACAGCGCATAAGAAGCTACCGGCACTAGTTGCATTTTGTCTGCAGATTACTTTCAAGATATGGCACCCGACGGCCGCCGCCGAAATAAAATAATCCCTTTCCCATCTCCCCTGCCGTGCCTCTTGCGCGACAGAAGTGCGTTTCACTCGCACATACAGCATACGGCGCGCGGCGACAATGTTGACGTGTTTGGACTTTATACGGAACCTCAAAGTGACGTCTACATAGCTACACTACGTAGCGTAGCTTAGGGGACAGTGAATGCGTTGAACACCACATCATCTCCCGTCAAAAACGCCTATTTTCGGCACACCCTAGGAAGATTTTCAAGCAATGACCGTAGCTCACAATGTCAGATTACGGTATTTACCCAATGATAATGTGCGCCTTTTTCAAAGAAAGTACAAAACCAAAACCACCTTCACGAAGTTCATCTGCTTTACTGCATAACACGAATGTATTGCACTGAAGCTCATTTTAGAAAACTGGCTGCCTTTGTGCAACACATATTAGACCCTTACCAACTTTTTTTTGTGCTAAAATTCGAGTGTGCGTCATATTTCTACAGTAAAACCTCATTAATTCGACCTTCATTAATTCGGACTCATCCTCTGGTCCCGGCCGGCGTATGCATTATTCAATGCAATCAAACTCTAGTTAATTTGGACGTATTTGGCCGCATATGGGTTAATTCGGACAACTTTCGAAGCTCAGCAAGCGAGGGGCGCCGCAAATGTGAGACGCAATAGAACAAGAACGGCGCTAGTGTCCAACCGAAACAAAGCGGCGGAGTCTGTATCGCCATAGTCATCAGCGGGAATCGTACGTGAATGACAGTAACGCCAGAACGATTCGTGCATGGCTTCGTGCCTATTTATGTATTTAAAGGCTTTACTCTTGCGTTTGCCGCCGTGCATAACACCGCGTTGGCCGCGGGCTTTCGTAATTGCATAGTCATTATCTATGATCGCGTCGATAGCGGCCGCGGTTTTCTTTGCCGCAAGTGCGGCAAACAGTAGTTTCGCTTGTACTCGGTACGCCGCGTGTCGGTCGCACGCCTAAAAAAACTGCGCAGTCGCCATCGATGATTGCACAGATAGCGACCACGGTTTCGTCTAGAGTGACCTCCGCATTTTTTGCAGCGTACAGTAGTTTCGTTCTGGCTTGATGCGTACGTCGGCCGCGTGCCTTTAGCATCGCAAAGTCGCCGTTCATAATCGCATTGATAGCGGCCGCGGTTTTCTCCGCAGCGGTTGCTACAAACACTTGTTTCGTTTTGACTCAGTGCAAAGCTGTCGAGGATGAAGAGCATCGGCTACATCGCGATTATGATCAGCAGGATGTGCGTGCGATAGTGCAAAGCGTGTCGCAAATGAAGGCGCGCGCCGCGGCCGGGCTGCGAAGGGAGTCGCGAGACCGCGATCACCACTGCGACTCATAGAGATGTCGAGAATTTCAGCTTCTGCTCTGCTTTTGTTCAATATAGCAACAGGAGTCACTCATTCATTCACTAAATAAAAACGCGTTGACGTAGTAAGCATTTCCTTATTGTTTTCAGGATATCCTCAATAATTTGACATTCGGTTACTTCGGACATTTTTTTTGGTCCCGTGAAATCCAAAGTAACGAGCTTTTACTGTACTTTGTTTAGGAGCTTTATGCCATTTCTACCTTAGTTTTACAGTGAAGCTCTATATGGTTAGGCAAAACACTCCTGGTCCGAGTACAGAAACCCTCCAGCGGAAATAAACCTATTGAAAACTTGCGTCTCGTTCACTTGGTATATACCAAAATTGGCATTAAAGGGTACGAATGTATAGCATGAGTGATAGGTCATGACATCAATAACATCACATCCTCGTAAGTTACGTAACGATTAACTATAATAAAATCACGTGTGGCGCATACCCGCATTGGACATGCGGGCATGAGCCAGGGACAAGAAAGAAAGAAAGAAAAAGAAAGAATAAAATCCCGTGCGGCTCATACCCACATTGGATATGTGGGTATGAGCAGCCGAAAGCAGGAGCGGGACAGATCTCGTCGATGTCATGCCAACGGCTCGGCAGAAGATAGGGCCCGAAATGCAGAGTGCAAGCGGGAATGTCAGGCCGATCCAGCGACTCGTGCGGTTGAGCTAGACAAAAATGTAACCAATAATTGAGAAAGACTAGAATGAACCATCGGGATTAACCCAGTGATAAACGCTGGGGCTGCACATTTCTGCTTCGCTGCTTTACCATCTGTACGAAGTGCGTGGGCGGTGCAATTTTTTTTTACTTTGGACAAATAGAAAGTGGGCGTGCATTAGATTCGTGGGTGTGTTGGACTCAGGCAAATACTGCCAAATGAATCGGTGACTTATTTTGATGGGCTTTCGTTACATCTTGTTTAATTCAACCTGCCAAATAATTTGATCAATTTCATTGGCCCCGTCAGGGTTGAACTAATGCAAGTCGACTGTACAAGAGTGGCTGATTTCATGGTTGCCCTTGTATAGCACTGTTTGGGGAAGCTTGCCCGAGAGCTGGGCCAGCCAGCTGCAAGCAGTGTGGCCTCACCGGAAATCTTCAGAAAGTATGAGCTGCTTGAGCTGGTGCCCCTGGGAGCGTTTCCGAGGAGGTGCATTGGGGTCCGAGCAGAAGGCAGACAGCAGCCACACCAGCTGCAGCGAAAAGTCCGTGTCCTTGCTGCACCTGCACACAACAGGCTGTGCTTCAAGGGACACAGAAGCCGACACAAGGCATGCAGTTTGTGAGCCACAGCTTCTAAGATGAAGCTTCAGCTCAGAGGAGGCCAACTCTGATTTGCTGCTCTCAAACAACCACCGAGCCTATTTGAATGAAATTTGTTGCATTTATAAGAGATCTAAATTCTACTTAGTGCTGGAATCTAAATTCTACCGACTGTTGGAAATGGAATTTTAATTTAGGGCTTCAACTTTTATATAACAATGACTGAAAATAGGCAAAATTTATTTGAGCTGCAGCACTAAGCTTACTAACAATAAAGCCTTCACAAAGAACAGATATTATAAATCTGCAAGGTGTATATGCTACGTGGAGAAATATGATTCATTTAAGTATACACCATACACAAAATCACTACATTATTTATGCAATTTCTGCAAATGTCCTACACCAAAATCAGTGGTAGATTTTAGAGCAGTGCATATTGTATCATTTCTGCTCACTTTAGGTGTTCCAATAGATACAGTTTATAAAATTAAGTTACAATTTCATGCTGCTGGATTACATAAACATGCACTTGATTGATTTCCCCAAAAATTAGCTTTTTGGAAATTTCTATAATTAAATTAATAGCCTGTGCGACAGACCTTTCTAAAATTGGCCCAGTGGATATCAAACAAAACATATCTCTGGTCTTATGTAACAAACATGTGTACCAAGGCAAAGCTGCCCTCAAACGTAGCATCAGTGGCTTAATGGCAAGGCCCGTTCGCTGCATAGCAGGAATGCAGGTAAACATCGTCTTCACTGTACCCACCCACAGTGGAGTTAGGTGTGAATCTAGGTGCTGCTGAGAACAGTGGTGGAGCAGTGCTCACACTAACACTAACATTACAGTGAGACAGAATTTTCAGCTGCTGTCACCTACTGGAAACTGCATGCAGTTCAAAGCAAGCCACAGAAAGTGCTGGTTTACATCCTCAACAATGACCATAGAACCAAGGACAACAGTATCGCATTTGCAGGAACAGCACACCAGGAAATCCTGTAAGGATTTCTGGCTGAAGAGAATGAATTCAGCTTCCTGGATATACACAGTGTGACATCTGCAAGTGGTGAAATATATTTTAAACCTTCTTGAGCATCGATAAAGCTGCCTTACCCGCCCCGTGGTGGCTAAGTGGCTTCGGCATTGCGCTCCTGAGCACAAGGTTGTGGGATCAAAATGCGGCCGCGGCGGCCGCATTTCGATGGAGGCGAAATGCAAAAACGCCTGTGTGCTTGCGTTGTAGTGCACGTTAAAGAACCCCAGGTGTTCAAAATTAATCCGGAGCCCTCCACTACGGCGTGCCTCATAATCAGAACTGGTTTTGGCACGTAAAACCCCAGAAAGAAGAAGGAAGCTAAAGCTGCCTCATGGAGAAATCTCTGACCCCACCAATGTTATAAAGTATATTCAAGAATATACTTGGGCAATCCATCAAACCCTGAAAGCTTGGTTCTATGCAGCTTTCCTTTCAATCACTGTTTGAGTACAGCCATTCAGACAATTCAAGAAGTATCCTTACCTTTGGACTAGGTAGGGCCGCAGGGAGTCTGCTATGTCACTATGGTGCACATACATGCTGACAATCTGAGGCAAGTAGAAGTCCACATCGGCATCACTGAAGCTGAACATTCTGTTGCCTATGAGCGGAAAAAAGAAATGTGTAAGACACCTGCACAAGAACATGGCATAACACAAAACAGTAGCAAAGAAGGCCCCAAAATAAGACCATATGAGGGAAGGCGTCAGGTGAGCCATAAACATCACCATATTGCAGCGGCAATGAAACTGTGCATAAAGGACAGTCACAATAAGTGAATGTCAAACTGTAGAGAAAGCCACAGGAAGCATGAGCGCATCCATAGAGAAGGACCACTCACCTAGGTATGCAAGCACCCCAGGCTCTTTTGAACGAAACAGGTAGTCTATGGCGAGAGGCATGTCAAACAGCGTAGACTCAAACAACCGCAGCAGCAGGTCTTTTGGCACCAGCCGTTCGGCAGAAGGCATCAGCGTCATGTCCTGCACAAAGTGCCGGATGTGCATCATGGCTTTCTACCGTAGCAGTGCAGCACTAGAAGTCTAGCGGGTGGGCACTTGCACATGATAGCAAAAGTGCCTCGGGTCTTTCACTTTCAAAACTAGCTGGCAATGTTTTGATACAAGAACAGCATCAGGAATGTCCCAACTCGTAACATTTTTACGCGACATAGAAAAAGCTATTCATACATTGTAATCAACATTATGTTTACTTTAAATACAGCCTCTTCTCACTAAAATGATCCTGACTGCAATGTGGTTACTACTAGTGAATTAGCAGGATGAAGGAACTTGTCAATCAAGTGCAACACACAACAATTTCCTGCATCCTCAAACCATGTATACATACTATATTTGTCTTTATGAATAGGAACAGGTGAGCGTGTGGCGAATAGCCTCGTCAGGCACATGCTGCAAGGGAAGTTGCAAAAACAAAAGACAAGAAGGGCACCATTTCTTCTCGCATCAGCAACCAGTCACTAACATTTTGTTATCTTAATGTTACTTCTGGCACACAGTAATTATTTCTTTGAATGGCAAGTATGAGAGGTAGCATGATCACCCCACCGTTCTGCTCCACTCGTGTGCAGGGAACGTGCAAGGGGTGCACAAAATGGAAGAAGGAATGGTGCCGCTCCCTTCTTTTGCTTTCGCAAAGCACTGCACAACACGTGGCTGACGACGACATGTTCGTAAAGAAGACGATGGTACATTATTAAAAGAAGGATTTGCAGCAAAATCAAACAGAACACAAGAACATTTCCTTGCTTCTTTACTGGCAAAGCAACAATGTAGCTTTCCTCAAGATTTTAATATATTTAAAATGAACACAGCAGACCCATGCGACTCTAGCAAAATCACAGCTCAACTTTCAGTGCAGCTGTTTCTTTCAAGCAGTGGTATTAACAAGTTTAGTAGCCTGTATTTAAACCATGCACTTTAATTTAAACCTTTGCCCAGATACAACCCATGACATGGAACTACATCATCGAACAAGTTTAAACACTGTGTTGCCTTTTGTTCTCTTAAGACACCCGAAAGACTTAACACTTGGATAATGCTCTAATTAATGTGTACACACTCCACTTCCCACACACATCAACTATAACATAGAATGTATAACATTTTTATCTGTAGGTGGCAATAAAGGTGCACTGCTTTAGATTTCAACCTTTTTTTTTTCCCCCTCTAAATGAGAGCATGCGCTCTCAAAACACGAGACAAAAACTGGCAAGCCTGGGAGGGGCTCTAAACAAATGCCATCTTTAACTGCAGTGTTGTTTCAGTTAGGTACTAAGTGGATAAAAGTGTCTAGATGCACAAGCTCACTTACTGCAACTAAAGCCCACCATAGGAGGGCTTTAATCATGACATTTATAGCTGGAATAATTGAGTCACTCTGGCTGTAGTACTTTTTGGGACATCAGCAGTTCTGACATGCCAGGCTTTGCATATCTCTGCACATTCTTTTTGCTTACACTCACATAAGGGATGATGTCATTTGCAGTTTTCAAAAAAATCTAACATTTTAGAAGATGACAATGCCTGAGGTTTAGGCACGATCTGCACTGGTGGTGAAGATCCTGACATCTGAAACTTGCATGGATGGCGCAAAACGCACATCAGACACCATCACAACTGCACATCAGTATTTGTTCCCTATTGATGTTTACTGTCACACTGCACTTAGCTTCTCATCACGTTATAGAAAATAAGTAACTGATTATAATTACAATTACTTCAATCAAACAATTACTTAGTAACAATTACTACACCATCAAAGTAATTGAGCAGTTACTAAAAGGTAACCAATTACTTTTACATTACTTTACTCCCACCTTTACTAACACAGCACAAATAAATTAAAGGGCCCCTCACCAGGTCTGGCCATTTTGAGCTGACAAGTGCACTGCATACAATGCATGCTCACGATCATGTCTGCTAAGAATTACGTTGGTACACCCTGCGGAAAGACCTGAAATTTTAAACTAAACACCATTTGCCCTTCTTGTGGGCGCCACGCTCCAAGACGGGGAGATGACGCATATCAGCAAGTGCGCCTACGTACATGCCTATGCTGTGACGTCGCTCATAGTGACACGTGGCACTTCGAGAATGATTCAAGGCCACATCTCTTATTTGTGTAATCTGTTGCTTCATTCAATAGGCAAATTAAATAAAACCCACATACCAAATTTCTGTGTGTTTTTGTTTTACTTCGCACCACAGCAAGAGAGATGCACTTTCATTTTGTCTGCTTGTTCCCACGTCGTGCAGTCGCGCGTGCCGAGAGCGAATCTATGTCATTTTCTACCATGTTCCAGCACGCAATCATGCTCTGTGATCTGCTTGCGTCTGCCTCAGTGTTCGTGTAGCACTGACTTCTACCGCTAGTAAGGTGTTGCGCATAGTGCACAAAATTGTGCGCTGTGCAAAACACGACAAACACAACATCTGGTGTGCGCTGCACAGCAAGAAAGCGAGAGGAAAGAAAAAAAAAAAAGGGAAGGAAGGCGGGGCCCGTGACGTATGTGTCCCGCGATCCTCCAGCTCTGGTATGGGGCAACGCAGGGAAGGAATTTTGTTTGCGGAAGCTAGACATGGCAAGTGGAGAGAGTGTCCTTGTTGGCGGTGACGCTCGCCTATTGAAATCATGGGTTCCTCGCAGCACTAAAATATTTCCATCTCAGATATTCATGAACCAGTTTGAAAAATTCTTGCGGTAGAACGCTCCTGGGCATGTAACAACTTCCAGCGTATAACCAAGATTTCCTATGCGGCCTGGTGAGGGGTGTTGGGACTCGGGTAGCGTTTAAGCCGGTGATCCTTCAGCCAAAGGGATGAGTATGTCCGGGAGTAAGAGCGAGAGAAAAAAAGGTTTATTCTACATATTTACAGTGGCTCCAGATATGGAAGCACACTCCATGGGGGAGCACTTTGAATGTCTCAGCTCACTACATGTCTGAGCCCATATCAGAACACGTTGGGACACACCACTGCACTCAATGTGTCTCCTTATAAAACATTCGTCTTCCCTAGTTGACCCAACTAGGGAATCAGATGACCGTGATGCAGCCAATCAGAGGGGTCGTATTGTTCACTGAACTCCGCCTATAATGTTGCACCTTCGAAGCGAGGAGGAGGCAATCCGGAAACAGGGGGTTCACACTCCTTCCACGAAAGTCGGTAACTTAGTTTCTTGCCCTCCGACGATCATCTTGCCAGGGTCGGGAGAATGGCTTTTACGCTAATCCCCGCTTCTAACGAAGGGTGGCAGTTGTGGTCGGTCGCTTCTAAGTGAGCTTCTTTGTCATCGCGTCACAGCCCGTGTCAGGCCGCGTCGCCAGGTAGGCGGCGGCTGATGAAGGGGGTGGCATCGGGGGGGGGGGGGGGGGGGGGGGGGAAGCAGCCAAGGGATGCACACTACCGAGTTGGGGCGCTTGTTTGCCCGTCTCGTCGGTGTCGGGCACTGTCGCCGTCTGGGCGACGCTGATGAACGGGCCTGCCTCGATGGGAAACAATCAAAGAATGCGCCCGGCCGATTCGGGACGCAACAGGGGCCCTATCAACAGAACAAGCTGCCCTGTCTCTTTCGGCATGTCCTCTGCAGCCCTTGATCTTCACTAACAATAGATTTTCAATAATTTTTGTCGGTTATCTGCCCTCGTTTTCTTCTGGAGAAATCAGCAATGACCCTGAAAACTCGCTCAAAGCACACGCTGGAGGGAAGGATGGTGTTGCAACATACAAACACCTGGTGCACACGATTGTGGTAATTCAATGCTGCGATGCTCGCATCTGGGTCTTCTATAAAGTGCGGCGCTTTGTTGTTGCTGGGGCTTGGATAAGGCACTCCTAGCAGGGGCGTAGCCAGGGGGGGGGGTTGGGGGGGTTCAACCCCCCCCCCCCCCGTATTTCTTTCCGCAACCCCCCCCACTTACCCACCCTTTGTTCTCGTCGCTTCGCGCTGACATAATTCAAGAAACCGGTGTTGCTATCACAATTTCATTCCTGGGCGCTTCCGTTTGGGTTGGTAATTTACAGCGAATCATGTCTGCATATAGAAAAAACTGTCACGGTGTATGTCAAGGCTTTGACACTCTGTGAGGTTTTGGGCAAGAATGTGGCGGCGGCATACTGAAGCAACAAATGCGCAACAATTAAATGAAGCAACAAATGCTGCAGCCGCATTTTAGATGAAGGCGAAAAGGCTCGAGGCCCGTTTACTTAGATTTAGGTGCACCTTAAAGAGCCCAGGTGATCGAAATTTCCGGTATACATTTATGCCGCTTCCCTTCAGGTGCCGGTTAGGCCGCGCTCGCGCAGGATCTTAGGCTACATTCACACTTGGTCTCGAAGCTGTCGGAAGCGGCAAAATCTTGCAAACATCCGCCCGCCTAGGCGGCAAAACAAGAAGAAGAACAGGAGGCGAGCCAAATCGGTGTCGGACCGATTTTTTCGCCATGGCGAAGCGGAAACGCGGCGGAAAGTCGTTCTGCTTGACTGGAAGCTACACTAGCATGTAAACAACCAGTCGTAAAATTGAACATGGCACCAAAAGTGTAGGCTGCAATGCTGATCGACGCGATCAAGAACCACCCCTTGCACTACGAAAAGAGTGGTGATAAAACATACTGTAAGCAATACTCGCGATAGTATTCAACATCGCGCGACCGGAGGTGCGGCAACGAAGCCTTGGCGTGACCCAACTTCTCGAGATTTTGCAAAGCCAGGCGAACCCACCACCGCCGTTTCCGAGGTGTCCGCGTCTTCCGTTTATTCATTGTCTATTTCTAGAAAACAAGTAGGTCGAAGTATACAAGCAATTTCTTCTTCCACTTCCATGGCAGACAATAGTTAGGCAGATTCCTCATTGGCGCTCCCTAATTCTCCTCGCACGTGTACGGTATGTTGCAGTAGTCGCGGGGTGCTTTTCTCGTCGCAACGATAGATTGGGAGCATAGGTCTCAAGTAGGACGCGCAGGCTTTGGCGAACCTCAACACAAGGGCCAGCCCGGGTGGTGTTCCCGGTGGTGTTCCAGCTGTGGTGTTTCCGTTGCCCCTTTGGTGTCCCGGAGGCGCCGTTATTACATGTTATTACATGTTATTACAATTTGTAAATAAAAGCTATTAAAGAAATATAATCACGCCTAGGCACCAACCTGTGACTCAGCGCTACCGCGCCTGTGTGAGGAGAATTACAGAACACCAACGAGGAATTTACCGAAGGTCGCAGATGACACGCGAAGTTTCGCAAAATGATCACTTTTGATGACGGTACGTGGGTCAATGAATGAACATACCGCTCGAAATAATGCGATAATGAGCGCCACCACGCCGACAAACGTACGCAGACTAGATGGATGTGGACGAAAGCGCCAGCGGCGGCCGAGGGGGTAGCAAAACAAATGTGAACAACTTGGACATGCGCGGAAAAGATTTTCCGGCTGCTTTGGCCTTTCCGCCGTAGCCTTACTGCGCGCGAAACAGTCTCTTGTTTGCGATTGCGCCCCTACGGAAGGCTGGTAGTTACTGTTGTGTTGTTGAATCACAAACCAGCAATTACAGAAGGCTGGTAGTTGCTGTTGTGTTGTGGAATCCCAACCCAGCAATGTACTTACGAAGGGTTGATGACAGCAGTGAAATTCCACCGATTCGCAACAGAATACACGAAACAGACAGCCGACAAGCATGGATTACTGCTGTGCGCAGTACAGCGTAATTAAACTCCTGTTGCAGGCGCCGACAGTTCTCGTCGGAGTAAGAAATTGATTATGTGCACTATGCACTGAACAAGACCGGAGTTCATTCCTGCATCACTAGTACACCAATCAGTCGAGATTCTGTGAGGTACAAGGACGCTTCCTTTTTGCACCGGCGTAAGTGAAGCAAAAATGAGTTGCACCCACTACTTAAACCATATCTATGCTGTGCAGTGAAATATTCTGTACAATTCTGAATCTGTTGACGACGTAAAGGCAAATGACGGCTGCATGCTCGCACACAGCGGAAGACACAGCGGCCCATGCACTTGCCGCAGGAAACGCAACCCTCTCGCATGAGGGAGCAGGGAGATGAAAGCTTTGAAAAAAAAAAAAAAAGCCTTACGCGTTTTTGCGCGTATTTAAGTTTTCTAGCGCAAAGACGCAGCGAACAAGCTATTCCTATGGGAGTAGGTATAGCCTGGTCACACGTGCATTTTCACGCGTATACCGTCCTTGACTTGTGAAACTCACTTCGCCCCGACGAGGACGACGCCATCTACGCTTAACGGAGATTAACAATTAATGATGTCTTCTCTGATCGGGCGGGTCGTTTCAATGATGCGTTTTCGAAGACTGGTCTATTCAGTGGTGCGATGAGAGACCGTTGCTCCAAACGCCCAATGTACCTGTCGCACTTACAGTATTTACTGAGCTTACTTTACTTCTTCCTTAATTTCTTCACAAGCACACGCACACGCGAGGGGGGGGGGGGGGGGGGGTCCCATGTCTTTGATATACATGTGGAGAGTCTGCTTAAACTACCGATAGTTATTATCGATCACGTCGCGTAGAGGAAAGCAGACGCTTGCCCCCCCCCCCGGGAGGGCCGGTGAACCCCCCCCCCCCCCCCCCGAAAAAAATTTCTGGCTACGCCCCTGACTCCTAGTAAAGCCAATGAAAAGCTGAAAAAGATCGTCCATTGGCGCTTTCCTGGCATCAACGTCCAAGTGGCCACTGCTATCATGCCATAGCAGCACCGGTTCTATTTGTCAGACAACATCTCGTGATGAATTAGAATGAGGAAACATACTGAATTTGCTTCTCATGCAACACTTAGACATGGTTCACAGTGGTGCAGGCAAAGCAAATGGACACATCCTGGTCGTTGCTGTTGCTTTTCATGCTCGATCCTACTCACTGTTTTACTGATTATGCAACTTAACACATTATGTGTATTCACTACAAGAAAATGTTAAAACATAGCTTTATAAGGTGCACAGATTCTTCAAGAAAGTGTCAATGACGGCAACCGAGCAGTACATTGCCACATATAAAACCGCAGCTCGTCACTCATTTGGCAAATGGTGGGAAGCATGGCACATTGACATCAAAGAGCAACAACGCACATCAACACACATTACTCGACGGCTATGTGCTGTGCCGCATCACTATAGACTGGAAGGACACTGCACAGATTACTGCTGCCAATTTATGGTAAGGTATCCTCCTCAGCAGCGAGAAATGTATACTTCCCAGTGCAACTAGTCATCACACTGCACCCTTAACTTAATGTACAGTGGTTCATGTTTTTCGTGAATTGTGTACTCAAAAGCTTTTGCAATCAGATGTACAGTTGGCGTTGAAAGCTTATGAAGCGTGGGATATAAGAAAATGTTGAATATCAGAGCAATTTCTGACCATAGTCAGTAAAATTGTAGGACAGTATGTTGTTTGCATATACTAGTAGTACAGGCTGCGAAAATAGTCAGCTTTTTGTCAGATCCCGCAGTCTGTAAAATTTTGATGCCAACTGCACAAAGTACCCAGGAATGTGGACAGAGAGACATTTGGCTCACAATGGCAGCAAAGATCATTGTCTGTTGTGTGCATGCATGAATACTGCCACTGCAGTATATACATGACAAATAAGGAGAACATTTCTGATGTGCAAATAAGTGCAGTGAAACACTTCTGCACAGCCATTCGATGAATATGCTGTAACCTACAATGGGAACTATTGTTCAATACATTCAGACAAAGAGTGGACACTTACCACTCCTTGTTATCTATGTCATTTTCCCAAAAAAAGAAACAGTGCTATGCAAGTTTAAGAAGCCCCTTGTACAAGGTGAACACCTCAAATAATATATTGTGGTTCTATGGCCTTAATCCTTCCTGATATATCTGTAAAATTAAGCGGATTGAAATGTTCACAGCATGACCCAGACAAAGGAGCCTTGTAAGATGCAGCTTAATTAAAAGAAAATTTTCCACACGAGCATAAAACTAGGGAACCACAGAGATTCTTTAGCACCACCGGGCATATTGCAGCCTTTGGCATACACTTGCTCTGCTGTAACCACAGAAGCCACGTATGGCCCCTCTTCAAGAGCACAAATGATCTTGTATGCCAAATAACACTTCTATGCCAATGTAGGAAAACAAGGCCACAGTTCTCTAGTCAGAAACAAATGGGTGAACCTTTATACTTGCCTCCTGCACTGGTGAGTGGACCTCATCAATGACCCCCTGAACTGGTGGCCGCAATGTCAACTGGCAGGGTGGCGCTGGAGCCAGTGTGCCAGTGGCTGCCTCCACATTTACGCGAGAAGTCCGGTCACCATCGTCCGAGTTGAAGATGCCACTGTCGTCCGATGCCAAACTGCGGCGGTCTGCTGTGTCACCACCACTGTGGTGTGCAGGGCTCAGCACACGCATGGCCGAGTCCAGGCTCAGATTACGCTGGTGCTGTTGATGGTGAGGCCTCCGTGGCATGTGGTTACTGGACGCAGACGAAGGTGGCGTGACTGCACGAGCTATGCCGGGCAAGGGCCCAACGTGACCTCGCAAGTCCAGGCTCGAGTGGCGTGCATGATGGAGCATCGCGCTAGATGGCAAGGCCGGCTTGGAGTGCACCAGGACAGGAGACGGAATCGGGCACGAGGCACAACATGTGACCACCTCTTCACTTTCCATGCTTTCCACTCATCTGCAGGGAGAATGGATGGATGGAATGCCTGTCTAACAAGTATTAGTCTTGATGGCACAACTAGCACACTGTTGGTTGAAGCCTGTACAAGGTTGTAGCAGTATAATAGATATGTATGAAACATGGATATAATTAGTAGTGGCTCTTACAGTCCTTGTGCATAATTCACAGCTAACATCAGAGGTTAAACTACGCTGCATTTTAAAGGCTGTCGCCAACAGCCCCATGTCTGTACTGTGCAATAAACTGGCTCCATGGTTCAGGTGACTAGATTTTGCAGGAAACAAAGCAGGATATTCCAATTCTTTTCCTCTTTGCGCTTCATCAATGGTCCAAGTGATGCTCAGCCTATGTTACCACAACAAGCAGGTCATGAGCGGTGAATGATACGGACCAGAGTGGAAAAAATCCTCACATTAATACCAGTCTAGGACATAGCCTAACAGGGAGCTACACAGTGTTTTGCGGGGAATACTACTACTACTTTCTTCTGCTTCTTCTTGCAAGATCCAGAATCCAGATACTGAAACCACCACATTTTCATGTGTACGCACAAGTATCAGATTTCCTAAATCTCATATGACTATTACATTCTGTACAGCTACACAATTTATCATGTCTGCAATGGAATATTAAACTCTTGCGTGATGACCAGTTTGCAGGACTGCACCACTTACTCGAAACATTCAATGTCAGTGGTTGCAAGCATTCCTCTTTGGCTAGGCACAAAAATGGGATAAAATACCGTACCACAGAGAGCTGACTTAATGTCTACAAAAGCAGAACATAACCCACCCATTAACTTGAGATATCCGGTCATTTTATGGAACATGTTGCACATATCACATGTCTGAACATGTGATATACAAGATATATTGTCACCCAGCTAGTACAGCTAGAATGGTTGACCAGCAACAGATTGGCAAAAAACACGTCAGCCTTTAATAATAGCTGGACCTCGGAGAGCGCGCGCGCAACCACGAACTTCGTCGTTCTCGCCTCAAGGGGCCAGTGTCACCACGCGCCAACTTATTTCGCGTCATTGCTCCCCTTTCTAAAGCGACCGACCCGGTCGCTTCAAGGGCATGGGGCGAGCAATATGGGCAAGGGTGGCAACATGAAAAAAAAAAGAGACATACAGGAATGTACACAATGCTGAAGCGGTTTGTGAGAGTTGCTTATCCCTCGCGTGCGTAGTACGGCTTCATCCGTACTACGTGGACGACTTCAGCACGGGGACGGCGTCGGTTCGAACTAGGGTCAGAGCTTTGAGGCACCACCTCATAGTTCACATCACTGAGCCGGCGTACGACTTCGTAGGGGCCGAAATAGCGGCGCAACAATTTCTCCGAGAGCCCACGGTGTCGGATAGGTGTCCACACCCACACGCGGTCGCCTGGTGAGTACTGGACGTTCCGTCGGGTCCGGTTGTAACGGCAGGCGTCGGTATTCTGCTGGGTGCGGATGCGATTCCGAGCAAGCTGGCGAGCTTCCTCTGCTTTTTCGACGAACTCTTCAGTGGTGTCATTCCTTGTGGTTCCGTGGTCTACCGGGAGCATGGCCATGTCTAAGGGGGTTGTAACTCGACGTCCGTAAACGAGCTCGAATGGTGTAAACTCGGTGGTCTCTTGCACAGCGGTATTGTAAGCAAACGTCACGTATGGCAAAATTTCATCCCATGTCTTGTGTTCCACATCAATGTACATGGATAGCATGTCGGCCAATGTTCTGTTCAGGCGCTCTGTTAAGCCGTTAGTCTGGGGATGATAGGCTGTGGTCCTTCGGTGGTCAGTATGCGTCAGCGTGACGACTTGTTGCAACAACTCCGCTGTAAACGCTGCACTGCGATCAGTAATGAGCACAGCGGGTGCACCGTGACGAAGCACGATGTTGTGGACGAAGAAGCTGGCGACTTCAGCAGCAGTTCCCCGCGGCACAGCTTTTGTCTCCGCATAGCGAGTTAAATAATCGGTTGCCACGATTATCCACTTGTTTTGCAAGGAAGAAGTGGGGAACGGACCAAGAAGGTCCATTCCCACTTGTTGGAACGGCGCCGGAGGCGGATCCAAAGGCTGAAGGAGGCCGGCAGGCTTGACGGGTGGCACTTTACGCCTCTGACAGTCACGGCACGTTCGCACATAGCGCTGAACCGACGAAAATAGGTGTGGCCAATAGTATTTCTGCCGTATGCGCGCTAATGTCCTCGCGAAGCCTAAGTGGCCGGCACAGGGATCGTCATGACACGCCTGTAAAACTTCCTCGCGCAGCGCCGTCGGAACGACGAGAAGAAACGTTTCTTGGCTGTTCTCGAAATTTTTCTTGTACAGGACATTGTTCCGCAGGCAGTACGATGTCAATCCTCGTGAAAGTGGGCGTGGGACAACAACGTCGGCTCCCTCGAGATGTCGGATGACTGGAAGCAGTTCAGAGTCTGCACGTTGGTAGTCAGCCATGCGCACCACGTCGACGACACCAAGAAACGGCATATCTAGCTCCAAGTCGGAGGGTGTCAAGGGAATAGGAGAACGTGACAAGCAGTCAGCGTCGCTATGCTTACGGCCCGATCTGTAGACAACAGTCATGTCGTATTCCTGGAGGCGGAGGCTCCAACGAGCGAGGCGACCAGACGGGTCTCGTAGATTGGCAAGCCAGCAGAGCGAATGGCGGTCACTGATCGCTCGAAATGGCCGGCCGTATAAGTAAGGTCGGAACTTGCTGATGGCCCACACGACTGCTAAACATTCTTTTTCGGTGGTTGAATAATTAGCTTCTGCTTTTGTGAGACTACGGCTCGCGTACGCAATTACACGTTCTGCTCCGTCTTGCCATTGAACCAGAGTAGCCCCGAGTCCTACGTTGCTTGCGTCTGTGTGAATTTCAGTTGCCGCGGTGTCATCAAAATGCGCCAGCACTGGAGCGGATTGAAGGCGTTTGCGCAATTCGGTGAAGGCCTGCTCTTGGTCTTCCGTCCAGGCAAAGGGCACAGCTTGTCGCGTCAGTCTCGTGAGAGGTTCAGCAATCCTCGAGAAGCCTTCAACGAAACGGCGGTAGTAAGCGCAGAGGCCCAGGAACCGCTGAACAGCCTTCTTGTCTTTAGGGTGAGGAAACTCGGCAACGGCAGCTAGCTTTTCTGGGTCTGGTCGTACTCCTTGGGAGCTGACCACGTGGCCTAAAAACTTGAGTTCCCGGAAGCCAAAGTAACATTTTTCAGGCTTGATGGTGAGGTTTGCCTTCCGTATTGCGGTAAGGACACTTCGTAGTCGGGTGAGATGTTCATCAAACGTGCTGGAAAACACAACAACGTCGTCTAGGTACACTAGACACGTCTGCCACTTTAGTCCGACGAGTACAGTGTCCATCATTCGTTGAAACGTAGCAGGAGCGGAACAGAGACCGAAAGGCAGGACTTTAAATTCGTATAGCCCGTCGGGAGTCACGAAGGCGGTTTTTTCACGGTCACGCTCGTCCACTTCGATTTGCCAGTACCCTGACTTTAGGTCTAACGAAGTAAAGAACTCAGCATGACGCAGACGGTCCAAAGCGTCATCGATCCGTGGCAGGGGGTAAACGTCGCGTTTGGTGACTCGGTTAAGCCGTCTGTAGTCAACGCAGAAGCAGAGCGTGTTGTCTTTCTTTTTTACGAGTACGACAGGCGACGCCCACGGACTTGTCGACGGCTGGATGACGTCATCATTGAGCATTTCTTCAACTTGACGCTTAATCGCCTCCCGCTCCATAGGTGACACGCGGTACGGGTGCTGACGAACAGGCCGCGCCGACTCCTCTGTAACTATCCGGTGTTGCGTAATGGAGGTGCGCTGGACTTTAGATTCTGTGGAAAAACAGCCAGAGAATTCTGTCACTAGGTCCAGTAGCTGATCCTTCTGTGCATCTGCTAAGTCAGCATTGATGTGGACGCGGGTACTCAGGCTGGCGTGAGTTGTTGCATCCGGTGAAGTCACCTGTAACGTGCCCACATCGGAGAAGTCAGCAATGTCGTTCAGAAAGGCCACAGCTGTACCTTGTGGGACGTGCTGATACTCATGGCTGAAGTTTGTCAACAAAACTTGCGAGCACTTATTCTGTATTCGAACAAGGCCCCGGGCGATGCAGATGTGTCTTTCGAGCAACAGCGGGATATTTGCCTCGGCAATACCCTCATAGTCGTCGAATGCGTCGCAGGTTACGAGGGTCAATACGCTACTCCTTGGCGGCACCGTGATGTTCTCGTCGACAATCCTCAAGGCGTTGACATACGTGTCGTCAGTGCTGCTCCCTGCTAAGGCCTGCGCCGTTGAAAACGTTACCAGCGACTTTTGTAAGTTTATGACGGCTCCATTAGCCTGCAGAAAGTCCATTCCCAGAATTAGGTCCCTCGAACAGCTTGGGAGGATAACGAAATCTCCGAGGTACATAAATCCACGAATGCTCACTCGCGCTGTGCATCTTCCTACCGGGGTTAGCAGATGGCCTCCTGCCGTGCGAATCTGCGACCCAGTCCACTCGGTAGAAACTTTCTTCAGCTTGCAGGCAAGGTCCATGCTCATAACTGAGGTGTCCGCTCCAGTGTCGATTAACGCTGTTATTTCTTCGTCGTCTACGGTGACGGGAATGTTCGACGTTATTACCTCTCGCACGGTGTTTGACTGCGTCTGTACGTCTGCGTCGTTCTGTTTTCGTCGTTGTCGTCGTAGTGGAGGATCTTGCGCACAGTCGTCGTCAGCGGCCTCACCTCCGGAGGTCGCTGAACTCAGTTTTCCCGAGCCGCCGGGCTAGGCGAGCGGCGTCTGAGAGCGCCGTGAGAGAAGGCTTGGCTTGGTGATGGTGACCTGTAACGAGCAGGAGACGACGAACGGGGCTCGTGCCATCGTTGATCACCATTGCGACGATTCGCGACGAAACTCTCTATTTCCGGCGGCCGCTCACCAGGTCGTGGACGAGGTGCATTTGGGGCGAATCCTCGGAGCCCCACATGACGATACGGACACATTCTGTAGATGTGCCCGGCTTCGCCACAATGGTAACAAAGGGGCTTGTAGTCAGCGGTGCGCCAGACGTCGCTCTTCCTAGTTCTTGCTTCGGCCATGTGCGGTGTGCTGCGAGGCCTGAAGCTAACGTCCAATTGCTGAGCGGGGTGCACCATGCTATACGCACTTGAGGGTGGTGGACGGCGTACTGCTTCTGCGTAACTCAGTTCAGGGCGCGTTCTCTGCTGTGGTGCCTCGTACTGTTCAGGCACATGGACGGCCTGTCGGACCTCGGCGCGCACCATTTCCGCAATGGAAAGTTGTCCCACAGAGGCAGCGGTCGTCTGCATCTTCTGCAGTTCCTCCTTGATGACAGCCCTGATGAGTTCTCGCAAGGCGCCGACGTCGTTGCCTAGGGTAACGGCAGAGAGCTCCCTTGAAATCACGGCGTCGCGGTTGTATTGCCTGGCCCTCTGTTGAAGGGCCTTTTCCATGGTGGTGGCTTCGTCGTGGAACTCTGCCACTGTCGTCGGCGGATTTCGAATGAGGCCAGCAAAGATGTCCTCTTTTACGCCGCGCATTAGGTGGCGCACCTTCTTTGCTTCAGTCATAGAGGGGTCCGCACGTCTTAAGAGGCGATTCATGTCTTCGACGTACGCCGTCACTCGCTCATTCGGGCCTTGAATTCTCGACTCCATTGCTAACTCCGCCCTCTCCTTCCTGTCCGCCCTGGCGAAGGCATTGAGGAATTGCCGACGAAATTCTTCCCATGACGTCAGTGTCGCCTCGTGGTTCTCAAACCATATTTTAGCGGAATCTTCAAGAGCGAAGTACACGTAGCGAAGCTTACGCTCGTGTGTCCAGTCGTTGATGTTGGCGACCCGGTCAAAATGGTCAAGCCAGTCGTCGGCGTCCTCTGAAGCACTCCCGTGGAAATGATTCGGCGCCCGGATCTGATTGACGACCACGTGCGATGCTGCAGTAGCGGCAGGAGGTGGTTGGTTCGTCATTCTACTCCGTTCGGGTAGCAAACCGTGCTGTGGCTGGAGTCCTTGGAGACGTCGGCTGGTACGTACGTGCACAGGGGTAAGCTCGGCCGAACTACTCGCCGGGCTTAGGTCTGGGGTGCGCTCCGGAGATCTTAACATCGACCGTACCCAGCACCTCCACCAGAAATGTCACCCAGCTAGTACAGCTAGAATGGTTGACCAGCAACAGATAGGCAAAAAACACGTCAGCCTTTAATAATAGCTGGACCTCGGAGAGCGCGCGCGCAACCACGAACTTCGTCGTTCTCGCCTCAAGGGGCCAGTGTCACCACGCGCCAACTTATTTCGCGTCAATATGTAACATGCAACATGATATGTAATGTGTTGCCATATTTTCTCCCTACCCCATCATAAGAACACCATACAATTCTATGCAGGTCGGAGCCCTTGCCTTGCTTCAGCAAACTCTATCCCACGCCTAGTTTAACTGCACCCGCAGCCCCCTTTGACTGCTCCTCCTTTAACACCAGTCAATCTCAAGAACATAATTCATACTGCCATATTTTATATATGGTTTTCTTTTTTGTTTTTTTAGATAACCCTATGCGCCCCTCTACATACTGCAAAAAGAATGATCAAAGTTTTTTTTTTCACATTTTAATAAACTTCGCTGTTCTATGTTAGTCACATGGTCAGATTGTTGTTTTTTCTTGCTCATCAATATTAACCTTTTCGAAAACACTGTATTACGGTATAAGTTACCTTTAAGCTCTTAAAAGGGACACACATAAACCCAACACATTTGTTCACAGATATTGTGCACAGTACCAGCACTGGCAGATCAACGATTAGCTTTCTTCCACTATGCATTGTCAACTATGCAGCTTTGCATGTAGAATCACTCTTGTGTTATTAGCATATGTATGGCACAGTTCAGAATGCAAAATCAGTCCAAGTGATGATTTGCAGGCAACAAACACAAGACAAATGAAGAAACACGCACAGGACGCAGAAGACTCAGCTAGTGCTTTGCAAAATACAAGATGAGAAAAAAAGATCTAAGAGAGCCCTGTTACAAGTCTAGAGCATTTCAGCCCTCTAGCATTTTGACTTCTCATATATGTAGTAACTTACAATCTTTATTCTTGTTTTCCTTAAAATGTAAATTTCTTCCTTCTTGTGTTACACCAACATAAATAGTTTCATTCAATGAAGAATTTTTCTTGAAACTTTTCTGGCTAATTTGTTATGTATCAAGGCCTGCAGTGAAGTAGATTATTGAAATGCACCAATAATATTTTGTATTATTACCTGTTATGTCAAAACATAGACTTTCGAAAAGCTCATTTTGTGTGTGTTCAGTCTTTTAAGGATAACTAAACAGATATTTTTTATTCAAGTTCATTTCACAGCTGAGAGCTAGCCCCACATAAATTCCAAAGCAATATAGGATACCCTGAATCGTTTTGAGCTTTACGACTGTTGTTGTGGGAGGCTTTTTAAAGGAAAACATTGAGTTTTAAAAATACAAAATATTTTTTGTAACCCTTTTTAAGAATGCAGATAACATTAAAATGATCTTCCTAAAAACAGACACCAGTAACGAAAGTATTATTTATGAAAATGTAGATTTTTCTCTGCAGAGTGTCTTGATACCTTGTGTTCTATCACCCATAGCACAGTCCTTGGATTCTCAAGTTTATTTTCTCATCTTCTGCGCAGCCTGTAGCTTAAAATAGAAGTGAAGCAAGCCAATGAGATGTGGCAGTACCATGTGATGACTTTCCCTGCTTCATCAGCCATGCAGCTCTGAGCATAATCAGCTGATTCTTCAATGCAAGCAAGCTAGCTCTAGCAACAAACTGAGCACACACCACACAAACCGAAATCATTGCCAATGCATGCAACACACACGTGTGCAA
Source organism: Dermacentor silvarum (assembly GCF_013339745.2). Classification (NCBI taxonomy): domain Eukaryota; kingdom Metazoa; phylum Arthropoda; class Arachnida; order Ixodida; family Ixodidae; genus Dermacentor; species Dermacentor silvarum. The sequence goes on from NC_051161.1 coordinate 5,411,691, forward strand.
TCCCCAAAAGCATTGCAAAAGGCCGCTTGCAGATTTTGAATGTGCCAGCACCTTTATATCCAAACTCGCAACACATTTGGCACAGATGTATGAAAATGTTGAAAAATGTGCTGCAACTTAACAATTACAGAGCAAGAGCTTTTGCACAGCTCGACTAGCTTGCAAAATAATGATACTCTTCAGCTTGCCATCTGTCGGGTTACACGAGTCAAACTTGCATTGCAAAAAAAAAAAAAAAAAAAAAATCCTGAATTAGGCATTTTGAAACAATAAATTAGCACAAAGCCGTGGTCACATAAAACACATGCGACCAATACGCCTTTCTGTACATTTAACTTTGTCAACATTTTTTTATGGCCATGCTAATATACGAAGTTCTGGATCGAAGTGAGAAACCAATGTTTGAGGTGCAACCATGCAACGATTTCATTTCTAAAACAAGTTCGTTCTTAATAGCTTTTTATAATTAGGTTGCTGCGCACAATTTGTGACTCTTGGTTCATTTTTATTCGAGAGTATTTTCCGCAAGACATGGAGAATAAAAGAGTTAAATAAAAGCTTCTAACTCTGCATCGCGCAAGAACTGCAGCAGTGCGTCTGCATCTGCAATCTGAGGGACAAGACGATTGTTCGTTAATTGAAGCGAAACTCCGAAATTGACGAAAAGAAACGCGCGACGAACCCCCAAGAGAGAACAAAAAAAAAAAACAAAAAAAAATACCTTCTTGCGATCCACATACTTTCACATTCGGGAGCTCGATCGGTAAGCCAAAAACGGGTGGGGCACCGGCTTTATCGAATGAACGGGCAAGCGACTACTCCTCACAGCTTTCCTTCCTTGGTACTTTCATACTCGCCGAACGGATTTTGAATTACACACAAGTACCTGACCACCACCAACAACAAAGTTTCGTTTACATTAGCCACTGTTGTCCGTGCAACACGTGATGCAAGACCATAAACCAAGCGTACGTATAAACAAAGCCGACGCCCTGCTGCCACTTGCTCAGTGTCGAAAGCAGGCAAAGCAAGGATTCCAAGGGCGGGCCGCGACAGCTGCCCAGACACCCGCTTTCCTCGTCAGATTTGCTTTGCGGCGCAGAGGGCAAGGCTCGCAAGCACCATTGCAGATATGCGAACAGTCACAGGCGAAGCTCCAGTGAAAAAGAAAGAAAAACACGATACGAAAGACCCCATTCGTCCACAAAACTGTGACCCAATTTTAATTGCACGAAGTGTGCGCGAAGTTGGAGGAATGGGCACAGCATAAGAAACTGCGAGCATACGAGCTGGATGTGAGGCACGAAGGTGAGTTTGTGCATCATGTCAGTTACGATTAACCAGGCGCTCGCAGAGGGTTTCCATGAGCATTGCAAGAACGACTTTAACCCGAACATTACTCGCGGAAATAAGGCTTAGGATGCTTGCCTATGGTGAAGCACAACCGTAACGCAAGTGCGCAAGCCAAATGCCCAGTTAGAAGCAAATTGCTGTCTACAAAGCAGTGAACAGCTATGGTTCAGGAATTTCCCCGTGGGCAGGGAGCGGAAATGCGACACTCGGCCGTCAGTTGACATCTGTGCGTGCAATGGAGGCCAGCGATATGATTTTGATAAAAGCTTATTGTCGCAATCAGCAAGCTGCGCTGGGGGCCCTTCGCCGCATCTACTACCCCGACTGCATGTCGTTTGTTGTAAGAGAAATGACCTGGCACTGGATTACTCGCAGGAATTCCTGACTGGTTGTTTCGCCGAGTGCCCTCAACTGCACCTGTCATATACATCCTGTGGCTGCACAAAACAGTAACTGTGTCTTAACACGCACAAGAACAAGCAAAAGTGTCACTGCGTGCACTACTTGTCGCTCTTAATTCACTTAGACAGCAGCCCCAACAGAACTATCCAATTAAAACGCTTCAGATAGATGGTACAATTACCTCTGCTTCTGTTGCACACTCCAACGACGCAGACGCTGATTACAAACGCAAGTAGCCACAGTCCACGCCCAATACAAACGACACGGGGCTATAATCCAAACACTGACATGCATCCATCGAGAGCACGATGCAGAGAGTTGTCAATGCAGCACTGTTCACAACAAGGATAGGCCAACATGTTTCAGTGGTGACCCGCCCGACACCGCATATCAAATCGCCATTGCATGACGTCAGACTTGCTACTCTCGCTCCCGTTGACACCGCCGCCGCGGGCAGCCGCCGCGGTGCAGAATCAGGCAGAATCTCGAAACCAGACTGAGCGACGCCAACGGTAGCAGACGCTTCATGGCAGACACGGCACAAAGAAAGTAGACGACGCACCGCGCTGTCACCCGCTATTTTAGAATACAATCATTGAAACGTCCGGAAGATTACGCTGCTAGGGTACCGACCGTGGTGCACTTCGTTCTTTTTTTTTTTCTAAGTTTAGGAATGAACTCTCTCAAAATTAGTGTTATCATTTAGTTGCCTAATGCTTCGTTTTGAATGTTTGCCTTTTACCCCTTTTGGCATTTTGCTGGGTGCACCATAGAATAAAGAACCAACTTTGGTGCACTTTTCAATCAGTCCAGTGTGGCCAATCCCCCTCGTGGGGGTCGTGGGTAAGAGCCATGTTTTGAGCACGACCTACTAGTACAGTAGGTCGTGGTTTTGGAGGCAACAGCAACATAACCAAATTCATTCAATACGTTGCTGAAGCAGACGCTCTTTCTAGGACTATTGTGATTTTTTCAACTTGTGTTAAATGATTTTTTTTTATTCCCCAGTGTTCAGTAATGTAATTCCCCATTATTCAACCAAGGCTGATGATGATATTTATTTGTCTTTGTACTTCTGTCAAGGAACATAAAAAAAGATAAGTAATGCTATTAGAGCAATGAAACTTCTGGCAAATATTGTTCATAATGTGGGTTTCTGACTGAATAACAGTCAATCTAAATAACAGTCACAGTACAATTTGCTTAAAATAATATTTTCAGCATTGACAACCCATTTCAATTGCAATTTGCCAATAAAAGTGTTCTTATAAAAAATACTTCTTGACATCAATTCGATCTTGAGATAGCATAATCGTTTTAGTTCAGTAGATGAATCAGGCACATTACCACAATTCATCAAAACCGCGCTGAAAGAAAAAAAAAAAAAAAAAAGTTGCGGAAATAATATTCCTTTTGCATATTTTTTTAGAAATCGCGTTTAAATGTTTAATTGTGGAACATCGAGCCTATAGTACACCAGGGGCTAAACTTACAGCATTAATTACCCGGCATTCGTTTCAAAGATTCTTGCTGTCGTTTTTCTCTTTGGCAATTCTGTTTAGAGCGAAACACCAGCGATGTTCACGAGGCTCGTGATGCTGACCACGTTTGTGGAAGCAATGTGTAGCGCATTCGGGTTTCCGCAGGATCTGCGCTTTTTCTTCGTGCTTAACCAGGAATCTCGGTCGTCTGAGTGTAGTATGTGAACACGACAACTCTGTTGTAGTCTTCCAAATTTTTTGAGAATTTGAATGATGATGAGCAAAGTCGCTTATGTACAAAACATCATGCCTCCCAAGCGGTCAGCATGCAGCGCCATTTACATGCAGTGAGACACTCTGAAGAGCTAAATTCCTTTAGAAGGCCACGAGAGCCATTCGGAGAAAACAACATCGGGGAAGGCGACCGAGTCCCCTTCGAGCCTAGATTAAGCGTCACACATTCTAGAGGCTGACTACCAGTAATGAAATCTCGTTTTCTTGCCAGGCTATTGACCTTTTTTCAATTTTGCACATTAATCTTCAACTCTATACTTTTACACTTTGTCGGCTAGCTAATTCATTCATTTTATTTCGGCATTATGGTACATTATAGCATGTACAAAATGCTGGGGGCACAGACTAAAAGCCAAAAAAGGCTTGACGGGGTCTGTACCCGCACTTTGACAGGGGCAACAGAAAATGTACTATATGCGACAAGCTTACAATGCCAAAACTATATACATCTGAAAAATAAAGCTAACAGTGTTGAAATTAACTATAAAAACCAAATATTTACTTTTCTGCTCGATATCCAAATTTATCAAAACTTGGAGAAACTTTCCAGTACAAAATCAAAACTTGACAGCAGCAGCACAACAGAAAACAATGCTGGTTGTTTAAAAGAGTAGGCAATGTATATGCGATGATTTGTCGGCCATAGTTAGTACGGGTCCGTGGCGTAAACCAAAAAGTGATTCCGCGCGTGTCATAAACATGCACTCTTTCAGTCAAATTAGCAAGTTCTTTCAAGCACAGATTGTTTGTTTTAATGCCTTGTTTGTAGCGTGTCATTAGTAATTAGAATCGTACAAGTCGTCAACAGGTATTACGTTTAGGTTTTTACAGATGGGCCTTGTGTGTGCGTTATACGGAGCATTGACAATCAAATAGACAGCCCTTTTCTGTAATCTAAAAAGCCTCAGAATGTTGGAAATTGTGGTGGTTCCCCAGACAAGGTAGCAATTAATAGCACAATTTTGAAAGGAAAAGTGAATTATACAATAACAATAACTAATAACAATAACTAATAAGGTCCTCAATCATTTGTTGCAAGTCATATCCAGCGCATCGCTAAATAGGACAACGTCATCTGCAAACCGAAAGTTGCTGGAATATCGCCGTTGTTACGATTCACTTTAAGCGGCCATGCCCAGATAAACTGCAAACGCAGGGGAAACAGCGTTCCTATATATACTCATATCATGTACTCATACGAGCGAGATCATTATACGAGCACGGACGCTGCGGCCGTGCTCGTATAATGATTTCGCTCGTCAACATGAACCAGTGGCGCACTGACGGTGCGTTCTGCGTTTTGGGTTTCGGGGGTTCTAACCTCACCCTGAGGCAGAGTTCTGCGCATTTTTAAACTTTAATTAGTTCCTGTTAAACATAACCATATACATTGTAAGCTCTAAATAACGACCTATCCTAATGGCTGTGTAGTTGTTAACATGCCCTTACGTGTATTTTTTGAAGTTATCATTGATCGATATATTATGTGTTTGATTTTATTTGCTTCATTCATGTACTCGTATCTCGTCAGATATAAATTAAGCTATTAGGTGCGAAGCACCTTATGCGCCCGGGCTGTCGGCGTCTGCTTCGTAATCGTCTTCGTCGTCGTAGTCACGGTAAGCAAGCGGCTCGTGTTCGCGCTCGAAGCACCTTAAGCGCTCCGGCTGTCGGTATCTCAGGGGCGTAGCCAGAAATTTTTTTCGGGGGGGGGGGGGGGGGGGGGGTTCACCGGCCCGACCGGGGGGGGCAAGCTTCTGCTTTCCTCTAGGTCACGTGATCGATAATAAATAGCGGTAGTGTAAGCAGACTCTAGACATGTATATCAAAGACATGGGACCGCCCCTACCCCCCCCCCCCCCCCCCCCCCCCCCCTCGCGTGTGCGTGTGCTTGTGAAGAAATTAAGTAAAAAGTAAAGTACGCTCAGTAAATACAGTAAGTACGACAGGTACAGTGGGCGTTTGGAGCAACGGTCTCTCATCGCGCCACTGAATGGACAAGTCTTCGAAAACGCATCATTGAGACGACCCGTGCGATCGGAGAAGACATCATTAATTGTTAATTTCCGTTAAGCGTAGATGGCGTCGTCCTCGTCGGGGCGAAGGGCGTTTCACAAGTCAAGGACGGCTATACGCGTGAAAATGCACGTGTGACCGGGCTATACCTACTCCCATAGCAATAGCTTGTTCGCTGCGTCTTTGCGCTAGAAAAGTTAAATACGCGCAAAAACGCGTAAGGCGTTTTTGCGCGTATTTGCGTGTTGCGCAACCCTCATACGAGAGGGTTGCATTTCCTGCGGCAAGTGCATGGGCCGCGGTGTCTTCCGCTGTGTGCGAGCGTGCAGCCGTCATTTGCCTTTACGTCAACAAATTCAGAATTGTACAGAATATTTCACCGCACAGCACAGATATGGCATGTGTACGCATTTTAAGTAGTGCGTGCAACTCATTTCTGCTTCACTTACGCCGGTGCAAACAGGAAGCGCCCTTGTACCTCACAGAATCTCGACTGATTGGTGTACTATAGTGATGCAGGAATGAACTCCGGTATTATTCAGTGCATAGTGCACATAAACAATTTCTCAGGACGCGTGAACTCCGACGAGAACTGTCAGCGTCTGCAACAAGAGTTTACTTACGCTGTACTGCGCACAACAGTAATTCATGCTTGTCGGCTGTCTGTTTCGTGTATTCTATTGCGAGTCGGTGGAATTTCACTGCTGTCATCAACCCCTTCGTGTGTACATTCCTGGTTTGGGATTCCACAACAAAACAGCAACTACTAGCCTTCCGTAATTGCTGGTTTGGGATTCAACAACACAACAGTAATTACCAGCCTTCCGTAGGGGCGCAATCGCAAACAAGAGACGTTTCTCGCGCAGACTAATTAGCCTACGTTCACACTTGGAAAGCGGCAAGCGGGCGGAAAGGCCAAAGCGGCCGGAAAATTTTTTCCGCGCCTGTCCAAGTTGTTCACATTTGTTTTGCTACCGCCGCGGCCGCCGCTGCCGTTTTCGTCCAGATCCATCTAGTCTGCGTACGTTTGTCGGCGTGGTGGCGCTCATTATCGCATTATTTCGAGCGGTATGTTCATTCTTTGACCCACGTACCGTCATGAAAAGGGATCATTTTACGCAACTTCGCGTGTCATCTGCGACCTTCGGTAAATTCCTCGTTGGCGCTCCGTAATTCTCCGCACACGGGCGCGGTAGCGCTGAGTCACAGGTTGGTGCCTAGGCGTGATATTTCTTTAATAGCTTTTATTTACAAGTTGTAACAACATTTCATCATTTCGTATTGTCGGCGCCTCCAGGACACCAAAGGGGCAACGGGAACACCACAGCTAAAACCAGGGCTGGCCCTTGTGTTGGGGCTCGCCAAAGCCTGCGCGTCCTACGTGAGACCTACGCTCCCAATCTATCGTCGCGACGAGAAAAGCACCCCGCGACTTCTGCAACATACCGTACACGTGCGAGGAGAATTATGGAGCGCCAACGAGGAATCTGCCTATTGTCTGCCATGGAAGTGGAAGAAGAAATGGCTTTTATACTTCTACCTACTTGTTTTCTAGAAATGGACAATGAATAAACGGAAGACGCGGACACCTCGGAAACGGCGCTGGTGGGTTCGCCTGGCTTTGCAAAAGAGCGAGAAGTTGGGTCACGCCAAGGCTTCGTTGCCGCACCTCCGGTCGCGCGACGTTGAATACTATCGCGAGTATTGCTGACAGTACGTTTTAGTGCCACTCTTGTCGTAGAGCAAGGGCTGGTTCTTGATCGCGTCGATTAGCATTACAGCCTACACTTTTGGTGCCATGGTTTTGGTGCCCGGTGCCATTTTACGACCGGGTCCGGTTGTTTACATGCTAGTGTAGCTTCCAGTGAAGCAGAACGACTTTCCGCCGCGTTTCCGTTTCGCCATGGCGAAAAAATCGGCCCGAGACCGATTTGGCTCGCAGCCTGTTTTTCTGCCTGTTTCGCCGCCTAGGCGAGATTTTGCCACTTCCTACAGCTTCGAGACCAAGTGTGAACGTAGCCTAAAATCCTGCGCGAGCGCGGCCTAACCGGCACCTGAAGGGAAGCGGCGGAAATGTATACCGGAGATTTCGACCACCTGGGGTCTTTAACGTGCAACCTAAATCTAAGTAAACGGGCGTCGAGCGTTTTCGCCATCATCTAAAATGCGGCTGCCGCATTTGTTGCTTCATTTGTTGCGCATTTGTTGCTTCAGAATGTGGCCGCCACATTCTCGCCCAAAACTTCACAGAGTGTGCAAGCCTTGACAAACACCGTGACAGTGTTTTCCATATGCAGACATGATTCGCTGTAAATTACCAACCCAAACGGAAGCGCCCAGGAATTAAATTGTGATAGTAGCACCGGTTTCATGAATTATGTCAGCGCGAAGCGACGAAAACAAAGGGTGGGTAAGTGGGGGGGGGGGGGGGGGGGTTGCTGAAAAAATTTCGGGGGGGGGGGGTTTGAACCCCCCCCCCCCCTGGCTACGCCACTGCCCGGGTATCTCCTGTCGTAATCGTCGTCGCAGTCACGGTAAGCAAGCGACGCGTGCTCGCGCTCGGCACGCGCTCGTGCCACTGCTGCCGCGTTCGTTGTCGTCGTCGTCTTCCACAGCTGGCTGTGTGGCCGCTCCATCATTCCAGCGTATAATTTCACTTCTGTCGTCGTAATGGGGAGGCCGCGTTTACGGGGTTATGAATCACTGCTTAAGGCAGCATGAGCCCATTATAGCGGTGCATCACTGCATGCTTCGCACTTCCCCAGGTTTCACATTAGTGGAGCTGCATTTCGATCAATGGGCCATTTTTTGTTTTCAACCCCAGTCTTGGCTCCTTTCACTGTATCTGCTTACGTACGGTCCGACCAAACCCTGCTGTCATTTCACGTCGCCGCCTTAGCGCTGACGACGCGCGAGTGACACCTTGTAACATACACACTATTATTTTGGTGCTCCATCCACGCTATCACTTACATTCCTAAGTTCTCCCACTCCATCAGTCATAAGTGACCTCCTCAGACACTGCCACCACTCACTGCTGTCACGACCGTTTAGGTAAGAGCTTCAACGGATGACCACGTGCACTACTCTGCAGACCGGCTTCTTGGCCCTGTCAAGCTCCTTTAAGATTTTCAGTAAAACGCTGGAGAAATAAACATCGTCATTATCCTTGGTGTCATTACTATTATAATTATTAGCCATTTTATTTGCTGTTGGATTCCTCTGGCTAAAGCAAGGAAATTACATATGCAAAGGGCTCCCCCCCCCCCCTCTCCCTGGCAGAAATCCTGGGTGCGCTACTGACATGAACAGACGTGTCCGTCGCGGCACAGCTCGCTCACCCGTAACGATGTATTAAACCACTGTTATTTGCTTGAAAAGCTTGCGACCCTTTATGCGCAATGCATCTGGACTTCAAGTGTACCAGAGAACTGGAAGAATGCCAACATTATACTAATCCATAAGAAGGGAGACGTTAGAGAACTGAAAAATTAAAGGGTCATTAGCTTGCTTTCAGTACTGTATAATATATGCACCAAGATGATTTCCAATAGAATAAGGGCAACACTTGACTTCAGTCAACCAAGGGAACAGGCTGGCTTCAGGAAGGTATATTCTACAATGGATCACATCCATGTCATCAATCAGGTAACCGAGAAATCTGAAGAGTACAATAAACCTCTCTGTATGGCTTTCATAGATCATGAAAATGCATTTGATTCAGTAGAGCTACCAGTAATCATAGAGGCATTGCGTAATCAAGGTGTACAGGAGGCATACGTGAATATCTTGGGAAATATCTACAAAGATTCCACAGCTACATTGCTTCTCCACAAGAAAAGTAGAAAGTTACCTATCAAGAAAGGGGTCAGGCAAGGAGAGACAATCTCTCCAATCCCTTCAACTGCAATCTCTCCAACTGCATGCTTAGAAGAAGTATTCAAGCTCTTAGACTTGGAAGGCTTAGGAGTGAGGATCAACGGTGAATATTTCAGCAACCTCCGGTTCTCAGATGACATTGTCCTATTCAGCAACATGTATGGGGACGAATTACAACAAATTATTTATAACTTAATCGGGAAAGTGTAAGAGCGGGGTTGAAGATTAATATGCAGAAGACAAAGATAATGTTCAATAACCTGGCAAGGAAACAAGAATTCAGGATCGCCAGTCAGCCTCTAGAGTTTGTAAAGGACTACATTTATCTAGGTCAATTACTCACAGGGGATCCTGATCATGAGAAGGAAATTTACAGAAGAATAAAATTGGGCTGGAGTGCACACGGCAGGTGTCGCCAAATCCTGACTGGGAGCTTACCACTGTCCTTCAAAAGAAAAGTGTACATTCATTGCAATCTAACGGTGCTAACATATGGGGCAGAAACTTGGAGGTTAACAAAGAAGATCGAGAACAAGTTAAGGACCGCACAAAGAGCGATGGAACGAAACTATGTTAGGCCTAACGTTAAGAGACAGAAAGAGAGCGGTGTGGATCAGAGCAAACGGGGATAGCCGATATTATAATTGACATTAAGAGAAAAAAGTGAAGCTAGGCAGGCCATGTAATGCGTAGGACGGATAACCGGTGGACCATAAGAGTTACAGAATGGATACAAAGAGAATAGAAGCGCAGTCGACGACGGCAGAAAACTGGGTGGGGCGATGAACTTAGGAAATCTGCAGGTGAAAGTTGGAATCAGCTAGCACAAGACAGGGGTAATTGGAGATCGCAGGGAGAGGCCCTTGTCCTGCAGTGGACATAAATATAGGCTGCTGATGATGATGATAATTTGTTCTTACGTCGCCTCGTCTTCCCTGCCGGACCCTCTCCGATGGTCTACCTGGTTCGAGCTCCAAGCAGACGCCGTTGAAGGTTTATTAAACCCCGGCCCGTAACACCGTTGATCCTCACTCATAAAGTCCTTCCCACTCTAACAGCTTGACCAGTTCTTCTAAGCATGTAGCATAAGAGTATTTGTGTCTCCTTGCCTGACCCCTGCCTTGATCCGTATGTGTCCGCTATTCTTATTCCGGAAAATTAAGGTGGCTGTGTAGTCTTTATAGATATTTGTTAAAACATTCACGTATGCTTCCTGTACGCCGGGACTACGGAATACCTCCATAATTGCTGGTATCTCTACTGGATCAAATGCCTTTTCATAATCTATGAAATCCACATAGAGAGGTTGGTTGTACTCCGCATATTTATCAACTGCGTGATTAATGACATGTATGTGATCCAATGTAGACGAGCTCAAGACCGCTTGCATGCGTAATTTACTCCAAATGTCATAATTAGTATGTATTTGAAGTTTACCTACACATTTTTATACTTTTGCCAAATATAAACAAAATGTCTTGCTTAACTAACACCGAGGACATGCATCGCTGAAACCAAGTAGGAACATCTTATGGCGCATGAAAATAGGGAGGGGGGAACGACGGCTGAGTAATTTTTTGAACACTTTTATAACGGGACCGGGAGCGAAAAAAATTTGTCACATATTGCACTTATCGTGACTCCCTTCCCCTTTCTACGAAATACATACAGCTCTGCCGGGACACTGGGAAGCATAGGAAGCGTGCTCAATGTGATTGATCAGCTGGACCAGGGCAGGCAAAGTAAAATATGAGAAAACAGAAGAAAGTGAACGGCCTATTATTGAGTTTTTTTTTTTTTTTTTTTTTTTTTTTTGCGGGCGACAAGGTCTGGCTCTCCGTGGCCACAGGGACAGGGGCTCTATGGATTTAAGCAATGCCCCTGCTGAAAATACAGGCATTTTCAGAGTGCTTCTTCGCATGCGATCTGATTGTGGAGATACATATCTGAAGAACCATTTGGAAAGTTGTCCCAGTATTGCCTCGTATTTAAGCCCAGACGCACAAAACCAAATTATAGAAATTTGTGGTGACATTATCAAAGAAAGCTTAGATTCAAAAGCAGGCTGCTTCTCCATACTTCCTGACAAAACGACGGACATCGCTGGAATCGAACAGCCTACCGTTTGTGCAAGGTACCTAAACAAGTATGCCAACGACATCAAGGGAGTGTTTTAGGTTTTAGCACCGGAATAAATGCCCATCTCTCACTGCGACAGCAGGTTCTATGTAAATGTGTAAATACTGCTGCAGCTTCTAGTCACCCTTCCAGTGACCACGGCCAGCGCAGAGAGAATATTTTTTTAACAAGAGTTTACTAAAAAACTACTTTCGCTCTACAATGTCTGTGGAACGTATGGTTAGGCTGGTGCTTCTATACACCAACAGAGACGCCGGTATCAACGTGTCCGAAGTCATTGACCGCTTCTCTCAACTTCCCCGCCGAAAGAAGTTTGTCCTTTAGATAGCGAAGCAGCAAAAATCAATGCAAGTAAAAAGCTTTGTTCCTTCAGGTCTGTAAGCTCGTAAATATGAAAACGTATGACTGTTCGTTAGCTTTTAAAACCGCAGAAAATTTAGCCGTTTATTCTAGCAGTTAGCATCGTGATCAAAATTATCATGCGAATACGAAAATTACGAGGACATCAATAACCAATTTCGACCGACGTTTCTCATTGAAAGCCCGGCCCAAACGGCGTTTCCCAAAAAATTAAATTATGGGGTTTTACGTGCCAAAACCAGTGCTGATTATGAGGCACGCCGCAGTGGGGGACTCCGGAAATTTGGACCACCTGGGGTTCTTTTGCCAACAAACACACTCGTATATTGGGTAGTTCAACTTGCCGCATCATCTGTGGCTTTCGTTTGTCATTTTCTTTCCTTTTTAGCTACCTGCTTTTATTTCTTTTTTGAAACGAAGCAATACACTCCTTTAATTTTCGGTGCAGAATAATTCTTGCCGCTGTGCAGGCAGTTAAATTACACATTTTCGTACTCATTTCTGCATTATTCCTATATATATATATTATTCTACCCATATGGCGCTGTCGCGAGCACGGCAAAACAATTGTTGGATTGGCAAGAGGAAACCACATAAGTGGTGGAACAAGGAAATAAAACAAGCTATAGAAGAGCGTAAAGAGGCATCTAGGGCTCATCGAGAAGCCAAAAAGTTGGGATTACAAGAAGAAGAGGTGCTCCTTAGATGGAATACATACCGAGAAAAGAAAAGGGTTGCGAGTGAGCTCGTGCAAGTGAAAATTAAATGCGCAAGTGAACGCTGGGTGCATAACATTCACAAAAGAGACAAAAGCGCTCCAAAAAGATTCTGGAACCATATAAAAGCACTCGGAGCTCCAACTAAAAACTCGCAAACGGCTATAAGGGATGAAGACGGTAACATCTACGAAGGAGATGATGCGATGCGGTACATCACAGACGTTATTAGGGATAACTTCGGCACGAGAAAAAGCGCAGTTCAGACAACAGATCCAGCAACAGCAGAGAGGCCAGATAGATCAAAATTTAGCATAGAAAGCTAACACGGCAGCAGGACCTGATGAAATCCCAATACAGCTAATCAAAAACCTCGGTCCAAAAAGCAAGGCACTGCTGACTAATGCCATAGAGTAAGTGATTAGAACAAAGAAAATTCCCGTTGGATGGCGTGAAAGCAAGATGAATCTCATCTACAAAGGCAAAGGAGATAAGGATAAGACGAGCTCGTACAGGCCAGTTACAGTAACGTCGGTGATATATAGAATGGCAATGCAAGCCATAAAATTAGAACTGTCGAAGTGGGTGGAGAAAAACGATGTATTGGGGGAACTACAGAATGGGTTCAGGCCAGGCAGACGCTTAGAAGACAATATGTTTGTACTAACTCAGTGCATAAAGATTTCAGTAGCTCAGAAAAGACCTTTATGGATAGCATTTCTAGATATTAAAGGAGCTTGTGACAACGTAGACAGGGAATTGTTGTGGGATATTCTTCAATACGAAGGCATAGATGACGATTTCGTGGAGCTGCTGAGGGAGATATATATAGAAAACCAAGTACAAGTGGTATGGGAAGGTAGAAAAGGAAATGAAATGGTGGGAATTCACCAAGGATTGAAGCAAGGATGCCCTCTGTCACCATTGTTGTTCACGCTTTACTTCAAGGGTATAGAAAGACGACTGGAAAACAGCGAATTAGGTTTTGATTTATCCTACATGCGTAATGGACAAATGGTGCAACAGAAGGTCCCCGGACTGATGTACGCAGACGACATTGTGCTACTAGCGGACAATAAAAAAGATTTACAGATACTTGCGAATATCTGTGGGAATGCAGCGACAAATCTAGGCCTTAAGTTTAGCACAGAGAAATCAGGAATTATGATCTTTAATGAACACACGAGTAACTTCGTGGTGTCAATTCAACAGCAAGTAATACCCATAGTGAAGCAATATAAGTACCTCGACGTACACATAAACGAAGGAAAGAATTACTCAAACAACCACCAAGATAATCTGAAAATAAAGGGGAAGCGGAATGCAGCAATAATGAAACACAGAGCACTGTGGGGCCACAATAAGTATGAGGTGATGCGTGGAATCTGGAAAGGAGTAATGGTGCCAGCGCTAACATTCGCAAATGCCATTATATGCTTAAAATCGGATATATTGGCGGGTTTGGAAGTTAACCAAAGATCAGTAGGCCGGTTGGCTTTGGGAGCCCACGGTAATACCACAAATGAGGCAGTGCAGGATGACATGGGTTGGGCCTCTTTTGAAGTCAGAGAAGCACAGAGCAAAATTAGTTTTGAAGAAAGGCTCAGGAACATGGATGAAAATAAATGGGCGGCTAAAGTGCACAAGTATCTCTACATGAAAAGCGTAGACACAGAATGGAGGAAGAGGTCAAGAAAGTTGGCAACCAAGTACAGGATAATCGAAACTGCAAATAGACAACCAGGAGTCATCAGAAAGAAAGTGAGAGAAATAGAGACCGTGAATTGGATGCGAAGAATGGAAACAAAAAGGACGATGGAGATTTACAAGAATGAGAAGAAAGAAATTAGAAGGGAAAATCTGTACGATAACACAAAGGGCAGTGCCTTGCTAGTTGAGGCTCGAGCCGGTTGCCTAAGGACGAAAACATATCGGAACAAATATTCGGAACTAGATGAGACATGTGTATGCTGCAGTAAAGATCCAGAAACCACTCAGCACATCCTGATGGAATGCGACAGGATCCACCCAGCGAGAACCGTAGGTAACGTGCAACTCCCAGAAGCGCTTGGTTTCAAAGTGGAAGGAAACATAAACATATCAGCCGTAGAGATCAGCAAGAGACGATTGGAGTACTGGTGGGAAAAAAAAGCAGGGAAAAGATGGATGCGATCTGATCTCTTAGAATCATAGGCAGCGGCACAAGGTAAATTTTTGAAAAAGAAAAATAATAATGAGAGGTATACAAAAATGCTAGATAAAGAACATGTATAGTATACCTGATTAAATCAAGCAGGCTAGGTGACTATTTGTCGCCGCCCCGTTTCAAAGGGGATGCCAATAAATCATCATCATCATCATCATCATCATCATGGCCCAACTAAACATAACGATTTCTGCGATCATAGTTATGTTCTTGCCTAGATCATCTGTCTGTCTGTGCGCAAAGTTTACTATCTGTGACTGAGCAACATGTTTATTTGTCTTATTTGACGCATTATATACACTGACGTTTGCTTAAATACGTAGATTTATTGGAGACTCATACGTATTCCTAAATATCTTATTGCGAGGTTTTGTGTATACTAGCAGTGAACTTTGTTTCCAGCGACTCTTTTTTTTTGCCCTTTAGTGAGTTGTATCTTCGCATTGGTATATTCCATTCTATCTTCGCATTTCTAATATATATTTTGCAGAACTCCCACTGTTTATTTGTACTCACTGCTGCGAGTATTGTCTCGGTGTAATTACAATACACGACGAATTACAGCTGCTCCTGCGCAATCGATTGCAACGAGGGATAGCATCATTGAGGTTTCTTCCTGGCCGTTGCATATGTATAAAAATGTAAACAAGGTTCTTGAATGACAAAGATTCATCCAAATATTTGTCCTCAACTTATTCATTTCATTGCCTTTACGTTTTTCATATAAGCTGCATGCACTGCTTTGCTGGTTTCGAACTGATATTGACCCTTTTCGCGGCGATCCCGTGGGCGCTGCCATATTTGATCACGTGGTGACGCGTCCATTGCTTGCCTCAACTGCCTCAGTTGCCTCCTTGTTTACAATGGAAGTGTATGACGCCGGCGCGGCTTAGAAAACCTCTGTTTTCGGAGATATCGTAGACGGTGACTAGGTGGACGACACGAAGCTTTGATCACCTGCAGCTTCAGAGAACATGCAAAAGCGCTTTCGGAGCTGATTAAGCTATGTCCAAACGGCGCAAGCAGTGTATATGGTGCTTCTTCTAAGAGCGGGGCTAAATATTCATTCCAAGCTTTGCGATTATGAATTCAGTCAGGATTAGTGTGTTTTGCTCTTTGTTCTTTATTCGGCAAATATTTTTGAAGCAGTGGCTTGTCAGTTTCTGACTCAGTGAAGTTCCTCGGTGCGGCCACTATCTGATTATTTTCTGCCTAATCGCTCGCGGGTGTGCTCAGTTCCGAATACGATAGATTTGTTCTTGCTGCGCACAAGGCTTGAAACGTAGCTGTTTTGTACACTGTAATACCTTGTAGCAAATATCTATTACAGCTAGTAACTTGCTTACTCTTGTGAACCGTCACGAAACATTCAGCTTCGACCATTAGTGTGCCATAGGTGTAGTCCGTCATTTATTGTGTGTATACAGTGCGCATATATTCAAGTGTGCGTCCATTCATTTATTCTTGATACGTCGGCGATAGAGTGGGCGTAAGTTTTCCTGCCATTCGGGCCAGATGTGTATAGATAACGTGCGCGAAACTTACTATGACAGGAAGCACGCTACTCCCGTTGTCATTGTTTAACGAGTGATACTCACTCTTGCCGACGTTCTGGGGATGAAGCCTTTTCTTTCAAGGTTAGCGATACAAGGCTGGCGGATGAGCAAATTTCTGTACCCTCGAGGAAAGCCGTACATAACGAAGTGCCCGTAACACGTTCGGACAGGTGCAGCAGCGGTCCGCGAACTTCGCCACACAGATTCATTCTATTCCTTAACATGCCAGTCACTATTTTTGCAGCCAACTACTGCACACGTCTTCAATCCACATTATTCAATCTAGCATGATTGGAGCACAGTGTGTTAGCGAAAACTCAGTTGCATTTCCGACAGCTGATCGCACAGAAGCAAGGTAGAAGCGGTAATGGTTGCGTATTCATGCGCGGTCGCTGAGGAGAGGTATGGCGCGTAGAGTCACTGGAAAAATTTTAGAGTATCGCATTTGTTTTCCGCGCGCCGCCGCCTGCCGCGGCCACCGGTGATTGGGGCGCTCGTGTCACGTGACCTTTTGCCGCCATATTTCTTCCAAGCCCTTTCAGTTGGCACGTCGAACCCGTAGCGTACGCACCGCGCACGGAGAGCACTTCGCCGTTTCGTTCAACGCTTGCGTTGCGCTTGCGAACACAGGCGTCAGAAATAACCCATCATCATGCTTGGTTGCTGCGCCTTCGGGTGTAGCAACCGAACGGAGTCCGGGAAGGCATTTTTCTCTATTCCGTGCGGGAAGGACGACGGTGAACGACGTTCTGCGTGGCTCCACAGAATTGGCCGCAAAAACTTCGCGCCCTCGAAGAACACCCGCTTGTGCGAGGTAAGTTTCTTGAATAACTAGTTTGCTGAACAGTTATTGCTTTCAAGTGACTGTACTTGCGTGTGACAGCTAAACTTTACCTGTCCAGTTCACGCTCATCGCTCTGCGTGCGGCTATTGAACACTATGTAGCCAGCACACGTGGTTTTGAGTGAGCTGTTCGGTTCGCGCGGCTCGCTTTGTTTTGCGCTATTGAAAATCGCCCAGTACCTATGTTTCAAGTAAGCTCTTCTACTTAGTGCTGTTGAAAACATCGCTGTACGAACTTTCTAGCAAGCTCTCCACTGTTTCATTCGGTTTGCGCGCCGTGTTTGAAGAAAACGTACATACATGTCAAGCAAGCTGCAGTGCTCGATTCGCGTGGCTTGATGGAAACAACAAACATGCATTTCAAGTGAGCGTGTTGTGCTACAGAGTAAAAGGAGGCGATTCCCATGAATAACGTGTTTTGAACAAGCACCAGGTCTATACAGAAAATGTTGCTTCAAAAATGTCTTCTATAGATTTCCTGACTGTTTTTTGCGACTACTTACACTTTATATATATTAAGCACTGTCACAGGGTAGGGTTATTAACATTCCTATTTTTTTTCTCCATGGACAAACTATAGGACCATTTCATTCCTGGTGATTTTGAGAAACCAAGAGTCGAATCGGAAGACCCGTTTGCTGTTGTCATGCTTGACGAAATAAATTGTTGTTGTGACTGTTGTGAAATAAATATGTTGCTTGCCTCCACATCTTACTTTGTGACTGCATGCTGTTCTGAAAATGCGAATTTTGCTGACAGCATGAAGCAATTCGGGGACAAATGGTATGGTGTCCCTTATACAGGGAGGCTGTAAAATAGTAATTTTTATTGCAAACCTGCTACAGCATGATTACGAATGCTTGTCAACTGGCACAGCACCTCTATAAACAGCCTCATACATCTTTCAAGTTATGCCGTGAGTGCAGTGACAAGAACATCATCTAAAATATAGAAGTGCTCAATGTTACAATTCCGTTTCAGAAACCTAGTTTTTACCGTGTCTTCGCAACTTTTTTTTTCGAAAACGTCTTTTTGTGTTAATGATCCGATTCACATAAAGGGTATACAATAAAAGGAGCATGGCCGAAAATAAATATAGCAAAACCGCACCACTGCTTAGTACTGGCAATGTCAACACAGTAACAGATTGGAAATGAGTGCACTGAAATGTTGACGTTATCAAAGGTACAAAAAAAAAAACATTCGTACACATTCTTTATAGCCGTATGCGGATACCTGCTTGAGTTTCGCGTGAATTAAAAGCTGTTAACCAGTCGTTTACAACGTTACCTTCAGAGAGCTTATTTCACAAATCGACGAGAACATTATACAAACACGCCAGTAGCCGCAAGACGCGAAGTTTGCTTGCAGAGGCTGCTGGCGTTTTATCACTGATACGTGACAGGCAACTTTATAAATCTACATAAAAATTACTGCTTACACTTCGCTCCGATTATACAGATAAACAAGCGCAGCAGTAAGCTGTTTACATTTGCTTGCTTTTGTACTTCGAAAGGACGCGAACGAGCACTATGAAGACAACCTGAACACCCACTGCACATTCAATCGGCTGTCAAGTTGCGTTTTTAGCGCAAACACAACCTCAAGGCCCAGTTTTCATGTAAAAGACGTTTCAAGCGAATTCACTGGGCGCATACAAGTATGTTTGCAGCAGCTCTGCACATAGCACTTGGCGCAAGACGAAGTCCAAAAGCGACACGTAGAGCATCGGAACCATCGCCGCACATTTTATGCGTTCCGTCGCTTACCGCACAGTACGTTCATTTCCGTCGATATCTTGATGACACTTGTGGCATCCACTTGAAGCAAAACACAAAAATAATCCAGTTTCGCGAAACGCGACTCGAAATCTAGGGGGGAAATCCGTCAGTTAAGTCAACGCTACTCAATGCACGCTGGCACCGCTACACGCGTCGGCGGTCTGGAAGGAACATGGCCGCCGCCACCCAATGTTGCCGGCATGCCGCGTACCTTTGCGGTACTCTGTTTTTCCAGTGACTCTAATGGCGCGCCGCCATGAGCGCCATCTCGTTCCTCTAAAACAAACTGCTCCGCGAAAAGGATCAATAGTGAAGTTCATGTGATGTTTTCTTTACTTATTAATTAGACAAAAAACAAACAAACACGGAAGCGTTGATATCAGTTATTTCTGCCACAATTTTTAGGGCATACGAATATATTCTTTTATGAAAACATACATATTTGAATGGACAGTGCATAGCATTCAATCATTCGTTTGCAGCATTTAATATACAATGACATTGGCAATGCAGTTATTATTCATGCATTTGATCCCACGACAAATTCTATAAGCAGGAGGCAGCGCTGCAACCTGAGCCCCCCCCCCCCCTCCCCGAACAAAATTTTTGGCTACGCCACTGATTATTGCATACGTAATTTATTGCGGGAGCTCCAGTTACCCATCTATTTTAACTTTAACTACACATCACCCATTGACTTGCCCTTACAATTACCAAACATAACGAAGCTGCCTCATTTAGTTCAGTGAGGACACCAGGCACTGCCCATTCGCTGTCCTGTATGGTATTATTTAGTAGGTCAGTCAATGGTCACAGACATTCTTTACACATACACCTTCGACACTTCAAACTATTTCCTTCGTCTACGCTTGTCGGCCGCCGCGTTATGGCACGTACACACTAGCGGCAAAACGCGCGCGGCGCGCCGCCGGCGGCAAAACGCAGCAGCGGCAGGGCGGCCACACCGACCGGCGGCGCGCCGCTGCGGCAATCACGTGACAGACTAGACTCCTCTCCCCTTCTCGAACTATCCGGGAGCTCACCCGTGCAGATGATAGTGCGAAACGAGAAACAAGCGGTCGGGCGGGTCCGCATGGCACCAGTTTCCCGCGCGCACGTCACGGAAGCGGGCCGCTCTCATTGGTCTCCTTCATCCGCGGCACGCGGCAAACCGCAAGAAATCGGTCCAGGAGCGATCCCTGCCGCGGCAACAAAAACCCGTTTCGCGGCTGCTTTCGCGGCGCGCGTCTTGCCGCCGGCGGCGCGCCGCGCGCGTTTTTCCGCTAGTGTGTACGTGGCATTACACACATATTACACACGGCATTGTCCCTCGTAACCGAGCGGACGAGCACAGCGAAAGATGAGAGCGAACGCAGAGCGCAACGGGCGATGAAATGAAAAATGGCGAGAGTGAAAGTAGCGCGAGGCGGAAAACGGAGGAGGAGGGTATGGAGAAAGCGTGGGAAGAAGAAAAGCGTAGTGCCACGGCGTGGCCACGGCGCAAGACGATGGCTACGAGATGGCGCCAGAGTAGCGCGCGTCGTTAGCGTGCCTCGATGCGCTCGCTCGCCTCCGCTCCGTTCGCGGGGGCGCGCGCATCGAAGCACTCTTGCCTCGATGCCCAGCGCCGCCGTCCAGGGTGAAGACAACTCCGCTGGCGCCGCCATATTGAGTCACACGAGCTGAGACTCAGCTACGCTTGCGTTCATAAATAGTGTTACTCGCGGCGCACTTCCAAGTGCTTTGCCTTGATGAGGATATTTTTATCGGTATCGCATCTGCACATCTTTATAACCAATAGCCGTTAACTCGTCGAAGGTCCAAAACGTAAATGTATGGCGCCGGGAACATGCTCCAAGTTGCCTAATTCAATTTACATTTAACATGCCGTGTGTATGTTTGAAATACGCACTATTTTTTTTTTGCGCTTCGATGCTTGGTATATAAGGTTTGCGACCCCCTGTGTGTGGAAGTTTTTCTTTTTCGCTGTTGTATTTTGGTTTACACGTCACGCCTCCTTTACCGTAGCCAGCCACTCGCGCACGGCGGTTAGTTTCCCTTGCGTTGCGCGTGCTCTTCGCGTTCGTTGCAATTATTTGACGATATCTAAGCGCAATTTTGCTTTTTTTTGCCCACAAAATTGTGTGCTGACAGGATTAAGTTGGTGTAAAAATAACTGCGATGTGAAAATAAGGTTTAGTTAGTGCTGTAGAGAAAAATGTAACGTAACTTGTGTGTGTCAATCTTGCGTAGTACACATAAGAAACCAAACGATGCACAAAATACATTTACTTATTAATGTCTAGTACAGTCAATCATGAAACATGAAACATTATATGTACTGTGTGGCGCCTGAAGGTTATGTTGAAAGACGAGATAAAAAAAAATTCGCAAGGTAGGCTCGACACACAATTCGGGATAGTGAGAGTTTTTTTTAAATTTATTCATTACATACGGGGGGGGGGGGTCAAGTGAGTACATCGACCTTATTACACACAATGTAAATCGAAAACAAGAATGCAAACAAGAAAACGCAACCGCGGGTAATATTAATCAAGATATCCAGCCAGAATACATCAGCTACCATCGAATACGTCGCATCAGCCAAACACATCGATGGCGAGTACAGAACATTTTATAAATAAC